>NW_024103907.1:0-1200000 GCF_003945595.2 Pipra filicauda
TAAAACTAAAACAGTTTGAATTTTAAAGGCACCCAGATGAATGTTTTAATAACAGTGTTAGAGGTAACTATTAATTGATTATATTTTACCAAATGCTCAAAATGTGGTAGTTACTTTACTGATCTATGAAAAAGCAAGACTTTTTCTTCAAAACCAACTTCAGCATAGGTCTCATTTATATCTTGGTTCCATTGTCTTCAAATATTTGCATATCCAGAAATTTGTTAGAAGTGTGCTGGCAAGGGAGTCTGTGTGAAAACGAGGTCTAGTAAGGTCAGAATTATAAAGCAAAAGCTGCAATTGGAAGAACTTGACCTTAGCAATAATAATGCTACTTAGTACCCGAATGTTCATTGGGTTTTGGAATATTTCTTTGCACATTAGATAAATTAGTGTAAACAAATGTGCTGATGTATTTAATTGTATTTTTTTTCATGTAACAAAGTTTGTTAATAACACTTTCAAATTTCAAATTAAATTTCCTAAATAGCACTTTAGAATATATATATACTCTGATTTTACCACTGTTCTTTTCTGTAGTGCAGGCACCTATGTATAGCAAACGATAAAGCAGGAAGCATCCAGGGAGTTTCACAAAAAAGCAGATTAAGTGTTTGGATTCTGAACTGGCAGCTATTTTGTTAAATAGCTGTATCTCTGTAGCAGAAGCAGAACTACATTAAATACACTGGCTAACACGTCGTAAGTTTTTCTTACAGCTCTTTGAGAGAATCCATGAACAGACTGAAGATTTTGTGCCTTTAATTTGGAGCAGTGATGGACATTTGGAAATACAGGTCATAAAAACAGGGAACTGGGAAAAGGCAGCCCAACAGTCAAGCAGGGATAGATCCGGTCACGCCTAATACTGGCATTAATTTTGTTGAAAGTGGCATAAAAACAACAGCATACAGAAGTTTACTGGTCCTTCAGGCAGTTGAATTATAAGCTTGTCATTTATCTGTTCCGTTTACTGTGGAAAGTATCTGTCCGAGAAGTGGTGGTCAAAACTCAGGGCAAACTGCTGAAGTCATTGGGTACATTATTTTATGCTCCTCTCTTTTTTAAACTATTGTTTACATCCAGTGTTGTTATTGTCCCTCTCAGCCCAGCTCACCCTTGACACTGCTAGCTTCAAACATCATCTAATGTGTGATTTAGCAATAGAAGAGCAGCAAGATCTGTTCACACCTGCTGTCTTTCAATAGCTGCCTCTGGGTCAGTAGCCTCTGGCTGGCTTTGCTGTTCTTGAGAAACTTGAATTTTAATCATTTGCTCCTGTCAAGAGCAGCATAAGGAACACTCTTTCATCAGTCTCAGTACAGTGAGTCTGAACACACATGTGCAAGTCCCCTGGAAGTCTCTGCTTGCTGCTAGCTTTGGCTGGAATAAAATCAGTTGTGATTTGTATTCTGCCTCTTGTGCGCTTCCCTGTTGATATACAGAAAAACATCCAGTGTTTAAAATCTGCACACAGCATAGCCTCTCTGGCATGGTTGCTTTCTTCCTGCTTCTCTACCCACTGCTGCCCAGCACCCTGGTGTATATCCCCCACTTAGGTATTCCTGGGTGCAGCCACAGTCATTTGATTTCACAGTGGTTGTTGCCCACACCACATGTTTTTTGTGTATGTTTGGATGCATACAGTGCTTCAGAACTTAATTTCTACTAATGTACCTGCATCGCTTTGTAGGTAAGATTTTTCTCTTTGTTTCTCTTACGTCCTAGACTAAAACTCTTCTCTTGCTAGCTGCTCAGAGACATATGAGGAGCAGCTTTTGCAGTGTCAAGTTTGACTCCTCTTCTCCTTGGCTGGCTCCTTGCAGGGCCCCTGAGCTGTGCAGGGCTGGCAGCCACAGTCCTGCTTCCTACTCACTCCCTGGGCCCCTTGCACCTGTTCAGTTAACCACCTCAAGGAACGTCCCATCCAGAGAAAGCTGCTCCTTTGCCCCAGACTGTGCAGTGCATATTCCAGCAGGGCTTCTAAAGAGCAGAAAGGACATGAGGGAGAACTTTTGTGAGCCGTCCAGCAGTCACAGCATGGGATTGAAGGGCATTTTCCAAAGTGCCCTCGATTAATTAGCGTTGCTGTGGCTAAAGACATACAGGAGCCTAGGTACAACTTTGAGTGCTAACACTGCAGGGAAGGCCCTGAAGAGTCATTTCAGCGAGTTCTTTGCTTTCTATTTGATTCCTTCCTTTTTCTTCCGGTGGGACTTAAGTAGGACAGGAATCACAGCCTGACTGGAACAGAATTTATCACAGTAGAATACATTACTGAGTTAGAGCTCTTTGTGTTTAGCTACTGCTGGCCATTTGTGTAATCTGTTAAACAGTTTGGAAAGTTTTAAACTTTGTACCAGAACTCAGCTATGAAGCGTAAAACACAGCTACTGCTGTCTTAAGCTGAAAAATCAATTTGATAGTCTCAAATGTGGCTGCATTGCTATGCTTCAGTCATCACAGCGACATGCAGAGCCCTTCTTTGCCACAGCTGCACTCTGCAGTTAGGATTTAGCATTCCAAAGCCCAGTGAGCCTCCTGTTCTGCCTCCATGATCTGCCTGTTTTGGGGATTTTTATTTACTAGATCAGGCATCCTAAGAGGTTTTCTCTGTGCATTTTTTTCAAATGTGGAACTTCCTCCTTTTAACCTATACTGGCCAGCATCTCAAATGAGGTGGGTTTTTTAGCCTTGAGCCAGTGATGGATTTGAAATCTGTCTTAAGGTCATAAAGCAAGAAACTCAATTGGATAGCAGTGAAAAAGGAAAAGATTCACCAATGTCTTATCTTGCGCACGGGCCAGTATATGCTTTCTACCACATAGTGTTGTCATGCCGTTTAAAACACTTGATAGGGATGTATTTAAACAAATTAATTTCATTAAGAATAGTTTTCATATCTTCTAGGGGAAGTGGCTTTTGTTGTTGGAGCCCAAGGCTCCACGGCTGAGAGGATGGGAATGTTAGTATGTTAAAGTAATTATCGCTGTGATTTTATAGACTAGTAGGTTGTGACCTTTCTCTGCCTCTCACTGGAAAGCTGAGGATTTCCCCCTCTGTGGTAATCGAAATTTCCTATTGTTGAATTCTTATGGTGAAAAAATCCCAAGTAGTTGTTAGCTTCCCCATAGAATCAGTCTTGTTGTGGGCTTGACCGATGTCCCTGTAAGGCTTGGGTGGGTTTTAATGTGACTTTAATTCCACCATCAATGTGTGATTTACAATATTACTGCTACTATAATGGCATATTTGCCTTCAAACAATAGCTTGCAGTGCTGTGTAATTTTTTTCATTACTTGGTTGCATGTATCATGTTTGATAGCAGTACTTACTGTGCTGTGTGCAAGATGATATATTCCTTGAAATCTTTTAGGGAGGGAGTGTAAGAGTGTGGAATACAGTAACCATTCATACACACGAAATATGCCAGACTGAATACTAGAATATAGGATAATCGTGGAAATGTGGTAATTTTTAAGCTTGTCTAAATTAGCTTTCTAGCCCACTGCATCATCCCCTGAAGTCAAAAAAATGATGCAGTACAGAGCCACCATCTAAATTATTTAAATGTGTTCCTTGGAGAGGAGATATGTTCATATATAAGTCTAAATCAATAAAGATTTATTGGATTTTTTTGATAGTACGAACTGAGTAAATAGACAAGAACGGGGCGGGGGGAGGGGTGGAATTACCAATGATCAGGTGGTGAAAAAGAAACCCTTGTAATGAATAACATTTCTATGTAAGTAATATATATGGAACATTTTAATGACAGTATTGAAATACTGTACTTCAGCTGTACAATACTCTTCTTGTAGAGGAACTTCACTAGTGCTAGTTCAAGGTCTTTTTTTTTCCCCCATTGCTATGCCATTTCCCAACCTTGAACTACTGCTTCACTTTATTATTTTCCCGTCCATCTGTTGTCTACCTATTTGACAGAGTTGATTTCTATGTATTCCGTTCCACCATATTCAAGATCTTTAAGAGAAAGAGAAATCAAGATCTGATATAGCTACTCTGTCTTCTTTTCTGCTATCAGCAGCATTCTTCTCTTTTGCTTTCTCCAGCAGTCCTGCCCTAAACACTTGCTGTGTCCCAAGTTCTTTTGCAGCCTTTGACTTTCTTTTATTCAATATTACTGTTTTCAGCTGACATGTATCAAACCACACTGTTTTTTCTACCTGTCTCACACAATACTTCCTTTTGTCCTTTTTTACCTGTTGTGTCTTTATTCACTGTAATGTTGGTGACCCTTTGTGCAGCTTCGCCTTCTCTTCAACCAGAATGTCTTGAGTCCATTTCTGTTATCTACTTATCACAGACTGCTACCTTCTTGACTAATTCTCAAGCCACTGGCTTTTGTCTCCTTTTTTTGATAATTCTGATATTATCTTCTTTGTGGAAGTTACCACTCGTCTCAAGCTATCATGTTGGAGTCTTGCCACCTTAGTTCGTATGGGAAAGCAATCTGATCATAAACAGCAAGTTGTAGTTATCTTTTAATTATACTTGACACTGCTGGGAGAAAGTGAAGTAGGTCTTGATGAGAGTGTCCTAGCAGAATAGTGACAGAGTAATGGGCAGAGCAGAATTTTCCTAACAACTATTGACTTTGAGTCTTTTTAGGCAGTAGTGGTGTTTTGTTCTGTATGGGAAGCATATGGCAGATACTACTGCAATAGAGGGTACTAGCTGTCGTAGTAGTCCAGGGTCACAGGTGCTGTGCAACATCATGCTAATGTTTTCCAGTTACACAGTTTGATTCAGGAAAAGCAGTGCAGTGGATTTTAAAATATTATTTCTCTGTACTTAATTTCATAAAATACATGCTAGACAGTTCATTCAAATGCATGGTTAACAAGGACTTGTAAGTAGTGTTCAAAATAGGTGTGTAGCTGTGACATCTTACTAATGGTCTTCACCCATATTTTGGCATAAAGATGTGTGTGTCAAACTTTGTTGAGCAGAGAAGTACATCAAAAGGGTTAAGAATCCATAAAAGAGATTAAGGATCAAATGGCTCCACAGAGGAAGAGAGAGCTCAAGACTGAATAATGCTGTGAGCTTTCTTGGAACAGAGCACTGCCAGCTGCTGTTATAATCCCATCACTCTCAACAGGCACACAGCTAGTCTGGGACAATTGTGTCTCTGGGTTCAATATTAAATGAGCTACTTTTGAAGCTGGCATGCAGAGTTATGTCATCCTCATGATGAAGTGGCCTGTAATGTGCATCCTTTACACATCTGTAACCACTTAGGAATGCCCCTTAAGTTTTCCAAACTGTTACAAACCACAGGATGAACAAGAGAAAAGAAAGTATGGAGGATCCAGGGGAACACTGGATTTTACAATGAATAAGCTTCCAGTCTAGAAGATAGTAAATAACTTCAGAGGAGAGACTTCTGCTCTGACTAAGCACTTTGCTTTTTTCTTTTTTTGGAAGCTAATCGCTTTAATACTGTGTCACTGGATCTCCCTTTACATGGCTTGTACCAAGCAGACATCTGGACTTAGACCTCTTAGCAGACAGCATGCAAACTCAGCCCAGTAGCAGTAGATGCAGATGATGATGTTCATACGGTTGTTGGTCTTCTAACAGGTACACTAGGGTAAGCTGAGAGATATAGGTGCAAGGAAGGGAGTATGAACACCTGAAGGGCTTAGACTTTCTTTCTGAAAATAATTTCCCTGCCACTTGACTTTTCCCTTTTCTATTGCTCACCTTTCCTCTGTCCATCCCAATGACTGTCTGCATCTTTTAGTGCCTGCATTCCTTTGCTCAGAAGAGATCAGGAAACAGGTTGTCATTTCCCATCACACTTGAATTACAGTAGCTGGTCTAAGAAGTATAAGGCAGAGGCCAGCCCATTACTCAGGCTTGCATGCCCTGCTTCAGCTACAATGGGGATTTTAGTGCAGCAGAGTGTAATGTGGGAAGCACTAGTCTGGAGTAAAGAGTTTGAGAACTTTTATACGTGTCCTGATAGTTTTACTGAAACTGCTCTGGTGTATATTATAGATCAGACTGTAACACTGACTAGATCAATATCTCTTTTCTGATAAGAATCAATAACGTTATTTTCTTAATGCTGAGTCTTTTTCTTATGCTCTCTTTTATGTTACAAAAGGCTGATAGTTCTCCCAGGCATAGGATGTTTGGTGTTAATCTTCTGGCATTGTCAAGTTCTGACTTTCGTTAGGTCTTCTCCTAAGCAATTCTGCAGCAGGGCACAGCATGTTGCTGTATGTGATAAATTTTGTCACTGATGTATGGGTGTCTCCAGGGGAGAGTCTGAAATGAGAATAGAGACTACTTAAATTTTATTTGCCTTGAACTGACTGATGGTTTTTAACTGATCTTTCAGTATTGGCTACCTTTTTATTTCTTGCAACTTACCACCAAGGTTGTAAGTATGTTCCACTGAGTTTTATAGCTTGTGAAGCTAGGATGGTCTGTCCATCCTAGTCCTCCCTAACCTTTCTGGGGCTTAGTTTTGTATTAAGAATAATTTTTGTAAGACAGAAAAGAATATGTTTTGTGGAACATATATCATAGACAGAATTTACCACTCCTTTCTTTCAAGATGGTTGTAATAAACAGTTGAACATTTGGTGGCCCCTGCCTGGCAGCAGAAATTATGGTGGTTGAGCATGCCCATCTATGCAAGATGACATCCTGTGTGGTTCTGTGAAACCTTGCCAAATGGTGAACTGAATTTCTTTTTGAAAGGAAAGCATCAAGGCAGACTTCTGATGCTCCATTCCTGAACCTTTGTGAATAGTCCAAAGATGTCTATGCTACTGATTTCTTTCTTTAATATCACTCTAAAGCTTGCCAACTTCCAATTGAAATACATTTTAATAAAATAAAGCCATGAATGTAGATTTCTACTTTTGTTTTTACTCCCGAAGTGTGTTGCAATGTCAGTAGTGTAAGTCATGTACTGGAAGGCTGCAATTAAGTCACCCCGAAGCCTTCTCTTCTCCAGTCTGAACAATCCCAATTCCCTCAGCCTTTCCTCATAGGAGAGGTGCTCCATTCCTCTGATAATCTAGGTGACCTCCTCTGGACTCACTCCACCAGGTCAATGTCCTTCCTGTGCTGAGGACCCCAGAGCTGGATGCAGACTTCTTTTGATGCAGCTGAGGATACAATTGGCTTGCTGAGTCTCTCGTCCACCAGCACCACCAAGTCCTTCTTGGCAGGGCTGCTCTCAATCTGTTCATCCCGCAGCCTGTATTGATACCAGGGGTTGCCCCACATGGGTGCAGCACCTTGTACTTGGCCATGTTAAACCTCATGAGATTCCCATGGGCCCACTTCGCAAGCTTGTCCAGATCCCTCTGGATGGCATCCTGTCCTTCAGGTCTGTCAACTGAACCACTCAGCTTGGTGCACTCAACCCCTTTGTCTATTTCATTAATCAAAATGTTTAATAACACTGGTCCCAGTACAGACCCATGAGGGTCACCACTTGTCACTGATGTCCATTGGGACTCGAAGCTGTTGACCACTATTCTCTGGATGAGACTGTCCAACCACTTTCTTATCCATCTAATAGTCCACTTGTAAAATCCATCTCTCTCCAATTTAGAGAGAAGAATGTTGTGTGGGACCATGTCAAAGGCTTTACAGAAGTCCAGATAAATGACATCTTGTCATGGTTTAGGAGTAGTATTCTTCAGTTTAATCTTCCCACTGAAACCGCTCCAAGCCACAGACCGCTTACTTGCTCTCCCCCTTCCCTCCCCCCCCCCCCCCCACATGCAGTGGGATGGAGAGGAGGATTGGAGGCACAAAAGGTAAAGATCATGGCTTGAGATAAGACCAATTTACTGGAAACAGCAATGAGATAAGAAAACTAGTGGTACAGCAACAATAATGACAGAGGCTACAAGAAAAGAAGCATCATTGCTCACTGTGGAAACCCTCAACAGTAGACAATACCCAACTGCTCCCTCTGCCATGCTACTCCCACTGCTTCCTCTGGCTCAGAACCGGCATTATCCAACCACTCCCTCCAGCTTGGAACTTGGGCCACCCCACTGCTCCCTCCACAATACTTACTCAACTCCTAAAAAGAGACTGCTTTCTGCATGCCCCTGGCCATGACGTGCGGTGGTATAGAATAACCTCTGGGTCCTAGAGATACCCCTTCTGGCTACTGCAAAATTTGTGTCCTTGCTGGAACCAGGACACATTTGTAGCCCTTCCTATGTTCACTGATGGAGTCACTCCATCATAGGAGGCCACTAGGTTGGTCAGGCAGGACTTGCCATTGGTGAAGCTGTGCTAGCTGTCTCAAATCACCTCCATGTTCTCTGTATGCCTTAACATATAGGATCCTCTTTCAGGAGGATCTGTTTCATGATCTTCTCAGGCACAGCGGTGAGGCTGACAGATTGGTAGATCCCAGGGTCCTTGTTTCTACCCTTTTTAAAGATGTTTCCCTTTTTCCAGTCACCTGAGATTTTGTCTGACTGCCATGACTTTCAGAATATCATGAAGAGTGGCTTGGCAAATGCATCAGCCAATTCCTTCAGGGCTTTGGGATGCACCTCATTGGGTTCCATAGACTTATGTACATTCAGGTTCCACAGGTAGTCATGAAGCTGATCTTTACTTACAGTGGGAGGGACTTTGCTCCCCCAGTCCCTGTTCTGCTGTCCCTCCACTCAAGAGGTGTGGGGAAGAGAGGTTGCCGTTGAAGACAGAGACAGAAAAGTTGAGTACCTCAACCTTCTCCTCATGCGTTGTTACCAGTGTCGTTTATCAGGGAGGGTACACCTTCTTTGAATTTCATATCCTGAAGCAATTTGTTTATGGAATATGATTTTCACTGTGGTCAAACGCCTGCTTCGAACCTGAGTCACTCTCGTGTTGGTTATTTGTCCAACAGATGAATCTACCCTCCAGCTTTTTCCTTCCTAGAGCACTTGAAGGGGCACTTAGAACATCTCTATATGCTTCCTAGTTCAGTGAAATTTGACTGAACTCAATCTACTGCCGAGATGGGGATCTTCTGCCAAACTTCTTTGAGTTCAGCCAGTATATTCCAAAGTTTAAGGAGAGTCAGACAGAACAAGGCATAATAACCGAATTCTTACTCCTAACACAGAGGCTTAAAAGATATCCCTGTTACTTGTTTAGCACTAAATTCTGCTGATACAATTTGAAGCTGTCATGATAGAGTAGTTTAAAAGTCACTGTGTTGTATCAAGACAATATGATGAATGGTGAGGAGTCTGCCAGAAGAACAGTACTGCATCCCTGAAAATGAATCATCTTTCATCTCCTGCTAGGGCATGCTGCTGACCTCAGCATGCCTTGTTACTGTTTTCATCATCTTTTTAGACCAGGGTTTGAAACAGAGATAAATACCTGGCTTTTACACATCCCAGATCATTTTACTTTTGATGGGTTCAGAAGCACAATTGCATTGAGTGCATGTTGCCTTGAGGGGTTCTTGGCCTCTCATGTCCTGGCCCTCCTGTCAGTCTTCATATTGTTCGCAGATAAATATGTTGGTGAGAAATTGGGCCGAGCTAACAGCCCTCTGAAGAGGGATAGTTGCTGTCTGAGCATGAGTTGATGCTATTGCATGGACTCTGGATGCGGCTGAGTGTATTACAGCCAAGACTCCTGGAAGGTGCATGAAATCTGTGAATTCCAGCATGATTAAGAGGAGAAGCTTAAAGACAAGTCAGTAGCCTGTGGTGCAGAAGGAAAACAAGCAGGTCATCAAATTTTACAAACCTAGACAAATTGCTGAGCCTGTTCTTTCTGTACAGCTTAGACATGGCCATTACCTCTAAATAGGAGATTCCCTTGAAGGTCACAGGGTGTCTCTTAAGAGTTATACTGTGTTTTCATGGTTTGACAGAGTAATTCTACCTATTCCCTTCCATATGTTTCACTTGGTTCAGGTGCTTCTCAAGTGGAGGTGTTCACTGTTCTGTATTGCAGAGTAAGAGTGGTGTAGCAGAGTACAGTTACTGAATCTGCTAATGGTGCCCCAAACTGGGGAAGCACTTCTTTCACAATAGTTGTAACAGCAGTACAGTGCAAAGAGGAACATGTTTTTCTTGGAACAAGGTCTCTGGAGTACTTCTAAAATCACAAGTAGGAGCTTACTCCTGTAGCAACAGGATTAGTTTGCTTGAGGAATATGCATGCTGCACCACTTCATATAAAGCAGTATGTCTTTTTGTTAATTACTTTTAGTTTTGAATCCTATCTAGCTATTTCATGGAGTTGCATAATATCCTGAGTTGGAAGGGACCCATAAGGATTATCAAAGTTCAGCTCCTGGCCATGCACAGGACAACCCCAAGAGTCACACCATGTGCCTGAGAACATTGTCTAGCATTGTTCAAATGTCCCAAATGTTTTGATTTTCCATGTGAGATTTTCACTGACAATTGTTAGATGTAGTGCTTTAATGGCACTGTTTCTTCCAGAGGCTTCGCTCTAGCTGCAGCTGTCCTTTTTGAGCTGTATTTAACTACAAGATAATCTATGCTAAATTTGAATGGGGAAAAACATCTTATGCTTAGTTTTAACTTTCTTTGTAAAACCTGGGAATACTTTCAAATATACTTTAAAAATTACGTTTCTGCTCCAAAAATTAAAACTTTCAGGACCTTTTTTCTGCCTTATGCTTCTGCAGGCACAACCTAATTATAGTCATCTGAAGATTCTTGCTTGAAAAAAAATGCTCCGTATAAATGCAAAGAACTGAGAATGAAAGGATTTAACTGGCTTATTGTGAAAGGACACAGACCTATTGAGTGCAAAGTTGGTTACCCTTTCATCTACGTACTCTATGCTTTAGGTAACTTCCTAGAGATTCCATGTCATCTAGCTGACATCTTGCCCTGGCAGAAAGGTGGACTAGAAGATCAGAGATGGGGTGAGGACAGCAGACAATAGCCAGGTGTCTCTGCAGTCACAAGCAGGCTTCTGCACAGACAGTTTCCACCCTCAGGACTGGCTTTAAATAAAACATGGTGGAATTTGGAGGGTTCAGTTTGGCTTGGGTTTTTTGGTGTTGAGTTTTCTTTTCCTGAGAAATGAACTATCAAGTCTAATACAGTTGGTTTATAGTGAACTTTGATACAGGAAATGCTTTTCCAGATAGTTGGCACATATTGTAGTGTTGATCGTGGTTTGTAACAAGCCTTCAGTTATTCTCGAGGCCCTTCAATTGGTGTCCTCTCTAATTGCATGTCTAGTTTGCCAATCTATTTTATATCATGCCTTTCATAGCAAAGAGAAAAATATCTCTTACCTATTTTATGCTTGTCTTTGGAGCGTCTGGTCCTATTTTGGGCTAGAATTAACAGGTAAAACCTCAGGAAAAATATGCAAGAGTTAACATGTAAAACCTCAGGAAACAACTACTTCAATGTTTCCAGAAGTAAAAGAAATAATTATTTGGATGCCAAAGAAAATAACTTTTTTCCTTTTAAAAATAAGGATTTCTAATAGAAATAATTGGGTCCCATGGCAAATCTGAATTATTCAATCAGATTTGCTTAATTTGATCTTTAAAACAGTTTCCCTTCCTACTTGCCAACTGTCAGATAGAGAAATGCTGATGATTTTAAAGGAAAAGTGAATAAGACACTAAATCAGGACGAATGGAGCAAAAAGGACTGGAGAACGAAGTTTAACACTGTGATGTTCATGTGCTTGAAATTCCCTTGAATAGCTTATTTGTATTTTTGTTATTGTTGTCAGAATAAGAATGTTATACATAGAAAATTGGGAATCTTGAGAAATAAGCACACATTCAAGTCTAGCTTTCCAAATTCATCTTGATACCGTTCTGGGTTTTTTCATGTTATGAGGAAAAAAACACTGTGAAAAATTGAAACCATGTGAATTAATGACACTTTAACAAATTATAAGGTTTCATAAAGGAGCTTACTGGTTAAACCGCAGAGTCATGATCTGTGGTGCAAAAATAGCCTGTTGGCTTTAAAAGTGTCTCAAAACAGGTTACATACAGTGTCTGCAAATGATAATTTTGCTAGCTGAAAATAGGTTACTAGTGGTATACTCCAGGGGACTGATCTTTTTAATAATACCTATATAAATAATTTGAATGAGAATATCAGATCTAAGATCATAATATACATTAGCTGATGATACTGAAATTAGAGGAAGGGAATAGCAAGCACTTTAGAATTTATGTAACCCTATTGAGAGGGATTTGGGATCTTTTAAGTGTCTGAGTCATTCAGTGAAAAGCATGCTTTAATGCAAACAGATGTAAAACAACAAGTCTAGTGGCAGCCACAAAAAACAGTATATATTAAACAGAGCAGTCATGAAGTTCACTGACCAGACATGAAATTAAGGTTTACCTTACATCTGTTTAGCTGGAAATACAAGCCTGGTATAGCTGTGCAGGAGAACGTAAGAGGGGAGGATTAATACTAGGAGTGAGGGAGAAAGAGGAAAATGCAGTACAAATCCAATTGTACAATGTGTCGCTGGATCACAGGAAAGGCATATTTCAGTTAGAGGATGCACATGACACTAAAAAACCTCCAGTAGTGAGCTCACAGGATTTGTCTCAAGGGCTTTGTTTCAGTAGGGATTTCATTGTGGTAGGGCTGAAAGAACAGCTGGAGGCCAAGTCATCCTTTTTTTTTTTTTTTTTTTTTTTAGCAAGAGAGTAGAGCTCTAGGCAGGTGGATTTGGGTTTTATTTTAGTGGATGTTTTTTCCTCATGTTTTGAACCTTTGACTTAGTAATTCTGAACCATGAAAATAACATCAAAAGACATCTGAAAAGGAGAGGCTGAAGTGTCTGGGTACTAATGGGTATTTCCTCACAATGATAAAGTAACCTGAATCTAGAGGAATACTTAGAACAGCAATAGAAGTGGTAGAAATACCTAAGGCAATCAAAGCTCAACAGTAGGAACTAAAAGAGTTGGTTTACTCTCAAGTGTGCTGTGGGTCTAACAGGAAGATGCAAAAAGCTGCTACCACTTTTAGCATGATTTCCAACTACAGCACTTTAAAAGAATTCAAGTTCAGATGGCATCACGAGCATCAAGGAAAAAGAGCTAAAAGCGTGAAGCAAATACAGAACTGGACAAATCTGTGAGAATGTGCCTAGTCCAAGATAATTTTAATATGGCAAACCTAAGATAGAAGTCTCCTTTCTGGGCATCTAAAATGTGTTTATTAATACTGAATAAGTATTTAATGTATTACTTTAGTGGTCCGTGACAGAGAAGAAAGACAAAGTTGCCTCAGCCATGCTTAGAAATAGAGCCATGCTTCCAGATGTGGCCAAAGCAGGCAACTTCTGTTTAGATGGTGGATGTCCAGTTTGTACTGTAGCAACTGATGAAAAAGGGGGGTTGATTCATTCTCTCTTTGCTCTGAGATGACCTACCTGCCTCAGAACCATAGCAAGTGTAGTGGTTCCTGAGAGGACTCTCAAAAAGGGAGAGGGATTTTTGTATTGGAATTGTCTCTTTTCGTTCAGGTAAGTCATCTTGAGGTGGAGAGTAAAGCCAGGCTCTAGAGCAGAACTCAGTATTGTCTGTGTCTTTCACTGTCTTGATGGATGCAAATCAGGTTCACTTTAATCTCATCTGTGTTGCAGAAAATACTACTGTTATGTCTGCCTGGCTGTGTTTTACTCCGTGTTAGTCCATTAGTCTCATCTTTCCCTGATTCTTCTTTCTTTCTCACTTCCTGAGATATTCTTGGGGATATTATTGTTCTGGGATTCTAATTTCTGACTCTACCTGAAAGAGCAGGTTTTTCATGATCTTGTCCCACTCGGGAGCATATATAGTATATAAACCTCAGGATACAAATCAGAACATTGGTAGAGGGTAGGGTTGTATGATGTTGAGACTCATAGCTCTTATGAAGAGCCATGGAAGGAAATTTGGCCAACCAAAATCCCAAAGGTAGGTGTGAAGAGATAGGGAATAGGATTTTATTCACACAGCCAATAACAAATTGTGGTTTGGTGAAAAGATGAATCTACAAGCTGGTATTGATCTTTGGGTGAAGTGGGGCTGATGATCTGTTGCAATTACAGCAATGTTTATGTAGGCATGAAAGTGTTTAGAGGCAGTGTTTCCTGTCTTATTACAGACATTTCATCTCTTCAATATAAAGTTTAGAAAGAGGATGTGGTGTATCAGAGGAACGTTAGAAAGAAATAGTACCTGCTTTTGGTGTAAGGAGGAGAGGTTGGTTGGGTTACCTGAGCAAGCACCAGAGAAATCAGAGACTGTGGGGTGGGAGGGGGGGTAAGTATGTGGAAAAGCAGACCTTCTAAAGACAGTAGGCTTTGCCCAGTGGTGTGTGTCTGTAAAAATTAGCTGTCTTTTCTCTTTTTTTAAAATAGAAGTAGTTCTTAGGATTTTCCCAATAGAACTAAAACTCATCACAGTTGTATCATGTGTGGACACTGGTCTTATTTATGAACTTCATTCAGTCACAGGTACAAACTTTGCAGATGCAGAATGCCTTTGTGAATAGGAGTCCTTCCTCTGATCATTTCCTTTTTGTATCCCACATTTGGTCTTGATTGTGTATCCAGTGAATTCAGTGGGAAATCTGCCATTGAAATCTGATGGGAGCTCAGGCCCTCAGGTCTTCATGCTTCTAGTTATTTCCACTCTTTTATTTAACTAATAAGAATTACAGAAATGCTTCTCTTACAAAAATATTCTTTCTGGCAGTAAAAAATATATTTCCCCTGAGAGCTATTTTTGCTGTATTGCTATTGCTTTCTGATCCTTAACAGCCAAATCCTGGTTGAGCCCCTCATGCAACTAGTCTATGGGCTTATAGGCTCTGTAGTCAATCAGAGAGCAAGAGAAGCACGACACGGCCCAAGGACTGTCTTACTCCTTTTACTAAAATGTGACCGGAGGGTGGTGGCAGTGTAGAAACGTAGTTTTCTAAAATGCATATTTTTATAATGGGCATAGAGATGTGTTACACTAAATAAATACGCTTTATAGGTGATCTAATCATCTACACAACTAATGGCATGAAAAGGAACAGAAGCCATACAGTTTTGTGTTTTACAGAGTGGAGTGTTTTGAACCCTTATATCGTGTAACTTTACACCTAGAGATGGGAGCAGGGTAGCAGCAAAAGCTGTTCATATCAGGTTGTAGATAAGGGTGTCACTGGAACCTTTTGCCCCCTTTGGGTGTCTTGTAACAGCCTTTCATAGCAGCTGTTCCATTTTAAGGATGAGTGCACACAACAAATTCCAGACATCCCATAGCCGGTGCAGTTGCTGAATGGTGAGTTTAGGCTTCATTTGGTACAGGCCTTGAGAGGGCTGAGACGGGGCTGTCAGGGCTTATTGTTAAGCCTACAAGATCTAAATAAAGAATACATTTCAAATTCCAGTTGACACTGTTGTTTTACCAGAGAGAAATAAACATAGAGCACATATGTTCTTAAAGTAGTTGTATCCCTGTTGCTTTTATTTTATATTTTAACTGTGCGCCTAATAATAAGATGATCTCGGGTTTATATCTTTATAACCTCTGATAGTTAAATAAAGAAAGTAGAAAGGCAGATTTATGCAGTGACCAGAAATAAATGAATATTCATTGCTGAGGATAAATTGACCTATATGCTTTTCTTTTTAAATTGTCTTCAATCTCTCAATTCTGTTTGAGAGCTTGAAGTGTAACTAATGCTGCTGTTCTGAAGTATACTTTTAATAAGTCAGCTTTTACTAATATTAGTAGTTTATATGTTTATTACTCAAATAGTTACTAGTGGAAAGTTGGTTTTTCATCATTACCTAAAATAACTTTTTTTAGGACAAAAAAGAAATAACTATACATTTGAGATAAAATAATAAAAGTCACAAGAATCAAAGGACAGCCTCAGCCTTAAGATTTATTAAAAAATCAAACTGGCACCTACTAGTGTTTTTTCCCATAACTTCTTACTCTTTGGTAAGCAGCTGTGTTTATTCTTTTAAAAGCTTTGTATAGATGATTTCTTGCAGAGTTTTGTGGGCTTTTTTAAAAATAGAATTTTCTTTTAAAATTTTTTTTTTCAACTAACACAAAAGCGTTCTAAATGTTCTCCAAAATAAACAAAAAACTGCAGAAGGAATGTCTGGAATGACTGTCACACATGCTGGTGGAGAAGCAGAGGTAAACAGAGTATTACATATTGCAGCAGAGCTACATGTTCATTTATGATGTGGAGATTCATTTTAAGAAAAAAAATTTTACTAGTTGATTGAATTTTTCCATTTCCTTCCACAGCATAACTGGTCAGGAAACTGCATGTGTGACTTGGTCCATGATGGTTCATCTCTGGATGGATTTCAGTGTTTTCCAGGGAGTTGCACGCCTGTCTCGATCCCCGTCCAGCCATAAATCTTCACAATGCATGCAACTACTTTAGAAGCGCGTCCAAAATGTGTTGCTGTCTGACCAAATGGTAGCATAGCTCTCCCAGGAGAAAGGACACATTGTTTTTGCAGTTTTAAATAGACCCGAAAGTGTAGTTGTAGTTGTCCAGCTATTGAATTACTTTCTCAACTGTGTTAGGAAGTACACTTGTTGGTAGGGGATACAGTGGACGTGTGTAGTCATTGAAACTATACAGAGCTATTTTCAATTGTCAGTATCAAAGTGTATTTTAAGGCAAAGAGTTGTGCTCATTTTATATTAGAATTATTCTCTCTGTAGAGCTAAGAGAAACTGGACATGGTTTATCAGTACAAGATACTTGTGTGCATCTATAAGACTGCAAAGGTACATAGAAATGGCATATGTTGAGGTTAATTGCACATACGTATAATGGTGTCAACTATTACATCCTAAGTTCTCCCAAGAGATAATAAGCAAACATGCTGAAGACAAATGGTCTAATTTTTTTCCTCTGCTCCCCCGTGAGGCAATCTAGGGTTATATAGTTTTGATGATTTATTTCCTCCTCCCTCTTTATTTTTTTGCTGTTCCTTATGTTCTCCATCCTTCTCACATTATTGTCATCTTCCTCAGCACCCCCTTCTTCCCTGTATTGAGCTAAGAAAAAAAGAACTTGAGTTTAGAATAGTTGAAAAACTAGTCAAACCCAGTAGTTCTAGATTTATTTCCTAGCACCCCATACTACACCCATTTCAGCTTTTGTTTCATGGTGGAAAGGACTGTTTCTTCCCCTACCCATTTAAGCTTTGGTTTTTGGTGCTGAAGTTCTTTTCACTTTAAGAGCTTTGTTCCAGGTATAAGTGGTTTGGTTTAGGAACAACCTAGGGCAAGTAGCATGCACTGGTAGTGAGATATCAATAGATCTAGATGGAATTTGCATAAAAATTACCACTTATATCATCATTGCTCCTTAGCCTAATTAACTTGTGTGTATTCCTATAGAATATAGACTAGGTTTTTCTTTAGGTGATTCCCTGGGAAGTAGAGGACTTCTGCGATTATTCAGGTAAGATCCTATGGTTCCCTGTCCAAGGTTATGGTCTTTCCCACTATACTGCAGCAAGTCCTGCAGCCTGTAGGTGGTGGCTGGTTTTTCTTTCAGAATTTTTAACATAGCGTGTTCCATAGCGCATGCTGGCTCTTGGAGGGAGGAAAATACATCCCCCTGTGTATATGTATTTCTTTATAGAGATAAATTGCCCAAGGTATTGCTTCCCCTGTCACCTGTCTTAGGCAGACCTGGAGAAGTTTTGGGGTTTTTTTTCCTGCTTTGTAATGTTTTAGGGCTAAAGAACAGTGAAGAAAAAAGAGCACTCAGGTGTCATCAGCTCAGTAGTAGTGGCTAGACATGTGACTGGAGAATGTTGGTGATCTTGAGAATTAAGAACTACTCATGTTTGCAGGTCTGTAGTTCAACTGAGTCAGCTCTCTGAGAATGAACAGTGGTGTCTGTCTTTGCTTTGTTTGTCAGTCTCTGTTCTGTAGTTACCATCGGGGAAGTCGTAAGTTAGTGTCTGTCTCTACAACAAGGATCTTGTTTGTAATGTACTGAGAGGTAAAAAGAATTACACACTTGTCTCATGGTTTACCAGTCCACAGATGACAAAATGAGAAACACTGATCTAGCAAATTACCTGCATGTAGAGCTTTAATCTGACTTTGGCCTTCAATTTCCAAATAAGGTGGGCATGCCAAGTAGATTGTACTTTCTTGAGCTTGTGTGGAATTGAGGTTGTCATTCCAGCTCAGCACTCTGACCTGTGAAAGATATGCATGCATCAGTTGCATGTAGAGATACAAAGTATGCTGACACCATCTCTACAATCTTTAATTAACAGCTTTCAGTAGAACATCAGCTTGTCAGTCATGAGCATGTATAGTATTGAGCCTCATGAGTCCGAGGAAGTTCAGTAGCAGGGCTGAGCGTGCTACAATGCTTAATGATTTTATTTTTCTATCTGGGGCCAAGATGGCCTCCCTGATGTTTTAGTCTCTCATTAGTGGAAGATTGAAGAAGACCAGCATTTTGGAGGCTGTATTTGAATGCATCATAATGAAACGTGGCATTGTGCAGAGATAATTTTTTCCAATACTGTCTTAAAACTGAAAAAAAAAATCAGCTGGCATTACCCTCTGTCTTCTCACTTATTGTTTTCCTCCTCCTTTGCTGTTGTTACCCCAACCCAAAGCAGAATATCTTTCAAAAATAAAAATCTTACATTCTGCATAGAGTTGAATAGCTTGTCTGTGATACACATCAGGTCACTGTCAAGCCAAAGTACATATTTTCCTTACTCTTTAGTCAGTACCCTACAACCCCTGTAACTTTAGTTTTGGTTTCCAGCCCAAAAGAGGAGGAACTTTTTTCATTTTACTCTTTTTCTCTGAAGCAGGGGAAGGTGATAGGCTTTTGGTTCTAACTCTTAACCCTTGGAGGAACACGAGAGGTGCATATTGCAAGGTACCTAATGTTACTTATGTGTTAGAGGTTGAGCCTGCAGTGGTGTAGAAGAGCTCTCTTACTGGGATGCATCCTGAAAAACACAGTGTCAGAACAGCACTCCTGCAGAATTTGCTGTGGGTTGAGGGTGGGGTTATTTACACAGTTTGTAGGACTGGGGTTCTTACTGTTGTTATAGCTATGTCATTGCAGCCTGTTAGCTTTGAGAAGTGCATGTTCATATTTCTTCCATAAAGACAGCATTAAAGAATAGTTTTAAACACCAATATCCCCAAATATTATAAATTAGCATTAAATGAGCTTATAATAGTAATGAGAAAACGTTTAGGAATCACAACCTTTAGAATCATTTGAACTGTCTGCTTTCTGTCAATTTTTGCCTTTTAGAAAGTGCTAATTCTTGTTAAGTCCGCATGAGAGATTTGTTTAATGAGCAGATTAAATGGGTGATTATACATCTTTTAAAAATGGTTTTTGTGGATGGGCTTCATGATGCCACTCTCCCATTTGGCACAGCAACATAGAGCAGTCTTTTTAATTACCTCAGCAGGGTCACTGGGACCCAAGCTGTTTGCTTTATTAAACCCTGATGGTGCCTTTGGAGCAGCTCCCTCTAAACTCCGCTGTCACAATTGTATCTAAATTAGCATCTGAGTGACCCTCTTTTCAGGCTTTCCAAACCCCAGCTGACAGGGATTGCCAAAAGATGCTAATTGCTTGGGCCGGACTGGGAACAAGGGCTTACCAAGATAACAAAAGGACTAATGTTTCTTTCAATATGCGTCCAGATTCACATAAGTACCTCTTTTAATTACCAAGAATTATTGTAATGCCCAGTCAATGGAATAATTGACCCTCAACAGGGAGAGCTTATTATGTAATAAATAATGGCGTCAGCCTTGTCAGAGTAGCAGGTACTAAGGTAATTTGCTGAACTGAAAAGGGCTTTTCTCGGCAAGGGCTCTAGGGTAGACCAAGGCATCCCAGTAGGAGTCCAGCAGAGGGGACTAATTTGAGTTTAACTGAGAGGAAATGCACTAAAAGCTTTTGGACTTATCCTTATGATGACAAAGAAGGAAATAAAAAGGATTGGATTGGTAGTTTGGCAGCTTACATTTAAGGGAGTGTTGCACTGATGAGTCAGACAGTCAAGTGTTATGCAGCTACTTCTAGTGTGTGGGGTTTTTAAGAGCATATTTTCATCAGGAATACTGGGGGATAATGAGAGGGGGGCTTACGGCATTATCCTAATTTATATCTCTGTCTCATCACTGTTTATATTCACTGTACTTGCACAAGAATGAAATTACATTATTGAAACAAGCAATTGATACATGTACAGCTTCTTTTTTATGTGAAGTAACAAATCCAACATTTTTACCTGTTCTCCTAATCTTACGCTTGCTGTCCTTTTCAACTCCTGAATCTCAGGAGGTACTGCAGGCTGGAGGGGTTATAGATCTGTTCTCAACAACACTGGGGTAAAACCAGGGTTCATTTATTTTGTTAGTGTGCCCAGAATAACTCAGAAATCAAGATCTGGCCTTCTATTCTGAAGTCTCCATGTTCATAAAGGAAATACAGATTACAGTAGAGCAGTTATACCGGTGTTCAAAGTAGGCTCTGGGGATAATCTAGCAACTCTTGGCAAATATATACGGAAAACACATACAGACATGGAAAATCCCTTCCCCTCCCCTTTTCAAACATTGAAAGAGTCTCTGCACATAACACTCTCCTGAGGGAAATGTTTGTAGTCTCATTTTTGACAGTCTTCTTGTCCTTTTAGGTCAGACTATTGCAAGTTCGACTTGAGATATGTTGGCAGAGCTACTTGGGGAGATCTGCATAGTGCCTGACAAAACAAGTTTTGGACCAAACCATGCTTTTTAGTGCCTTGTTTTTATGATTAAAGTCACTCCTGCAAAGCATTCATGAAGCAACAAAATAAATATTGACTTGGCTAGGTGATGTATGAATAGCACTTTTTGTTGTGTTTATAAGGTCACCGGAAAGATCTGATGGAATTGCCTCCTTGTGCTGAATTTCATTTGAGTTTATTAACTGTGTTGTCCTTTGGGAATATTTTTTGTTATGCATGGTACATCAGTATTCTGAAGAAAATGCATTCTAGTTCAGAGATGTTTCCAGTGTGATGCTCTTTTAAGTTAGACGCTTCTTGTTTTGCATGCTCCTTAACTAACAGCGTGGATGTCCAGAGGAGGTTTAGCATAACCGAAGAAATATTTCAGTCGAAGTCTGATAAGCTGAGTATGAATGGAAAAAGAATGTTATAGATAAATTGCAAGTAAGTCATATGAAGCTCTTTCCATTTAATAGTGCTCTTCACTGTTACTTCTAATCTGTCCTTACGTGTCACTCAGACTCAACATTTTCAGATTGCCAGGGCAGGAGTAAAGAGCAGGCCTGAGGATAAATTTTGCCCAGTAAACCCAACTGTGTCCTTCTGAAGAGCTTGCTCTCCTTTGAAGAGGCTTTCAGATCAGGACGGGATGGCAGCACAGCAGTGGGTGTGGAATTGGGAGCTAGTTGTACTTCATCACAGATAAAAATATTTTCTGAAGTTGGAACCAAGTTTAAGCTGTACTTTCAGGTTGTATTAAACTCCTACTGGGGCTGCATGTTTTCTCAATAGAGTTTAAGCTGATACCATAAACCTGGGAAATCTTGAGAGCATCCTGGCCCTTTCATTCTTTCGTTTCCTTTCTGAACTGTGTATTTACTCATACTGCTGAAAACTCCTGAGACCCTTCAGGAGGCTTAGGCTTGTTAATGAAAAGTCTCTATCCCTACAGTGCACTGTGTATATTCAGCACGAGAGAAAGGGGAGAATCAAAGAAAACAATCAGTATTGCACACAGTGAGGGTCGTCTATGTAGTACGGTAGTGAATACGCAGATCTGGCTGGAAAGAGGAGTTCTGAGGTGGGATACTGAAGGGAAAGAGTGAAATACCTTTGATGGCATTTTCCAAGAAGCAGCTTCAAATAAATTGAGGATGTCCTGCCACTGCTTCTCTCAAGCTCTTTTTTATTTTTTGCTCTCAGTAGGGCTTGAAGCAGTGAGAGAGACTGACATGTGCCCACTCATGTTTGCATGAGATTCCTCTCATGATGAGTTAAGGAGATCAGTATTATAAAGCTTTATCTTCCTATTTCTACTCTGTGGGCAGAAATATCAGCTGATCATTGTCCTCCTTTTATCGGTGACTGGAGGGCTGGTCGTTCTGAAGCACCAAGAATTGAGTGATAGCTAAAGTAGATGATGAGGTGGCAGGGAAGTTATGAATTATTTTACATCTATTTTCACTGTAGAATATGAAGGGGAAATTATTATTCCAAGGGCATTTTTTTAATGGAAATCAGTGTGTGACCTTAGCAAATCTTAACGTCTTAGGAGAAAGTTAGGAGATCTATTGAAAATTCAAGAGTAGTAAATCACTCAAATACTATAGTGGAGATAATGACAAGATAGAACAATAAATCTGCACTCTTTAAATTCCTTGATAAAACAGTTATTGTATGAATGGAACATAGTAAGCACTTTGAAAATCCCTTCCTGTTCTTTTTTAACAAATGCTCCTGAAAACCTTAAAGGTATGCAAATGAAGTCTGTCTTCAAGGGAAAGCATAAGAATTAAATATAACTTAATTTTACTTCAGCTCTTGGAAAGGAAATTGAGGAATGAATTTTCCTATTAGGACAGCAATAACCATGAATAACTCCATCAGTTATCTTTTAAATTTTTCCTGATATGGTTTTATGTAAGTGAATATGGATTTCAGCCCACAGAGATTTCATACATGAAGAGTATAAGGGGAAAATTAGGTTAATGTAACTTAAGTCAAAATGGCATGGCTTTGGTGAGGAAATTGTAGTCCTTTATATTATCAGCATTATTGAAGAAGTTGATGGAAGATAAAGGCAACCTGAATGAGACAAATTACTTGGCTTTTCCGAAAGCTTTCCATAATGTCCCTCCTAAGATTCTGTTGAGGAAAATAAATAGCCATGTAATGCAAGAAGACAGAGTGCTAGTGTGGATTAAAACCGTTCAAGCAGGCGTATACATAGGAAGCAGGATTGACACAAGGTTAGTGAAGTGACATAAACATCGTCATGGCTGGGCTTCGCGAACGAAGATTTGGGAAGGCTCTAACCACATTTGTTACAGGCACGTTGGTGACTTATGAGGCCAATACGAGATAGACATATTCGGTTGCAATAGACATACACAGCGATGCTTTAAGGCAAAGATGATGTAGGTTGTAATCTGTCAAGTTTATCCAAAGGGGAGGCTGATGAAGGAGATCCTAGAATAGAAATCACCTGGTCTTGGACTGGTACAGAGATAGACAAAATCAGTGAGGGATTGACTTGGGGGTCTCTATAACACAAAAACTGAGGAATGGGAGAGAAAAGTGAACAGCAGTTTGTCAAGGACTGCTCAGGAGGAACTGTCAGACTAGTAGACAGTGATGTGTGGTTGCAAGAAGCAGGCAGATTCTAGGTAGATTTAGCTTGAATATTGAAGCATGAAGTAATACCTGAATCAAGAAATTGGAAATTGCTCAGAGGATTAAGATGATTTGACCAAGAAGAAACCTTTTAAGAGCATTTGGCATGTAAATACTACACTGTGTACTATGAGGGAAGAGCTGACCAGTCTTCTGCTTATCATACCCTGCAAAAATATGGGGATGTTTGGTGAGATCAAAATGCTAATGAAAGGTCCCTTTTCTATGGAGTAATCAAACTACCCCAAATCATGTGCTGCACTGAGAGGCATTGTAAATAAATAAAACAAACCAATCTTCAATAATAGTGCATCTAAGCAGTACTGCTATATAAATTGTGAAAATACATGTAGTTATGACTGCCTAGAGTAACATTTCAGTGCCCTTCAGACTTCTGCAAGAATTATCAGTCTGTCTCCTCTTGCAACTCTTACACAGGGCTTGGGTCACTGAACTGCCACAGCAAGGCCTAATGCTGGTCATCACCAAGACCCATCTACCAGATGGGTGGCTAAAGTGTAGCATTGCTTCTTCAAATGTTAAAAACTATTCTGTCAGAACATGAAGTTCTTGCTGCTCTTTCCATTCTAATTAGCACAGGTGCTAGGCCATAGCTCTACAGTTGTCACCACTTAGCTGATGAGGAAACATAATTTTTGTTGGATTTTTTTGGAGACTGGTTTGTTAGAATTTAATCCTGCTGCAATGAAATTTCTAGTGAATTGACATTAACTCAGTAAAATAGTGTATTTATTAACCCTGACTGAGGAAGCATGGTTAGTCTGTAAATTCTTGCAAGGATGAATATTTGTCTCTTAAAAAAACCCATAAAACCCTTTCAAGAATGTATTTCATAATCAGTGAAGGAGCTCAGTTTGTTCTGTTGCTTCCTCTGTAAACAAAGCTAGCTGAGCTCTAGTTATAGTATGGCAGTTATGGTACCATATATTATGGTCATGTTTACAGAAATCCTGGGCAACTGCTGGCCTGCAATTATACCAGCCTAAGCAAGCAGAGGAATTCTCCAGCCATCAGTCCTTTCACAGTCTTTGACCAGTTTCCAAGCAGCAGTTACCTCAGTCTTTCCTTTTCCTTCCATACAAGCTGCACAAATACTCTAATACTTACTTTAGACAATACCCTGGACAGACTTCTAACTTGAACAGTTTTTGTGGTAGCTGTTTTCGGAAAAATGTGATTAGAATTTTTATTAAACACGGGAGAGTAGTTGTCATTGAATCACAACTTTGCAAAAAGTGAGGAAAATTTTGCTTCAGCTTTCTACCAAATACATTTTTTGCTTCAAATTTAATCCTGTGTAAAGCTGAAAATGCCAGAAAAAAAGGCTCAGAATTATTATCCAGGTTCATTATTATGGTTGTCTTAATATAGATAAAATTTGGTTGAAATTATTTGGTTTGGGGATTTTTTCCATATTATTAGTTTACAGTGTTCCACTCAAGTTTTCTGTCATGTAAAAAAGGTTTGAGGTTTTTTTCAAATGCTAATTTCATTACTTGGTCACCTTGGTAGGGAGGTTAGCTTGTGTGTGAAGTCTTGGCAATGCAGAAGAGCTCTGGAAGTAGGAATGGACAGATTTTCTTAATCATACTGGTTCTAGCTTTTTTAATCAGTGTTTTTTAACACCTCTTTTATTATGTTGCCTGGCCAAACCTTTGGGAGAAGGAATGTCTTTGTTTCGTTCACAGCATCTTTAATTTTCTGGATATATCCAATTAATTTGTAAAACTAGGGTAACATGTATGCAGTAACCTAGTTAAAAATGCTAAAATTCAAAAAAGAAAACCCATCAATTAACGGATTTGATTAAAATTTAACTAAACGCTTAGGAGAAAGAATATCTTCATTGAAAATTCACTAAACAAATGTCTCAGATAATCATTTATCAAAAGTAAAGGAGGCTGCAAATAGCAATGACTTGATTCCTAGGCAGAAAGGCCTTATTTAATGGGATAAATTAAGAACATTAAAATACAATACAATGAAATGAAGAGGCTAATTGCTTTGCAAGTCACCTTTTATACTAATATTCTATCTCACTAATTCTGTGCATCAGACTTTGCATTGATATTGAGAAAGCAGATGGGATTAAGGAAGTTGCTTTTCTAGTCACAGGTATTCCTTTAGAAGAAAAGTGCACTAGGTGTTACTCTGTTAAGCTGTTGACACTAGTTATTTTTTGAAATAAAACAAATTCTATGTACAAGAGAAGTACAAACTGAAATGTAAGTAAACTGCCTGCAAAATTTTTTTCAACTTGTTTACTTGCCTGCTGATCTGTACCATGAAAGACTTAGTTGCAAAAGCTGGCTTCTGGATTAAGTGATGTATCACTGAGCATTAGAAATATGTGCTATATTTACAATGTGGAAAATATTTATTTCATAGTTTATTTGGGCAGATGTGAGCAAGTGTGGGAAGTATGTTAATATATGGAAATGCGTAACTCTTTAAGTCAAATATTTCCACAGTTGGTAATATCCCCAGCACAGATTAAATTTCCACCCAAAGCACAGCCATGTTCTTCACTGCCCTTCTCAACCTTGCCAAGTGAAGGCATGTCACTTCAGCAGGCATGGATTTGGTTTACTCAGAAGTGTTTTGCTCTGGTCACTTCCATAACAGGCCAAGCAGGCTGAGGGTCACTGACTGTCCAGCTTTAAGCAAGAGGATAGTGTTTAAACAGGATTTATGGCAAGCCAAGCCATACAAATTGTTGCTGTATCAGGTCACTAATCCAGTTAGTCCTGTCTTCTCTCAGGTTACATGTAGTAGTAGTATTTTTCAAATAACAGGAATTGAACTATCGAGGTTTGATTGAAACATGAAAAGCTGCTAATTAACCATACTAATCTGGATGGCAGTGGGGAGTACCTTATGCCCTGATCCATGAGGATTTATACCCTAAAAACTGTAATCCCTGCCTTGGCCCTTTTTGTCATGTTTTAGAGGGCATATGTTACTGATCCATACACAGGCCAGCTCAATCACAGTGTTGGCTCTCTTTGAATCCAGCTGCTAAGCTACAATAGAAGAAAGCTAAAAATATATCAGATATTTTCCTAATACTCTACTACCATGAAAGCAACTGAGTAGTTGTAAAAAGTCATCACAGAGTTACAAATGGGAGGAGCTGCCCCCTTTAAGTAGTCCCTCTAATTGCACAGTGCATTCCAGTAGGAAATCTGAGGGTTCACTTTTGCTCCACAGTCTCATACCAGAAGAGCCAGTGGAGGCAGGACGGTTCCTCCACAGTTTGGTAGGTTGTTGGCTTCAAAGTGATCTTGTTGAAATGCATTCTTCAGGCTCTGTGGCATGGATTTTCACTTTTAAACCTGCTCCCTCCGTGACTTGGAACACCCCGTGTCCTTTCTTTCCTTCTGCCAAGGGTAATTAGCAATGGGAAACACAAGGCTGGTGATCTTGCAGAATGGAGATGAGCTTGTTCTGTTTTCAGACTCCCTGGAAAAAACTAAGAATCCTGTTTGTGTTCTCAGACTCTCTCACGATGACACATTCATATCCAAGCCCATTATTTGAGCCTTATCTTCATTTACTTTGTGATAGAGTTTGACAGATATATGGTTGTCAAGATGGAAATTTCCAAGATTTTTGTCAATGGAGAATATTCCCATTAGTAGCCGAAAGGGCTCTGCTGCATACATTTATGCAGCTGAGTAGGCTGGATTTTCATACTGCCTTTTATTTAGTACCTTTCACTGGATTAAGAGATTTTATTTCTCAGTTAAGAGTGTGCTTTGCATCCGCAGAGAGAAAGGTCTTTTTCTGACATACTGCCAGGTTGATGTTCACTGAGCCCCTAAATGTTTTCTGTCTGTTCCTTCTCTGTAAGATCTTAACCCAATGCTAATATCCATGATGTGCCCATCTTGTGAACATCACCACTTGCTTCCTCCTTAACCTTTCTGTGGAAGGGGTGTTTTTGGTAGTGTTCAGTCAAGATGATAGGGAGGTATAGGGAGTAAAGCTACTTTTTGCTGTAAATGTCCACCAAAGGACATGATCTCTTTTGCTACATATTTATTCTTTGTATGATAGAATGAACTGTCCAGTAAACATCTTGTCTTTGAAGGAAAATGTAACATCCGATGCTGTCATCATGCGGTTAACTTTAAGTTTGAAAAATCAGAGAAAAATTTTCCAGAAGAAAGTGTCAGCTTTTTCAGTTTATAATACTGTTCGTGGTTCTGAGCAGTCTCATGAAAGAAAAGTTAATTCTTAGGCTGCAAAGTGTTTCTATGAAATACTTAGGGAAGGCAGGAGAAACTAAGAATTTGCCTTGTACTTTGCAAGGGTGAAAACACGGGGGGAAACACTACTTAAAATACAATTCTACTATTATTAGTTCTACTTAAAATATGTAGATACAGATATCTATGGAGATGGGGCACCAAATAATCAAACGTAATAAGCGAAAATGCTCAAGGATAGTTTGATGCAAAGGGATCGAAACAAGCTCTATATAACCTCAGCTGAAGAGTATTTCTTAAGAGCTGCTTTCTAGAGTGAGGAAATTCCAGTAGAGCTTTCCAGTGATAATGGCAGTAGTAGAGCAAGAGGGAAAAAAAACTGCTTTGTAAGAAGCAGATTAATATTTTCATGAGGTGACAAACTGACGGTAATTTTGTATTGCAAAAAAACCTGACAGATGATGTCAGGTGGTGCACCAGGAGCCCCAGGAGACTGAGCAGAGCACTTTGCAGCTTTTAGACAAAACTTTGTAAATGTGTACTTGAATGATGCTCTGCTGCTTTTGTGAGTTCGGTGACCAGCAAGATAGTTTCCATTCTCATGGAAATTCTCATTAGTCTGTCATAAATTTTCAGTTACAGATAAGTCAGTTTGGCATTTTAATATTATGATATATTTGGTATTAATTTTTAATGATTTATCATTTTAGAAGAGTTGGCTTAGAGTTCTACACTCTCTCCTGTGCATTATATGCCCGAGTAGTGTGATTACAAGAGTAGGCTCTTCTGGATTTAGTAGACCCAAGACATCTCTTATTTATAATAAATCCCACATGTGAAAGATGTGTATTTCCTTGGTAATTGCCTTTTTGCATCAACTTGGATATTGAGTATGGAATAAACCATTAAATACACGTGTATGTCATATCCTATTGTTCAGCCTTTACTTAAAAAATCATGGTCAGCAAGATTCCCAGTAGGTGATGACTGGCTGGCACAATTTTGATTATCTTTTGATAGGTAATCGTGTTATCCTGCCTTTCCAAAGGGGGCAACCAGGAACTACAATTGGTTTTAGGGGTTTATTCGCTATTACAGCAGAATCTGATTATTCCATTTAGAGTGGTATTTAGAATGCTTTTTGATAACTATGTTGATATATACCAAATCAGAAGAGCAGTTTTTAGCAATTTCTGTCCTTTTCCTTTAACCACTCTTATAGTGCACAGCCAAGAAAAAAGTAGGCTTTTTTTTAATATCCTGCAAATCTTTTCAAAATAGTAAGAGGAAAACTAATTTTATATAGCTGACTGAGGTTAGGAGCAGTGCATACTTGATTAGTTCAGACCACACAAACTCTAGTTTGTTTTGGAGCTGTTTAATTACAGATTCTTTCAGCATTGGATTTAAATTATGGTAGAACTGGAAATCTTAAAGCTTCGTGCTACTAAAATTCATCTACAGGTTTCATAATAAAAGTCAGAGAAAGTGCTTAACACAAGTATCAGATTATGTGACTAGAGCACAAGTTTGTTATATTTTGTTAGTTGTACATTTTGTGACATTGGAACTGGGACTTTGAAGGTGGTGGGTTGTTCTTTTGGGGCTTTTTGGAACAGGAATTCATTTAAGGTGAGGAACAGAAGAGGAAATCAGGGACATGTGTGTCTTTCTCCTCTTTGTAGTTGAAGCTGTGAGTAGAGCAGCTGCGGGTTCAACAGCTAAATGTAGGGTTAGAAGCCAGCACCAGTCTAGAAGTAATCTTAGTGTATTTAGTTCCATACTATGTGTGCCTTGCTACCAGTTCATTTCTGTGCTTACGTAGCTCCTGTCTGCCTGTGCCTCAGCCTCAGTGGTTTATTTCATAGGATTCCTTTTTACTTAAACCATATAGGCTGAGGAAGGATGGTTTTTTGTTTTTCTGGGGAGGATTTTTTTTGAAGGGATTTTTCTCTCCCACTCAGAGACTAAATTGGCCTGTGCAATACTCATAATAGTCGGTTTATTTTTTTGCTGTTAGACTGGCCTCACTTTTGGTTTTGGGAACCTCTGCACTTTCTAGATATGTCAGAGCGAGTAGGGATTGTGTACCTTGAATGTCAGGTCTCCTACTATAAAGCTCTACTGAAAACCTGTGTGGTCTTGGGGCTTTTTGTGTTTGCATTAATTTAATTGCTTCTCTGACCCCTCTTCCTCTGTTGGCCTTTCAAGCTCTGTGGGTTCTTAGCCTCACTGATATCTCTCCACAGGATCTTTGTACCAGGAAACATCCAGGCTTGTCTGGAACTCCCCCAGCCCTGCTGTCCAGTTATATGCAGCAGTTTCTCTGGCTTTTATACTAAACTTCTGGTTTTACAATTTTAATACCTGTAATTCACTTCCTTCTGTTCTGTTAAGCTGCAGATGAGGAGTTTATTAGTTTTAGTTCTCTTCATAACACATCTGTTTCATCATCTGACTGCTTTTTCATTTCTTTCTGAAGTTGCTCTCTGAGAAAGGGAAGTAATTTATAAGTATCCTTCTGGACCAGTTCTTTTATGCAGCTCTTCCAGTTATTTGATCACCTGTGTTAATTTCTTATATAGTTTCCTTTTATTTTTTTCCCTTTGGGTTACTTTTCCATACTGTATTTCTTCTATAGTATCCTAGGCAGTGCTTTTAAATTTAAGTCTTTATCATTGCAGTCAAACTAGAACGTATTTTCTGCCTTAAAAGCATGCAAATTAAATTTGATCCTACATTAGGAAATCTTTCAGTCTCACTGTATCTGTTACGAAAAATGCAAATTGGGGATCCACAAGTTAAAACAGAAAGAGGTACTGCAGTTTGAAGGGAATGCAGCTGTGTGACTTTCCACTATTTTTTGATTTCACTGACTATGTCTAAGCAGGCTCTTGGTCTGCAGGGAACCCTAACTGTCCACATCAGAAACATGTTGAAATAAGCTATGGCTGAATTCCAGCCCATGCACACCAGCATTTCTCTTCCATGAAAACTGTAATGTAGGAAATGTTACCTTCACAGTCATGTCTTTTCCCTGTGTGGACTTGAAATATGGCCCAGACACACCCTCAAACTTAATGGCACCCCTGCACCAGCATTCAGACGCATGTATCGAGTCTCACTTGGGTTTTTATTTTTAGAGGTCTCCCTCTTTCCATTCAATCTGAATTTCCAGACCTAATTTTCCTATAGGCATACCTAGATATACCTCCTTTGGACCCAATGTATTAAAAAGATAATACATTAAAAGTCCTCATGGATGTCTGCATTACTTCTTTCTAAGAACTGAGCATAGTACTTACTGTTCTGTGAACTATTCAGTGGTTTGAGATGGCCAGGTCAGTAAGATTTCTAAAGATAGGAAAATCCAGTGGTTCAGATCTTCACCTTATTTCTGTCAAATATTCTGATGTTGACAGTAATATTACTGGGATGCCTTATTTCTTAGTCTGGATTCTTTACAGGTTTCATAGAAAAGATCTACAAATTCTTGTAGTGCCGTGCATCAGAAAGGGATAATGCTTTTAGCTGAAAATAGAGCTCTTCTGTTTGGTATTTTTTTTCGATTTATAACTTAGATATTCCCACTTTTTTAAAAAATCTTTTCTTTCCCATACATATGCGAAGTTTTTCTCTGAACGCTCTAAGGGTAAAAGTGGTCTTGGGAAAATAATGCCATACATGACATCAGTGAAGAGAGGCACTCTGGAGAAAGGCCTGTCAGAGGGGGAGCTTACTTCAAGATTGCTGAAGTGTGAATGTGGCAGGAAATACCCTCGGCAGTCTGGCTTCCCTAGGCAATGGCTTCTTGGGATCTCTCTTACTTTCAGGTACAGAAAACTCAATGGACACGTGAACACTCAGTTGATGAGCTTCTACTGCTCGAATGTGCTAATTTAGGTCTTGTTGCATGGAAAGGCTATAACACTAATAGTTGTGTTGTAAACCGGCCTAAGAAGAAAGCCTATCAGGTTCAAAGTGACATCTAAGCAAGCACTGGAGTCTGCTCTAAGTAAGGGAAGGTTAAGAAAACCTGGATTCCATCAGTGGGACTGAACTCAAAACTGGTATGTTTTTAACACCAGTAACTTTTCCAGGGATTGAAAGCAGTGATGTCTCTGAAGGAGGTTAAAGCAGCTGTCTTCTGGGTATTTCATGTTAGTTTTAGCCTTGGAGAGCTCCAGGTTCACTTCTAGTCCATTTGCCAATTCCTTTCAGTAGGTGAGCTCCCCTACATTACACTTTCCTGTTTGTTTTCTAAGGACCATTACTACTGTAGTAGTAATGACATGATACTACCCTACCTTTGACCTGACAGTGAGTCCTCTTGTTTGCACTTGACTAACACTGGCAGTCAAGAGTCACCGAGTTGTGTTACTGTATTATTTTCCTGGAGTTGATTGACCTCTCCTAATTACTGTAATGTTTAATTTCTTTTTTGTTTATTTTCATTATGTTTCATAATTGATTCTGGATACATGTATATGTATATTTAGCATCAAATCATAGAATGATTTGGATTGAAAGGAACCTTAAAAATCATTTAGTTCCAACCCCCCCGCCATGGGCAGGTTCACTATGTATGGGTAACCTTTGTTTTTATCCTGCTGGTTTGAATCCACTTTGCAGAGAATCACTTGTTTTGTAAGCAACTCTGTTGTTTTGTTTCTTCTAGACGTTCAATACTCATAAATCTGAACTCGCAGTCTCAGACAGTCCTGAAAAATATAATTAAGTATGGATTAGTAAAAATGGATTAGTATAATAGCTTGGATATGGTCTTTTCAGGCCTTGTCAGCACCTTGTTCCTGTGAGCATGCCCTAGAACTTGATTGCCAAATGGCACACAGGGTAAGGTTTACTTTGCCAATTTGCATTTGGGTTTGCTTTCCTGTCTTTAAACTGTTTGAGGTAAACCACAGGTGTCTGGACTGAAAAGTTTGCAGAAGGCACCTAACTCCTGAAAATGCATAATCAATATATAGTGCTACAGTCATTTTCATAAACGTTAGTGGCTAATAGCTGTCTTAGGTTGTAATCATGTTAGGACAATATTGAATGTGGTAACACCCTGAATCTGTCAAAACAGACACAGAAGCTGACAGTGTGTAGAAATCAATCACTTGATCTCTTTGTTGAAGCAATGTGTCAATTGTGTACTTTAATAACAGTAGGCTTGAACTCTTGAGCTAATATGTGTGACCATACCAAGATCCAAAATGCAACAGTCTTCCTTTTCCTAATTACTTATTACAAATGCTTTTGCTAATGAAATGACAGTGGCAATTTTAATGCCCTAAATTTAAGAATTTCTGGCTCACTTCCAGAGGAGAATATAGTAGTGGCAAAAATAATTTAGCATTTCTGTAGCATGCTTTAGCATGGATCTGAAATCATTAGAGGCAAGCTAATATCTTCATGATCATTGTGCAATGTCCTCTAGGAAAACCCTGCTTTAGCAGGGAGGTTGGACCAAGTGACCCCATCGGTGGTCCCTCCCAACTTTAACCCTCCTGTGATTGTATTGTCATTTGCATCAAGTGGATAGAGAAACAAAATTATAGATGGGGGGAATGGGCAGAGTGAAGTACATCCAGTAGCAGGACTTGTTAGTAAAAGAGGAGACAACAGGCTGCAAGTAACTGTCTGTGTTGTCGCCTCTTTCAAATCAGCAAAAAAGCCTAAAGTTTATGCTGAAATTTTTCCTGGCTACATTTTGAAAGGTTTGGAAAAAGACCACAAAATGCATGCTTGTCAAAATGGTGGGAGTGGGCATCTGTCTATAAGGAGTATTGCAAGCAGAAACAGAAGTGATTTGGCTTTTGTTTTACTGCTGGGACTGTTGTTCCACTGAGATGCAGGAATCAGACACCGAACCTGATGAAAGTATAAGTGAAGGGGGGTAGTGAGGTTCCTGTGCCAAAAATGAGTATAAATTGGAAAGGCTGAATATGGGTTAGGAAAATCAAAACAATGTAAATATACACAGATGGTACTGTCAGTAACACAGAAGAGGTTAAAAAAAGAAAAAGCAAAGATTCTTGTGTGAGGAAGCACCACTGTCACATTAACTTGGGGAAGAATTTGACTTGTGATATTTAATGTCACATCACTCATTTAGAGCCCTAAAAATAGTGTTTATAATAAAACCCCTGACACAGCCATGACTAGCGTGATTCAGATGGCCCCTTTCCTTTTTTAATTTGTGAACAAAGCTGTTCCTTTGAAGAGAAGTATTTGTTTACAATTGTTTATCAGTGCAGGAAATGGATCAATTAGATAGAACGTTTTAAGTTAATTGAGTGCCACTACTAAAACCACCTGACATTGTGCTGATGCCAGCAATGCCAGCTGAGAAATCTCATTGTTGTTGCTGTGGGAAAGGCAAAGACATGATGGGAAATGTTATTTTTGGCACTCGAAGGATTAAAAATTTTAAATATTTATAGAGTCTTATCTAAAATACTGATTGGTTATTAGTGCCTTGAATTGAGGCAGGGATGTGCAAATCCCTAGAGCTTTATGACCATACCCCATCTGAATTAGTCTGAACCATTAACAGGGAATTGACAGTCTAAATCTTCCTCTAACTATATCCTCCTTTCCACACTGCACTGCCTTTATTTTTTTCACTTGGATTGTTTCATTAATGATCTAGAATGTAATAACAGCATGGCAAAAAAAAGTTACAGATTCATCCCTCTTTGAAATATTTGGTTTCAGAGCTATATTTATATCTTTTTTTTTCCCCCCTGCTACACAGGCTCATAATCCTTTTTGCCTGTGCAAAAGCAGAATAGCAGAATGACTTCATTAGCATGGTGCTACCTTGTTACTGTAGCGAGTTTAGCAATCTTTTCTTATTCAACAATTCTTCCCTGCTGATTTAAGGGGGTTTTGGAAGGGGAAGGGGGGAGCTTTAACATAAACATTCTGGATTATTTTTTCCTGGCAAATTGATTGCCTGTTTTGAGACTGGAGAAGCTCTTGGATGCATTTGTTGGTGTTGCAAACCCACATTTTTTCTGTCAGTTGCAGAATAGCTCCAGCTTTTGACAACTTTAATGAGGTCTTTGATAATGCTTCTGCTGCCTGTAGCAAATGGGCTTATTGTGGGAGCCAGTAACCCTTTCAGAAAGTCCCAATTTCAGAGCTCAGAGAGAAACAGGAGAGCACAATCTGTAAGTAAAGACTCCTATCTCTCCTAATCTTGAATCTTACAGGAGGACCCCCTGAGGCTACAAGTGAGGTTGAAACTATTTTGTGTTGCTAAAGTTTATCAGCTAATATTAAAAAATAAAAAATACTCTTTTCCTCTGATATGATTTTCATGTTGCTGTCAGGCTTGTGGTAAGAGAGCGAATGCACTTGGAACATACTTTAAGGGCAGAGCAGATAGGAAAACTCTCCAGGTCAGTTACCTCAAAAATAAGTCTCAAATTCAGTAGGCTTGTGAGCCTAAGGCAAGCTTAATTAAACTTAAAGGAAAGCAAAAATAAGAATTTTAAATGCTGGTTTGGTTCTCATAAACCTGAGTAAGCCAAAGTCTGGATTACTCAATTATATATGGTTGGGGGATTTGTTTTGTGAGCATTTTACTGCGTGGTGCAGATTCTCAGCATCCTTCTCTTCTGCTGTGCATGTGTGCCAGTCTCTGAAGAAGGAGAAAAAGGAGTTTTAGGTTATGATTTGGGGGCCCAGAATATGCTCCATGTGCCCCTATTTCATATAAGGCTGCCCTCAGACATGCTGGAAAGTACTTGTAAGGAGGAAGTGATACAATGATGCTCTTTTGAATATTTACCTGAGAATGTGTCTGTGCAGTTGTTCATGTCTGTGCCTTGGAAAAGGATGTAGTTCTGGGGTGTGTGTAGTTCTCACTTTGCGGTGCAAGTTTAATAGGAAGGTGCAAGCTGGCCCTAATGTGTGGTTTTGTGGGCTGAAAGCTTGTCACTTTTGAAGGAGCTGAACTCTAGAGCTGGGCACTCTGGTACTAGTTTTACTCTCTTAAAAATGTTCATTAAGGAGCTCTCCATAATACCTATCTGAATTGAGTTATCTTTGTTCCTTTCACTTTTTGATTGAAATACACATTGCTTTATCATCAGTTTGGTTTACTTGTCTTTAAGCAAAACTAAAAGCTTTAAATCCACTCCTGCTGCAGTGGATTTAATCACTGAGGCTGGTGCTGCCTTGCCTCTCTGTGAGAGGAGTTAGTCAAATTCCAGCTTCTGTGTGCGCAGGTACTTAGTTTCTCACATCTGAGAATGAGGGATAAAGGAGTAGTGTGAAATTATGCCACATGGTTATCATTTTGAGACAATGGGGTCATTCACTGTAATGTCTGTTAGGTACCCTTGCAGAAGATCTTATGCATGCTAGGTTCATGCATTAGAAGAAATGGATCAGATGTTTTTTTATCAGCATCTGTCTTTGGAAACCAGCGTCCCTGATAATGATTGGTGACTGTCCCAGAGAACTATCAACTCTGTTCATCTCAAGTCAGACTTCCCAGCAGGCTGGGTCTCACAGAGTGTCATCACTTGAAAGATGAACACAAAATTATGAGACTTCATGAGACAAAAATTAATTTGAGAGTAATGGAAGAGTGGGTTTTAGAAGGTAGAGGAAGTAGGGGGATCTGGGAGATGTAGGAGTAAGAAGGTGGGTAAGGGTCACTGCAGTGTCAAGGGGATTGGACCCCTCAATGGTACGTATCCTCTCAGTCTTGCTCAATTGATTTCATGATAGAGAAAAAATGTTTTATCCCTGGAGCCTTTATCTGCAGCCTCCAGCTGATACAATCTAAATAATGCATCTTCAGTCCCACTATAGGTACCTAACCTATTGTCTTGGCTGTGGCAATGCCCAGTGGCAGAAGATTAGGAAGAGTATGCAAATAGAAACAGATATAATGGTACTTTTGTGATGTAGTCTCCTAGCTCTAAGCAGCTCAGGGATTTCAACACCTAGAAACAATACCTTTGTTTTTACTAAACTTGAATGGGGTTTTCTTCCAGGAAGCAGTGTAATTTTAAGTTCAAATTAAAGTTTTCCAAGTAGTGTGATCACTCTCTGGTCCACAGCAACCTGCATGAGTCATATGCTCTATATGTGAAAGCATATTACCTCTAAATGGTTTCGAACCTGCTGCTGGCTGTCTGATCTGGTGTCTCCAGTTCTTGTACTAGAAAAAGAAAGGAACAGTTATTCTTTTTACCTGCTTTCTGCCATTCTTGCCTTTACAGGCCTTTATATAGTCTCTTTCTCTCCTTCAGTGAAAGTCATCGCATTAGTCATTACTCATAATGAAGCCAAGCCATACTATGATTATTTTAGTTACCTTTCTTCTCAACCTTTTCTAATTCTCTAGTGTCCTTTTTGGAATGAAGGCAACATGCAGATGAAGCGCAGTTGGTTGTTGGTTTAGGGTTTTTTAATATCAGCAAAATATTTAAGTTTCTTCAATCCCATTCCTAGTAAGTCCTAACACTGAATTTCATTTTTTTGGACTGCTGGATAACAGGATTGCATCCTTGGGCCTTCAACTGACTATTACTTATATTGTTTTCCTCTACGTCTATCACTTTCTACTGAAACACATTGAATTTTATTTTATTGCATAAAATGTCCCTTTGATGTTCTTTCTGGTTATTTTGTATTATTTTATAGTCTCTCAAAGGGAAGACAATATTTCCTCTAACTGTTGCCTTGATATTCACGCCTTTCCTAGACTCTTTGATTATCTTGTTTGCCACAAATCATAGTGCAGCCTTCTGTAGAACTCCCCCGATGATCTGTCTCCATTAAGAACACCCAATTTGTTGTCCTGCTCTTGGCTTTGTGTTACCTAACTGGCTACTCTCCTGTGCAGGGACTTTCCCACTTACCCTGTGGTACCTTATTTTCTGACGCTCTGATAAAGGACTTGATCAAGCTGGACCAAGCAGAAATTAGAAATCTGAATAAACAGAGGTCATCCAGTGAGGAAGTATGACTTAGGCGAAGAGACCGCTTGTGCAACCTGAAGTGCTGTGCCCAGAACTGGGTGGTGTGGGCACAGCAACAGAGTGATGCCCCTGGCATTCTGCCTCCCAAGGAAATAGCTGGTGGAGGTGGCCTCACCTGATCTTGACCCAAAACTGCAGTGTGATGTAGGGAAAGCTGTCTTAATTGCTGTGAGTGTTGGTTTTCCTTACCTACATGTCATGGTTTAGCCCCAGCCAGCAGCCAAGTACCATGCAACCACTCACTCACTCCCTCACCAGCTGGATTAGGGAAAGGATCAGAAGGGTAAAAAGTAGAAAACTCATGGGTTGACATAAGGACAGTTTAATGGGGAAAACAAAAGCCAAGCACACAAGCAAAGCAAAACAAGGAATTAATTCACTGTTTCTCATGGGCAGGCAGGTGTTCAGCAGGAGAGCAGGGCCCCATCACACGTAATGGTTACTTAGGAAGACAAACGCCATTGCTCCAAACATACCCCCCTTCCTCCTTTTTCCCCTCCTTTTTATATACTGAGCATGATGTCATCTGGTCTGGAATACCCCTTTGGTCAGTTGGGGTCACCTGGCTCTGTCTCCTTCCAATCTCCCATGCGCCCCAGCTTCCTTACCAGTGCGGCAGTGTGAAAAGCAGAAAAGGCCTTGGCTCTGTGTAAGCACTGCTCAGCAATAACAAAAACATCTCTATATTATCAGTCCTGTATTCAGCACAAATCCAAAACACAACCTCATACTAGCCATGGTGAAGAAAATTAACTCTACCCAGCCAAAACCAGCACACTGCAGTATGAGAAATAAAATTTTCTACCTCACAGACATGGTATAGTGCTCAAATTAGTAAGCAGCATAGTTTTTGCTGGAGAGCCCTGAATAGTAAGAAACTGGGAAATGCAAAATATTTTAAATATTTGATCTAATTCTACTTGAGCATCAGTGTGACCCGTGCTCCAAGTCACTTAAGGGTTCTTGAAAAATGCCGCAATCATTAGTAAGCAGGTTGCAGTGCAATTGCTGGTCAGATGTGTGCACAGGGAGAAGGGGGAGGTACCCCTATAGGCTGAGATAAACCTCCAAAGTCCTTAAAGGGGAAAAACAGTGGTTTAAATTAAAAGATCGCTGGCAAGCCTTTTAAAAATGCCAGTTGTCTGATACTAAGAGACTTACAGACTTGGGGATTTGTTTCCAATGTCACTGATACAGCTTTGGAAGATCTTGATATTTCTACTATTTTAATGTTAATTCTAAAATTACCGATCTTCATCTACTGTACCTTGTAGGGTTTAAGCAGAATGTCAGGCAGAAACTATTTAAAAACTATTCCTGATGATATGCAGCTGACACGATTTTAAAGAACAGCCGTATGGGAGTGTTTCTTTTTAAACTACACAAAACATGGCATTGTAGGATTCCTGCATACAGAAGAAAATAAACCAGGTCAGCACAGGTCAAACTTCAGTCTTCCAGTGTGAAAAGCATCTATTTTAAGTGGAAGATGAGAAATGATATAGTTACTGTTACCCTGAAGTGAAAAATCATGCTGTTTATGTATTTAATTGGTCAGGGTTTGCAATGGGGCTTTTAATTCTGCTGCTGTCGGATCTTGTACTGCTGCTGTCGATCACAGGTTTTCTCTTTCTTAGAAGACTCATGGTAAATTTATTTTGGATAGTTTCTTAACAGGTGTTTCCTCGACATTGCGAATGCTTTAAATGAGAACCGTGCTCCATGTCCGGAGTTCTCAGCTGAAATCACACGCAGCCTGACACGGGCACTGGTGTGTTTACTCATCTGTGGCCATACTGACAGCAGGCCCTGGTGGGTCCCTGCTGCCCGGCCTGGACGCAGAACAGATGTCGGGGATTAGGAGGAAGGATCCAGGGAGGCTTTCAGGCTGCACGTTGGCGGAAGTCATTCATTGTGGAGATGCAGACAGGGCTGCTGGGCCTGTGCTGAGGAGTCACCCAAAATGGGTCTTGGTGTGTTTGAGTATCTGAATCAAAACCAAATGTTTTCCTGGTACCTTTTAATTAAAGGGAAAGCATAAATCAATACCAAAAAATAAAGTTAATGCAGCAAATGATATTATATTTCAATAGTGTTTTTCCCAGCAAAGAAGCTGGCAATATGGGTCTCCTAAAGTCGCTCTGCCTTGCATGCTGTGGGTGGAAAGGCTGCCCAATCTGTCCTGCTGGGAAGGGGTGTGAGGCAGGAGGTGGCTGTGCTGCCTGACTTGAGGCCGGGTGGCCAGCAGATTCTCTGCACCTTGGACTAGCACTTGTGGTCAATTTGTCATTTTGTCAGTGTTTTATGATAAACAGAGCATTTCCTGTGGGACTACCTATCTTCAGCAGTCACTGGCTCTTGTGTTTGGAATGTTATATGCTCAGAAATCAACCATCTGTGGAAACATAGGGGTGGCACAAGATGACCAAGACTGAGCAGTGCAGAAGATCTGCCGTGGCACTGTGTGTCTCCTACAAACATCAAATACTGCACTGCATTCCTGTGAGGCTTGTCAGGCATTTCTCTGGGCTGGGAACCTAACTTTTGGCTGCAATTCATTTATTTGTAGATTCAGAGCAGGTATCTGTAGCTGTGATTCGTGATGTGGAGAAGAGAATTTGTATAAATTGTTACTATACTGTGATGATGCTGTTATGAAGGTTTCAGTAAAGGGTTAAAGGAAGGGAGAAGGCTTTGGCAAGAGAGTGTGGTGGGAATCATTGTAGATGTACTTTGTATGTGGTGATTAAAGGCACAGAGACATGGGACTCTATGAAGAGGTTGTATGTGCTCAAGCAATGGCATAAGTTGCTCATTGGGAATGAAAATTAAGAGAAGGAACAAGGTTTTATGGGAAAAAGTACATATTTGTGGTAAGGCTCCATTGATCTGAGATGAACTGCAGTCATGCTAAAAATAACCCCAAGGTTTTGTGGCCTCCAAGAGAGAGACAGTATGACAGTAAAGAAAACTTTGACCTAGCTGCATTTAGAATATGCTTTAAGGATATAGCCATTGAGTGAAGATAAAATCTCAGGTGAATATGTAGTAAATTATAAATAAATAAAAATGAGCTAGTAAATTACTCTTTCTGGAGAAATACGATGTGGGGAAGTAATGACTTATCTAATGTGAGTCAACCATTGCTGTAACAGATTAAGAACAGATTAAAATCTCTAGAACTGAGTTTAAAGGCCACAGTTTTTCAGAATGCAGAACTCCCTCTATTGGAAGTGATGTACTTTCAACTGCTGTTGACTTTGGTAAGAATTTAACCTGCTCATTGATTTATAAACCTATGCCCCAATTTAAAAAACTTGGAAAAGATCTACTTCTGAGCCTTGCAGTTACCAGATCTAATTCATGCTATATGATTATTAGCCATTTTCTGAAATTCTTGAGCTGTTAAGGAATCCACAGGATGTAAGACATGGGGAATAGTGTTATCCTAGTAAATTTAATCTCAAGTCGTATCAGGAAATAAGTAAAAACGGAATATGAACAACAGTGTTTTCTGTTTGTGGGTTTCAATGCCCTAATACACTGCAAGCAGCAAATCTGTAGGTTCGCAGTACTCTCCAACAAGCTGCTTGCAAGAGAGGTGTCTGCCTATCCCATCGAAATTGCTACATCAGGACGCTGGAGAGCAGCAGTCTTCCTAAAGTCAACACATTTGCCAGATTTGGGGACAACATGCTGAGTCTAATTTGAACTAATACTGATAGAAGTGTCGCCACTGGCCATTCCAGATTTTTATACGTGCCATAGAACTTGAGTTTTGGTCAGCAGCTTCAGTCAGGAGATAGAATTGTTTAAATGGCTCAGGCAAGTGCATAGATACCTGATTCTACTTACCTGAAATATTTAATAGTGTAGTTAATGTGGTTTATGTTTTTATGTTTTTTTAATCCACTCTCTTAAGATGGTCTATAAAAGCCCAAATAAGCTTAGCACAAGGATACACTCTGTGGCAAAACAGGTAGTAAAAGAGTAAATGCACATCTCAAATATTTTTTTTAAAGTTAATAAAACAATCATGTGAGATGAGGAAGTGTTATTTGATACTAATATAAAACCTGCTATTTTTCAATATAGTATTTGTTTGTTTAAAACCTTGTTTTTGAAACACTCCATAGAGGTTGATTCTGTTTTCTGTGTTTTCTAAAGTTGGGACGTATGCTCACATTCATACCATGAAGCCATGGTAGAGGTAGAATAAGACCAGGGTTCCTGAAAGTGATCTTTCTGCTTATGGCAGAGCATCTTTTTACTTAGAAATGCTACTTTGCTAATAGTGAGGATGTGTTTTATGTGAGGAAGCCGGTGCTGTTGCAGTAGCACAGCTGGAAGATTTCAACACACAAAGCCAGGAAATTCGAGGGTTCTGACTCTTTGTAGGTATAACTTCGTAGGTATAACTTGTATCTTGGCTAGCAAGCAGCAGCTTCTGCTAAACATAATTACTCTCTTGGAGTTTTAAATTCAAAGGTGGGTTCTATAAAATTTCACTTTTTCCCCCCTGCAGCTTTCGTGATAAAGGCACAGTTATTAAATAAGGCCAGCTACTATACAAGAGTGGTTGCTCCTAAAACCTTCACAGAAAGTTACAGGCAGCTAACAAGAGTGGTTGCATGTTGAACATTACTTCAAGAGGAGGACCATAATGTAAAGAATAAATTTCTTTTTATATGCAGAGTAGAAGTTTATACTGAAGTGCATGAAGAAGTGAATAAGACAAACTGTTACATTGTCGGGTCTGTCAAAGTTAGTCTTCCGTATTTACTTTGTTCTTTCTATTCATGCCTCTTTTGGTGTAATATGAAAGGGAAGGAGAGAAAAAATACAAGGATTCTAAAAAAAGTGTCTGTAGGATTGACTTTGCTTTCATACTGGGAAGGACACTTTCCTACATGTTTTACCTTGGCTTGGTGAAGTTACAGCCCCGTGGCAGGTCTCTGCCCACCAGTAGCTAGCTTCCCATGGACCTGCTCTTCCACATTTTCAAGGGTGAGTTCATTTTAAATTGAAATACAAAAGATTATACTGTGTTGCACAACTGTCCAATTGGGTAAATCTCAGAAAACTCAAACTGTCTCATGATTCAAAATAGCATCAAGCCTGATGCAGATGAGGAAAAAGAAATCTTGACATAAACATTGTCAGGGGCTGGTTGTTTTTCCCCAAATTGTTTGTAGTCCTCACGAACATGTGCAAAGGAAAGAATTACTTTGATTCAATGATTTTAATTCATGCTGGGGGAGCTCAGACTAATACAAAGTTATATTTTATAGTTGAGGTTTTTTAATCAGGAAGAATAATTAGCGTCTCATGCCATTTAGGTAAAGTTTTACTGAGGTGTTTTATCCACTTTAAGGAGAAGTTCTTTGGTTGACAAGATCTGTGTTTCCTAATAAAATTTCAGGAATCCACTTATCCATTTACATGGAATATGATTTTACTACTAAGTTTTAACAAACGGTCTTCTCCAAATGACTTTGAAGAAACATTAACTTAGGGGTTTTTTTATTGAGCTTACTGTAACCAATAATGATAAAAATGATGGGCTGCATGAAATTGCATCAGAGTTTACACTGCTAGTGAACCATAAAATCAAATTAAAGCACCATCTGATTAATTTTCTTAATTTTTTGCTATCAGAGTAATAATAGAAAGTAGCATGGGCAGACTCCTTGTTTAATTGGTACTGTTGTATACTAATTAGATAATGAGATACAATAATTTCTTCCTTAAGTAAGGCTGCAGATGTAGAATATATTTTTAGTTAACACAAAGCAGAGCTTATTAACATCCTTTGGGACACATTAGTTGATGATATATTCATTCATCTATCAAATATTAATTTCTGTGAATTACATTAAGAAATAAAATAGAAATAGATTGCTAACTTGCTGTGTTTCTCCATTATGGAATAAGAATTCCTGACAATAAAATAAAAGCATGTAGGAGCTCTGAGGATTTCACTGTGCTCCTGTAGTGTTATAACGCTAACTATTTTTTCCAAAATCATGGCTGTGTATGTCAAGTTACTTTGGGTGGAGCTTTTTCTTGCCCTTGAAGATACTAATTTACTGGTTTGTAGTTTTGTATTGCTAATTCCTGGAATTTTCTGATCATGAAATAGCTTAAAGGAAGCAATTCGTCTTTTTTGAGTTGCCATTGTATTTTTCTGAGTCTTCTGTACTTCAGTTTGTATTTTCCTGCTTTCTTTTATCCATCATAACCAGCAACTTCTTTAATGAAAAGTTTCTTGCCTGAGACCTGTATCTCAAAATTCCTTGGGCTTTGCTAGGAATGCCAAATATATGCCTTTGTGATATTGTGTTGGCATTTTTCTTTTTGCTCAAAGTACTGCTCCTGTTGTCCCTCCCTACATTTATATCCAGGTGCTACATTAAAATTACCAATAAACTGGATAACTATGTCATGGAAGCTACGCAGTGGAGAGATTTCTTACTCTAGGCTTCCGTATGTCTTTGACTGGCAAAATTAAGGGAAAGGGGTAAAATATGTGAGTAAGGTGTCTTGATTTCTTTTTTTTTCTTTTCTCCTCCTACTACTCTCAAGGGGATATGGCTATATGAGCAGACACTGCAAGAGGGAGGAAATAGGTTTGAGACTGGACCAATGTATCATTGTGTTAAATCCAGCCAGCCAGTGAGGTCATTGTTTTCATCTGAGTCATTTTAGAACGAAAACTCTTACATTATGGAAAACATTGCACATCTATTTCAGACATGGAAATATCCAGCCAGCCTTTCAGTGGCAGAGCTCCGCTGATTTCATCTGAGGTACTCCTGACTCCCAGTGGTGCAAGCAGGAGGGGAAATAAAATTTTTCTGCCTCATTTTTTAACACTTTGCCACTAACCCAAAGGAGTTACTCTTTAGGCACTTTTCCAGCCTAGACTCTTGTTGAAGAGGGAGCTGGTAAATCTGTTGATCAGACCTTTCAGCCCTGAATCTAGTAAAGCTGTCCAGCCTGGAGCTGGCTACAGTTAAGCTGTGGGGAAGTCCTTAAGCACCAACTCATGTTGAAGCTAGACTGTGTTCCACTGTGCACAGGGAAAATCCTTGAGACTGCATTCTTGGGTATTGATTATATTTCATATTTGGGCTTCAAGAGGCTCATTCTCTGTGTAGTGTGATTTAACTGAGGAACTTGGGCAGTCTGCCCAGCACTGCAATTGAGTTGTGTGAGTAGGAGCTGACCCTGTCATCCCTCTGCACTTTCAGCTTTAATGTATATGATCTTTAAGGTGAGTCTGATATTTGTAGCACTTTGAGGATCTTGTATAATACAGTAATTTTAACACAATTTGTCTGTCTAATACAGTATTAACAGCATGGGGGTGAAGATACTGACCATTCCACATAAACTAATAGCAGTAGCAGGAGGTTTTGACTGGATGTAATAAATGCCTTTTTATCATTTGAAGTGTGAGATAGTTGATGCTTTCAGAGTAATTTATGAAAAATGGATTGGTTTATGGCACAGTATCTTCCAGTTGTTACATGGCATGTGTTTAGACTGTTAGTATATGGCAAGTCTTGTGTCTCCTTAAGATCTGTTCAGTTACTTGATTGTTGAGAAATTAATATTTTTACCCATTCAAGGTTAAACTTCCAGGTCTTTTGAAAGAATACTGCCTAGTGCTGGTGCTGAAACATTCAGGCTTAAGAGGACCCAAAACATGCAGAGCATGCACAGTGCAGCTCTCTAAAGGAAGAGAGCTCTCTAGAACAGGTGTGGGTAATGGTCTGCAAACTATAAATATATATTTGTTGGGGAGTTTGCACAGTGATATTGTTGACAATCCGTGATAGTTTTTTTAATGCATGGAATCTGTTTCTACTGAAGTTAGGGTTTAAATTTTCTTACGTAAGCATTTAAAAAAAAATCTGCTGCAAAGATGTTTAAGCTGTAACATTACTAGAAGTGCAATAATTTCAAAATTGGGGTAGCACGTGTTTTACTTTCTACTGCAAATATTTCCTAGACATTTAAAGCAGTCTCTGAATCTATAGAGCCTTGTTGAATCTATAGAGCAAATGGAAGGCCATATTTCCCAGGAATCTGGAAGTTTCTAGAACATTGGTGTAATGTGTCCCAGTGCTAATGCCTGAGCTTCTCAAGGAGAATAATATATTTGTCCATACACCCTGCCTTCGGGTGAGGCACTGGAACTTAAAGATAAATGGAGGGGGATTGTTTGCCCAAGCTAGCAGCACTAATGGGAAAGTGTCTGTGATGAAGGCCCTAGGAGTAGCACTTCACAACAGTGGGCTGAGGCAGAGATAAGCTTTGAAGAAAACTGTCTTCATTGACTGTATAACAGACATGCTTGCAAGTGACTTGCCTAACATGGGATGGGAGCAGAGTGACCAACTGGGATTCCCCTGCCCCAGCTTTAGCCTTTCTCAAATGGTGTGCTCAGACCAAGCCACTGGTCTAGAACTAATGGAGGAGAGGTACTGGCAGAGATGTCTACCTCATGCATCTCAGTTGGCTATTTGAGGTGGGGTTGTCTGCTGCTGGAGATGCATTGCTTTCTGCTTTGGGTATTGAGGCAATGCAGATGGAGCAGCGGGGCCAAGGCTCCCAGAGCTGCACTTGCAGCTTCAGCCACATATCTCATCAGGAGGATCCTTCAGTGTCTTAGAAGTCTAGATCAATAGTATCTCAGTGATGGCATTGAATATATCTTGTGCTGTTGCCATATGTGAATCCCTCACAATAGTCACGTGACCATCTTTTCCCTCACTCCTCCTTTCCCAAGTGCTGCCAAAGGCAGAGCCATGCTATCATCCACATGTGACTACTGGTGACTTAAATGGTACGCCATCACCTGACTGCAGGTTAGACTTGAATCCCTAGCTTATAAAGTTGGAATTGAACAAATATGAAACCACAGTTGAGTGACTTATCGCGTCCTTACCCATGTCTCGTGGAGAGAGCTATGATCAGGCTCCAGGTGCACTTCCAATAATACTTTTTATCGTGCTGTAAATATAAAGCCAGCTGTTTCCATCATGTTCTTATGCTTTTGCTGTTCATTTTTTGTCAGAGTTAAGATGCGTGGATATATGAGAAAATGAAGTAATAAAGAACTTTTGTTATTCAAAATAAAAATTTAAATTTTGTCTCACTTTTCTAGAATGACAGAAGATGATTGAGATCCTTGTTTGGTTTGTTAGAGTCATTTACTGGTTCCCAGTTGTCTAACCATGCTGTGAAAAGAATACTAAAACAGTCTGCATATTGACTTCCCACCCCTGGGCACTTTTGGCCTTGTCCTTCTTGGAAGTTGCTGAAAATAGTGGCATCACCTATTGGTGGAATAGTACAACTAGGAATGATGCTTATTTGCATACTAAGGAAAAGTAGTAAAACAGAGAAAAAAGTTCAAAATGTATTCCATATTGCAATTTAAAATTTGTTTAAAAACAACCTATTCTGTATTTGATATGCTTGTGTATAGCATGTCCTTGAGTTAAAATAAGCAAACAAAAACTCCAAAAAAACCCAAAAACCAAAAAAGCACAGCTTAACCTAGGCTTTGTAAAATAATAGTACAAAGCAGATCTTCCTGGTCATTCTGAATGGCCAGTATTATCACTTTTTTACTGTGTTTAAAAGAAGAAAAAGAAACTACTCACTCTTACAAAAGTTGTTTACAAGAGGTTAAAGGTATTGGGGCCTAAATTATTTTCTCCTCAGTTGTGAAATAGCTGGAGCCAAGATTTTTTTTCTTTCTTTTCTTGTTCCCATTCTTTCTTTTTAACAAATGTTACCAGTTCTCTAAAATGAGTGCTTTGTCTGTGGCAGATTAATCAGTGCTTGAAAGGCAGTCTACTGGTGGCAGCAGTTTAAGTTGCAATGTCCTCAGTAGGAGGACTTGCATTAGTCTCAAGTGTTTTGGGGGGGTGCCTTGTGATTAATGATCTCTGGTAGTTAGAGTTGGATGGGATAGTCTCTAATGTTTACATCAGTAGACAGAATAAAAATTACTTAGTTGCATACTGTGGGGCTTGTGTGATGACAGAGCTGCTCAAAATTCTGAATTTTTTTAAAAAACAACCTATTTCTACTGCTTCTTGTGATCTTTACCAAAAAAAAAAAAAAAAAAAAAAAAAAAAGAAAGAAAGAAAAAGTGATCATTCCTGTTTGGTAGCTCTACTTTTCCTATCTAGCGGGGTATAACTGATAGCTGAAGGATGTTATTCACTGGGACTGGGTATAGAAATGCCCTGTTTCACTGAAGATGTAACGTAGTACTGTCTTCACTGCTGTCAGGAATAGCTGAGCAACTGGAATGCAGCACAGCAACAGCTGGGAAGCCTGAGAAAAGCTTTGTTGGGATATATAGGTGTTCTTATTGTAGCTTCTGTTCATAGCCCAGCTCTCTATCCTGCAAGTTGGAGACTATCCTAAAAGTGGGTAGTCTGTGGATGTCCCCAGAACATGCTAGGTGATTTCCAGTGAATCCTCTGCTGAGGAGCCCCCCATCCTGTGAGCAGATGGTGTGATCCTGCCAGAGAGGAGACTGTGTTCAGAGACAGAGCTGTGCATGCAAGACAAACCAGTTCACTGTCAAGCAGCATAGAATAACTCCAAGGGGAAACTAGAGGTGAGCAAGAAAAAAACTTCCAGATGAGCTCAGAAATGGAGTAAAATTTTCGTAAGGATTGTGTGGAAAAAGGCTTGCCAGTAGTAAAATGAGTGTTTGACAGGGTTCAGATGAGATGAATAGTTTCACTGTTATGGTGAAGTTTTTGGAAGAACAATACTTGAGTAAAATACATAATTGCAGGCAAAAAGTATTTGGCTTTGATTCTTTTTTATGTGAGACATGTCCAAATTCATAGCCATTGGTTGAGATGTCAACATTTATAACAACAATAATAGCATTTAAACTTCTATTGAACGCATACTCAGATTGTTCTGCACTTTGAAAGTGTGTCAAGTTGCTTTCAGCTAGAAAAGCAAGAAGTGGAACGTAAAATATTTCAGAGCAAAAATAGCAGAAAATGCATATGGAATACTATGGACCCTTTTTAGCCTTTATTAGCAAAGGCAGCATAAGGATGGTCAGTGGAAATAATGCTGGTGTGGTTCAGTGACTGCTAGCACTTGCAGGGTCACAGCCAAAGAAGAGCAAAGCATGAGAATAAATCTCATTAAGTTTTGGCACTGTTATTACAGTTCTGCTTTTTGGCTAACAATGAAGTTATGAATTCTCTCTTATTCCTGCGCATCCTTTTCTTTAAATAAGCATTGATCAAAACTGCCTGGATGCTTCTGGCATTCACATGTGAATGCAGGCATAAGGGCTCCCAAATAACTGAGAGCTGATTCTGGGACTGAAATGTGTTTGCTTACTGTCTGTGTGGGTGGCAAAGTGTCCATAAATGTTTTAGCACTGTCTAGCTTGCTCTTGGTTTCAGTACAAGATTTACCACTGGTCTGTCAGTCCAGCAATGGCATAGCAGATTTAACATTTAAAAATGAAAAATGCTTTTGGAAGTACTCGCTACTGGGCAATCCAAGGGCAAGTTACAGAATCACAGAATCAACCAGGTTGGAAAAGACCTGTGAGATCGAGTCCAGCCCACCACTCTGTCAACTAGACCATGGCACTAAGTGCTACATTCAGTCTCTTCTTGAATACCTCTAGGGACAGTGACTCCACCACCTCCCTGGGTGGCCCATTCCAATGTCTGATCACTCTCACTGTAAAGAATTTCTTTCTAATGTCTAACCTAAACCTTCCCTGACACAGCTTAAGACCGTGCCCTCTTGTCCTACTGCTGGTTGCCTGGGACAAGAGACCGGCCCCTACCTGGCTACAACCTCCTTTCAGGTAGTTGTAGAGAGCGACAAGGTCCCTCCTGAGCCTTCTCTTCTCCAGGCTGAACGACCCCAGCTCCCTCAGCTGCTCCTTTTAGAGCCTATGCTCCAGTCCCTTCCCCAACCTCATTGCCCTTGTTTGGACACTCTCCAGCACCTCAGTGTCCTTCCTAAACTGAGGGGCCCAGAACTGGACAGAGTACTCAAGGTGTGGCCTAACTAGTGCTGAATACAAAGGGCAGAATCACTGCCCTGGACCTGCTGACCACACTATTCCTGATCCAGACCAGGATGCCATTGGCCTTCTTGTCCACCTGGGCACACTGCTGGCTCATGTTCAGCTTCCTGTTGATTGGAACCCCCAGGTCCCTCTCTTCCTGGTCACTCTGCAGCCACTCTCTCCTCAGCCTGTAGCACTGCATGGGGTTGTTGTGACCACAGTGCAGGACCCTGCACTTGGTCTTGTTAAACATCACACTGTTGAATTTGGCCCATCTATCCAGCCTGTCCAGGTCCCTCTGCAGAGCCCTCCTACCCTCCAGCAGGTTGATACTCCCCCCCCACCTTGGTGTCATCTGCAAATTTGCTAGTGGTACACTCAGTCCTCTTGTTCAGATCATCAGTAAAGATATTAAACAGGACTGGGTCCAACACTGATCCCCAGGGGGACACCACTAGTGACCGGCTGCCAACTGGATGCAGCCCCGTTCACCACCACTCTCTGGGCCCGGCCCTCCAGCCAGTTCCTGACCCAGCACAGAGTGCCCCTGTCCAATCCACGGGCTGCCAGCTTTTTCAGGAGTGTGCTGTGGGAGATGGTGTCAAAGGCTTTGCTGAAGTCCAGATAGGCCACATCCACAGCCTTCCCCTCATCCACCAGGTGGGTCACCTGATCATAAAAGGAGATCAGGTTGGTCAGACAGGACCTGCCCATCCTAAACCCGTGCTGGCTGGCTCTCATCCCCTGTCTGTCCTGTAGGTGCCATGTGATCACACTTAAGGTTATGGAACAGATCATCCTGCCAGGCACTGAGATCAGGCTGACAGGCCTGTAGTTTCCCAGGTCTTCCTTCTGGCCCTTCTTGTGGATGGGTGTCACATTAGCCAGCTTCCAATCATCTGGGACCTCCCTGATGAGCCAGGACTGGCGATAAATGATAGAGAGCAGCTTGACGAGCTCTTCTGCCAGCTCTCTCATCACCTTAGGGTGGATCCCGTCTGGTCCCATAGACTTGTGAGGATCCAAGTGGCTCAGCAGGTCACTAACTTCTTCCTCCTGGATAACAGGGAAGTTGCTAGATGTGACGTAGTTGTTAGGTGAACAACTTTAAATGGAGATCAACACCAGGAGAACATACTTGATGAACATTCCAGCAAGGCACTGTGATGGCTTTTCTCGGTTTAAAAGCTTTACTGTAGTGATTGGTAGAAGTCTTTTGTTGTGATCAGTCATGTTTAAGGGTATAATTACAAATTTTGTCTTCTTACAGTATATTTCAAAGGCTAGTAGATATTTTGTGTAGTTCCATGTTCTGCAGCTCAGCTTTGTGTTTATCTGTGCAATGCCTTGGCACTCTAGCATTGCAGGCTTGCAATGCTTGTGTGCTACAGTAGTGAGGCAAAGCTGAGCCAGCCAAGCCTGCCTTCCACTGGTGAGGCAGCTGCTACAGTTTTGTGTCCGCAGGTACGGGCCTCCCTGCCTTTGGCAGCGTTGCATGTGAATGTCGGTAGATGTGTGTATGGAGCATACAAAATATTGGGAAGTAAATGTTTTGGGAAAAAGATACAGCAGTGTCCATAACTGGCAAGAGAACAAAATCTGTCTAGACACTGGAAATCCTGTTGAAACCCTTCAGCCTCTATTTCAGTTGTGTCCTCGCACCAAAAAAAAAAAAAATCCTTTCTGTCCCTAATGTGCTGGAGAGCTTAATGATTCTGATGGGAAGTGTGTGTGTTGCATGCAAGAGGTGATGACGTCTCAAGTCTTCCATTTACTGAACCTGGGCCTTAATCACCATTAATTTAGCTGCAAAAGATTCTAATGATCTAAAGTAGCGTTTCTGTAAATAGTGCTGTATTTCAACTTTGTTCCGTAACTATGTGTATATGCTGGGTTGTGCAGGGTTTCTTCCTTCTCAAATCCCACCAAGCTTTTTCTTCAAGCATTGCAACAATGCGAAAAACGCAAAGATAAACTTTGAACTCTTTGTTTGTAAAAAAAGCCATTTGCAGGACAGGAGTGAATCTTTCCCACCCTGGGTTTCAGGCAGCAGTAGTTAGAACAAGAAGTGCTGTATTTAAGTGGAATATGACTGAAACATTTTAGTGAGAAATGTGTTTTTTTCATGTCAGTTTGATCCTGCTTAGAGATCCAGGACGGTAGGTAGAAACAGAGTAAGCAAAAGGCACAAAAGATAGTCAGAAGGGCAAGTTAAATATACTTATGGTGCTCTTCTCCATGACTTAAAATGTGTCTGCCTGAATCCACAACTTAATATCATTGGAGGATTTGGTCAAAATGCTTTTAAAAAATTGTTTTCAAAAAATTCTAAGGAATCTGAGGTCATAAGGAATCATTGCAGTGAAAAATACCATTAGTATTTGTTAATTGAAGGCCTATCTTCTGTTAAGAGTTGATGAGGCTTACCACCTCCATCAAATTTCAACATCACCCAGTACCTGTCTGATGCCATCACTCTACCTTTTTGCTTGTAAACAACTACTTAACATGTAATGGCTTGAAAATACTCATGATTTATTTGTTTGTTTCCTTCACAGGCTGGAATGGTGTTAAGATGTGGATACTTCTGGTTTGGCTTGTTTCTTGTGCCCACTGCGTGCCTTGTTAAAGATGTGGCGTGGACAGCGTAAGTCCCAGACCAGTCCTCTTGGTGTTTTAGGAATTATTCTGTATTCTCGTGTTGTCCAGTTCAGTATTGTTCTGTAAAGAACTCTGAAGTCTTTCAGTGAATGTGAAATGGTACTCCTTTGGAAGGGAAAAAAGGTGAAATGGGCATGATTTCTCACCTGTCAATGCAACCAGCAATGTGAGAGAATGAATAGTTAGTCCTGAATCTGAAGGAGGAAGCGTTGTCTGAGTAATGAAGGTGTGTCACCTTATGATTATCTGTATTGTCTATCCTTTACTTAAAGGCAAATTTAAACTGGACATTAGAGACTTTCTATTCCTAAAAAGGAGCAAATAATTTGTTCAACCTGTCTAAGCCTAGGTAGAAAGTAAAAATGTCACACTCTAATCCATTCTCAGTAAGCTGTCTCAGTAAGTTATTCATCAGCTGCTTTTTAGGTTCTCCTTCAGCAGCAGATCTTCCAAAACTTAACTGAGAGAAGAGCAATACTCCACACTTTATGTCTGAAGTTGTAATGATTCCTTCCCTGACCAGAGAGGAGGAAAAAATTTGTGAAATAGAAGCTGGTCTAATCCCCTTCTCTCAAAACTCTGTGGTTTCAAAGCATTACAGGAGGCAAGCAATTTCAAGAACTTGGATTCAAAGGGAAGCAACTTACCTTCTCTACCATTACAATTTGAAATGCAGAAATATATTTTCATTTAGAATTTCTGGTGTTTTGTTCAGCATGCTTTTAAGTGTCTTAAGCACTAAACCTTTCATCCTTTCCCTTGGAAAACAACTCAGAAGGTTTTGTTGCATGGATATGTAATAACCTTGTGCAAGGAGGACCCAGGACATTCTTGGGCAAAAGGCAGATCCTAACTAGAGTGAAGGAGAAATACATGTTAGCTTGTCACTTTTCACAAAGGCTCAAAGTGGAAGCATCGTAACACATAACACTTAGCTCCAGGAATGAACTGTTGGTCAGTCAAGGAAGATTCTTAGAATCATAGAACCATTTAGGTTGGAAAGGACCTTTAGTAGCATCAAGTCCATTTGTAAACCTAGCACTACAAAGTCCACCAATCTGCTTTACGGAGAAATGCAGAAAATACTGACAAAAAGCAGAAAGTTTCCCAAACACAGGCAAATTTCAAACATCATTATGAAATCAAGTCATATGCGTAGATCTGAAAAATGTGGGTTTTATTCATATGGGGTTGATAGCGCAGCTAAATTAAATTGGTAGTAGGCAAATCTGCCAATCAGTAAGTACTTCTTAAATGCTTTCCTGTTGTCTCCCTCAGCTTAATTTTCATGAGCTACTGCTAAAATTAAAACTAGGTATCATACTTTAATATTTCTTTTCAGGGTCAAACTATGATTTAATAGTCCAGCATATCAGAGGGCTTTTTGTTGCACTCACTAAACTTCTTCAATTGAAAATTATTTTAAAATTCTAAAAGTGAAGTCAAAATGTTTAAATTTAGATACTTAACTGTGTCTGTGACCAGCTCCTTAAAACTCTGGGGAAAAAAAAATATCTTAAAATTCATTTAGCATAACAGGCCTTGCTCCTGTGTCAGGCATTATTTAAAATTATCTGCTTAGAAGTCAGTGGAACTTTTGTGATTAAACCTAAATAGGAGATGAACTGTTTGCAGCATCAGGGATCAAATTTATGTATAGATGTCCAAGATTACACTTCAGTTTTTTAAATGTTTTCATGATAGTTGAGTGTCCTGAAGTTGTCCTCTGTTCTTATCAGTTCTTGGCAAAAAATGACTCATGAATTTTAAAACAGGCCAGACCATGGCAGGCTCATCCTCAGCTATTAGTCATTTTAAACTCTATTACTGACTCAGCCTGTTCTTTAATATTTCTTGGAGAAATCTCAGCAACATAATCCTTTCAGTGGTTCAGACCAAGAATGTACAGAGATTGTGAAGCTCTCAAGACAAACGTGTATGATTGATATGCTAGATATTTTCCCAACAGATTTTAAACAGGAGGCTCCTATCAACATTAAGCAAAAAATCTGCTCTCTGAGCAGGACTTTTTTTTTCCCCTAACCCATCACTGAAAAATTAACACCATTAACATTTTAACTAGGATAAATGAAATGACACAGCTATCAGCACTGCCATATGGAAGGAGTAAAGGTCTGTTTGCTTTCCAAGAGGCTTGCCATTTAAAACTGGAGCCTAAGGCCTCTGGAAATCTGCCGGCACATTTCCATAGCAGTGGTTACACCACATTGCTCTCTGTAATTCAACAGAATATGGTTTTGGCTATAAAATTACAGCAACTCTGATTTCTCATGATCATGGAATTTATCCCTTTCGATTTCTTTTGGATGTGAAGCGTATGTCCGCAGGAGGAGCATCCATGTGACCCAAAAGGTACATGCCTAATTGCAGTACAAAATACTGCCAGAATACCATACACGTGCTACAGAGTTTTTGTCTGGAAAAAGGTTGATTGGAAAGACCTATACAAATCTTTTGTTTCTAAACTGCTGTGCTGCATGCACTATCAAAAATTCTAGTGCTGGAAGCAAGAACTAGTTTTACGTGTTCCCTTTGTTACACAGGCTACATTTGTCAAAACATCACTTACCTCCCATGTTCTCTGCAGCTCCAGGCTATTTTTTCCTTTTTTTTTTTTTTTTTTTTAAATGAATCAAGGAAATGTGGAAAACTCTCTTTAAAGAGAGGGAAGCTTATTATTAATATTTGGTTGAAATACCACATTATTAACTTTGGTCCACTACCCTGAACTCAGTGCCTTGGTTTACCTTATAAAAGTTCTAGTTGTGCAACCATTTGAATGAACAGAGCTTTATAAGGTGAGTGCTTCCTCACAGTTGGCACTTGTGACTTGAATACGTGTCACCAGCGCTAGGAAGTCTTGAAATAGCTGAGCCACAGAGTTACGTGGAAATCATAAAAATGCAGAGTGTATTTCAGCAAAATCAGGCAAGAGGGCAAGAATTTAGTCATAATTGGTATCTCAGTACTTACATTACAGTGAAAAATTTCCTGAGCCTTCCAATTACCAAAATTTTCGTGTACTTTTTTTTTTTTTTTACTGTGGGGGAAGAAGCATTTTGCACTTACCAGTTCTGCTGTGTAAGTAAGAGAAGGTACAAAGAGTTCTTCCCATCCTTGCACATACCTGCAGTCCCTGGAGTGCAAGACTTGTAAGATGGTAGTGAGGATAACGGCCCACAATTGAGGCGGTGTCGTGTTTGAGAAACATTTGTGAATGCTACCATGCTTCTCCCTGGCAGATTCTGGCCTCCTGACCTCCCTAAATATCCTCCTAGGGCAGCAAAGGGATGCACTTCCCTGGCTTGGAAGGGGAAGGGCCATACAAAATACAGTTAACCTTTTGCCCGTTCTTATGGTCTCTGGTCTTAATATCCCAATGTGTGAGGGGAAGGTGAGTTTGTCTTTATGTAATGCATCAAATTGCAGCTGAACAGTAACGTCGAACACAAGATCTCATCATTTATTGAGAGATTGTGCATCTAGGGCCACTTGTAAAGTACTAAGCTAAAAGCTAAGACTCCTCCCTGTGTTTCTGCGTATCAAAAGTTTATAATGTGCTGTAGTGAAAAAGTCATAAAGTTTCAAGTCCTGTTGCCAGCAGTCCATGGAATATTTGCAGTTGTCTTTGATAGGAGCAAGCCCAGACTCTGAGGCAATTGTAGTACCATATTTTAATATTTGTTTTTGAGGGAACATGTGGATAGGTTAACTCAGACCCTTTTTATATTTTTTTATTTATTTATAAATACTTGATTACTGACCCTTCCATGGATGTTCTTGCTTCCAAGTGAAGGAGTGACTCAACGCATAACAACTACCTGTGGGTTTATTGTTGCTTTATGGATACCCAGCCCCAGCAGAGCCCTTGTGTTTCATTGTTTCACACTACTTACAAAACACTTCAGTACTCCCAACTTCAGGCCAACAGTATTTTTTCTGTACTGTGCCGGATCAGCCTCCTTGAGCTGTGCTGCACAAATTGGACTTGTTGCTCAAGATCTGTTAAGTTTTGGATTCGATATTTGTTCTAAAGGTGAACATCATCTCTCATGGTGTGTGGCAAGATACACATGGACCCTTGGGAGAGATTGAGTAACTTGTACATATGTGTTCTTGTCTATGGGGAAAACTGGTTATAAAGGATTTGAAAAACTCCAAACGCGCTCAGTCTTCAAGTTTGCAATAGTAGGTATGGCCTCTTTAAAAGGTAAGAGAGAAGTTCAAGGTCAAAATTTCAATACATTTATTTAAATTAAAGACTGCGATGATGAAGTCAACCAGAAAGATTATAAGAATTAATAGCCTCAAAGCTTTCTCATTTTAATAGCTATATTTTCCCTTCCTCAAAGAGGAGACCAGTCTAATCATTAGCCTAACTAGTTACAGCAACTTGAGTCTAATTAACTTCTGTGCAGCTGTTGGTAATCTCACATTGTTGAAGCATTATGAATTTTAAAAATATCCTTGCTACTCATTTCTTTCTACACAGTATGTTGGTGTTGCAAATCATACACCTTTGTTGGTTTAACAGTATGTTCTTCTAAGTACATCCTGATAATCTTTACTTCCAGATTTTTCTATGCTTCATCTTTCGTTGTTCTATTTTTTTTCTCTTAAATGCAGATATGTTTTGAAAGTAGTTTTTATTTTAGCTTCTCATTTTTAGGCATTTGCCTAATTCAGCAACACAAAGACCAGAGAACTTGGATATCTTAGTATTAATATCAAGGCAGTGTCATCCTAAATAGTATCAGCAAAGATTTTGCGGTCTTTGTTTCTTATTCCCCATGGAAGGAGCTATAAGTATCATAAGTACCTTTTAAAAATAAATGCATCTTCATTATATTTTAATTACATATACACCAGTCATTCTTTTTCTCCTAGAGGGAGTTTGACATTGTTTTATATCATTGGTTAAAGATTTTAGTGTCTGCATGTAAGATTTTTATAAAACTTGTAAAGAAATTTTTGCCGTCTCTAGAGTTGAAGAATATTATTTTAATGCCATGAAGCAAGTACTGTCTCAGCCAACTTGGCTCCATCTTGTCTTCTTTTGCAGTCACATGCAAATCATTATATTCTCATGGGACATTTATCCTCCTTTAAGTGACACAAAAGAGGAAGCTGATCAAAAACTGCCCATTGAAGAAAGATCCCTGCTTCTTTTTTTCTTGCTTTGTACATGTCAAGACGAAGGGGACTAGATTCTCTCCCCTAGATCAATGTAATTTAAGTATAATAGCACTGGAGCAATAGGTACAACTGGGGCTAAAAAGGTCAAGTCTCTTTGTGGGGGGAATTGCACTCTAAATTTTGGTTACAGGTGTTGTACATAGGTTGCTCTTTCAATCCTCAAGCTGAGGAAGTAGGTCACAGCCAGTCTTGTTACTGTCAGTTTGGAAGTTCATTGGGGAGAGAAGTTCCTTTCCAGTCATGTGAGAATGATAAACAAAAATCAAGGGGTTTGAATGGCAATTACTATCTGAGACTTTCCTCGGGTTTTCAGAGCAGTGCCACACATAGCTCAAAAGACAGGGTGGAATCTCGTTTTACTGCCATGAATATTCAATGAATCCCAGCCCTTTGTCTGAATGCCCGGGTCCTGAGCAGTTCCACGGCAGCGGTATCAGATCTCTGTGGTCCCATAGCTTGGCTGCTTAGTTAGGTTTTGAGTGTTCTGTTGAAGCAGCCAAACTCTGTTGAATTTGAAGTCCTCCTGATTTCTCATTTCTTACGTATTTTTTCCCAGGTATTGTGAACCTGAACTAACATGGAAACACTGTGCCTTCTTTTCCAAATCCTTCAAGGGAAGGCCCTGTGCCTCTCCCCTGGCAGGTAAATTTGGGGGTTTGTAGCAAAACAAATGTTCACATGGCTTTTTTGTTTTGTTTTTGTCTTTTTCTTGTGGTACAGGGCTAAGCATACCTACCATAAAACTTTGCTGGAACAAGTTCAGGAGCTGGAGACGAAGACAAGAGAGCTGGGAAAAGCCATGCTTCGTGATAGTAATGGAAAGAGGTGGGGCAAGTCTATGCTAAATATTTAAAGCAACATTTTGTCCTTCCTGTCCTCTCCCCTCCCTATTTCTCATTCACCATTCAAATCTGATTCTAGACAGGGTAAGAAGACTTCTCTCCTGTATTATTCATTTACTGTTATTCCCTTTCATATATGTCTGTTCCCCCTCACTGAAACCAGCCCTTCCATTTTCATTTCTTCTGCATTATTGCTGTGAGGCTGTATTGGAAACTGCTGCTCAGTCACCCTGCCTGGTAACATGTAGTGCTATTACCTGGCTACTGGGCCAGACTGGTTTTGAAAGCACTTTGTCATATATCATCCAGAAAAAATTAAATTGTATGATAACCATGTTAGGGGAGGGAACTGTCAGCAGCTCAGGATATAAAGATTGTAGCTAAAAGAAGAACTGTCTAATCCAGTGTACCCTACTACTTCATCCAGTTTCACCTTAATTTTTTTTTCATGCTCTTACTTTTTCTACCACAGCTTACAGGCCTCTTGCTTTCAGGATTCTTAGTTTCTTGTTTTGCCTCTCCCTTATAACCGCACCATATGGACTTGAATATATTGCTATTATTGAATCTTTCATTGTATGGGGAGAGTATGTGTTGTGTGGGAACTTTTGTCTCTTCTGAAAGAAGCTAAAGAAAATCATGGTCAGGCTTTTACATCCAACAGTTTCATTTACCATCTCAGAATGGGGTTCTGCATCAGCTGGTCGGAAAAGCTCTCCAAGTTCAAAAAGGTTTTAGAACTAACTCTTCTGTTTCTTACACAATATGGCACCACATGACTTGCTAAGAAACTACATGATCATTAAACTGGATTTTAGCAAACCTTATAAACTAGCAAACTGAGTGGAATGGGGCTTTTAAAAGATTTTGTTCTTCTGGGGCAGGGTCATCCTTTGAGCCTTTGATGTCTATTCTGAGGTAAACTAATTGCCATATTGTAGCTGCTGCTAAGACGAGCAGATAGTAGATTTTTTTTCAACTGAACTTGTGAGTTAATAAGGACTGTTTTTAGAGAAAATTATCAGGGAGTGAGTTTACTGAGATTATGATAAACTGAAAAGCTTTAAAAAATGCTTGTGTGAACTTCAGTGTGTTTATAAGATGTCCTTAATGACCAGAGTTCGCTTCTCAGAGGCCAAGACAAAGTAAACACAGTGTTATTGATTAAGATCACTTCAAAACACTTGGTATCTTCAGTTTTTATTTAGAGTAATTTTTTTGCTGTGACTTTTAGATCCCACAGAACACAGTTCATAAGTTGTACTCACTAGCAAAAGTCAAAAACTGCATATCAAATGATTTAAAAAGAGAAAGCAAACTTTGCAGCACTGGTCAACAAAGGCAACCTTCTATGCCACAATTAAAACCAATAAAGATGCTTTAAATCAGGCATTTAATTAAATAATGGGCCTTGTTTTTAGAGTGCTCAGCAGTCACTTTGAAATCAGTTGGGCCAAAGCACTTGGTTACCATGATCAGGTCAGCCTCCCAAGCAAGAAAGGTATAACTTGGTGTTGGGAGGTGCTGACTAATAGTGAGATTAGATGCCAGCCAGGTAAGTGGAAACAAGACGAGCAGAAACTTGGCTGTTCCCAGGCACACGGCTCTGGTAGTATAAGCCCCTTGGGTGTTGCTATGGTTCCTATCCATGCATAGTATGTGAGGTTGCATTGGTGTTTGTTTGTAGCATTTGTGTTTTTCCTGCCAGTATTTAATGCCAGTTACTGACAGCTGAAGAGGAAAGTGAGTCCACTTTCTGCCTGATAGATCCCTGGGTTGCAAGGCGGGTTGACATGCTGTTAACAGCAAGAGACACTTAGCATTTGATCTGTTTATATGTGCGTGTCTGTGTCTCCAAGAACTTGATGGGTTTCTTCTCTGTTTACACACTGTCCTGACTTTCTGTAAATTTAATGGCCATGTTGTAATTCATTCGTACGCTGCATGTTTTCATAGCCTTTTACTTTATTGCATTCTCACTGCAAACTCTTTCATCTGCATTCCTCCTCCATATAGCTTCACTTCATTCTCGAAACGCTTGCATGGAGATGATGTAAGGAATCCCTTCTGGCTCTCCTTCCCATTTTCCCTCCCCCCTTCTTTCCATGCATTTGTTTGTTCTCATTCCTAATTGCTCCCAGATTTTCTGGGTGGTCCATCTGTGAACTAGATAATGGTAGAGTACCTCTGCCTGCTAGGAGCTGGTGTGCTGTGCTTGTGTTGTGGCCTCCTGAGTGCTCTCCAGAGTTTTTCTGTCTTTTATCTCTTTTGTTTGTCTCCTGGCTCTTTCACACCTGCTGGAAATCATGTGCTTGTCCAAAGGGAAGGGTGAGGGTGGGAAAGAAACAGAGTTGGAACTTTCTACAGTTACAGTCTCTGGTTCATGTTCTTTATTTTTTAAAAAATTCCTTGAAGCTGGTGGAAATGTGTTCTAAGGCACATGCTTTGTTCTACCTTCCTGCCCATAGCCCCATTGCGCTTGGAATATTTCTGGCAATGTGACATTATGCAGGAAGGGAAAGTAATGGGAGTCTTCTCATTTCTAATGGAAAGTGTAGAGCTGTGTAAAACCTCCACGGGTCTGTCTGTCACCTCGGCTCTTGGTTGGGAGTGTTCCTGAAAACATACCCAGTAGTTATTGGTTTGTTCAGTCAGCTGTGGAAGATAAGCTGGCTGTCATCGGGGTCTATTTTCCTGGCCCATATAGCAGACACTATTTTTGTTCAGTGTTTTTCACAAACAAACAACAAAAAAATCACACCCAATTACAGATAAGAGAAGGATTTAGGGAGCTAATTGCTTTTATAATTTCCTAGACGTTAGACAAAAAATGAGGTGCAAGATTTGAATGTTCAGGACTAATCCGCTAAACAAAAAGCAATTTGCAAAGCCCAAAAAGCATCTAGACTTGCACAACAGGATGCCATTAGTTTGCTGTGGCTCAGCTAAATTGCTATAAAATGTGAGCAGATAACACCTGGGTCATCTCTGCACTTGGGAAAGGAGTGCTGGGAGAGCTGCATGTGCCACTTGATACCTAAATATGCATATTGTGTCTTAGAGGGTCTTCACCCTGCCAACTGTTCTTGCTAGACACATTTTTCTGGGCTAATAAAAAATGTCTTCACTAGTGCTTGCTACGTGCTTTTGAATCTTAGCCCCTTTGAACAGTTTCTAAAATGGAACTTGCTTGTATTGATCTAAAAAAACAGGTGCAAATTTTTGCCGTACCAATGGCAGGGAGCAAACAGCAAGGGAAATGGTAGGTGAGGGACTGTCCGGTCTGTGCAGGGCAGAGTGTCAGCACTCTGAGCACTACAGCTGGGTCCCAAAACCCTTGCAAATAGCATTACAGTGGTGGCTTGGAGATTACATCAAGTGTATAGTTTTGAGCTGTAAAGGGTCACGTTCTGATTCCTTTGTATATCTCATCTGAATAGCTAAAAACTAATTTTCACGGAAGCTGGGATGATCAGTCAGATGATTCCAGGAGCTGGAAAACTGGCAACTCAAGAAACAGCTTGAGAAGCAGCAGAGGGATTTTGCAGTAAGGAGCTGGTGGTGGATCCCATGCCACGCTTGCCTGCGTATGGAAGATGAGTACCCACACTTGCTCTCCCCAGCCTGGGCACCTGGCAGCGCTGGGCTGAACTTCAGCCCAGCTGTGACATGAGCAAGCCTTGGTGTGGGAAGGCAGAGGGGCTCCCTGGCACGCTCATGTAACAAAAGGCAGGCTTTAACACTAAATTTTCTTGAATTTAGAGAGGTGAGAGGGGCAGCTTGTGTGCCAAAGCAAACATGGACATGAGAAGACACCTGCCCAGCAGATTTAATCATGTTAACATGTGAGATTTGCACAAAGAAAAACAAGTTTTCTACAGGTTTGTGTTCAAAAGTGGCATTGAGTTCAGCTGCAGAGATTCTTGTGTCTTTAAATAAGTTTACAGCTTAAATCTTGGCTCATAAAGGGCCAAGCCTTCAAGTCCTCATTCACTTTTCACTCCATCTAACCTCTCATTGAAGTCAGCAGGAGTTCAGGTGGAGTAAAGCCTGATTAGGCACCAAAGCAAACTTTACTTTGGAAACTCTTGTCACTTTATTGCTCCACTGGCCAGCTAATGGAGAGTGAGCAAAGCTGTGCAGCACCCTCTTTGCGGCAGTAGATTTCCTGTTTCAGAGGGTTTCTCTGTCTTAGAATTGCCAGAGAACTCCCTTTGAAAGTAGCTTTTTGGTTGTTTTTTCTGTCCTGTTATTAATTGCTTGGTGGCCAGGATTAGAAGATTATTTTATACTGAAGAAGAACGTGGTTTTCATGATCTACTTTACAAGGAGCTGAAGGGCCTGTACGGGGTGTTGCAGGAAAGCGCCCACATCACTGAAGTATTGGGAAGAATTTCTTCAAACAGTTCGGAATTCTGAGAGGCAGTGTCTTGTCTTCAACAAAGGTGAAAGGAAGCAACTACAGACCTAGCGAGGTATTGCCGTGAGCAGTAAGGAAGTGCTGCAGTGTGTGTTTGTGCAGCGTTTTTCAGTATGCCTCTTTCCTCTTGCTGCTCTCAGACACCCACTGGGGATGGCTATGGTGCCTCTTTTACCTCCATTGCATAAGATTTTTTTTGGTACACCTAAAACAGGAGCTCCCCACAGGCTCTACACTGTCTGCCTTCAACAAGGAGGCATGCTGGTGTAAATTCTCTTTCATTTACGTGCTTCTCACCAAATCTAACTCTGTTGCTTTAGTGAAACGTGCATGACCAGCTCTCGCCCTGAGAGCAAGTTGTCTTAATTATCTTAGCCTGGGTTTTATTTGGTGTGTGAGAGTAGATGCTTATCTCATTTCAGAAGCTGCATGACCTAGTGGGTAATTGGTGAGCTGACACAGGTACCCGTGGAGATTTCCCCACTCCACAGGTCCCTGGGGAGGAGCAAGAGGGAAACATCGGGAACCTGTCTCAGGCTTGTGGCTGTGCACAGAACTGAGAGGAGCAGAGGCCTCAACCTCGTGCCAGCAGAAGCAGAAACGGCAAAACAGACTTAACTTTTAACAAACACATGAATAAGGTGAGGACCTGGTCCAATGGTTCCTGAGGAAGCTGCAAGCTTTTTCGTTAAGATCAACAGGACTGAGGCTTGGGCTCATTATATTTCAAAGCACTTTGTCTCTTTATTGATGCATTTCAAGTTACATCTGCTTGAAATGGGAGACCATGCCAGTAAGGCCCCTTCACATCAGCAGGTACAATGAATCTTACTTGATTCAGACTTAGTCTGGTGCTTTCAACTGGTTAAATGGCATTGGATGTTTGGAGCCGAATTCTTGTTTCATGAATGTGTTGACTTCAGTGTATTTGCTCAGGATACGCATGACTGTGATCTGAATCCAGCCCATCCAGTGCAGCTGAGCATAAAATGAGGTTCAAGAGGGAGAGGTGTATTTTGGGTTTTGAGGTTTCAGCATCCTTTTTATCAGTTTTTCCAGATGTTCTTCACACCATTTTTGGGAAGCAAAGGTGAGATTTCTCCACCAGCATACACAAGAAAGTGACTGGCATATTTATGATTTTTCCTTGCAGCTTTTCTAGTAAAAAGATATTAGACTCCTTTTACTAGCAAAAAGCACATAAAATTTTATCAGTGGGTTTTTTTAAATTCTTTGATTCCATATGGTAAACATTCATGTATGGTAGGTGGAAAATGCATAATTTTGTTTTATTTTACACTTGACCCTTTCTCTCTCCCTTCTGTCCCATATAAGTAAGGCATCATCACATTATTTCCTTGTTTTAACATGTACAATTAATTTCTGGCATTTCTAACCCATGTGTGTGAGGCACTTGAAATCACTAGGTTTGATTCCACTGTGGGGAGGCTGTGGGGCAGAGCTGGGAAGGGGCAGAGGACAAGAGGAGGTTTTGGAACCTGGCCAGAGTGTTGAAGGGGGAGAGTTACCATGTTCCCACTGATACTGGGGATCCAAGTGCCTGGTTGCTAGTGCAAACCAGTTGGAGCTGACATGCCTCTTCCCCGGTGCAATTAATTATTTCACATCGTCATTGTACCTATCATGTAACCTTGAGGGAGATCCATTGCACAAATAGGGTTAAAACCTGGTGACATGGAGAAGGATTTACAACTGTGATCAAATCTGCTACCAAAGTCAAAGTTGACGGAGGTACAGTATCAGCACAAAGGCCAAAATGAAGCTGTAAATTGAAAAGAAAGATTAGAAAAAAGAGAACATAACAAGATGAGAGTTAAAACTGATTAAGGGGCCAATCCCTCTGATGCCTAATCCTAAATTACTGGCTTGGGCACTGGGGAACTCTGCAGGGGAGAGAAGAAATCTTCCCCTTCAGGCTGCACAGCAGGAGAACTGCTCCATAACAACTGTTCCAGCCTAATGGCTTCAGCAGTCTGCCTGGACCGTGGCTCCCCTCCTGGTTAACATGGTCTGGAAAGAGAGGCAGGACAGTCAGCATTCACCCTTCTGATTTGCGGTAAAGAATAAAGTGCTAAGTTATGCATGGCAAGAACAAGAAAACACAAGTTGTATTAGGTATTAAATATTTAGTGGACAATTACAAAATACTTAAAAGCTTACAGAAAGGCAATTTGGTTTTTTTTTCAGATCAGCTAAATGTCACGGGCTGTGCTCTAAATTGTATCACGACACTTTCAAAGTTCACCATTTTTCGTTGTTGCCTTGAGCTGTTCTTAAGCTTTATTCTTAAGCTTTTATTTTATCTCTAAAGAAAAGGAAGAAAAAAGCTGATAAGAGGAGTTCAGAGTTTTTGAAGACAGAAGTAACTTTAACTTAAATGAGAGTATGTAAGTGGACTTACATGGAAAATCCAGAAAACTTGGAATAAATAAAAAAAACAAAAACCAAACCACACACAAAGACCCCAAACCAAAAAAACATCTATTCATAGAGACCAAGCACAGAAAACTTCAACTGCCAAGGTGACTAGTTCTGAAAAAATGAATGACTAGGAAAAGAATGTTATAGTTACAACTGTATTGCCACCTTATCTGTAAGGGATATGACCAAGCACCCAGTAAAGTAAGTGCAAATGAAGCACTTAGGGACAAGAAGTCAACAGCACTGATACCAAAAGGAGGATAGCTGAAAAGCAGCAAGCCACACTTTGCCTTTTCTGCTTCTGAAATGTTTAAATTGAGTCAATTCCCACATTTTGGAAAGGCTGAAGGCAAAACTGGGCAGTGTTAAGTTGGTTGCCTTTGGGACAGCTAACAAGGGTGTTTGCCCCCCCGTCCCAAGGAAATGTATAAACACGTGCATAGTGTTTGCAGTGCTTAGAAATGGAAGGTACTTTAAGGAGAGAGATATCTCAATTATTTTCTTAGAGTTGTTGCATTTCAGAGAGGAATGTGATGTTTAGTGTCCGATTTTTTAGATGGTATTTTTAAAATGTGCTTGGTCTTATTGTGGGTTCACCCTGACTGGACACCAGGTTCCCCTCAAAGCTGCTCTGTTACTCACCCTCTGTCTTTGAGCTAAGTGACATTGGCTCTGTAGGACACGAGGGAAGCTTCTGGCAGCTTCTTACAGAAGCCGCCTCTGTAGACCCCTACTGCCAAAACCTTGCTACGCAAACCCAATCTATACCCTTTTGTTCTAAGTAGTAGTTTTTGAAAGAAGTTTAGGAGTAAGTCTCAAAAATGAAGGGAAGAATGGACTGTCCAACTGATTCTAGGAGTCAAAAAGGAATCTAGCTTTTCTGCCTTAGGACATTGTTAATGACAAAAGAAAATGTAAATCATCCTTGCTTGTCACCAAAAGGAAAAGTTTTGTCCTACTTTTATCCATTCCTCTTTAAGAACCAAGTTGAAGAAGATTGTGTGGGCTTAGAGTGGAGGAGAATTTGGCTCTAGAACTCTGTATACGATCTGGGTGCTGCAAATGGGGGCTGGCTGAAGCTCACAACGTGCCTTGGCCTCTGCTGTTGCAGGATGGTTCTGCCATGGGTACAAGGTGATGTGGCAGCAGGGGTAGACCTGTGTGCACCTGCTGTGGGGCCTGCTGCTGCTACTGCCCTCTGGCTGCAGGTGCTCCTTCATCCAGACCTCTGGGGTGCAATGGGAAAGCTGCTGTTTGGCTGAAGCAGCATTCTGCCAAGCCAAATCACAAGCTGTAACAACAGTGTTTCTTCAGGGCATGGGTGACGGCCATGGATCCATGGGTTTCTGTTGATGTGGCTGCAAGTCTGGCTTAATAATTTTGCAAACCACTCGTTACCAGCCGTGATCACATGGGCCCATCTTTACCCTGGCTCCTCAGCTAGATCAGCTCCACTGTTGGTGGGGTCGACATGTTAAGTGAGCTGAAGGAAGTCATATGGTGTGGGGAGAACTGTCAGGTTCTCCCACTGACTGGTAAGGGCAGGGGCTGCTTTAGCCATCAGTCACCACGAAGGACATCCATGGAGCTGTCGCTGAAGGTGTTTGACACTCTTAACCTTTTCACATCCAGGCGGGATAAACAACTTGCAACCACCCCTGGGCTGAGCTCAGTACCCCATCAGGCCTGGAGAGCTTGCTACATGGCTGCTCTCAGTATGTTCCAAGTTATCCTTGCAGGGCCACACATCCAGATACTTAACAGGCAAACGTTTGGCTGGATAATGTCAAATATAGTTCATAAAGAAGGAAGGTTCCCTAAAGAGTTGCCTCCTGTCTGGGGAAGGGGAGTTTCTCTTCTGTGGCTGTCACATGTGCTTGGGAAGCCTGCTGGAGGGGAGCTGCTGCACTAAAAAGGCCTGAAAGCATTATACTATGGCAAGGCATAAGGGCTCTGCTTCCCTGGAAAGCTGGCTGCTGCTGAGCCCTCAGCAAGGACTTGATACTCCTTAAAACACGGCTGTCTGCTGCAGGAATCACTTCTACAGGTTACTTCTTGCACCTCCCAACCTACAAGTGACACAGGCAACACTTCTGTCTTTATTTCTCTGTGGTTTGTGCTGGTGACCCTTTGATCTCCTAGCCGTGGGCTGGAGTTTTTTTGGTGATGGCTCGCTGAATTTTTACAGTAGAATGCAAAAGGAGGACGGTTTGATATGCCTATTTCATCTGGATCCAGAGTGATTAAGGACCAGTGTGTGTAGACGCTGACTCTGCAAAGAAAATGCTGATTTTTGTTTTACTGTTTATATGCGTCAGACACTTCCTTGTGAAATGCTCCAGAGGTTTCCTTTGATTACACTGCAAATTCATTATCAGTAATGCCTGTTTACCTTTTAAATTAAAAAGACCTCCTCCTCTGACCTCAGAGTAAAACATTCCTGCAATCCAATGCTAGATAACAAAAAATAACATCTCCTCTTTGTGGATCAAAAAACCAGCAGATGCCCATAGTTGCCACTTGTGCTGTTCTGCAGGAAGGTGATTCCTCTCTGTGATGTCTCTGAAGCGCAGAGGACGGAGGTGTATTTGCTCACTCACCCAGTCAGTCCTTTCTTCCTGCCCTGAGTTGTTCTGGGTGTTTGAGCACAGAGTTTTGCTGAACGCTCAACATTAGTGTGACTTGCATTTGAGATGACTTTCATGATTTAATTTTGAATTCCTGGTCTGCATTAATGTTGTTTTTACATTCTTCTTATGCCAAGCCTGTGTTAGTTATTTCTCTGTCCACTGCATAACTCTCAACAGTTCCTGTATGCACATTCAAGTAATGCACTTGAGACTAAACTAAAAGAAAACAAGTTAAACTGAGGCCTGCGGCTGTTCTGGGGGAGTACCCTCAGCCAGAAGGGAGTATCTGAAGAAGAAAAATAGGTCTCCTCTGGCCAATTACAAAGGTGTGGCCACAGACTCTTCCTGGTGTATGGTACTTGCTCTCTGTCTGCCAGGACCATGATTGATTCTGTAAGCCTTTAAATAATTCACTAAAGGTGAGAGATGAAACTTGTGAATAAATCCTCAGGAATATCTGAGGTAGTGAATAAATCCTCAGATATGTCCTAGCAGCCAGAGAGGGATCTGTGAGTCCTCTTTGCCAGGTAATAGGTAGGAAGAAGCCATAGTGCTTGAACCCCTAGTTGTTCTTCAGAAGACACTTAATGGAGTTTGAGAGCCAAGAGAATGAAGTGAAAATCAACAATCTGCTTGTAAAGGATTTGGTGGTTAGGATTGATCAAAGCTGGAGAAGTCTGCTTTAGACCTTTCTTCTCGCTCTGTGTATTTTATTTTGTTGTGTTTTTCAGTGACTGAAAAATGTCAACAAGAAACAGCAAACTTTTGTGTAAGTTACTGTTGGTATGGAGGCAATGAATTATTATATTTTAATTCTAAAATTTTAAAAGGGAGAGAAGAATATCCTCTTTTCCCCTCAAAATCTAATCCACAGCTAAAGATGGCAGGGATAGAAACTTTCTAATCTTTTACTCTGTGTGTGGCCACAGAGGATATTTTGCAAATACTTCTCCCTTCCCTCATTCTCTCCCATCCCTGCTGTTGCAGTCATGGACAATGCATTGCAAGATGCTTCTTCCAATAGGAGGAGAATGCAGGCCAGCCAGGGCAACAGTGTGTTTAGCAGAGTATGTAGCAGTGGAAGGAAAGAGGCTGAACAGGGATTTATCTGCTGCTTTTTTTGAAAATGCATGTGGTCAGGAGTATGGCTGTGGAGTTAAGGGCAAAACTTCAGTCTCAGCCTTGAAGGATTTTCTATTTTAAACCAAGCTGTACAATTATTTACCTGTTGCTATGTGCTGCAGCAGCACTTTAGGATAGAAGAAACAGTGATGCTGCACATGCAGGCAGTATAGTGAGGGCTTCATAGTTATTCAGATGACAGGGAAAACAGCTGCAGCTTTCTTGTTCTCTGGGCTTACCCACGGATACTGAGTATCTTGCACTGAAGAGCCGTGCTTCTGCCACAGGTTCTTTGCATGTTTTTGAGGTGGGGGTAGCAGCTGGGAAGTGTGCTTGTGCGTTTTAGTTGTGTCATCTCTAGCAGCCCTGGTAGGGCTTCGCTAGTACATCAGTTCTTCCTTCTACAAAGTGGAAAAGCAGAAACAAAGAAAGTAATTTCATATGTGTATATCTGACTGAAGAGGGGCAGTGAGTTAAAACCAACGGCAATAAGTGTATTTGCACATTTGGTGTGCTTCTATTCTCTGTCTCCTCTAGTACATCGTAACAAAACACAAACGAAAAGTTCAGATCTTGTAAGAGAAGGAGGGCTCTGATGTTTTATTTTGTATTTTTTTAACTGGACTATGTGTGTGTTTTCTCAGGGAAGATTCAATTTTAAGAGACACCTGCATCCACTTTAACACCTTAACACCTCCATCCCTGTTTTGTGATCCCTGCTTTTCCCACCAGCCAATTAGTGGACTCAGGAGGACATTCTGGGTCAAGCTATACCAAATACTACAAATCCTCATTAACGCTAATTAGCGCTCAGTAGAGCTAATTTGTGGTGAAGCTCATCTTTTTTTAATTACTTCAGCAAATGAGACAGCAGAACCTTGTGGTCAGCTTTGAATTATTCTGTTTGTTTTGATGCACCTCATTTGAATGTGTAAAGCCAGATGTTTGTTGCCGAGATTTAAGGGCTGTTTGCTTTTGTGAGGGATGAGAAGAAGAGAACACAAAGATTAAATGAAGGTCTCTGTTGACACCTTAGGGCTATTCAGTTAGGAAGATGGAAGAGTCATTTTATTCATGGAATTGAAAACATTGTTATGAAATAATGTGTTACCTTTAGTTTACCTTTTGATTTGTCATTCACTTAATGGATTTGTGTGATGTTTTTAGCACAGACTTCCAGGCAGGCAGAAGTTGTCTTAACCCTCTTATGAAGCCATTGCAAAAGTATTCCTGGCCCCAGGTATTCTGCATTATTGATAGCAACTGAATCTGGATTTAGCTGACTTGCATACTGACTTTTTTTTAATCATTTTTTTCATAGTAACCCTCAGAGTTGGGACATTTTAATAATTATTATTCTAATCTACTGTTTGTTTAGTTCAAAGCATTTTGTCTGTGTCCTTTGTCCTTCATATAATTACAAATAGGTGGTGCCTCTCCCTTACCCCCTCAGAGGTCACCAACCAAAGCATATCTCACTATTGCCTTCCATAAGAATGTCCAGGTTTGTGATTTCTTCCATTCTGACACAATTTTTGAGGTCCTGAATATGAACACAACTATCCTGTATTCAGAGTATGATCTTATGATCTCTTATCCTTTTGCCTCAAGGCATCTTAAGATGCTATCCTTAGACCCCATGGGGGTGCTTAGGCACTGACTCTGAGTCACTGGAAAGCAGAATTAAATTGAAAATCATGGCTAATGCTTGGGATTGTTAACAAGCAGTATTTCTGTGAACAAGGCTTAACCTGTTGCCTGTGAGTCCAGTGTTGTTATTAGTTTTGCATCAAAGTGTGAGGGAGACTGAGAGGTCTTCACTTTGTTACCTGCTGGCAGCAGACAAAAACCTTTTCTGAAAGTGGGGACTCAGTATGAGTGCAAACACTTTAAGAAAGCCACTTCACTTTCCTTTCAGGGTTTGTATTGGGAGATCTAGTATCTGTTAATAAATCAAATACTCATCCATTTCAGAGAGCTGTGTCACATTAACCTCTGTGTATTAAGAGCTTATTTTATAGTATTTGACTGGTCTTGACTTGCAGTCTGTTTAGTCATCCCTTCTACTTAAGCCACAAATGCTCTAATTCTTCATGAGTTTTTCTTTCTCTGCATAGATATAATGCAATATAATTTCCCAAATAGGAAAATCAGATGTGACTTCAGTTTTGAAATTGTTGATTATAATTAGCAATATCAAAGATAGTGTAGCTTTGGCTTTCTTAAAGCTGCAATGTGTGGTTCCTGTTCAGAAGTCCCTTGACAACACACTTTCCTCCACACATTTCATGGAGAAGCCTGAGGAGCTAAGCATTATTGGCCTGCACTTCATCTGTTGCTGTGTGGTAGACAGACAGATGAAGAATTTGTTCCTCACACTTTTTGCTGCTATGATTAATTCCATTCTCAGTGTAAGAATTTTGTGGCAAATATTGCTTATTTTTCCCTTAAAATAAATATTTTTGATCGATTTAAATTTCCTTCTTTAAATTGCCCTTCAGTTCTCCCACTGAGACGGGAAAGACTCTTCTTGCATATTCTTCACCTGCAGAAGGTGAACGAGTGTTCCACTTCCATCATTCACAGGACAGCAGTTGGTTCAGACAGTGTTTCACTACACCAACAGGTTACCCAGCAGTCCTCTACAATCAGCAGGAGGTTGTTCAATACAGCATCGCTAATTTGCACGTGCACTAGCAGTGATTGGCTCTGCAGGCTGCCAACTTTGTGAGCAAGCTGTTAAAGGTTAGAGGAGTCTTGTGTCTTGCTTCATGCCTTCCATTGCATCACCCCTACCTGGTGTAGTACGTGCTTTCTTTGTAGTACATACTTACTATTATGCTGCCTGCTTGGAGCGGTTAGAAATTTCTTGCTGTATGTACTTGATTTTTTTTTACAGACAACAACCAGTCTTTGGTTTTTTAAGCAATTGGGTCTTCCAAGATTTTAGAAGCTTTCATACAGTAACCCTGTTTTTAATGAAACCTGTGACCCTCTCTTTTTTGAACACATGCAGATCTCATGATCTTCTTAGAGATTGTTTGACAAACTTGGTTGGAATCTTTACTTTTGCTTCCGAATCTTTTATCAACTTCTGTTTTATATTGAGGGAGTACTACTGACTGCAGGCAGAGAAAGCAACCTGGCGTATCTGTTGCAGGTGTGATTCTGTGGTGCCAAGGGAAGGAGTGGGGAAGAGACCAAGTGTCTGAAAACACTTGACAGTTTGTAAACATTTTAAAGGAGGAGTCTGTAGGCTCTACAAGCTTCCAGTTCAGGTGTGTGAGCTTAGAGACCCCAGGAAAAAGAGAAGGATTCCTCCCTTTCTTTTGTGGATATCTCATTATGCACTGAACAGAGGACTGAGCCTGGCTGTTACCTTAATGGACTATTAAGTGGAATATAAGCCTGCATGGCTGGATTACATATTATAGGCATCGCAGAGATTCTTCAGTTACTTTCTTGTTTGAAGTTAGCAAACTGCTTCAGTGAAAGGGAGTTGTTTGTTTAAATCTGTTGTAAGCTTGTTGCCGGCAGCAGCTGTGCTTGCTGGGATTTCCATTTCATGTACCAAATGCATGTGAATTTGTAATGCATTGGCATTCAGGTGTGTATCCATGTTTTCAGCATAACTAGTGGAATTACTGCTTGTGAATAAAGATGTGAAAGAAAAAGCAGACTGTGAAAATGGAGACACAGTGTAAATGTGGTGCGAATGGGATAAAGACGCTGCAGGGAGCTGCTCCAGCAAGTAGATTTCCTTCTATGCACTAGCTCCATCTCGGTGTTAGGAACAAGGGTGAAATGTTAAAAACAGCCCAATTGTGGAGAACTTTGAACTAAAATAGACTGTAATATCTTTCTGAAAATAATCTGATGTTGAAGTTATTTGAGGCTCCAGTGCAGAGATTTGATAACGTTATTTTAAAACCTCATCAGACTTAATAGGACTTGTATACATAATTAAATGCTTTGAAAGGTCAGGATCTTAGTCATCATTTGTTAATTCTGGGCGTAAAATTCTTGATTAAATGAATGTTGTGTTTTTAATAAAAATCAGAGTGGAGAGCATCTCTAATGATTTGTGTATGTGTGTTAAACCTAGTGTAAGCATACTGTATTTTTCACCTCAAGTTTGTATTTTTACTTTTTGTAAATTCAACAATAATTTTTTCAGGCCTTTGACAGGAACTGTGAAAAACAAAGTTTTGTGTTCTTTTTTTAAAAAAGGATAGAAAGTTTTCTTTCTCATGAGGAAAATGAGAATGTTCTTTAGGAGATAGAATTAACTATGGTTCCCACCTTTTGTTGCTTCAGGTCGTTTTGCAGGTGTGATAGAAGCCTTCTACCTTGTGCTAAGCTTCAATGCTTTGCTCCTTCTCTCTAAGGCCATTTGTGGGCGCTGTGATTAATGTATATAAAACTAAAGAGAAATCTTCTTTTTAATGTTCTGTATTACTTGATCAGACTTCTAACATGGTTTGTAATAATTTAGAGGCATCAAGCATTCAGAAATTACAATAACGGTAATATTAGAGATGGACTGACTAAAAGTAGACTTATACAAAGTGTCCTTAGAAAGGATGAGTTTCCATCATTAGACGGTTCTCTTAATAATGTGCAGTTTTAAACAAAAAAAGGGAAATTCTTTCTCGTACTACAACCATCTCAAATATTGACAAAGTCAAAGCTGCCAAGTACTTTAAATACAGCTGACTTTTACCTTGAAATTATCTAGTTACTCACTGGTATTTTTTCTTTTTTTTTTCCTCTCTCCCTTAGCGTGAACGAACGTGATCATTTGTTAAAAAGGCTTGGCAGGAAAACTCCTCCGAGCCTTTTCCGTGCTCATTCTGTCCAGCAAAGTATATCACGTAAGTAGCGGATCATGTATGCGTGTGTATTTCACAGCAGTCAGTCCCAGATGAGTGAAGCAAAGGGTGATTATTTTTTAATTAAATTGTAGGTAGAGATAATCTAGCACAGAGGCTGAGCTGCCAAGCAAGACACATACATTTGGAAGTGGAATTAGTGTATTTGGCCGTAGGCAAGTGGAGCTCAAATGCGGTTAATTCCCCAGGAACCAATCAACAGGCCCAAATGACAAAACCCCAGTAAGCAGGTTCTCTAAAGGTAGAATGCTGATAGTCTTAAGGATACTGTAAAAAATCAAAAACTCTGCATAAAATAAATGCTGTGATAGAGCCTAGCTTAGATAGAAGTGGTTTCTGTATGAGAAATCATATTATCTGTGGTTAGCTGAGAATACAACCATGTTTCAGTAATGCCACTTGGGATTCTGTGTGTTGCTGATGAGGAAAGCCATGGCCTGCAGAGCTGCCTCTCTCCTCTCCCACTTTGACCACTGCTGGGGGAAGAGTAGTAACATCACATCTCACTACTGCTGCTGTTTCGAATAAATCACATTTATTCATCTTCCTAGAGGAATAGACCTTGTATCTGCTGGACCTGATGGGTTTTTGTCAGTGTTAGAAGGGCTTCCACAGTATTAAAAATCATTGTTAACAGCTCTGTAGGCCAGATACACTGAAGGACCATGCTGTCTTGGGGGACTAGGAAGTCCAGTCAGCCCCTTGTATTGGTAAAATGCAGTCTCTCTTGTGGTTAAACTAGTGGTCAAAATATGCTCATCTTACTAAAGAAAACAACCCCCCAGTGTGCAGTACTGCAGCGCACAGGGCAAGGGGCAGGCACTCAGGATTTGAGGTTCGTATTGCCATTGCAGTGAGAAGTGACACCTCTGACTAAAGAATCACTGAAATCAAATCTCATTGCTAGCTGTGTCGTCTTCTGTAGCAGAACTGTTATGGTTCAGGTCATGGAGGCAGGACTGGGATTTGAAAACCCAAATACCTGAGATATTCCTGTTTTCCACAGGGAATTTGACTAGAAGGGGTGGAACAGTGATGGATCTGATAGTCTTTGTCCTTCATAGATCTGTTGCACGGCCATCACTTTAAAGGGATATAGATCCTCAACCATCAATCCCATTGCTCCTGGGAAGAGAGGCTGGTGTGCAGAGCAGTCCTGTGGACCATATGTTTCTGCCAGTATTTAATCCTTTGTGTCAAGCAGCCGAGAATGCTGGTAGCAACACAGCTTTGGACATGCAAACATGATCTTTGAGAAGATTGCAAAAGCTATGGTTGGCAGAAGAAATCTGTAAAATGCTTAAATAAATTACTGTCAAAGTAGTCTGCTGTAAAGCCTTAACAAGGTACAGAAGAGAGATACACCAGAGGTGACTAGACAGACTTAATATGTGCTTTTAGTCTCATAGAACACATCATCAGGTTATTAGTAGGTAAATAGCTGTTGGGAAAGAAAAATGAGATCAAAATAAATCCTAGTTTGGATAACCAACTTCCCTATAAATGCAAATGATTAAGTGCTAAATGAGTCAGACCAGTCAGGACAGGTTACAATCAGCAGTCTGTTTTTCACATGAACATAAATTTTGATTTTGAAACTGTTGGGACTGAAAGATGCTTTTTGTGGTGTATCCATGACTTCTGTCATCTCTTGTCAAATATTATTTTCCAGTATTGCATAGCTGCTATATGTACAAGGTCGTGTGAAATCCAGTGAACACGTGCTGTTTTCACAACCCTAAACTGTTTACTAAATGCTAGAAATCTTCAAAGCAAAGAGTTGATGAATGGGGCAGTAGCCTTGACATGCCAGGCCAGTATCTTAAATCACGCTACAAGCACTGTGTTTGAAGTCTTGAATTGTTCATGTTTCTACCAGGCCATAAGTTACCAGCCTGTGAAGACCAAAAATTGCTTGTGTGACTTCCACTCTGAATCTGTCACTTGCATATAAAGCAGGAAAATGGTTAGTTTAGTTAGCGCTGATGAGGGCTTAAGCAAATGAATTGCCTTAGTCCCAACAAGGAATGAAAATGGGATTAAATTTCCCCTAGCACAGATTGCGAAGATGCAGTACTAGTTTGAGAATCACTTTATTTTTGACAACAACCACTACCAAATGTTTTGAGATGAAGCAATACCTAAATAACTTTGTTTCTAATCACATGGAAAGGAGAAAAATCTTATGGAGAGTTTCCAGGCTACTACTAGTGGTCTGTGGTGGGAGGAAAGAGCTGACTGAGTTAAGTCTGCACAGCCCTGTGAGAAAGGCAGAAGCTCATTCTGCGTGTGTTTCATTAGCTCTCTGTTGGTAAGTCAGCCCCTCTACAGAAGCACTAGCACAGCACAAGACTTTCAGGCATGATTTGATGATTTGTGGCTGGGGTGCTCCCATATGGCACGAGGCTCTTGTGGATCCAGCCCCCAAAGTGGGTAGCAGAACCACACAGACAGTGCCATGTCAGTACAGGAGTACCAGCCAGGATTAGTCTCTTAAATGCTTCCCTCCCTAAAGAGACTGTCTCAGAGTGGCTACCTTGGAGAGTAGGCCCAGTTTAGTAACCCCTGGAAGGGTATGCCCTTAAAGTAAAACCTTCATGGCTGTTTTGCTTGGTCTGACTTTGTTTTGTGTGTTCCTGAATTGTGTAGAGCTGTCAGAAGCATGAAAGAAATCTGTCTACTAGCTTGTACTATCAAAAATTATGTGGTTTCTTCGTACCAGTGTAATGTCTGGGAAGTTTACTTTAAAAAAAAAAAGGAAAAAAAAAGTGAAGCTCCCATTTGGATGGCATTGTCATGAGACTTTAGTGGAAGAGTTTTCTGAGGTTGTCAAGCCCATGTGCTAACATAAAACCATCTTAGTGGAATCACGTAGGCAGCAGTGACGATGCTGGTACCCAGGCTTGGTCTGTCTCCTGGCAAAGGTGTCTGGTGAAATCGGGAATTCCCTGATGCCATCTGCTTTCTGAAACCTCTTAAGACTGAGCAGGAAATGTTACCAGGCTCCTCCCAGATGTGTCTTTGGACCCTTCCCTTTAGCTTGCTGTAGGGTTCACACTTGGGGGAACGAGCAATAATGACTTACAAAAGCTCTCCCTCAGAGGGTTTGCTGGCAACGAAGTTTTCTCTAGGTCTCCATCCAAATCTGTGTCTTTTTTTTGCTGTGACTTTTTGAAAGTAGCACCTCCTTTAGAGAAGCTCTGTAGATTCAGAAGATGCCTCTGACCTCCCCTTTCCTTCTGTGTGACTGACCTGTATCACCTGTGCCTCCAGAGCCTCACCAGCAGGATGGGAGGAGCGATGTTCCCATCTTGCTCAGGTACCCTCAGACCTGTCCATCTATAAGGAAAGTCCGACAACATCTCTCTAGTGCAGTTTCCCTCCTGTAACATCCCTGGCAGTGTTAGTTATCATTTGTCTCAGCATGCTCTTTAAAAATAGATCTGAATCTCACTCCCATTAAAGCACAGCTTCGGCAGAACTCCCCCTGAAATGCCAATAGCTGTGCTTGAATGAGGATTACTGCACTTGGCCCAGATTTCCTGTACTAGCAAAGAAAATCCCTCTTCCTTTGACAGAATATGGTGATTGCATAGAGAAAATCTGAACACAGAGCATATGGTTTGCACCTTATTAATCAATGGAGAAAAAGCACCTGTCATCTGAGGTTCATTTCACAGTATGGGAGCTGACAAATAATAAATAATAATAATATGTTCATGCTGAGGGCTCTAATCCCACTATTTATTCACCACTAGCAGACACCTTCTTCCTCTCACTTTTCTGCTGATGCATTTTGATTTGAAAAACAGAGGGGTAGCTACTTGAGATGTTTTTAGACTCCTTTTCCTCTTATCTTGCATGTGTTTGAAATATAATCTGAATTCTTTATTTTTTCCAAGCTTTTTCCATGTTTGTTGATGTTAAGTGGAGTTTCAATTTTCTAAAATCAACTTAAGAAAAAGAAGTAGGAATAATCAGTTTAGATTTGATGCTGTGGCATCTGACTCTATTTTCTACATGCAAATATCAGTAGGTTAGTATCTGGGATGAAAGAGATGGGGTCATTTGTCAGGAATTACTCTTCAGTCCTTTAGAAAACACAGGCACAGTTTATCAGGAGAGAAATTAACAATTTCTGAAAGCATTAGTCAAACGGTTCAAGATTTTAAGCAGCTCTCCCTTTCCCAGGTTAAGTGGGAGTGGGTTGCTGGAGAAGTCAAAGCTGAGTTAGCATTCACTGTTTAACTGGTAAATGTGAACTGTGACATCATAGCAAATATCCTTAAAAACTGTGCAGAACCAGACATTTGCCTGAGAGAGATTTGGCTGGTCAATTGATACCCTAACATTGATTTTTCTTATATCAGAGAGATTTTTGCTACCTAAGAAGCAACATTTACTAAAAGAGGGTCCGGTTGTTTGGTTTTTTTTTTTAAGTCCCTCCCATCCTCACCAACCACTTAAAAATTATAGTGGATTTGAATTTGGGCATTTTTCTCCAAAGGCAAACAAAAGGGGGCATTATTATACTTTGGACTATACTAAACCATAATACCACAGCATGTATGAAATAGTGAACTGCTGCAGCAGGCAAAGGTTCTAATGGGCTGCCAGTGAAAATTGCCCTTTTACCGGCTGGCCTAAAGAAATCCTGAGACAAACACTTTGAGTGTATCAGAGGAGAGTGCAAGGAGTAGAAGGCCTCGAAAATAAATCCCTGAAGTGACTAGACCTGTAGGCGGTCCTTCTGTGGAGAGATTTTCTGGAATAAAAAGACCACCCTGGACCCTTTCTTGGTCCTAGTCTTGGAAGTTGTTGCACATGAGTATGCTCATGTATATGAGTATGTTGAGCTTCCACAAGTTGCTGTCTGTGTTCAAGGCACATGCAATGGAGATGGTTGCTGTAGTCCAGCATCACACAGACCAGAATAGCCATTGCAGTAAACAGAAAAAGAGTGTGTTAAATTAGAAACCTAATGGGAGACTAGATTCTGATCTACTAGTAGAATATCAAAGCTTTAAGAAAACCCAACAGGATGCTTTCAAAATTGAGTAGGTTGTCTGATAATATCTGGTGCTAATGAAACCTTAGATTTGATGAGAATGTGAATCTCCTCTTAACAAGTGAGCCCCATTGATAGATATTCAAAAGTGTGCCTTTTCTCCATTAATAGAAAGTCTCTGAGTACAAAGACCCTTCCTCCTGTGACAGCCATGAGTGGGTTGTGCCCAGAAAGCCCCAAAGAAATGTGCTCCTTCTTTGGGCTGCTGCAGGACAGCTGAACAATGAGGGCATTGTTCCCAGGGCAGGCTTATAGGTGTGGTTTTAAAACTAGAGTTGGGGGAAAAGTTCAAACTTCCGGAAAGTTCCCTAGTAACTGGCAGATGGAAACTTTCATTGTTTTTGGATGGGGTCTAAAAATAGTGGAAATGTAGAGCTGCTTGGGGAGTGTGGATGTGGAATCAAAATGTGTGCATTTTGATTCCACAAGGCACAGTAAGCTGCCTACACAGCTTGAAGTTCAATTTTAATTGTAATGTGAATAGAAAAATGTAATATGAACTCATCTTCCTGTATGGAGATCTACAGAAAAGTTTTAAATGAACTGCCAAATGTTGAGCTTCAACTAAGTAGGTGATGTGCAAGGGTCACAGTCTTTCCCATGACGTACACACAAAACTCTCGTTGCTGGTATTTCAGGATGGGTGGAGAACATGAAGATGTAAGGATACCCCTGGTACTCTTAACAACTGATTGTAGCCTGAAATTTTTTTGTCACGTCAAGGTGTTTTCTACTGATGTGAGAGTGGTGAACCTGTTTCTTTGACTGCCTTTTGCATTGGCATTGTGGAGTGATTGGGGTACCTGGCTGTTTACAGGCCTATGCTAGCACAGGAAATAGGCAGGAAGATACCTGGGCCTGATGGTCTTCACACACTTGTGTGGTCAGTGCTGTATTTGCAGTAGTCACAGCAATGGAAGACTTCACTGTGCTGGATGATCTTACTGGATAAGTAAATACAGGAAAGCCATCTCAATGCAAATATCAGGTTATGGGTCATGGGCTTCAGTCTTTAGGGCTTAAGCTTACAGTCTTTGACTAAGTTGACTTACCACTGAGAATTTAGCCAAAAAAGCTAACAGGATGCTGGCCCTTAACATGGAAGAAACCCACTGGAGGTATTTGTTTAAGTGTCAATCTACTCCTTTTTAAATGAAAGCCTCTTTTATAAGTAGTATTTCCTTTGCAATGATCCAGCATGGACGTACTTTTTTCCAAAAGACTGTTTACACTTCGTGAACCTTCAACGAGAGGCAGGAAAAACCAACCTGTGCCTCTGTAGGGGTATGTATATTGGCATGGAATTGGTCAGGGAAAATAAAATGGGACACTGGGATGATCAATCATGTAATCAAATCAAGGTTCATGCTGTCCTGCAATCAATCCAAGAGGAAGATGTGACTGGAGTGATGTATTTCTGTTTGAATCCCCTCCACTTAGTGGCAAAGATTTCCTGCTGTACTTGTGATTCAGGTCAGCTAACCTCTCCTGCTAAGGGAGCGTGCCCTCTGCCTTAAGAGCTTGAATCTACAGTGGAATACCAGTGGCTTCAGAGGGGACATTTCCCTGTATTCTGTGAGGGAAGAAAAAACCCTACACGTTATCTAGTGGTCAATCGTAGTGTTGCAGGATTCTCTTCTCAGCAGCTTACTGCTGTACAGGAGTTGCTGACCACCCTCCCTGTACAGGCATCAGCCAAAGAAAAGATCTAGGACTGCTTGAGCATCTCTGCTTGAGTCACATGGTCCCAACTTGGTTGTTAAGGTGAAGATTTAACAAGCCTCACAGGATACAGTTAATTTCTGGTCTTCTGGACTGCTTCTGGCTACCAGCACTGGTCACCTGCTTCAAAGAAGGCTGCATTCAGGCCCACGGGGAGAAAGTCTAGTCTATAGCAGCAAACTTCTTGGGAGCCTCATATCCCTCCTGTCTTAAGAGGGTGTTCAGCCCTGTGTGCCTTTCTGTCACACAGACCCTCTTTGTTGTGCTCCAGCCTTACCTCAGTACCTGGTGTAGGGGGGAGAATTAAGGGAGGACTTCTGAAAGGCATTTGATAGGTCTCTGGTTAGTAACTGGGATGTGTCCTTATCTGATTATGTGGTTTTTAGCCTGGGATAAATCTCAGGCAGGATTTGAGAATTCTCAAGCTCCTGCTTCCAGAGCTCCTCAGGGGAAATGGACTGTTGCCCATGGAGAGTTAGCCATGGTTTAATTCTTGGATTCTCCCAAGTCTTGCCTGCTTTTCTACTACCAAGCATTATCTGGTTAGGTGTAGCCTGTGACTTTCCTATTTCTTTGGTTTTGTAACTATGCTAATCTGCCCTTCTTATGTTTTATGATTACCCATTTACACCTGAAAACCACGTTTCCTTGGCATCACAAAGTCTGTTGTACTTTGCTATAGTTTTTCATTCAGAATTTTCTGTAGGGTCATGTCTGCAAGTCTGTCTGGTGTTTCACCATGTAGGCCCATTAGCTTTTGTGACTGTAGTACCAGCATTGTGGTGTTCTGCAGATGATGTCAAAAATGTCACTTGCCTTGTCCACAGTACTTTAAAAGAAATCATGCGCGTGGTTATTTTCATCTGAGTAATTTCTAGGGAGACCAAAGGATTGTGCTAGCTAGCAGGATTAACAAAATAAAGACCTCCAGAATATGTTTGTTTGCTCTATGCAAAATATGGATGAATGGAGTTAAGAGGAGGATGTGACAAAGATCCAGTTGCAGGCTAGACATTTCCATATTTCTCCAGAGGAACTGCTGATATCAAGCAAACTGTAGAAGAGTCGAGCTGAAATGCAGATCTCTATTTCTCTCTAAAGTCTTTAAAGAAGCTCTGCCACTGTAGGAGTACACGTGTGTTCAAATCAATCTGTAGCTTTCAAGGCTAACACAGAGGGAGTCATGACTGTATAAATTAACTGGTCTGGGGAGGGGAGCAGCAGGATGAAGCTGGCAGCAGTCATCCTTTCTATGCCACGTGGGCAATGCAATGCACAGCTGTAAGCATCAGAAGCGCAGCACAGAAATGAAGATGGTTGCAGTCTCAATCATGTAACTTTAGTAATGCCTAAAACTGTTTCTAAAAATGGGCTGTGCCCTTGAGCTCTACTCTAGTGATTTAATTTTTTCTCTTCCTTTGCTTTTTCAGATGGGTATGCATTTTCTCAAGAAGAACACGGTGTTGTTTCCCAGTCGCAAGTTGTTCGATCCTACGATACAACCAAAAGGAGAACAGAAATAGAATAAATGGTTTTTACTTGATGGGTGGTGGGAATAATGGGATTTGGATCAATGCATCCACTGTTAACACATTCTTGACTAGAATTGGTGGCAGCAGTCAGAACACCAGAGAACTCATTTCTGTGGCCTTAGCCAACAAGTTTCTGTATTCTCCCTGCAAACCTTGAGTACATAATGTGGGGGGAAATCATTGTTTGACTTCAGTTGCAAAGCTCTGCCTAAAGTTTTGTTTATGTTGTTATGAAGCATTTGACTGTGCTATGTGAGGTGTGAAATTAAAAACAATGTTTTACCACTATTTAAAACATCAGCATAAGGTTGTTCTGGGAGAAAAGCAGAAAATTTATGTTCCATGAGAAACAAGCCTTTGCTTAATTGGAACGGGGTGCTGAGATTTCCTGTTTTGTTACACACAGACCAAGTGCACACGACTGCATGCAGACTTTACTCCTTCTGGTATTCACTGTTTACTAATTTGGCTGAAATTTTCAACAGACCACTTGGTGTAAAATTTTTGATTGCAACACAGTTTGTAGCTAAAAATGCTTATTTGCCTTCTTATGACAGAATAACACAAGATAGCAAACAATTACTTAGAATATTTCATGCCCTCTTACAAGATTTATTAGGGATCTGTCTTAGCTTTCTGAAACCCAATTAATAGCTTACTTACAAAGCCAAGATGTGGAAGTCAGAGAGCTTGGCAGGGCAGCTGTCTTGAGTGCATGGCATTGTACACAAAGATTAACTCAAATAGGTGCCTCCTAACGCTTCATGATGTATTTGGATGTGCACTTCCAATGTAGCTAGGGATTTCCCTCCATAATCCCATTCCCACTTTAATAGTAGAACAAAACAGCGAGAACTTTAAAGGTATAATCTTGTCAGATATGAAGATATGCATCCACACAAGAGGCTGATGCTGTAACCCTAAAGAAGCATTTCCCTGACCAGGTAGGATAGGTTTGTGAAGAAAAGTTAGGAAGGGTTTACACACATGTGTGCACACACATGTACACAAACAGAGCTGGTCATTGTGAAGAGAAGACCTGCTGTTTGTTTGTTCAACCAAACCAGTCCCTCTTCTAGATCTGATCCATCAACAGGCTTCACAGGCTTCAGACCTGTGAGCCCTGGAAGAAATGCTGGCTCCACAACCTTGCTGTGCCAGTGGGACAGGCGTGCTGCTGCATAGATTGGAATTTGGGGGGAAAAAAAAAAAAAGGCAAAAACTGGCACATAAGTTAAAGCTGAAAGAGCTCTTAGAAAGCTTATGCTGTCCTCCAGACAAGTTCTATTAATTTTAGTCGCCAAGCCACGTTTCTGAATAGTATAAAGTAAATACTGCTGTGTTTAAGCCAGGTTTTGTGGTTAATGTATATACTACATCTGTGTATTTAGAAAGTTGGCGTTGTTTTTTGCCCTATTGACCGTCATCCAGATTTTTTTATTAATTTAAATATATCCGAAAGCAATTTGAATATGAATATTTATGTTTAGCAAAGGAAAGGAAAGCACCAGACTGGCCAACTGGCTTAATCTTCCTTAAGGGTTGTGAGTAAATGCCAGTGCTCAAGTGTCATAATTCAATTCCCAGTGCCACCTCAAAGGCTCAGAGTCCTCTTCCGTGTTAAAAAAGGCAAATTTTGCTCCTGCAGCACCAGTCAGGATTGGTCTTGGATTAAGTTGATGGCACAGAGGAAAAAGTCATCACCTTCTTTCTGCAGTGCTAATGAGACAATTATGTAGTAGGGGAAACGTGCAAATAATTTTGCCATAGGCATGAATGTCAAGGGGCCAAGTGTGGATGTGTGTATTTTCTGGGAGATAAATTTTGTTTAAAGGCACAAATACTAGTGCATAGAATAAATAAGGGGAGAGTAAACCTGATCCCAGGAGCTTCTAAATCTTAATGCTGATATAACCTGTTAAACACTTCCTTTTATTTAGAACCCAAATCTATTTAGGAAATGTGTGGTGTAAGCCATTCCTCAGAACTGCTAATTGTTTCTTCCTTTTGTAAAAACACAAGGAAAATTAACTTCCCACCAAGACAAAATAAGATCAGCTTAGTCTTTGTACTCTAAGCCACACACCAAACATTGGTATGTAAACAATTTGGAGGCTTTTCATGAGGATGCAGAAAGAAACTTTTAAAAACCTCTGGGTAATGAAGAAGGGCAAGTAAACGTGTTAAGCAGAGAATAGAAGGGATCCTGGAGTCTTTTCTGTTCTTAACTTACTGCAATAAAATTTACAGAACATAATGGGAAATGCTGGGGAGGAGAAGCTGTCATCTGATGTGATTTATTTTATTAGTGCAGACTATGGGCTGTATCATTTTGACCTCCCTGTAAATTGAGGTCAGTGTGTGTCACAAACACAGACCCTCCCCAGAGTGAATGGTGGCTTAGACTGAGGTACGTGTGTTGGTTGTCAGCTCAATGGGAATTGCACATGGGATTTGTCGCAGGGCTATACAGTATGTGACACTGGGGCTAGTGGGTCAGACTTTATCATCACTGTAAGGCCTTAATCTCTAGCTGAGTTAATTCTGTAGAACCCACCCGGGTCAAGACCTGGCATTCTTCTTGTTCTTTGGAGTCATTATGGGAATTAATGTATTGTAATATGCTGTAGACTGGCTGTTGGAGTTGCTTGTCTTCATGAACAATGATGAGGTGTATTCCAGCAAAAGGAGACTGGCAGCTGCTCTGCATCAACAGAATTCCTTGTTCATTAAGGCAAATGCATGTAGCAGTAACAGCAGCCTTTGAAAGCACTGTGTGAAAGTGTTATCAACTAGACAGGGTATCAGAGCAGAAGGAATGGGAGATTTCTGCATTACCGTCCAGGCTTAACTACCTAGGATTGATCAGAAAAGGATTTCCTGGGCAGCTCTTTGCACTGACCAAAAGGAGGTGGGTTTGAATATTCAGAAGGGAGTGGTGATTTACCTAAATTAAACGTGGATCTAGTTGCTGCTTTTTGTAACACTGGAATCACTGCTTGCATATAAACTGCTGTTCCTTTAATGACTGCCTAGTAGCAAATTGAAGCCAGCGAGTGGGAGCCTGAGCTAAGCACTGCTGAGAAGTCTGTTGACATTTTCTTTTCCTTGACAGGGCTTCAGGTCTTGCTGTAGGGAGCTAAGCATGGGAAGTCAGTAAGGAGAAATGGCGAATAACCAATAAAAGTATCTAGGTCAAACTAAACTGCTAATGTATCTAAAAATGTGTGTAGAGTTAACATGAACTATATGGGCTGTAAATTAAGATAACAGTCAAACCTCGCTAATCTGCGCTTCACTAGACCACACGCCTCTCAGTGCATGCCAAAACTGTGCAGTCCCCTGCCTCAACCAGCAGCTAATAGCAGATGCTGCAGGGAAGTCTCCTCTTACCAAGATTACATTATTTTTACAGCATGTAATGGAGTGTGTTTGCTGGGAAACAGTCATAATAATAAAGTCATAAATAAGAAAGCTCAGGTGGACCAGAATGTGTGAAATGTAGGGAATGTGACGTAGTCAGTGTCCACACTGGGTGCAACTTGGCCCTGTATGGAGAACCCAAGAGCTTGAGAGGTGCATGGACCTTACACTGTCCCTGTCCTACAAGCTTATTTTGTCCTTTTGGGCTAACTCACTAAATCTGCTGTTTCACATTGCCTCCAGTCATCAGTGAAAATTAGTGATGTCCTATTTACATTGTCCCTTGGTTTTGTAAAAAATTACTTAATTTCATTTTTAAATGCTCTGACTGTACTTCTGCTATTACACCTCACAGCTCAAGTTTGAAGCAGAGCAGCCCTTCAGTGGGTGTTTGCCCCCAAGAAGCACTTCAGATTTGTCAGATTTCTCATAGTGTTAAGCACTGAGGATAATTTTACCTTAGTTTTGGATCCACCCAGTATCAATGCGTTAAACTTCAACCAGTTTGCAGGAAAGCTCTTTGTGTCTTATTGAGTCTAATAAGAAACAATGATGTTATGAAATACCTGAGGGGTCGGAGAGGAGAATTTGTGCTATACCTGTGCTGTATAACTGCTATATCTGGGTAGCAGTTTGCTTCTGCTTATGAAACACAGCATTGACCCTGCATATGTTCCTCAATGTCTAGACAGTTGGACTCCTTCTGTCCTGTCAGGAAGGACCCTTTTACTCATTTCTTCCAGAGTCTGTCTATGCTGCAGCTCTGTGCCTCCTCGAGAATGCTGAGCACCAAGTAGATCCAGACCCTTGTCCCTACCTTGTACCTGCAGGGTCCCCTGGGCACAGCCCTGAGGCTGTCCAGCAGGCAGCTCTTAGAGGCACAGCTAAAGTGCCTATCAAATGAGATTTGAATTCAAATCCAAGTGTTGTTCCTAGCCATAACTCATAACTGTCCCTCCACGCTGCTCAGGAGGTCATGAATCTGATGGCTGGACTTGTACACAGCCCACTCTCATCCCACCGGTCAGACCCTGTGTGAGCAATCATGTCACTGGGCAAGCGAGTTGACAGACAGTGATGCTTCTCTTTGGCATGTTGCTTATCTGCAGGCATGTCACTGTTCCTCAAAAGCTCTCTGTGCAGGAGATCCCATTTTGAAGTGTGGCTCTTCAGCCAGGCTGAGAGGTGCAGCCACAGGGAGCTGGCTGTTCCACAGCACGGTAGCATAGTTGTTTTTGTATCATAGACAGTGGCCAGTGGGACTCTGCCAGCAGCAGCAGGGGTAAAATGAACTGTTCCAGGAGCATAGCCCCTGCTTCCTTGGAAGTTACCTGTTAGTGCTGGTGAGGTGAAGCCTTTGACATGACCTGAGCTTTCAGAGAGGCAGTTTCTTTCTGGAGCTTATTCTTCCTGGTGCTGAGCTTTTGGGATTGGTGAAACCATACACACTGATTTTTTTCTTAAAAGCTTTTTTGTCCTCTGTGGGGTTGGGGCAAATCTTGTAGACTTGATAACACAGTTAATACAACTCTATTCCCATTTTATTTTTCCTACTCTTAGAATATTGCTTATACTGACTTCTCAAAACTGAATAACTCCAGGAAGGAAAGAGCTCAAATCTCTCATCTTCAGTATCCTATAGACACCCAAGAGAGCCTTCACCACCTTTCAGCATCTGTGACCAGAGCTGTGTGTCTGGAGAAAGCCACAGGACAGGTCAGTACAATAGGAGACATCAAAATAAGTCCATATGGGTACAGAAAATAACTCTTTCTGTACCTTTTCCATATGTAGCAGTAAGATTAATGGAGGCTTTGAGCTTTGTTGGCAAATGAAAACCAGAAAATGCCCTGTGCTGCTTGGCCCCACAAGTGAATCCCAAAGGTGATCACTTCTCGGTGACCTGCAGAAAGCCCTGACAGCCTGACTGAGTTTATCTGGCCAGGAATGTGCTCTCGGATTGGCTGTCTGGAGAGGTGAAGGTACTGGGAAACAGAATAGTTTGGCCAAGACCACTGCTGCTGTTAGAGGTTAGAGAAGGGAGGAATTCCTCAGGCTTCCCTGAAGTGCTGTGATAAAGCTTTCTTCTTTGGTTCCTTCCTGAAGCTGAGTTTCTCTGGTACCAAGCTGAGTCCTGGGCTTGGAAAAAGGAAAGGTGTCCCTGCCAGAAGTGCCCCCTGCTTAGCATACTTTGGCTCTAGTGGGTTGTTTCATGGGTTATGACAGATTGCTAAATTGTTTCCCAACTACTGTTTTCCTCATGGACCCACCAGAACTGAGCACTGAAATTATTTCAGTCCTGACTGAGAATCCTTCATGTAGAGTTAATGGGACTTCTTAGGTGTTGCTCCTGGGCAGGTTCCTGTCCCTCAGGCCAGTGCAAGGAACTTGTTAATCTGGGGACCTGGATCTTTTTGTGATAGAGTGTGAAGCCTAGAAGTTGTTTCATTTGTATTCATGGCCTGCTCATTTGTGGTGTGGACAGAAGGTAAAGCAGCTGAGTACTGGTCTTTATCCAAAGGCTACCTTTATATATGAAGAAGGTGAGACAAGTTCTCCTGAAGTCTGCCACAAGGGGTTCGTTCTCCTTCAGCATCTCTGTAGTTACTAAAGAGAAATAGAAGTGGGTAATTGACAAATTCTGTGTGGTCAAGCCGAGCTCTGGGCAGTCAAACAGAGGTCTAATGATGAGGAAAAGTCTAATACATTGCCAAATTGTCCCTATGCATAGCTGGAAGGTCAGCACCTTGTAATTATGGAGTGATGAAGCCAAGGGAAAAAACCAACATTAACAGAAAGACATGATTATTTTGATTCTAACTACTTTACTGGGTGGCTTCCCTGCGAAGATGTTCCAGATGTCATCTTGGCATAAATTAATCAATTTCAAAACAGGGTTTCTTAGAAAACATGGAGTTTACCAGACTGTGCATATGCTCTCCTTTGCCCTTCTGGTTGATATTTTGATTCAGGAAGGGAATGAGGGTACTTGCTTTTCTTACGGTCAAGACCTCATAGATTGGAAAGTTGCTCAAAGTTGTTTCTAAACTCTTTAAAAAAGAAAAAAAAAAAAAAAAGAAAGGACTCCAGATATACAGCAACGAGGCAGCCAAGCCCTCTGGGACTGTGTGCATGTGTGTGTTGGAAGAACTGTCTGATTTGAAAACCTCCCCCTGTCCCTCCTCCTGCCCCCAAAGTGCAGCCTATTGCACTGGGAGGTCAAATACTCAGCGTCTTGAGTGACAGGATCTTAACAGCATCTTTTTCATCAGCGAGCCAAGTCATGTGCCCACTTGTCTGTCATATCTGTACTCGAATTGCTTAAATATTGTTTCAGATGGGGACGTTTTAATCTGGATATGCAGAGAGGAGTGATGCTGTGGGGGGATGTTTAATTGGCTCCCAGCAGAGCAGCAGTGGTGTGTGTGTTTTTTCCTCTAGAAGTGTTACCATTTTCAGGTCCTATTAATGTCCTTTGGTAGTTTAAATACAGCATCGCATTACAGTGAAGTTTGTTTCCCTTCCAGACTGAATACAAATGAAGGTCATTTACTTGTATTTTTAGAAGGTTCAAAAAACTTAGACAATTTGTAGCTTTGAACAGCATTGTTGACTGTTGTATGTCTGCACAAAAATATTTCCAATAAACCTTTTATTAAAGCAATCCAGTGGACCAAGGCTTGTTTGTTTTATCCCCCCACAAGATTTGCAGCAAGAGTTCAGTGCTAAATGTATTTGAGATTTAGCCTGAAAAGCTGGTGAATGGATTATTTTTATTTTTTCGTGGCCTTTTGGGTGTGTTTTAAGGGCCTGCTTGTTAGTGCCTAGGACAAGGCTTGAGTTCCTTTAATGGGTCTCAAATCAGGCCCCAAAGCAAGACTAATATGGCAAAATAAGAATGTTTCTGCTGAGCTTACAGCAGGTGCATGGTATTTGAATACTATCTCCAGGGTGAAAACCATCTTCTTATATAAGCTAGATGGAGAGAGATTCTCCTCCAAATGATACACTCGATCTCACCAAGGCTTCACCAAAATAAACCTTGGAAGTCTTTTGTCCCAACTAGGTCATATAGACACAGCAGAGGAAAATTAAGCCCTAAAACTTCCTTTGCCTCCTTACTTGCAGCTAAATTTGCAAGAGGCTTTTTTAATACTGGGCTTGCACACTCTTGTGTTGGAGGGGGGAGCATGGTCTGATGATGCAGAGAGATGTGAGGTGAGGCAAGACTGTGGCAGACTGGTTTCCTCCAAACTATCCTGAGCACGGGGACAGGATCTCTCCTGCTTCTGCCTGCTCAGGAATATCACACCTACTCTCTGTTGATGGTGCTCGGCTGATGCTGCTGAACTCATGTTACCATACCTGGAGGAGTAACTCTCAAGCTCACTTGCCTCAAGCAAGACTGACAGCATGAAGCACCACACAAAGGCTCTCGTTTCCCCAGCAGCACTGCATCCATATGCTCTGGGGGACACAAGCTGTGATCCTCTCTACTACAATATGTTCTTTCCATTTAACAAATATTTTTTCATAGTGAGCTGTGAATCACATTGTCCCTTGTGCTGGACCTGCTGCGAAGTGAGGGGGCTGGAACACCAGAGAGCCTCAGCAGCTCAGCTGGGTGAGCCTGGGCCGTAAGACCTGAGGGCACAGCCAGCTGAAGCACAGCATCACCCCTCCTGAAGAAAACCACCATGGCTGCACAGACTCGGAGGGGTAACGCAAGTAACGGCTGAAGATAAATTTGCAGAAAATGCTAGCCTTACCTGATTTTTGGTGACCAGGGGGAACATGCATTATAAGATCCCTATAGAAAGTAAAAGTGTATGAGCTTTAACAAAGAGATCTTTTTGTCCAAATATTATTAGATGCTGGAGTTAAACAGATTTTATCAGGAGCAAAATGCATATTTATATATAGTCTGGCTAAAACTTTCCCTCCTTAGGGTGCTATAACTTGGTGAATAGGTTGTTTCCTTATAGATTGCTGACAACCACTTTTAAGAGCATAGAGAGACTTTTTTAAAACAAGTTTCTGGTGTTTTTTTAAATTAGGAAACAAAAAGATGTAAGCCAAATTTCCCCTCTTCCCTTTACAAGTCATTGCTTGAGCACATTTCAAAACACTTTTATCCCAAAAGCCAGAACTAGTTTATGCTTTTCCTTTGCAAAGAAATAGAGAGTGATGAACTCCTTGCGTATCCCTGTTGTGCTGCAGTAAATGCTTGCTCCTTCTCTGGGCCTCCACAGCAGCAGTCCAGCCTGCAAGCATGTAGCAGCAGGAAGTGCACTGTATGTAAAAGCTTCTCACACATCTGGGCAATCAATTACACCAAAGTAAAATTGATGATAAACTTACATAAGCTTTATTCAGTTGGTGGTGGGAGAATTCGATGCTTAGCCAACTGCTCCCTGCACTGTCGTCTCTTGTACAGCACACGAAAAGGGAAATGATTCTCAGAATTGTTAAATGTAATGGATTGCTCCTTAAACCCCTTATTAGATATATTAGTTGACTAATCACCTCAGAGACTTTCCCTCTTAACAGTTTGACAGGCAAGATTGTGAGAGAGTCTAGTGCTCATGTCCCAGAGCCAAATATTTGTTGGAGCAGCTGCTAAGTGTTGATGGCACTCTTGGGTGCCTCATACCAGACCAAAGGAGAATCAAAGTCCCTAAACCTGTAGATTAATGCTCAAGTCTGAAATGGGAACATTAAAAAATAAAAGTGTAACTGAGAAAGGTCCAGTTGAGGAATGTTAAGGAAGAAGATTTAAGAAACATAATCCCTTTTTGTGAGCACTGCTGCAGCAGTACCCAGTCACCTAGAACCAGCCCTCCCTCCAGCACAGCCCTGTGCCTCTTTGAGTTCTCCCAGCGTTTGGGGTGCAGCAGGTCCTCGGATACCTGCAAGGAGCAATGAGTGTCCTACTCCCTCCTCAGCAGAAGTACATAGCTGTGGAGAATTAAGGCTTGAAACATCACTGAAATCCACTGCTGGTTCTTGGCTGTCTGTACTAAGGAAGGAGCTCCAGGGCAAATGGGGAGTGGGCTATATCCCAGGTGAGGGAATGGTGAATAGTGCTGGTGAGACCCTGCTGCAGTGGTCATAGTCAGCCAGGACACTCACCATGAGGAAGTTTGATAGGAGGGAACTCATTTTGCATTTTTCATGCCATGACTGATCTGATGGGACAGTGGGGTGATGGCCAAAGAGGTGGTCCTGGTTTCCCTCTGCATTCCCCTTGATATTAGGTGCTGCCCCTGTGAGGGTGCCATGTCAGAGTGGTGGGGACACTGAGCTTCGTGAGTGCTGGAGGCACTTACAATCTGAGAGCTGTGACTCATGTTACATTCCAGAGACGTTTCTCTCCCCTCTTCTAATGAAAATCAGGAAGTAAGAGGATAGTTGGCTTCTGACACACCTAGCAACTTCTCAGCCATGCCTAGTGGAATGTTTGCTACCTTTTTCTTGGTATTTGGAAGATATCACCTTTGATGTTTAGCAGGCAGGTGTTTTCCTAACAAAGCTGTGCCTCTACTCACTATGCCCCAGATGCCCCCATCCAGCACAGCTGCCCCCATCCAGCACAGCTGCCCCCACAAGAGGTCTGGCTCAGCAGTCACCACAGTGGAGTGCCAAGCTCCCTGCAGGTCACTGGACATGACATGGGGGCAAGCAGGAGATGGACATGACATGAGGGCCAAGGAAAGCATTGTAAACAAGCCAGCATGGAGAAGCTGGAGAAGGTGAGAGTTGCAGTGTCACAACCCAGGTGAAAAAGGCCTGGGGTCAGCTCAGTGTGCTGAGATTTTCCAGATATAAAGTACAATGAAGCCAAGCACTCAGGACAGCATTTTTGTCAGCAAATCTCAAGACCAGTAAAGAGTCAGCACAGGAAGGGAGATTTCTGCAGCAGAGAGAGAAAAGCCAGCCCTGTACCAGGACTGTAGTGGCTTCCCAGGGTGGGGGGGAGCTGTGTCTTGGGCCAGGTCCGCCCCAGGAGATGGGGGCACTGGCACACCCTAAGGTTCTGAGGCAAGACATCACCCATGCCAGCCTCGCCTCCAGAGCTTGCTGCAGATAAGCCAACAACATCTGATGCAAAGCAGCCACACTGAAATGTTGGCTCAAGTGAGGACTTCCCGCTGGTGAAGCCCCCATGGGTATTTTGTGCTAAGTGGTCCAGCGTGATGGGTATATTCCCACTGCTGGGGCACAGGAGGCTACAGCACAGGAGTGTTACAGCACCAGTGGCTGGTGTTATCTGTCTGTTCAGGTTCAACAGAAATACTGTCACAGGGATTAAGTGTTCTGCTACAGGACGGGGGGCACTGTGAGCCAGCATCTCATGGAACCAGCTCCATTCAGTGTAGATGGGGAAGGGGAGAAAGGATGGTACAAGCTTATGTCATTTGTTCAGTCCATTTGAAAGGGATCCCGGGCAGGAAAATGTTGCAAGCCTCTCTGAGGACAGAGAAATATTACAAAGAGACCTACAGAGAAGCAGGAAATATGAGGAGGAAACAATAAAATGAGATTCAGCTTGGAAAAATACAAGGGAATACAAGTGGGGAATAATATTTAGTAATAACTTCAGTGAGAGGAAAAGAGTGGAAAAACAGAAAATCTGGAGGGAGAAGAAAAGTTCCGGCAAGACCAAAAGTGAACAGTGAATGAGATTTTTTGAAAGGAAGGTGCTGAGGTCAATGTGCTGAGCTGAGACCTGCACCCCAGCTCGCCCTTCTGTGGGCATTAAGGGCCACATGTAAGCAATGGCTTCTAATTGCGCCACACTCCCCACTTTCCACTAATAACCTTGATGATGGCTGGTAACAGCTGTACAGGGGCATGAAAACCCCCTGCTAATGGGCTTTGTCCTCTGACTGTGCCCAGCTAATAGGTAAGACATTTTGAAGTGGTTCTCCACATGTGTGTTGTGAGGGGGTCACGTCTCTGATGATGATTTCTTGCTGTTCCCTCCATAGCTCAGTGGTATGGGCACTGTGGTCAGTACTGGCCAAGCCTGATGGGATTGCCTATGGCCACCTCAGGGGCACAGTTCCCCTTGTGAGGACACCACCAGCATCTTGGTGTGTGCTCTGGGCAAACCAGCGCTGGCCTAGCCTGTGTGGGATTTGCTGACTTCTGCCCACCATCACTACTGCTCACCCTGCACAACATGTGACTGAGCACTTCGGTGCCTGAAATAGGCAGCAATGTATTGAGAAACAGGGACAGAAACAGGATGCCATACACTTTAAACTGCAAGTGAGCGAGAACATTTAAGGGGTGTAAGCAGCAGGAAAAAAAGAGGAATGTTTGGGAATATAGGACTGAGTATCAGGATGAAATTGAGCAAGGAAAGAGGTGTACAGCTTCTTGGGGTGAGCTTCCTGAGCCACACATCATCCCTCACCAAGCCGCATGACTTAGCGTGAAGAGCACTCGGCTAAGGTTGCAATATGGGTGATGTCAGGAGCGTTTCCATCCCTTCTTACAGCAACATAAGGCCAAAAATGTATTTATGGGCCATGCAGCAGGTTTAGAATTTTTTAGCCTGTTGCATTTTAAAGAAGAGACCATCTCTCCTGCAGAGCAGCTGCACATTCCTTGGTAGGAGCTAAGAGCTGCTGTGCCCATCCTGGTCCCTGGTTCGAGCCCAACCCTGGACTGCCGTGTCCCAGTGCTATGCAGCAGCACTGCACGAGGGTTTTCCAGTTCCTGTATTGCATGTGGACTATTCCTTCTGAGTTGCAGTCCAAATGACCTTGGTCTCAACTGACACTGTAACCTATAAAAAGTAAATGCACCACCACTTGCACTTGCTCAGAGTTCATCAGCAAGTTTCCACACTCTCTTTCCCCATGCCATCCATAGTCACCACATGGAGCAGGAAAAACCCACCTCTCTGGACCGTGGGAAAAAACCTACCAAGGAGGGAAACACCCCACATAAAAATGCAAGAAAAAGCTTTGACACAAACTGTTGGCCTCTCCTGCTGCAGTGCTTGCCACCTCAGCACATCTACTCCAAGCCATGGCTGACCCCCCCCTTCCCTAACAGCTTTCTGCTTCCAGCCTTGCTCCCTCGCCTCCCCCAGTTGCTAGGAAGTGGTGGCATTTTAGGACATGCTGTGTACAGCCTGACCAAGGCTACTTTTTTCCCAAACTGGTCTTATTTGAGTCATAAACAGGCAGATCCAACAAAGACCCGGTTTCCTATCTATGCCCTCTTGGCTCTCCCAGCCATCTGCCTGCCCACAGAGTGCAGCACCAGCATCGCCAGCAGCAGCAGGGAGCAAACACCAGGAAAGCAAAGTGGCCTTGTCCCAGGCTTGCATTATGCCCCCTGGCACAACAGGGGTTTGGATTTGGTCTTGGTCTCACTTATGAGGATGGAGTTTGCTCAAGCAAGAAGGGTCCCCATGCAGAGGGCAGTGAGAACAGCAGGGCCTCTTACTGAGTTGTACACTCAAAATGCTCAACTGGTAACCATGAGTCCTACTGAAACCAAAATCCTCCAAAAATGCTGTTTGCTGCAGAGCGTTTGGTATTATTTGGAAATGGGGAACCTCATGGGTCCATGGGCTCTGGCCCATCCTGCTCCTGCTGCTGCTCCTCAGCCACCCTTGTGGCCGCTGAGACATGAGGGGTCCCCATCTCATCTGATGCTCAGATACCATCTCCCTGGTCCCCTTCTCTACAAACATACACCCTCACACATGCCCCACTGGGGCACCGTGTTCAGCCATGTAAGTTGATGGGTTTACTGTTAGTCTTTAAAAACGCAGCAAAAAATCCAAACTTTGCTTTTTTCCAGAGTCTGGAGAAGTGGGCTGGTCAGATGTGCTTTTGTAGACAGAAGAAAGTAAATTATTAACTGAAGAAAAAAAGAGCCTATGACAAAGCAAACAAAACTAAAGTCACACTGTAAAGTATTTATTAAGAAACAAAGGGGGCTTTTTTCTTCATTTGTAAGAAACACTTTAAAGCAAGTGCTCTTTCAGAGATTTAAAAGCTATATTAAATGGTAACATTGGTTTTACATTATTGTACATGACATTAAAAAAATCACCACATCTCACAAAATTCCTTCTATTACAACTCAGGTTTCTCTGCCTTCAGTTGTAAATTAATTTCTACAGACTTAAATTTAACTTATTCTTTTTTCTTTTTTTTTAAACAAGTAAACAACATACAAAGATTCACCTGAATTTCATAGGTCAGAGAAGGTGTCCTTGCCAGGGCCTGTGCAAGGCAGGCAGTGTTGTGCACTGGTGGCAGGGGGAGCTGATTTGGTTCACAGCTGGGAAACGTCATGACCACAGAGATGAGCTGCTTGTCTGGTCATGCAGGAACAGGCCAGGTCTCACCTGGGGCCAAGCACCTCCAGCTCCTTCTGAAGCCACGGGCAGCTGCCAGCTCAGCTTGGGAAGGTCAGAGTGATCACGCTACAACGTGGGCATGTAGAAACCTAAATCCCCATGAGACCAGACAGCAGGGTGGGTCCTTCAGGAGCTTGGCAGCACCCAGCTCTGGTGCAACCACTACCTTGAAGATCCCCAAGCACCACGCTGTGCAGGCAGAGCAGGGCGGACACTGACACCTCCAGCAGCCGGGCACTGCCTTCCCAGACGCCCAGCCTGGCTGGAGGGGATGCCAGGTCCCATACACCAATCTTTCTATCCAGGTCCTGCACACTGACTGGGCGATCGCAGCCAGGAACAACAGATCTGGGATAAATTACCTATTCATTTCCCCATGGCAGCGGCCAAACCATTTCTGCCCACTGCAGACTGCCTGTGTGTGGCATGTTTATGAGCAAACCACTGGATTTGGCAAAGTGTCTGCACCTTATGTGTCATTTAAAAACAGACATACAAAAAATAACAGTATCACAGTTATTGCTACATATTGATACAGTATCAGACAATAAGAAACCTTTTGTAATGTCTGGTCTGGTTACAGTAATTGCCTGTTCTTTTGTACAGAGCCTCAGTCTTCTGTTGCAGTGTTTTGGCTGAAGAACAAATGGATGGAAACGCAGAGACTGTGCTTTCTTAAGAGACAAAACCAGCCTTAGTTTGCTACATCTGGGTTGATATATTACAAGTAGCATGATCTGATTATTCCCAGCACGATGTTGCCTTTCCACCTGGAGAGGTGTTTTCTCCAGATGAAGCAAAGCAAAACAGAGCCAGCAGCTCCAGTGTGAAGTGTCCCCCCGTCCACACCTCACCATCTCCCTGATCCCCACGGCACTGCAAGCACCCTTGTCCTTTGGTTGGGCCTTTTTCCTTATTATTAAATACAGCTGTGCCTTCCTAGTCCCCTGCCCCACAGGTAAAGAAGAAAAGAGGACAGGTTTCAAAACTGCGCCAGCCCTACCGTGTCCCAGCCAGGGCAATTCTGTGTGAGACCCCCCTACTCCCACATGGGAGGGCAGGGGACTCAGAATGGGCTGGCGGGGGAGTGGGACAAACTCCATTTTCCTACAGGCAGACTCAGCTGCAAGTAGGCTTTGGGGCTGACAACTTCATGCGTATTCCTGCAGGTTTACTGTTTCATGAGAAGTGAGGTTAAACTAGGCATATCTGGAATCACAGTATGACCTTTCCCTGTGAAGGCAGTTTCAGCTCAGATGCTGCCAGCTGTACCAAAGCTCTGCTGAGTATCACAAAGAGCAAGCACCTCGTACTGTGTTTTTAGTAAAATGTTCACAAAGATAGTCTGTGCAAACCACTGCTGGGTTCTGATCTTGAGACAAAACCAAATCAAGGATTTCAAGTGCACTGGAAGAAGAGCTGAATAATTCACTCTTCCAATTCCTACATAAATACCAGGGACAAGGAAAACTGGTCTTTGCAAGACAAAGTCTCTCGTGGCATTTCATCCCAAACTGGATGTGTGTAAGAAGCCGTGAAGGCTGGTACCAGCACCCTGCACGCAGGGATTGCACTGTTTGGCTCTTGGTTGTGATTGTCTGTAAAACATCGGGAAATGTCATTAAGGAGCTGGGAGAGGAGAAGAGAGGTTTAAGTACTGCGGTCTTGTACAGTGTAACAAAACTCTTTCTACGAATTAATTAGGCAAATACTTCTGACCACGTCATACCTGAAGGGCACTTAATGGCTCCGGCATTTATCTCTCAAGTACAGTAATGTGAAATACATATGCATTTTCAGCATAATCCGCCGCTGCTGTAAATCACGCACTGGAATGAGAGCGTATCTGGCAACGTTAATTCCGAGATATCATCCTTACAGTTTCTGGCAACAGACCTCGTTGAAAATAAATGGTTTATAAACACTGTCTGACATGCATGAGCCTTTCAAAATTATTTACAAGTGATGTTCTGGGAGCTTCATTCCAAGGAAGTATTTCTCCTCTGTTCAGTTTAGATATTAAAATCTTCTGGGCAGGAAGGGGGAGGAAGGCATCAGCGCTACACAGTCACAGCTGGGTACATCTTCTGTTCGCTGTTGGTGTGCGGGTAGGGAGACTGGATCTGCCTGTAGCCACTCTGCAAACCATCTAGGAAGGGGGGCACCGGGGTCAGCGGCATCGAGTCATGCTGCACAGTGTAGCCCACATACTGGGGGTGCAGGTACTGCCCCTGGTGCGGCACGATCTGGGTGGCCTGCTGGCAGTTCAGCACTGAGAAGTTCGTCGGCATGTTGACATAGACATTATTCATGGTCCCTTCTGGCAAACAGCAGTTGGTCTGGGACCTGGTCGGTGGGGCTCTGGCCCCTGAGTTGGCACTGGAGCTGGAGCTGGCAGCTGTGCTTGACTGGCGAGAGGAGGAGCCCCGGGAGGTGCTGGCACTTGGGATCATGGGGATTGTCTCCATCAGGCGGGTGCCCCCAGGGGCTCGACTCTGCTGGGGCTCCTGCTTGGGCCGCAGGCATCTGCAGCAGCAAGCTGCCACCAGTGACCCCAAGATGATGAAGGCGACAAATACAGATCCAACGATAAGGAATGGCACATAGATGGGCACTGCAACAGCAAGGAAAACATTGTCACTGGGGCCAAAGACAAACCTCAGCAGCTCCAGCAGAAGTCCTCCCTCATCCAAGCGGAGCCCATTCCTCCCAGCACAGATCAGTGTAGGGCAAGCACTGACAGCTGTTTGTGCAGCCAACCATTTTACACTGGAATGATGAAAAGGGCTGCCTAAACCAACAGCTTAAGTTTCCAGAAGCATCTTTACAGTTATTAGCAGGGATGAAAGCCCACAGCTCACACCTTGAGGGAGGACAGCTCACTCCTGGTGATGGTGGTCTAGTCCACATTAACCACTGCTCCACCTTTCATCAGATTGCGTCTCCAATATGCCTTGCTAGAAAAATTAGGCAAGACATTGCTAGGTTTGAACAGTGCCTTAGGGAGATACTTTGGGGGCAGGATCCCTGCTGAGGGCTCAGGAGCATAAGGTAGTCACATACCAGTGCTGCATCAAATCCCTCCCCATCACCAGCCCACTCTGGCTTGTTGTCACCCCCTGGGGAAGGGAGGCAGCAAGGCAGTGACCAGACAGCAGTCACAGGGACTCTGACACCCCATAGCCCTGGGGATAAGCATCTGCTTGCTCTGCACTTCAGCCCTGGCTTTAGGGAGAAACTACACTGGGGAGACTGCACCATGCTCCAAAGCTTCGCTGCCAGCAGAGGGGCAGCATCACTCCTTGCAAGGCTTAATGAAGGGACATCAGGGCAGGACAAGTGAGGGTGGGCAAGGGGTGGGAGCAGAAAGTATGGGCGATGCTTCACGGGTGGGGTCAGGAGCCACCAAGCATGGCAAATACCATCCTTGGAAGGACTTGGGCTCCAGGCACCACTCCCAGGAAAAAAGCTGTTTTCTCTGCCTCACTAAGAAATGTACATGGATATATCCGAGAATAACGAAGGAGAGGTGCATCCCTTCAGTGCTTGTGAATGCTCCCAACAACCTGCCTGGAGTTCATCATCTCCACCAAAACCCAGCAGCCCCAAGACTCCAGCAGGGCTGTGGACCCCTGCTTGACCCTGTCTGACCTTGCTAAGACAGCCACTGCTAATGACATGCAAGTTCACAGTGCCAGTGCAGGGCAATGGCTCCCAAACCTATTGAGCAGTAAACACCAATTTAAAAAAAATGCCTTGCTTTGAGAACTGCAAAGAAGGTTTATCTATCTGCTCACGTCAGAATACCTCCTTGCACAGCTGATTACACGGAGCAAGTTATAACCAAAAGGACACAATTCTTCCATCATTTCAGCACTTTTAAACAAAAGGCTGCAAAACATCATCTCCACTTCTGTGCTTGATGCTGCAGCGGCTCTTAAGCAGGTGCACACACTTGCTACAGACAGTAACGCACAAGTTTTGCAAGAGTAAATCTGTCCTAATTATAACATCACTTCAGGCTACTTCTCGTGTGCTCAGCATGCGTGAATGGGAGCAAGGGTGCTGGGGAGGCACCGAGGCTTTTTTAAACAGTAGTAGAAAGACTTGAGTTTATCCTTGAAATTCAATCTTGTAAAGCCAGTCCTAAGTGGGGATATCTGAGCTGGAAGAACATACACAATTACAGTGGGGACCAGCCAGAGTTCTTTTGAAATATCCTGTTACTTTTTCTCTTTTGCTCCTATGCGGTTGTCTCATTTTTTCCTTCTCTTTTGAATGGGGAGCACAACTGGAGCTGAGGAGCCCGTTCGAAGTGGTGGCAGAGCTGCGCCAGGCCGGGACTGCGGGGAGTGGTGTCACCTCCTCTAACGGAGACGTAGCTGGGATTTCCAATAATAAGGGCAGGAAAAGCCAGGCCTTCAGCTTGGGCACTTCTCCCCGTGTAACAGCCGCCGCCCGGCCAGCCCCACGACTCGACGGAGGAGGGAACCGGCGACATGGGGGGGAAGGGGCGGGCAAGACGTTCAACGCAAACCCGCGCGGAGCCGCCGAGCCGGAGGGACCCGCGGTGCCACCCTTGGCGGGGCCGCCTCACCTGCCGCGCCGTCGGAGCCGTCCTTGCCGGGCCGGCCCGGCTCCGCGCCGCCCTGCCGCCGGTCGTTGTCGCAGGCGCCCTGGTCGAGCCGCGCCTCGGCGCTGGAGCAGCAGTACCGGAGGGCGCAGCTGCCGCAGCAGATGGTGGCGTCGCCGCCGTCGAAGCGCTCGGGGCACTGGAAGCCGTCCCGCCAGCCGCCCTGCCCGTCCAGCCAGCCGTGGCAGTACTCGCCGCTAGCCGCGGCCCCCGCCGGCAGCAGCCAGCCCAGCGCCGCCAGCAGCAGCCAGCCCCGCATGGCGCCGCCGCGGGGGCGGCCGCGCCGTCAGAGCCCCCCCGCGCCGGGGCAGCGCCGCCCGGCCCCCCGGGGCAGGCAGCCGCCGCGCTGCGGGGAGTGTGGCCGCGGGTCCCGCCGCCGCCGCCACATGCCCGGGGCCGGCCGACGGGGTGCGGAGCGGCTGCCGGGACGCACCGCCCGAGCGGCACCGGCGGGGCGGGGGGCGCCGCTACTCGGCTCTCGCTCGCCGCCGCCGCGCCGTGCCGGCCCGGCCCGCGCCCTTCTCCGCGCCCATGGGCGCAGGCCGGCGGGTGCCCGCGATCCTCCCACCGACGGACTGGGGCAGGCGCTGAGGAGCCGCCAACACCTCCCTTGTACGCCCCGTCCGGCACCGCGCCCGCTGCGCTGCTGAGCGCGGGGGGCGCCGCTCCCGCTCTTATAGGCGGCGGGGGCTGCCCAGCGCGCATGCGCCCGCCCCGCCCCTGCCCGACGGGGCGGTACCGCTCCCGCGGCGGAGAGGAGGAGAAGGAGGTGAGGGAGAAAGGGAAGAGGGCGAAGGGGACGAGGAGAAGGGGACGGGTGCGGCACCAGAGGCCAGCCCGGGGGTCGCGCTGCCCCTCCCCCAAGACCCACTGTGGCTGTCCCAGACAGGCGTTCTCCCCACCACCCTTCCGGGCGCTATGACCGAAGCATCCCTCCGCCCCCAAAAGAGCGGCCGCCCATATTTTTGCCTCACGACTTCTTAAAAGTCAGCGGCAAACCAAAGATGCACCTTTAAACACGCCCGAGGTGTCAACAAAGTTTGTGTTTCTCCTTCCCTCTGAGACAGCTCTTGTGGCACCGATCGCAGATTTCTCTTAAACCGCATTACGTCAAGTAAAATAATACTTCTTTTAATAAAAAGGCACAAACAGGGCAGCTCTGATAAGGGGCACTGGTTTTAAATCCTGCTGGTAAGGACTGTCACTGCAAGGAATGTGACTGCAAAGTATTGTTTATTTCTCTCATTCTTTCAAGCTTTTCTTCTTCAGTGAAATTATTGTCTTTCCCTGACAACATATCGGTCCTTCCCCTGCCCTCTTCATCCACCTGTTTTGTTCTCTTTTCAGTCACACTCTGGCGCTGCAGGCTTTCATGGAGCTGCTGGTCCGGTGGAGCAGATTCTGCTCAAATTAGGGCCCAGGCAGTTGCATTTTACCCCTTGAGTTTCGCTGTTGCTCGCAGTGAGTACTTTCCCAGCCACAGCCCTTCTGCAGCTCAGCCAGTGGCTGAGCAGAGGTGGTTCCCACACACCTCACACCTTACTTACCTCAGAGATGATTAGTACCCCAGAGCAGCTAACCTTTGGAAAAGTCTGTAGTTATCAAGATGAAAAGTGAGATTGCAGGTTCTGTGCCATCAAATCGACCCAGCTGGGTGAACAAGATGAAACTTGCAGCGATTTGAATGATGGAGTTTGAGATGCTCCATCTCAAAACCTGTCAGCTCTGGCATGAGAAGCCCACCACAGACAGCTGTGGATTTTGTACACTCCCCCCGCACCACCCACAACACCCATTGCCCAAGACACCCCGCGCTGTGGGTCAGCGATGAGTCACAGCAAGGAAAGGGGGTTGTCTGGGGAAGGAATTAGAACCATGAGCTCCCGCCAGTGACCTGTCTTTGGTTGTCTGGCAGCCACAAGTGACAGCACAGCAGCTGTTAAATGCTTACATTCACAGAGATCTTCCTACGAGATCATTTTCTTTAAATCTGAGTTGGAGTCACATTTTCATAATAAGAAAAGCAGCTTCTCAGTTCTTTTATACGTGGCAAGCAAAATACTTTCCCAGCCCTGTCCTTCGAGCTGTTGGTTCACTGATACTCAGTATGGTGGATCTCTTTCAATAGCAATAACAGACTATGAGAAGATAGGTAAAAAGCAAATTATCTAATCTAACCTATCTATACTCTAAGTTAGGAGCCTCGATCACAACAAAGTACCAGCACCAGATCTCCTGCAGAGATTATCTGTAACAGGTACTTTATATATTCAAGCTTGGGATTTGTTTCAACTTGTATGGGTAGCAGCAGAGATAATAGCATACCTCATTATGCCTTTGTAAAACTTAAAACATTTGGCATTTTGCAAAATGCTTTAGATCCTATTTAGCAATAGACTAACTAGTGGAGGGGTTTTTTCCTCACTGTCTTTACAAGCTGATCAGGTATGATTTAAATTTAAAAGCACACAAAAAAATCCAGAACCAAACTATGTGAAAATATGTAAGTATGGCAACAGTCTTTTCCACTCTGTGACTTTTTCACTCACTTTCTGGTGTCTAGCATAAGTTAGCTTAATCTATTTCAATATAAAATAAACTCACCACTAAGGTCCCAGATCCTGTAGGACACAAAACCCACTTATCCCATCAAACTGAGTGTTGTGCAGCTTTTAGATATAACTGAAACATCATGTAGATGTTAGAGTGGGGAGAGATTTCGAAAGCCTAGAGATATTCAATAATGGTCACATCTCTATCTGCTTCAACTTTCTTTTAATTTTTTTTTTCTACAAACCTCTGAATTTTTAGTCCTACTACCAGGTGTAGTTTTCTGAGGCCTTTGGGTGAGCAGACATGTTCTTTGTACTCTCCAGCCAAAAGCATTAGCTCAGGAAAGCAAATAACCACATTTTACTTCAGTAATTTGAAGAACTCGCTATTCTGCTATTCCTGAAAAATCATCTCCCTTAGAGCAGGGAAAATAAGAGGTAAAAGAACTTTTGTTAGTTGTCTGAAACTGCTAAAGTGCATTTTGCGTATAATTTTTAACATTCTGAGCTGTAAACTGTCAGTGCAGCAGTGTAGGGGATAAGCCCATCTACAGCACTTTACAGGTTCTAAAGGACCCAGTGTTCAGCTGTTGCACTGGCTGTGTGAGAGCAGTACCTGCACATCTATATGCCTGGGCACAGAGCTATGGCACAGCTCCCTGTGCCGCTGATCCTTGCAGGTAGAGCTGCTGTGGGATAATTGCCACCATATGCTCAAGTGACTGCGTAAGACCAGTATGTTCTTACCTTGTAAATTCATTCAGTCACTGCATTGACAGACATTCTCCTTATTATAACAGAGGCATTTTTGCTGTTTTTCTACTACAGTCCCTATACAGATGGGAATTTTTTGTGCCTTCAGAGCACGGTGCCTTGCTTTCCTAAGGTTGGTAGGCCTCATTTACTAATGCTCTTTCCAAATACAAACTACTCCTAATACAAAAAAAGACAATACCAGAAAAGGCGTGAAAAGAGAGATAATAAAAAAGCACATCTTTCATCCTGAACAGCTCGCAGTTCAAGAAGGGGAAAAACAAGGATACCCCACTTTGAGTCTGAGCTGCTGAACTGTTCACAGCAAGGCACCGCAAGCATTTGCTGGGGCTGGCTGTGGCAGCATGCATCAGACAGGAAGGAAAGAAAATAAAGGACAAATAAGAGGAATTTGTAACAATAAGTAAGAAACAACAGTCCCTCTCTCTCCCCCTTGGGTGTACATCCTCCAAGATAATGCAGGAATCCAGACCTCTCACCTTATTCTGTATCTCTCTCTGTTTTGGTTGGAACCTCCTCAGAGCTAGGAAGAGGAAAGCCCTGCAATGCAACTCTCCAGTCTGCTGCGAGCTTCTGTAGGTGTGTGTGGCTCTCACTGTTAGGGATGTTTTGCTTTCCCTATCATATTTCCAACCCATGCTGTTGCAGCTTGCCACGTTCCCTTGATGGTCAGAGAGACACAAAACCAGCAGCAACTCTTATTCTCTTTTCTTTTTGACCCATTGGAGATAAACTTTAGATGGTGGATGGATGCTTTCTTCCTTTTGGGATTTTCTGTTTCATTCTTGATAGCCTTGTCACTTGGGTATAAGTGAGATTACCTGCTTTTCATTGCCCAGCCCTGGATGCCAAACAGGAACTTTTGTACCTTTCTCATTATATTTAGCTTGTGTACCTGTCATTACATCATTACCATCAAACACTTTTGCAGCCTTATGAGAAACCTTGAAAATCTGGATTTGAGAATTCTTTGGCCCTAAAGTTGTGTCCACGACATTGCAAATCAGGATTGTAAATTAAAACTTGTAACCTGAAGTCTTCTCCCTCCCTTATTCCAGAGAAAATCTAGAATTCATTATCATGGTACTATTGTTTAGATGATTTGGCCACGCTTACCACAAGAGCTGCATTTTATTGCAGTTTGTACACCTCTTCGACAGCAGAGATTCCTCTTCCTGGTAACATAAAATAAAGGAAGCCATTCTAGTCTGTGACCCCATGTAGTTGTTTGTGTGTTTTTTTAACTTATAAACAAATCACCTTTGAGCCAAGGGTCAGCAATCCCTGCGTCTTTCACATTTATCCTGGCAAAGTCGCTTCTGAGGCAAAACTGTATTTCCTGCTGATAAAGCAATGCCTTGCTGCCCCCATGTGAAGTTAGTGGGAAGGGTAGTGTTATTGAAACTCCATCACTATGGGTTTTGTACCAGAGAACTGTTGAATTCAAGACTGCAATCCATACTGACAGGTTTTACTGACGTAGTTTCCCAGATGAGAATAGTTACCAGAATATATGGGCTTAACTTAGTAGGGTTCCTTTTCTTTACACCTTGGTTATTAACTACCTTTTACACTAGTGTAGGTGTACCTGTGGTAAGCATAATTTAAACACCATCAATACATTTAAAGCTTGAAACTGCCACTCCGATTGTGGTATTAGTTGCATAAGCCAGACTGGTTTTTATTTCTGCTTAGGGACCATATTTAATATCTACATTTTAAAATACACATGTATTCATAGCAAAAGGCTTTCTTTTATTGGCTCTCATTTCCTGGAAAATAATTAGATCAAGATGACCCAAGGAAAAAAAACCAACACACAGAAAGAGGCAAAGGACTATAAAAATAGCTTTGAATGAAATGATATGAAGTTAGCACACTCCTCAGGGGCTGGGCTATGGATCTGCAGTGGCTATACTGGCACTGAGCATGTCAGTGGGCAAAGCTCGGCTCCTGCTGTCAGTGCTCACTGTCTCAGAACACGCAGCAGTGACAGCAGAAATCAGCGCTGGCACCACCTTATCACAGCCGGCGCAGACACCTCCCCTATCGCATGTCTGGCTCCAAAATGCACACTGTCTTGATAATGGGGTTAGGGGATGCAGGCTGAAGGGAGGTGAGCAGGGTAACAGTATCTGTGAGTGCTGGGGGACATCTCCGTCCAAATTTACCAGTGTAGGAGGAGACTGTTTCTCAGAAAACATCCCCCCAGTTCCAACACACAGCCTTTAGGGAGTTTGTTAGCATTGTCCAATTACTCAGCCCTGATCAGTACAATTGTCAGGCTCCCTGAAGTCTTAGTACACTGATTTTGGGAGTTTCCACTTACTGCAGACTCAACAGGTTGCTGTCCAGTATGTAAAACCCTGGACACAAAGATGATGTGCACATCTTCAAATTGCACTAACCAACCACTCCAGACACTGGCAAAAACCAAAAGAATTTTAGCCTTTTTTTTTCAGCTCCACAGACAAAAACAAAGGAAGAATTACCTGTGGATTAAATCCATCTTCCCACTGCCTGCCCTCAGAGTGACACTGGCCAATTTGACAAGGCACCATTTTTATAAAGTTATTTCAACTAAAAAAAGAAAAAGCCAGGAAAGCACAGGAATTTTCCACATTCACACTCCAGTTTATGTCACACAGGGCATAAAGCATAAGCATTTTATCAAATGCAGGCAGAGAAAACTAAGGATAATTTCAAAACAAATTTACTGGTGCTCACCTCCTCATGCCACAGTGCAAGACAAGGATTTAGTCACCATGCAGTGAAAGCAGCATCACCACACAGCTGTAGCCCAGGTTATTGCCTGTACAGTAAGTTCAGTGAGCTCTAGCAAGTAAAAAAACACTTTTTCTTTGGGTACAGTTCAACAGGACTTGGTACAGCTAAATTTGCAGTTTTGGGTTTTATAGAGGGATTATTTCTGCAAATGAGCAAGAAGTAGCAACTTGTGGAAAACTAACAATATTTATGAGAATATTTTCTAGATCAGGACATTTTTTTATACTGTTTACAAAAGAAGCAAAAAAGACTGTATTGTGTCATTCCTGTTTTACTTGACGTTAACACGATAGCTCAAATATGACTTACCTTAAAGATGATCTAGCCTGGCAAGGAGGCTTTGGAATTTCTGTCCCCCTCCATTTCCCAAGGCTCTAACTTGAAATGATACATCCCGTACTCTGCAGGGATGTTCCATTTTAATGTTACTGTTTCTGTCACTGCTGGAATGGTATCACCATCCGTCTGCCTGAGATCAGGATCTTACCCCTATATCACTTTAGCCCCCATATTTCCCAACAGCTCCGAAGCCTGTTAAGCCCTGATGCCACCCCAGCATGGATACTGCCATGACAGAGCAACATGTAATGACTGCACTAGCTACTGCAGCACTAGAAATAAGTCACAGGGAGAGGGGATGACGAAGGTGACAATTCTGAAGTGTAAAATCACAAATTACTCAGAAGAGTATTTCTAGCTAAATACTGTTATTAATGAAGTATAATTTTAAGCTAATAGGCATTTGTATTAGACCTGTATCTTCACTACAGAAATTAAATCTGGATGAGCTACCAGTCTTTCTGCAGTTTCAGCCACTTCTGCACATCCCTGATGCAAGCAGGAGGTTGCTGTTGGCACTGACAGAGCATCATCATACCTGAAGCCAACAAAAACAATGTTAACAGCCTTTGCTCTTTGTTCTCAGAGCAGCGCTCAGCATCAACTTCACTTTGCTATTGCAGGATCAAGTAGGAGCTTTGCCCTGTAGTCTGTACTGCACAAGCTTAGTTGGCAGCCAAAGGTCCTGCCCTCCCTGGGAACAAAGCTTGCTGCTGGTTTGGCAGCTGGAGGTATGTGAACATAGCTTCTTTAAAGCTATTCTTGTACTTTAAGCATTACACTGCTACTGTGGGGGTAAGCAAAGGCAATGTTAGGTGCAGTGAGTTCCTTCAGCCAGCCACCAGTTCCCTTAGTCAGCAACCAAAATAAAAGGTAAAAGAAAAAAAGACAATTCCTGTTTGATACAATGTGCATTGCTAAGTTTCATTTCCATGGCATCAAGGCTAGCACTTTCCTTTTGCTATCGCTTCAGTCGGTTCACTTTGACCTGGTGCTAAATCAGAAGCCCCACAGCTGCCTTCGGCATTGCTCTTAAGGATAAAGGAGGCAAAACGCTGGAGAGCTGTGCCAAGCACAGCTGCACTGGACAACAAAGGCAGCACACTGGTAAGATACAGGTATGCTCATCATCACTCCTCCACACATTGTCACAAAATGAGTGTCTTCAGCAGAGATGGAGAGATGTCCCTACACTATGAAGGACTAACTGCTCACTGCCATTTCATCCACTTAGCGTTTGTGCCCCATTCCAAGCCTTTTTTTTAAAGATAGACTTTTTTTTTTCCCGAATGGACACCTTTATCACATGTATCTTACTTTGTCCCCAAATAGAACAACAGGGAAAGTGTTTATGCTCAAAGGTTAAATTCCTTTGTGTGGATGTTGATAAAGAAATAAGGGTAGCCCAAACAGCCAAGGAATGCTAACACTCTTAACAGGATGAGAGGGGTTTGGATGTTTTTTCAGTTTAGGGTATCTTCTACTTAAGTACTCAACCATGGAGTTAATAGACTACCCAACTGTACATAGTTTGTGCATACTTTTTTCCCCAAGGTTTCACTCAGCTGAAAGTCTACTTCAGCTGCCTGTCATCATCTTTTTTCCCCATGAGAACTTACCCACATCTTCTCTTAATAAGAGTATGTGGTATTTTTCAGAATTTCAAGTTTTGTATAATAAATAGCTTGATTTTGAATATTCATCAAGTCTGTGTTTCTTTCCCATTTTACTACAGCACAGTGTCTGATCAAAACCTCATCCTCCTAGCTTGCTTGGAAGGATATACTTCGCCTCAGAAGTATATCCTGTTAACACAAAGTGCCATATTAAATGCAGAGAGCCAACAAGGGATTTTTTGACCAGGAGGTATATACCGGCCTCTAATCAGAACTGGATTTTGGAAGCAATTATATCACGTTCTAAAAAGCTGCTGTCCTTCTTCTGCCCAAGCACATGCCTTAGGGTGACACCTGCATTAGAGAAAAGAAAGAGAGAAATCCATCAGTCTGTGAAACATGATTGAACAAACAATAAAGTATCTTTTGCTCTTTCAGCTATCGACCTGTTTAGGATAGGAATACATATTCCAAGTTTTCCATAAACTGTTCAAACAGAAATGACTTGATATCCTGGTGGGGACTGATCTATACTCAAAAGTAAAATAAACCCAGAAGCTCTTCTAGTTTGTAGATGCTTCTAAACTTAATCATAGCCTGTTCATAATAAGCTAGAATTGCCTTACTTCTAAAAGGTGAGAAAACAGAAAACAAACCATTCTTTGGAAAAGGTATCAAAGCTAAAGAAACACGTAGTCTACTCACCTCCTCACTGTGGCATGTAACTGCAGCCGTGGGCTATAAAGATTAAATTCCCGAGGCTGAGTAAAAAAAGCATTAAGTAATAAACCTCCTAGCAACAGGAGTCAAATGGGTGAGAAGGACTGTTCAAATATTGAAGTTTAACAAAAGTCTACCACCTTAAAGGCGTTTCAGAAAATGTTTATGACCTGAAAACAAAAGGTCACATGTTCACCACTAAACTATGTCCCTAAGTACCATGTCAATGTGTTTTTTGAACACTCCCAGGGATGGCAACTCAACCACTTCCCTGGGTAGCCTGTCCCAGTGCTTGACAACAAGCCTTTCAGTGAACAAATTTTTCCTAACACCCAATCTAAACCTCCCATGGCACAACTCGAGGCCATTTCCTCTTATCCTGTCACTTATTACGTGGGAGAAGAGGCCGACCCCCACCTCACTGCCACTTCCTTTCAGGCAGTTGTAGAGAGTGAGAAGTTTCCCCTGAGCCTTCTTTTCTCCAGGTTAAACAACCCCAGCTCCCTTAGCTGCTCCTCGTAAGATCTGTGCTTCAGACCCTTCACCAGCTTCACTGCCCTTCTCTGAACACACTCCAGCACCTCAATGTCCTTGTTGTGAGGAGCCCAAAACTGAACATAGGACTTGAGGTGCAGCCTCACCAGTGCTGGGTACAAGGGGTCAATCACTGTCCAGTCCTGCTGGCCAAACTATTGGTGATACAAGTGCACCCATCCAAGCCATGATCAACCAGTTTCTCCAGGAAAGTGCTGTGGGAGATGGTGTCGAAGGCTTTCCTGAAGTCCAGGCAGACAACATCCACAGCCTTTCTGCTAAGCAAGTCACCCTGTCACAGAAGGAGATCAGGTTGGTCAAACAGGACCTGCCTTTCACAAACCCATGCTGGCTTGCCCTTGTCCTGCCAGTGGCGGCACTCGACATGATCTGCTCCATGACCTTCCCCGCCACGGATCTCAGGGTGACAGGCCTGTAGTTCCTTGGATCCTCCTTCTGCGTCTTCTGGTAGAGAGGCAACACATTGGCTGATCTCCAGTCAACCAGGACCTCCCTGGTTAGCCAGGGCTGCTGGTAAGTGATTGAAAGTGCCTTGGCCAACTCTTCCACCAGCTCCTTTAGTACCCTTGGGTGGATCCCATCTGGCCCTGCAGACTTGGGGATGGCACAGCAGGACACTGACCATTTCCCTACACACGCTGCATGACAGGGCTTTGTGGTGGTATGTAACTGGCAGCCTCCTGCCACCTGGTGAAAGCAGCATTCTCCATCAGAGCTACTGGAATCCTGACAGGACCCCCTTGATTTTATATTTTAATTCATTTGGTTATGGAGTTAATTTATAATTTTTTCCCCAAAAAAGTTAAAAAAATAAAAAAAAAGAATCGCCAATGCAGAAAACAAAACTGCTATTTCTACCTACTAAACAAAACATTCAATCAATACAAGAAAATCATATTACAAATGCAGTTGTTTTGGGACTAGAAAAATATCAAGATATAAATATTTGAGATCAGAAGAAATTATCCCCAACTGAATTAAAATGAGTTGTCCCATTCACAATAGGGAGCCTTGCGCACTACATCCCCTCACCTCTTCCCACACTTCTCCTCCCTCACCAGCTCCATCCTCTTTTTAAGCAACCTACCAGTCTGGTTGGGTGGAGATGGCACGTCACAGCTGGGCTGGAGCTCCGCGGGTACTGTCGCAGCAGGTAACCGCTGCCTTCCAGAGCTGCTGCAGGCATCACCTCCCCTCCCTAAACCCACCTGCCCATTTCCATGAGAAGCTGTACCAGTCTACTACAGGGATAATTCAACCATCCACTGGTGTCTGGAGGCAGCAGCCACAGCACTGAAAGGTACTTAATGAGAGGGAAGAGCGAAAAAGCCTGACAGCTGTTTCCCAGCAATTAGTCCAAAACCTACGTAATTTATTGCTGGAAATTTCTGGGGGTAGCCAGTTCTTTGTTCTTAGAAATTTGGATAGGGGTTTTAGGGAAACAAACTTTTTACAGAGCATAAAGCATTTATGCTCTATGGTACAGATAGATTTTTTTATATTGTAACTCTTAATTTCTCATTAAGTACCTGCAAGGTGCCTCTTTCATATCTCCTGCTGAGACATTCCAGGTATCACCTGGAATAACACGTAAGAGAGCTGACATGATTGACTCTGGATTATTTCTTCTGTTAGCATGAGTAGCAGACTGGAAAAGACCAAAGAATTACCACTGATGTCAAAAAGGGAAACCAGGCCACTAAACCTGCATTCCTGAACATTATTTTAATTCAAAAAATTGTGTTATAAAAGCAATCAAGGTTGAAAACACAGTTATGTTACAAATATGCAGATGGAAGGAGTACAGCTGCATCTGGATTTTTTGTGGTGAGGAAGATGCATAAACTCTGTCTCACTCCACCTTATCTCAACCTCCTTCCTCACAATCTACAGGAAAGCAGTAAGTAAGTGTAGTATCTAGCTAACTGATTTGCCAGAAACAGAGACAAATGTGAGGGCAAAGAAAGTTCTGGACCAGAAAGAGGTTCCTGAAACAAGCAATCTAAGGCATAACTCTCTCCCTCCTCCTGCTATCTTCATCACAGAAAGAACACTGAAGAAAAAACAAGTTAATTCTAGTAAAGAAAGAGGTCACATACATAGGTTTACACCACAGCTGTACACCAAGGCACAAACTAACACAGAACCCCATCTTACTCCAGTACATACTTTTCTTTCTTTATAGAACAGGTAATCCAGACTTGATTTAATTTCATGGTATTTAAGTATAGGTCATCTTCTTAACTTGCTTTGTAGAAAACCAAGCCACACCTTGAATGTATTTGTATTTTGCATTCTAATCATATTACATATCTTTAAACTGGGAGAAAAAAAATAATTTGAAACAGTGTTTACAATGTTGATCCCTGAACATCATGACTACATTCAACCACCCAAGTAAATATTCTGGGAATATAATTATTTCGAATCCCATTTTGACTTCAGTTTGTAGTCCAGCATGTGATTATTCCATTTTATAATCCCATTTTCACTTAGACTAAATTAAGGGTATAACTGTTGCTTTAATGTGAAAAGAAACAGAGCACAAGTACCCGGGAGGCTCAGACTGCTTCCCAATTTACAAAGCCATTCCCAGCACTGTGTTACATTACACCACGATCCAGGTTTACAGAGCACACTATGAAGAGATTCTAGACAAACCCACAATACAGTACCTCCCTTCATTCCACACTTTCAATCCAGAGATCAAGTCCCTAAATTCAGCAAGAACAATTTTGCACTATATAAATTCTAGGAAAAACGATTTCTACATATCATCAATGGGGTTTTTGTTTCTCTTATAATGCAGGAAAACAGCAGGAAATGATCTTTCAGATAGGCAAATATGTATTACAAGGATCACAGCATTATTGTTTTATTGTTTACACAATGGTAAGATGCACATATGGACAAACAGTACACATTTAGAATTAGTTTCACAAATTAATACATTATAAGAGAGTCCAGTGGTTTAACATATTAATTATTTAAAAAAGCAGTAACAAAGGAATACAAACATTACAGTTTTGACTGCAGCCCAATAAAAGTTTAAAAACAGGTCAAAATCAAAATAAACCGTGAGCTTTATTTTTCCGTGACATTAGAAAAACCACATTATATCCCTTCCTAAGAGACTGCTCACAAAGATGCAATAACATACAAGTACAAAAGTGAAGAATTCTGTGCTCAGTTTCCCTTAATTTTATCAGATCAAGTGACAAACTGAACATTTGTTGAAGAGCAATCACTGCTGAATGCAGACACTTCCAAAACATACAAAATGGTAATAACACTTCAACAATAAAAAGCAAATGACAACTCTGCATAAAAAGCAACTTGACTCCAAAGTTTCATGCTCACACTTCAATCCAGTATCATTATTTGCAAAGACTCAATTGATCTATTTCCTCCTTAAGATATTTTTCCCAGATATTCCTAGTGCACACCGAATTGGAGATGCAGCACAACAAGCTATGATGCTGTAATATATAAGACTCAAACTACTGTTGCCATAGCTTTAACCTTTAAATTACATAATTTTCCCCCTCCATTCGTTAGCAGCAACTTATTGGACTATACCTTGTATTAAAAGCAGATATCCAACTGCTTTTAAGTCAATGCCAGCAGTGCTAAGAAGCTAGTGAATCAACTTGGTTTTGGAACGGCTAATTCAGCTAATTAGCACAGCATATCCCATCTCCCTCAATTGCAGGGAAAAGCTCATCCAGCCCTGCTTGCACGCAGACCTTGTGGCATCCTCAGCTTTCCAGGTGAAATCCTGCAATACCCTCCCTCTTCAGCTCAGGAGAAAAAAATCCCTAAAATTCAAACAGTTTGGGAACACTACCTATGAAATGTCTGTGTCAAAATCTCAGATACTTCTTTAGAGTTGGCTGCTAAATGGGCCAAGAAAAAAGATTTAAAAAACCCAAAAACAAAAGAGCTACTAACTACTATCTACCGAACTTCATGAAATAGTAAACATTTTCAGCTGGTTTTAAACAACAAAACACAAGAAGCAATGATGACATAGCCTAGGACCCACTATTTGAAACTCTGTGGGACCACAGAGCAACATGGAGAAACAGAACACACAAAGAAAAGGAGATCTGTCTATGGGGAAAGGTATGCACATCTGTGTTTTATACATATATATATACACATACATACACACAGATGTGTGCACTGTACTGTATATATTTACATCCATATACACAAAGACACCCTGAAGTAGATTTAAAGGCCATATCCAAGAACAGAAGATATGAACTCTAGTATTTGTACTAGAATAGATTTTATCTGTACAAAAAAAACCCCCAAACAAATATGCATATATTCATATGGTATAAAGCTTATTAACAAAAAATATTCTGCTACTAACATTAGGTTAAATAGATGATTTTACAAGATTCTTTTATAATAATGCAGTATAGAACATTTCTAAAACTAGGGCCCAAAATAAAAATACATAAACGAGTTTCTATTCACAAGAAAATAGCTGTTCAATATGATTTTATTTTGTATTTCAGACAAGGGAAAAGTAGCAAAATTTTTATAAATCTCCTGGGATGCAATTTAATTAATGCATCAATCTAGAAAAATAGACTTTTCAGACGAACAAAGTTGATTCACTTCCCCCTCCCTAAAAGGGGTGCCTATCTTTTCCCTCGCTTGTTTCCAGCTGGAGGTTTCTTCAGCTGAAGAAGTTGCCCTCCTGTCCCAAAGCCTGCAGATGCAGGATTAGACACCCCGAACGTCAGGCCAGCTGATGCTGTGATGCCGGGATTGCTGAAGTTAAACCCAGATGTAGTCGAGCTCCCAAAGCCTTATGAAGGAAGGAAAAATATTTTAAAACATAAGTTATATCAGGACTGCAAGTCTGTTCTCCTTGAAGTTGTGAACACCAGGCACTTTATTACCAGCATTTGTAATACTTTATACTAACATTGTAGAACACATTGCTAGTGCACTCGGGCTTGCCAAGAGAACTTGGATATTACAGCACTAACACAGTCTATCTCAGTGAGTGCAATTATATCCTAAATCACAAGTCTATTATACCATTATCCTACAACAGTAACACCCAAAAGTCCCACTGAATCTGTACAACAAAAGAACCATTTTCTTGAGATTCCTCAAGTTCTCAGCATAAATATGCAGTGCACTTCTAAGGTGGGAGAGAAGGCAGAAGGTACAAGTGGACCATGGTCCACTCAGTTCACTCACAACAGATAAACGACAAAGCTGGAGTCTGAGCACCCAGCACCCAGCACTTCCTACTAGCTTGGCTACCTTTTCCTGGCTTTATAACATGCATGGCACATACCACACCTTAAATGTGAAGCAGAAAAGGGTCAAAATCCTTGCCAAATTCTTTATATTTAAAAATATCTTTTATGATTTAAACTAAAAAGCAAAACTGGAGACAAAGCTTTGGAAAAACTGAAAGACTATATAAGCAAATTGTGTATTTTAACTCCTCCACCCTCCTCTATCAATGTAAACAAAGTGAACCTTCGGTTCAGCTATGAAACAATATCGGTTGAAGAAAATCTGCCTCTAGTTTCCAGCAACAGTAACACCAACTCATTTAACTTTCATTTATAAATTTATATCACTTGTGAACAACCAACTTGGCTAATAATTGCAACTATTACAGAATACTAGAAATTTCGCCAAGATTAGTTAATAAGAAGCAGAGCTTCATAACTTCCCTTTATGTTCTCTCAGGAAACCAAGAAGGCAACCAATCACACAAAATAACAAGTACGACACAAGCAAGTTACGATTTTAACAAAGAGCTTCATGTAAGTTGTACCTGGAAACCTGTAAACAGTTAAAATATTAAGAAAAATGGGACTGATTCACAAGTAACAAAGGGTATATTCTCAACATGCATTACTTAACATTGTTTCATTAGTTCTCTAGTAGTTAAGCAATCCTTTGATCACATCAGTATCTTCAACTCAATGCTTAAATATTTTGAAAGTACAGAAAAAAACCAAACTGGTTGTCTCCTCAGAATCCTGAAGCAGCTATCACAAGCCTGTGTCTTCTGTTCTTAATCAGGGAGACTCATGAATGAAAAAAAAGTCTTTTAATAACCAAAACTGTGCTTGGTAAGTTACCTTTTTATTTCAAGTATGTACCTGAGATAACAGGTAAGCATTGCTTCCTGTAGAAAACATCATTAATGCCATTCATGATAAAGCTATATGTGATCTATAGTGTCAGGAGTTCAGCAGGCAACAGTAAAGTGTTCATAAATTACCTCCATGTTGCTGCTCCTAGATGCAGGGATTATTTTGAAGCATGCAGGGAAGGCAGCCTGAGCTTTATTTGAGTAATATTAGAGTAAGAGATGCATAGATTATGTGATAGAAGACTGAAAACATGCTTGTTAATTTAGATACAATTTGGAAAGTAATAGCTGTTATGTTAGAAGTGCCATTTAGGGCAGCCATAAAAGTGTAGAATAGCAGATGGGAAATTCATCTAAATGGTTTTGTCCCATCATAACAGCATAGCAAGGCCATGGTATGGTACTTTGTTAAAAGTAAACCAAACCCTAAAGCTGAATACTCAAATGAAAAATCTTCAGGAAAAAACCCTTGAACAAGGTATACATTGAGTCTTATTCCCATTGCAAGAAAGAGAATCAGTCACGGAATAGCTCAGTTTTAGAGGGAAGAATCACAGAGTCTTGAACTATAGCTACAATGTGGTCAGCAATTTCATTGTTGAAATTAGTATTACTTATGTGTAAACAGCCATTTTCAGAAAGTAAATGACAACCTGCCCTTTGAAGGCACAGCCTCTGCATCTCCCTGAAGGGTGTTAAGAGGTTTTGCATCTCTGCTTCCATCAGCCCTTTACCTAGGTAAGCTAAAGATGGGTATACACCTCCCCATAACAGTATTTTTAATTTATTTTAATGCTACAGGGATAAACAACAGTTCAGCAGATCTCAAAACCAATCTATTTCTGCCTTCATCCTGCACATCACAATGGGTGCTCTAGATCTAAAAGTATTTCCAGGACAGCTTTGACTGATTTATTATAGCCTCTGTATCTAAAAGCTGCTCATAGTACCCATGGATTATATTCAGGTCCATTTTTCAGCAGTATGAGTATGTCCAGCCATGATCCCACTTGATTATCTCTTATCCCATTTACCGAGGCTGCTATTCTTCAATAAAAATAAGTCCCCAACAAAAATTCTGAACTCAGCTCTTCAAAGAATATTTAGCATGTGTTTTCACAAAAATTGTGTTTGTACACCCCTTCCTCCCTTAACATTTTATCTATAAATTCAATGGTGATTTTTGTCCTTTTTCCATCACTTTGAGAGTCCTAATGCCTTTTACAACAGCCCACTCACATCGGCCTTTCTAGTTGCCACTAAATAAATAAGAGTAGGAATTAAATGTGACTTGGTTTGGAGTCAGCTTTCCACTGTGCCTGTATGTGTTTCAGGGGGAATCTGGAGACACTGTTCCATCTTGCTACTGTGTGCACTAAAGGAACTGCGAGAAGGCTGCTCTGCTTTTCATCTGCTGATACAGTGGACACAAAGACTGCTCCTGGATTAAGCCAAATTTACTATTAGAAGACACTCAAGTACTGTCAGAGGACTCAGATTTTTCTCTTCAAACACACAAACTGAAATTGAGAAGAGCAGTAATACCCCTAGAAACATCTTCAAATCTTTTAAAGCAACTAAATCTAACTCATACACTTGACAGAAGCAATTTGGAGATCTATAATTTTCATTCTAAGATAAGAACAAACTCATGGAAAACGTGGAGGAGAGTTGGGGCATTATCTAAGCAGCCTAGAAGAACAGGGTGTTGGAATACTTACTAGACATTAGCCTGGGAAAATATTTAAGATCTCATATCTAAACAAAAGCAGCAGCAACAGTAAATCCCATAACCCACATTCACCCCATTTGTCTAAAGAAATAGATTCAGAAACAAGACAGAAGTATTATACGGTAATATAAACCAGAATATGGTTTCAGGATCCTGTAAATGTTAGCTGAGAAACAATACATGTAAAAGAAAATATAACCTGGCGAGCCTCAGGCATCATTCAAACCCATTTATGCATCCTTGATAAAATTAAACTGAAGATCATATGCATTCCAGATGCTATATGACATAGGATTATGGGTATAAAAAGTTAGTGTGTTTCTGGGCTACCTAATTTTTTATAGAGGTGTCGGTTCCATAATCCCAATCTAGATCAGGACTTCATGACCACTTAATTTTCTGGCACAAAATAACAGAAATTACATTTCATCTTTTTCTGTTTCTGGTTACTACCTTCTGCAGCTGAAACTCTTGATATAACTGAAAATCTACATTTTATTGGGTCCAATTCCTGCACTTGCAAACGAGAGACTGGTGGCACTGAGAGACTGGTGGCACTGGCTCCATGACAAAGCCTGGTTTGAGGAATACAAGGAAATGATACCTAAAACTGCCTCTGCACACCACCAACATAGCTAAGACAGACTTGCTATTTACTTCGGTTTGATACTTCCTTAGTGATGGAGAACTGATCCATACAACTGGTTTTCTAATTATATTTTTAATAAGCTAACAACTAAATTACGAACTTTGTACTTTAGCAGCCTGAACTGCTGCAATATTATTTATATACATAATATATAGAATAGTTAATTTAATATAGGTTTCAGGAAAAATAAGCTACAATATAAAACCATAAGAAGTCTAAGTCTTTCAGGTGTTTCTGATATTAAAAACAAAGTATAAGAAGATTGATGCGTACACACTGTATACTGTAAAATCAGAGAAAGTTCTATCAAGAATTTACTAGGTTGTTACACATTCATGAACGTTACACCAGCTTAGTGAGCCATTTCCACCTTATGATACTTTACAGGCCATTCAACTCATCACTAACCAAGGAAAATCCAGAACAAAAAGCATTGCACTTCCTAATAAATACTAGCAAAATGCTATTTTTGTATTAATAGCCATTAAACAAATACTTTGCTTTTAAAAAAAACACATGCTACCAAAAGACAATCCCAGGAGACATGATCCTCCTCCCATCTGCCATTGAAAAAAAGATTGTAAGACAGACTATAGTAATCTATTTACCTACTCATACCTATTACTCCTATTTAAAAGGTAAATAGAGATGCAAGCTATAGAAGTTACTAAGATTTCAGACATTTGAGTTAAGGAGCAATAGGATCCATATTTTATCATCCCCGACAAAATGAAAACGAAAAAGTGAAATGAATGCTGTGTAGTTCAATTGCCACAGAAATGTTTTCAAAGTAGTTAATGTAATCATTTAGGAATATATACAGAGATAACATACGCATAACTTACTATTCAAATAGAAAGAGTAAGCAGTTATACACTTTAAAGGAAACCTTCTGGGTTTCTAGAAAAGAATTTTAACTTTACTTGTAAATACAATAAGTCAAATTACTGGTATATTTGTCACAAATTTATATACTAATTTCAATAGCTCAGTAACTGCTGCCTATGCATTCAAGTAGCCACTGCTTTTCTGTGCCTCAGACTGCATCTGATCCAATCTGATGCATCTGATCTCCTGCTTCCACTCCTAATTAGAAGGACACCATCAAATGGGAAACATTAATGCTCACTCAATACTATCTACCTAGGAGACCTTTAGCAAACCTAAAAATTGATCTGAAAATGTGTATTTAGTAAGTAAACAGTTACTTCACTGGTGATATACACATGCACCTTTAAGCACATTTGTTTCGGGAGCTTTCTTAGACTGAACGCAGCGGTTTGATTATAAGACTTTTCCTTTAAGATAACCTTGAATTTCAAATTAAAAGAAAAAAAACCAACCTGCACTTAGACTTCCTGATGGCTTACTTGTAGTTCCAAACCCAAATGATGATGCTCCTGTGGCACTACTTCCAAACGCAGAGCTACTTCCAAATCCTAGTAGAATAATAGTAAAGACATACAACAAAAAAAATTGAGACACAGCAGTTAAAGACACATAGGTTTTGGGTGAGTATTCTAAAACCAAACATATTTGGTAAACAAATAGTCCTAAGATTACTGTCTCAAGAGTATTTTATTCTCAACACAGCACTGTGTTAAGAAAAGAGTGCAAAGTGGAAAGTATTAGAGAAAAATACTACCTTCAAAATCCAAAACTGAGTAAAGGAAAAGCTATAAGAACAGGTGTTGTAAATTATCAGAGTTTAAGAAATTTCTATTGAATTGCTATAAATTGACAGGAAAATGGTAACCAAATGTGCTAAAACTAAGAAAATTCAGATACAAGTTGTATCACTTCTATTACAGAAAGCCATAATCTTCATCTACAACTCTGGGAGAAAAAATATGCTTAAAACAGAGTAAGCATTTTTTTCAGTTTACATTTGGTTTATTTTCATGTCATGCCTCTCCCAGGCTATTGGAGATTAGCTTTATCTAGGAAACTACTGAATGGGTTAAAAAGAGAAGAGAAACAAAATTTTTAACGTGAAAAATCATATAAAGGACAGCCATAAACATATAACTGTAATAAAACTCATTCCTTTAGTTTTGTAATTGTCCTTTATAATTGCACAATATAATTTTTTTAAGATTTCAAATCATGTTATTAATACAAGATCACTTCAAAGGAAAAGTAAATTGATACTTGCAGTTTGAGACAGAGGCCAGACAATAGGAACTGTAAGAAAACTATATTCTCTGATTTTGGCTGTCTCAAGAGCTTTTCCAAAAAAGAACAGTATTTGTATTTGAGGAAATTATGCTCCCATCTTAAGTTTCAAGTGTCAGGGAAAATCCTTTCATTTACTGCAAACTGAGCCTTTACTATTCCTTTACAGAAATAATTTTGATATTTTAAGACTAGTAAGGATTGACCGTACTATCTTGAAGCAGTGTTCCCTAGTGTTCTGAAGTGTTTTAAAATCAAATGAGGTTTCAGGGTATATAATGGCAAGTATCATATGAATGTAAGATAGTTCATTTAAATGATACAATCTTCTGTCCTATCTAGGTTGAAACTGATAACCAATAGTCAGGCAAGGTGTCTGCAATTATTTGATGAAGCATAGGATCTACGCTACATAAACATACATACTTAAATGCAAAAGCCTCTGTTTATCATTGACAAAATTCACAGAAAATTAATCAAGAGAGCAAATTTCCCCAATTAAAATGGTGTTTCCAGAGTATACATTAAAAATTGTCCCATTCAAAAAAACCCAAACCCCTAAGATTAAAAAAACCAAACAAACTTAAGTAATCATTCTGCTATTTTGTTTCCAAGAACACACCTACAGGCTATTTTGGAGGTATGTATTTATTTTTCTACTTGCTTCTATCAGATAGTCTTTTAGATTCATCAAAAGACAAACATTTTGCAAATCAATAATGCAAGCAAATACCTTCCTAAGCAGATAACTAGAAAAAAAAAAAAGAATATAAGTCAACTTTTTCTGACAAAACTAGAAGCAGTTGGAAATGTTCTTTTATTTACATTGGTAAGACTGGTGAACAATCTTTACTCTATAATGTTTTTGGTAGAAATGGAAGAATTTTATAGGGATTTTTTTAAGGCATTTAAAAGACTGTGGGAAAAACTGGTAAATCAGAAGTGATTTCCTTTTAGCCCACTATTCTGTTTTTTCTTGTTTAGGCGTATACAGATTTTCTTCTATCTGAAAAAGCTTAAAATCTGAAGAGAAAGGACATTGGTAGATTTAAAGATAATTTCAAGGTGATTATTTAAGGCAAAACTCATGTAATGTTTAAATTACATCACCTTTCCAATACTGAGTGATGTTTCATTATTTTAAATACTTTACAACACCGATTTGTATGTTTTGCTCACAGGCAAAAGGTAGGAGCGTGGACTGAGGTTGCAGAGAAGAGAGTATGTAGCAAGAAAACAGGTTATGTTTGCACTCAGCAGATGTATCAATTTTCTTTGCAGATCTTATAAAAGCTTCAGAGGACATTAGTGTCTGTGGGAACCCCCAACCTACATAGATAGGAAATTTATATGCACATTAGCTTCTACTAATCACTTAAATTCTATCTGTAATTCTACTACTGAGAACACATTATATTTAAATGAAAAGGTCTACATTACTTTTATAACTTTTTTAATACCACCTACTCTTTCATAGTCATGTGTCCTCCTGGAATATATTCCCCATTAGCATTATTAATATTTTGGTAAGTATTTTTCCTCACTTTCAAATGTTGCTTTTTCAGCTGGAGGCAGGATTTTTTCTTCCACCTCAGCACTGAGGCACAGAGTGACTGCTAAAGCAAAGCTGTTTCAGCAAGCAGAATCCCAGAACTGTAGTAATTTTTTAAGATTCATTCTTGCCTCAATCCAAGCAGAAAGTGTCCCTATAGTTAACAAGTGAAAAACCTCTATGGATGAGCTACAGCATAGTCTAATGTCTCAGGTGTATAACTTTCATATATGTAAAATTAAGTCAAGTTGGAGTTACAAATGGATGTACTTCCCTAGCTTTAAGAGCACAGTTTCTTTGTGATTACCTCTTCCTGTTTATCCTGAGTTTTCACTACAATGGCTTAGCCTTAGCAACTCCTTCTGCAAGGCAGGAAGAAGCCTGGAAAGCACAGACCTCTGAAATTTTAAGGTCTTTCCCTGAAACAGATCATCCTCCTAGCAGAGTTAAAGGTTTGCAAGAGATTCAGATGTGCAGAATAAATTCAATGAAAGATTAGAAAAGTTAAAGTGTACCTCCAAGGCTTGAAGAACCTAAGCCACTTGATTGCAAGCCAGTGCCAATACCTGAGCCGAATGGCGTTCCAAAACTAACTCCCAGAGATGGCTGTGGCCCTGGTATAAAAAAAATGAGAACAAACTTGCCTTACTCTTTCATAGTAAAGAGGTCCTTTATTTACTTATTCAAGTATTTGATAATGTGAACATCATTGCTTTCAACAAATCCCATTAAGATCCCAAATTTTACCTCATTAAAATTTCTCACTTAACTGACTGACTCTACATTCACCTAGTAAAAATCTAAGAAAACACTGATTGTAATAAGGTGAAACTAGTCAAAACTGATAACATAAGAACACAATTCAGTATTTTTAAAAGTTAACTAGTCTCACCTTAAACTTTAAAACATTAATCAAAACTTTGAGATAACTCACAAGTAACAATATTTTGCCACCTTATTAATGGAATCAGAGTAAGGGAAAACCTTCAAATTAAAAACATAAGAACTGACCCTAATGTAACTAAAACTGTATTACCTAAAGTTAATTTAATAAAGAGGATTCTTCAAAACTACTTAAGTATTCCATCCAAATTTAAACAGAGCACTAAGATAAAAAACAAGACAATGACTTTATTTTATTAAATTTATTGTTCATTTTTAAGCAAGTCAAGTACACAGTAACATGACAATTCATTTTTTTCCACACAAGTGATAACTGAGTTCTGTTAAGCTCTGCTACATAACACCATTCAATAAGGTAAAACCACCTGTTTAAATAAGCATTTACAAAAGGCACAGTTCTGTGTACCTTAATGAATTAGATACATTCAAAATTTCAGAGTTTGTTCCATAATTTAAAAAAGTTGACAGTACTTTCCCTGCATATTCGCAATAAGATGCAGGACTGTCAAAAAACAATTGCAGTCTGCCAAGATGAAATTTACAGCCTCAGTTCCTTTTTTTTTTCTCCTTAAACTTGGGGAATAAACAATCAACTTGCTAGCCCATTACTAACACATTTTAAAATAATTAATTCTGATAAATAATTAATATATTTTGACAGTTTTCACAGTACAATCTTATATTCCTGTCTTTTTCAAACAGTTTCCAGTGCACTATTTAAAAAGTTTAACCATTGAAGATAAAATACAGTGCCAAACTCTTAATCCACAGACATCCACACCTTTGCTCAAGATAGCATCTTCATCTTTGATCATACTTTACATACTGTATCTGTGAAAGTGATGACTTATTCAAATATTACTATAAAGCTCAGATGATTTTAGCCTTTTTCCTAAACCATTATCACACTTGGGCTACTTTCATTCAAACTTTCTTCCTTTTCACTACAAAATTTCACATTAGTAATATTTATACAGAATTTTAAAATGTAACTATTTCAAGCTTTTAAAATAATTTCAGTATTTGAATATCTAAATGGAAAATCATTTTGAATCAAGTGAAAGGCACTGTATATTGAAAAGTAACATTTTTTGCTAGGAACACAAAATTCTTATGTGATCCCAGCTGAATAACATCTGTATACTCAAAGTAGTGTTAAAACTAAATTTTAAGGGCAACTAAAGTTGTTAGCTTTCAGTCTCTGCTTAGCAGGGAATAGTTGGGAAACCCGAGCTATTTTTTTCAACTTAAAAAAGTATATCAGGTGTTGCAATTACAAAATTTCACATAGATTTCAAACTAAAAGTTGTTTACATCCAGTTTAAATACTGATACGTCTACCTAGCAGCTCTTTAAAAATAAGAAAAAAATTGTTAACAATAAAAAAAACAAACCCCCCTACACAAATCAGTAATCTAATAAAGTAAAAGAATTCAAAAACACATATCCAGTTCCTTCTCAAGTACACAGGTTTCTGTCTCAGTAGGAGGCACTGTTAGTGGAAGACCTTTTAAACAAATCACTACAGTCCTCCAGGCCAAGCTTTTTACCAAATGCAACATGCAGTAAAAACATTATACTAAAACACCTCAGATCATATAAAACAGCATCTTATTCCTTAGGCTAGCAAGCTTTTCACTGAGCAACAGCATATGATATTTGTTGATTTTGTACCATAATGTTATGAAGGTATCATCACTACTTATAGTTCTTGTAAATAAACATAATCTTCACCGGCAAAAAACAAGCAAGATTCTTCGATGCCAAAAGCACTAGCAAAAAAAGAATAAAAAAATGGCACTTCTGGCTATTATAGGTACGAGACAAATTCTTTATAACAAGTATTTTAACATTTTAAAACTTGATATATTTTGCCCTGTAGAGCATTTCAGTTTAATGAATAGGACCCATTACAGAGAGTCCAGACAGGTCAGCCAGATTTCCTAGTGACATTCTGCAATTTTTAAATCACAGCTGGTCCAAAGAGTGAGCAAATTTAGTGTCACAACTTAGATCTGATTCTGACAAAGTAATACACTGGCTGATACTAACCTTGGTTAAAATTAAACCACACAATAAAATTTTTAAGTGCTATAAGGATTTCAGTATCGTTTCCCATTAGCACTTGAATCTCATACTGAATCAAGTCAAAACATAACAAAGCATGCTAACAGCTTGATCAAGCTTTGACTAACTCTGTACTTCACCAGCTAAGGAGAGAGTAACTAAGTTGTTGGGGGATATTGTATTTTTAGAGGAGAAAAGGTGAGCTTGAAGAAAAGCCTTTCTTTAAAACAATTTAGTCTTACCCAAGAAAGATCAGTTTCAACCTCACACATTTACAGGTCTCACAGAATTAAAATCATAGAATGCTTGGAGTTGGAAGGGACCCACAAGGATAGAGTCCAGCTCTTAAGTGAATGGCCCATAAGGGGATTGAACTCACAACCTTGGCGTTATAAGCACCATGCTCTAACCAACTGAGTTAAATAATGACTCAGTGCTCTAGGATTTAATTTCCTCTAAAAATCTTACTGTAGTCCAATCAATAATAATAGGTAGATTAGCCACCATCACTTTAACTTCCATGCTGTTCAAGATTTCCCAGGGAAGGTGCAGGTGAGGCAGAGCTTAAAATTCCAGCTGCTATGGCACAAAAGCATAACCAGCCTCACTGCTATCAACAAAGCTGTGCTCGGACCAAAAACGCTAAACTAGAGAGAAAGGTTGTGTGCAGACAAAAGTTAAGCATAATTTTAATAACTCTAGCTTCAAAAAACTGCACAAAAATTGTGCTTCAATGTGCACACCACAGTCCTGGTGTCCTGATTATCCATCCCAGGTGCCCAGTGGAGTGCATCTTTGCTCCCTTTCTTCCATATGGCCAGGATCCACTGGCTTTATCTATTTCAATAGAAGCCAGACACGTCTTGGCATACAGAGAGAACACAGGGTGCCTATCTACACCCAGGAACTGGCATTCCCTGATCCCACAGCTTAGATGTAGCTATTAAACTTTTGACTTCTGAAAGCAAATTTAAAATAAATTATTTTTTATCTTTTTCAGAGAAAGAACAGTAACTAACTCTAACTTCATTTATGAAAGACTTAACCGCGTAAACATCAAATATTTTTTTAAAAAAGACTAAGCATCCTGATTCCTCAATACTAGAGTACCGTGTATTACATTTTAGTTAGAAACTTCAAAGGCCAGATTAGTTTTTTTGTTTTATTCTTATCTTCAAGAACAGCAACAGCAGGTCAGGTATTACACAGACCCCCTGCCCCTTCTTTACATACACCTCATTTCACAGTCTTTTCTCTCAGAACCTTCTGTTATCCCTCATCTACCCCACCCTTCAGGATCTAGGTCTTGCATAGAAATATGCACAATTTTAACTTGTAGAAGATAGTTTATCCAAATCATAACATAATACAAAGTTAAAACATGAAGCATTTGCAGTTCTACTGCAGCAAATGGCCATCTGAAAACTCAAACAAGGAAAAGAAAAATAAGAGGGAAAACTAAGATTCCTGCAAAACTGAAAGAACAGATTCTCCTCCTTTTCCACTAAAACTAAGACAAAAAGTGGCAGCCTTAATCTGAAACTGGGAGAAAGTCAAGCACTGAAATCAGTAATTTAGGAAAGCTATGAAATGCTCCCATCCAGCATGCTTTTAGGACTTCAAGACATCTCTGAAATAGTTTAGGCCTGACTAATTCTATTTTTGAACTAGAAGAAACTCGAAGTACCTTTTCTATTCATCTAACCCTACTTTTTAAGAGTTTTAAGTATTCTTGAAGTGCCACTTAAAACATCAATCTATCTCTATTTCTCCAGGTCTTCAAGTAAGCTGCATGGAGGGTAAAAGTATTCCAACTGAAAATGTAGTAAAAAAATATTGTCACCTACTTCTGTTGGTATGTTTGATGTAAGTTAATGGCCTTGCTCTATCTGCATCAATCTTGTAGTTGGCACATTTTTGGCTTTTGAAATACTCAGTTCAAACAAACCAAAAAAAACCCCAAAAAACAACAACAAAAAAAAAAACCAACACAAAATCAAAAATCCAAACCAACCTACACACACTCCCATTTGCTCCTTTCACTATAAAATGTTATAGTAGAGTCACCTCAGTTCTGTTGGTAAAGGTCAATTCTGCCTTTTTTCTTCTTCTTTTTTTTTTTTTCCTTCCTCTCTTCACTCCTATTCCTAAGAGAATATTCACAAAGTCGTGCCGTAAGTGGCATAAGCTAACTGAAGTTATTAGCAGCTCCCTTGAATCTGGACTAGTAAGTCCAGGAACTTCAAACCCCTCACCTCAATTCATGAAAATGCAGGAATGACTTTTAAATGTGACATCCCAAGTGTATGTCTTTCATAAAGAACTAATCCTGTAATGACTGTAAAAAGTATTTGAAAAAACCAAATATAAGACAAGGAAAAAGATCAAGAAAGGGTGAACTACTTTGGCAACATTAAGCTGCACAAGCCACAGTCCTATCTGTATTAAAAACCCTGAAGTGTGACATTATCTCATGTTTTCTATTTAAAACCATACATTTTTGTAGACATCATTTCAACAAAATTTCCATGGATTAACATAGCAGCAACAAAAAGACTGTGGCCTGTGACTGAAATGTAGAAGAGAAGTATTTCATAAAGACTTTGTATTTTGTTGTGTTCAAAATATTTTGGCGTATTTGTCATTTAAACCCATCTCCTTGCTGTTTAGAAGAGCCAGGGCTGGAAGCACATTGTATTTTCCTCTTAAGGAAAAAGCAAGGACAGTCTAATAATTTGTCAAACTTACGGTGATTGCTGCATAAGTTTTTAACTAGAATCATTCAAAATATAACTGTTGTTATAAGACAAGAGAAGGAGCTAATATGACTTTCAGTACACCTATGATAAACATTTTAGAAAATAAACAGTGGAATGAATGCTTTTCATAATTTGCTGACATAGACACATATCCATGTTCAAGTAAAATTAAATGGAATTTACCTCATTTCTGTTCAATGATGACATATTAAGTCAGTTCTCTACATTCTGGAATCCCTCTCAGAGAGGGTTGGTTAGAATAACAGTGTCAATTAAGGTGCCTTAAGTGATTTCCTTTGCCATACATATCCATTCTTCATTAGCAGTGGGTCACAGATTTCCTCTGTTTTGGTCTTCCTCTTACACGCATGCGGAACCACTGACCCACTCTACTTCCTCTACTACTTATTCACAACAGCAGAATGGCCAGCAAAAACTGCTCCAACACCACACTGACAAAGGAGTTGGCTATAAAATAAGCCAGGCACCTGACTTCCTATTCTACAGATGTTTGCTGCACTATCCTTCCTGTTCTGCAGCGTTTTTTATTTTACAGTTCCAAAGTGCTATATAAAAATGCATTGTTAATTTTACATAGGAAAAAGATAGTATGCATTTAGATATTCTCTCCTCGCCAATTTAAAATAATTTACTATAACAATACAGTTTCTGGAAAGAGGCTATACTATGTGTATTCAGGGACGTTACTTAAGAGTGAAGACTCACATTCCAAGGGGTAAGTTAGAACAATACAGTAAATATCACTAATACAAGTAAATTCACAAGATTAAGTATCTGTTGTATAATTATTGCTAAGTCTACCCTGCATTTTTCTATTGGCTATGTATCAGTAACTTTGTTTATCACAACGTTTAGATTTTTAGTCTAACACACAGGAAGACTTCATAGAAAATTTTACACAAATTTACTATTGTGGTAACACTAATAATCTATAACTTGAATGCACTCAGACCTGTAGCAGGCTGTTGCTGCTGAGTAAGTGTTGCAGCCATCGCAACGGCTGCTGCATTTGGTATGTTGCTGAAAGGAGTCGGTCCAGTGGTAACACGTGGCGCGCTTTGCCACTTCTTAGCTTCTGTTCGTCTTGCCTCAAACACATCCATTGCATCTCCCAGAAAGCTTTTCCTGTAGCCAAGGTATTGGTCTTTGAGCATCTGAAAGGGGTGGGAGGGAATCATTTTAGTGCCATGTATCTGACATAAACCCGTAACTTAATAAGGAATAACATTTCCTAAAAAAAAAACAAAAACAAAAACCACAAAGCCCCCCCCCCCAAAAAAAAACCCACCAAACCAACAAACACCATCACCAAAACAAACAAGAAGGCCCCCCATAACCCAAAAAACCCTTGTCGGGCTATGAGCTAGAAAGAACTGATTTGCATCAGATACAGCCAGAACAGGTTCCTTACTTAAATTTTGCAAAGCATTCAAGCATAATAGACTAACATACTAAATGGTATCCAAATCTTTCAAAGTTGGTGCAAATCAGGACAATTCAATTTGTATCACTGTACTAGCTGATCTAAGAGGCAAAATAAAGACACATTACTAGCTTATAAAATAACAACCCTTTCTTCAGTGCTACCCTTTCTTCATGGAGTCTGCTTTTGCTCACCTATCACCTTCACCTGTCTTTCCTTCCTTTCACTTTAGCATTTCTTTCTTAGCACAAAGCTAAAGAAACTACCAGTATTTTAGAATTCACTCTTGTTTCTGATGCATTTCATTATTGATATTACACAGTCCAAATGCAATAGATCATTCTGCCTTGGGGTAAGAAGTAGTCCAAGCCTGTTGTCTTGTGCCCCCCCCTCCACTTGCCCTTTCCCTCCTCAAAACCCCACCACCTTCTGTGGCAATACCAGCAAGGCCTGTTGATCATGAGCAATTTCTACCTGTCACAGATGAGGAAACTAAGGATATCTTAGGTAACATAAAAAGTATAAATAGCTTTTACTAAATAACTGATAGAATGACTTCCATCTTACAAAAGAAAATCTTTAAATGCAATATACTTATTAAAGAACAACAGATTCAATTTCACGGAAGGCATACTACGTTCTGTATTCCTGGCCAAAGGTATGCTTGTTTCCTAGAAAAGGAGTTTACAGTCCAAAAATTCTGACTCAGGATTTGAACAGCTGTAATCCCAAATCTACCAGCAACAGCACGCAACACACAAAAGAATAACTTCACTATCACATCAGGAGTACTGTCTTTGGAGAGAAAAGGCATTTGTAGAACTCTGATGAAATTTAATACAATGCCATACTCACTGCTCTAGGAGCTGACAAATGCCATGAGACATCGTAGAGCAGTTCTTAAGGCTAATCTGTGCTGAATGATAATAGTAGATAATGACATTTCCTACTCAAATTGTGCCCAAGCATATTTTACTTTTCACTGACCTGGGATACAGAATGCATGTTCATACACTATATAAATATATTTAGCAACCCCACGCAAAGATGTTTCAGGCCATGTGTTGGTTATTTTTTTGGTTTGGTGGGTTTTTTTGGTTTGTTTTTTTTTATTTTTACAACTTCAGACCTTTGAATCAAAGTGTATGTGCAAACCAGAAAGCCTACTTTGGGCAAAGGAATGAATTGCGATCACAGCTCTGCCTTCACAAACCACATCACAACCATCAGATAAGGGAGAGACAGCAATTTCAAAACTGCTCTCCCCTCCCAGCATCTTGTAGCCGATAAACTAAAACAGATGGTTATAATGACACCTGACACTTTAGCATTACATTCGTTTTTCTGGTTTTTGAAGCTTTAGCTTTGAATTGTCTTCCAAAGTATCAGCATTCATATCTACCAACTAGACTAAATCTCAAAAAAATTTCTCAAAAGAAAAATCCTCAAACCATCTCCTTAGTTTCAAGCAACAGAATACTACTTAAACTGAAGAAAGGTCTTTCCTATTCAGTCACACTGGCAAGGTACTGAAGATACTATTGCTTATACTTGCATACTAATCTGGCTGTTCATACTGAAGAACAACAATAACTCAGCACAAAGACCACTGCATGAGTTCAGGCTACACAGACATCTCGGAAGTGAACAGCCCTGAAGATATTCAGGACATTTTTTGTGTAATTCTGCTGAAAATATGGAGGATTTTACATATTCCATACCTGTTACCAAAACAGAGTTAACCAAGAGCAGCACAAATATCTGATGGCAGGTAGCTGTAAACCAGTGAGTATCTGGTTTACAGATCTATGCTGACAGAAGCAATGCCATCCAAGCAATCTAGATCATACAAGATCCTCAGTATTCCTGAACTTTATTCAGGAAAAGTAAAAAATTTCAGATGTTTAGAGAACTAACAATACTTTGCAGAAGAAGCTTAGAGAAGGAAATAAGATTTAAGATATCTATTTCCATTAAGGAAGTCACTAAGCAGAAACAAACACTTGTACTCCTCTCCAAGTTGGTTTGTTTTGTTTTTTGTAACCAAGAAGGGTTCTGATGTTTTCAAAAAAATTATGGATTGTAGAACAGTGACATTTTGTCAACATCTCCAGAATTGTAAATGGGAAAAATCAAGCCAGAGTCCATGATGGAAAAAAAATGACCTAACTAGGACCTTTGATACATAAGCATTTTTTTCACAGTAGTCTTTTTTCCTTCTATACATACAACTTACCATGAAATCCAGGTTCAAAGAAATTAAACTAGTCAGAATACAATTTTAACCTCAATTCTTTGATATGCTGAAAAATCTTACATATGGAAACTTACTTTTTTTTCTCCTATTACCTATTTGATCAAGAGTAGATTTAAATCATCTTTGTTTGAGATCAAGAGGTCATTAGGCAAAAATCAAAATATAAAAGCATGAAATCAAAGACATTTCAAAAACTGATCAACAGTTATAAGGAAAGGAGTTAAATGAAAAACATTTTGTAACCCAAGTGATTGAGGCCAGTTGCTATCATTACTACCAGTAAATACTTCACATTAGACTTCAGTTTTGAACAAAAGTTACTTTTTTAATCAAAGCACTTCTCTAGGACAGTTTGAAAATTTTTAGAAGCAGTGAAATTAACAGAAGGGGGAAAAAAAGAAAAAAGAAAACCTAAAGATATATTTTCAAAAAAAAACAACTCTTTGCAGTCCTTTCACTAAATACACAGGAACACATGAAAACAACATACCTTTACATTTTCATGGATTGATTGAAGTTGTGCAGCTAAAGCTACAAATGTTTGATAGATTTTCTGCATAGCCATAGACAAATCTGTAAGAGGCATGTAAAAGGCTGGTAAGTGACAATCTCATTACCAGAAGATTTAGTATTTATACTAAATTAAGAAGCTCACCCAAAACCCATAGAGCACAAGCATGTAAACAAGTTAATGTCTATAAGAAATACAGGATTACAGCAATTGGGTGACACAAGGCTTCAAACTTTATTTTGAAAAGTACTCTTTTCTCAGATTTATTTTTATATATACAGTAAATAGTTACCTATGATTCTATCATCTGCAAAGCTAAAAATAATATTTAAACTAACTTTATCCAATTACAAAGGAACATTTTCACCTTATCAGCTTTTACCTATATACAGTTAAGTGAAATTTTCTTGCATTTGTATATATTTTCCACTCTTTCTGACTTAAAGCACCATTAGGTGTTCAGTTGATTTTGTCAGAGACAGCAGTAGAATGGAAGATCTTTTACATTTAAAAGACATAATTTTAACAAGCATCATGGGAACTCTTAATCTAGCTCAACCCACAAGCACATCATAAACAAAGAAAAACAACAGGGAGCTTCTTGCTCACAAAAGTCTTGTATTTAGGATATCCCACGTCCTACAAAGATATGAAAGTATTTTCAGGGCATTGACCCAACTAACATAAAATTTTAGTATTAAAAGGGAAATCTCAAAGATTTTGACAAAATGAGGCATCTGCTGACAAAAAAATGCTTTTCTCAAAGAAGCAATGTACAAAAGTGGAGGACAGAAGAATGCTGAAGTGGTCTTTTATTGTAAAAAGATCAGCTGCATTTCCTCTGAAGGATGCATATAACCGACTGAAATGCAAATAATAGCTATCAAGTTCTTGAAGATGCATGGTCTGGCAATGATTCTTGAACTGAAAATGTCTGCCTGTCCATAGGGGAAATTCTCCATTATAAAATCAAAAAACTGTGGAATTAGCGTCATGCCACCCTGCAGGGTTGTGAAGGCAGTGGTGTCTAGGAAGACTGGCCACAAGTTTCCAAAGACTCTGGAGGCAATTTATTGATACTGAATACTAGACACTTCAAAATTTTAAGGACATTCTGAGTCATGGAGTCCTGCATGGCAAACTATGTTTTTCCTGTATGGTAAAGGATACATATGCAATACAGTGTTGACATCATTTGTTGACAGTATGCTCGTACTGGCACAACAGATTAAGCCTTGTCCACACAAGCAAGGAACCTTTAGATTCTAGCAGAAACTGCTGAAAAACCTTAGGAAAATCTGTGAAGGCATCCCTCTCATACTCTTGATGAACAAGAAGGCCACACAGAAAAAGAGAGGACCCTCAAGATTCAGCAGATTTTCTACTCTGGAAGCTAGGTCTACACAGTCCTCTTTCTTTTTGACATATAAGGTCCATAGTTTATGTACCATCCTGTGATGGCAAGATTTACAAATATCATTTAGCACAGAAAGACATGCACTTGAAATCACTACTTATTGCAGGACCTGTATCTAAAATGGCCCAAAAGATAAAACTGTCTGCGATCACAGGAATGGTAACCAAACAGTAGAAGACTACTGTCCAGAGGTAAGTATTCTTTAACCAGAAAGGTTTTCTCAAGATTGAATGATGTGGCAGCAAACAAGACTAAATTTTCTTAGTCGATCAGAGCTGAAGGCAATACCAACAGGCTCCAAACTAAGGAAAAGTTCCCATTTTGACCTGGAGCTGGCAGAGGAGGCACTCCTATTTGCTTGGTCAGACAGCCCAGTGCAAGATAGAAGGTGCCAGACATCACCTAGATGCTGGAGGGAGATATGGATGTCAAAACAAACCAAGCTTACAAATCACACCTCAGAAACTGGATCCATCTTCAAAAGCTCAAGAACCTTTATGAATTTAACCTTTAATTTCAAATTCTTACATTGAAGAACTAAGGAATACATCTCAACACTAATTTCTGTACATTAAATGAGAAAAGCCAACAATAACAAGAGAGGAGAGAGATTAATTACTAAGTTTATGTTAAAGGTATAAGTTTGCTTAATTCTTCATGTATGAAAGATTAAAACTGAAATGTTTACCTTGTGGAGTTATGTGTGAATTATTTGCTTGAGTAGCAAGATGATTTTCCAGTTCTTCTATTTGTTGCCTGTATTGCTGCAGCTGTACTTCAAACTGTTCGACCAAGATTCTGAAGTAGCTAGATGAGTAAATCAAAGAAATTGTATAATTATACTTCATTATTTTGCCAATACTTTTTATCTGATCTGTATTAGCAGCCAATTTTCATTCAATTCATTGCAGTGTTATGTTCTATGACATTACTGACATCACTTTACTACTGGAAGTCTAAGACACTAAGATAAATTAAATGCAGAAAGAAAACACTGATTCTATGAAGCACTCCATGCTACAAAAAGCAGAAAAAAATTGTAATAAGTTCACAGAATCACAGAATGGTTAGGTTGAACTAGATGACCTTGAAAGGTCCCTTCCAAATCCTCTCCCATAAGCATGGATATCTTCAATGAGATCAGGTTGCTCAGAGTTCTGTACAATCTGACCTTGAATGTTTTCAGGGATGAAGCATTCACCACCTCTTTGGGCAACTTTTTCCAGTGTTTTACCACCCTCATCGTAAAACTTTTTCCTTATATCTAGTCTGAATCTACCCTCTTCAATTTAAAATCATTACCCCTTGTTTTAATAGGCCCCCTAAAAAGTCTGTCCCTGTCTTTTCTACAAGCCCCTTTTAAGTACTGAAAGGCTGCAATAAGGTCTCCTCATTTCTTCTCTTCTTCAAGCTGTATCATTGACTATTTTTACGAATAACAGCAACTCACTCTGCTGGGGCTGTATTTTCGTGCTGAAGACCAGGAGGAGTTTTCTGAGTTCGTAATGCTATTTCTGCATTCTTTAGCTCCTAAATAAATAGGGAAAATTAATAAAATATAAGGTTCTGTATGGAGTGTTCAAAAAGAAAAACAGCTAGGACTCTACTATTTGTTCACATAAAGTATTTTCTTCATATATTTACGTTAAAATCGTGATAGAATCTGACCAGAATTTCTCCAAAGAACAGACTGCAAGAAAGTTGGAGAATTGCAAATACTAACAGAAGTTTGGGGAAGGAAAAAAGATAGCACATACTGAAAGCACTTTAAGCACTCAAAAGTTGAGAAAATATTACACTAAGCTGTCAGAGATTAGATCTTTCTATTGTACTTCAGAAATATTGTTATAATTACTGAGGACTAGAGGGGAAAAAAAGGAACATTCAAATGCAAGGAAGTAACACACCTAAAAGAGAAGAAACAGCAAAAAGGATTATTTTACCTTTTTTAAAAAATATTAACTAGTTTAGAAAAATGCTTCTCTATGGAAATGATCATGTTATGCATGATAATTACAGCATACACTTCTGTTTAATATTTCTAATAACTCTACCATTAAGAATTTCTCAGTGCCTGGTTCTGTGATTATACTCAACTGCGTCACGTACAGAAATACGAGAATATAATTAACAAGTTTTTGTTTTCACAGAAAACTGTTGGCAAGGCACAACTAGAGAATAAAATACAGAAAAAAATCAACGTTTTTACTTTAGAATAAAATATTACTTATTTATATAGCAATACTTGACATGCTAGATGAAATAAAAAGTGGTACAGAACTTCACCTGAAAAGCACTTGCATCAAAACTCAAGCTCAAACTGTCTGCAAAGCTAAAATGCAGACTGGTGGACAGAGCTGTGACTCAAGTTCACTAAATGAAAACTAGTGCTAATTACGATATTTTGGTTCCTGAAATATTATGGGGTGGTTTTTTGTTTGGTCGTTTATTTTCAAAGTCATCAGAAGAACATATACTTGCATTTTTGCTGCTCTGGAGTCCAGCACGTTGCTACAAATGTGTCTTCACTAGCAGCCGAATATATTACTGAAACTGAACTAAAGTGGGCACACATTCCCTTCTGTTGCCTCTGCTAGGTAGGAATGCTTTCCTGAATAAAAGTCATTTTTACTGCTGTTGTACTTATCTCAAAATACTGAGTTCACAGATTTCAGTCTCCCCCGATAACTTCAAATAGACCAGAAGTGATTCAATTTTTCATTTTCTTTACAACTGTTTTAGTTTGGATGCATGTGTTAACTTTACTGATAAAGAAGGCTAGTTCTCCTACATGAAACAATCAACATACAAACTCTACATAACAAAATTTATATTCATTTATACCTGTGCAGTTTCAACTTTCAGCTTGTCAATATTAAGAGTGTTTCTCTGTAATCCACTGGCAACTACAGACAGAAGCTGTTTCAAAGCTTTAATGTCTTCTTGTACTTTAAGCATTGCTTTAGAGGACATTCTACTAATTTCTTCCTGAACTTGCTTTTGTTCTTTCACAAATTTCCTGGGGAAGGTAAAAAGAGGGGGGTGAAGAAGAAATAAACATAACATATTGAATCTGAAGTACCCACCTGTTTACCTCTTGGTCACATTACTTAAACAGTTATTGTTTTTTTCAAAACCAAGTACTGAACAGTAAAATTACTGTATGGCACAGTACTATCTTAACTCCTAGCATGCTAATACTGTAAAAGTACAAAACAGAAACGAAAACAAACCCCTCCCCCAAACCCTTAACTTCAAATAGCAAGTGTTTAAACATGTTATGCTGAGTGACAAACTAAGATATTTTTAATGCTATATATATGTAGTAATATATAGCATCTATAAAAAGCAATTACTATTTTGAACTCACAAATACAGTGACATGCAGCCAAGTCTACAACCCATTCCCTCCCTGCCTGAGGGAAGGCTCTTTTGCAGTTCTCTACTCCATATGAGAGCCACAATACACATGCAATATGGACATAAGGTTCAATACTAACTATACATGTGCAACAAGCTTAATACTCCTAGAGAGAGATGGCTAAGATTCTAAGGGCATATTGCTGGGCAGGCCCATTTGCATAAATGCATGAAAAAGAGAGACTGAAAAAAAGTCAGACTAAGACTTCAGCTACTAGAATTACCCATCTACTCTGTTCTCAAAGTTGACCTGCCAAAAGGCCTTGGGCTCCATGCAGCCTCCAGTAGGGTGTTCCTGACATAGAGCATCAACAGTACTTCAGCTAATCAATTATCACAAATAAAAACCACTACTTACTGTAGATTTTCTACATCTTGACAGATTACTGGAGGTAGATTTTCATCCTTCAGTGCTTTGTTATCTCTATGAGAGACAATGAACGTTTAGATGGCGCTTTCATATTGCCAAACATTTTTGCATAACTACCAAATATCACTAAAACATTCAAGCGAGTGATTAGTTCTGCACCCATTGCAGAAATGTTGCAGCTAGGAATGATTAGGATTAATACACACTACTGATACTATGCCAGGGTCCAAGCCTGCGGTGTAAGCATTATACACATTTGCAGAAACCATTTTTCAGACCAGATGACCAGCCTACAGCAGCTGCCAAATAAGCTGTAGGTATTGCATTTAAAGGAAGAATTGCCGCATTTAAAATGACAAACCAACACTACTAAATTGCTCATACTGCAAATGTTGGTTATGTACATCTACTCTTTTTTCAATATCAAATCAGTAGAAAAGCTAAAATATTTTTTTAGCTGTTTTCTAATAAGACATGGACTGCAAAGAAAATCTAACACTTACTCTGGTCTTGTTCCTGTTTTATCACCTAGAAAAATAAAAACTGTGGGTCAGAAATAAAGCTTTGAAGAACAAACAAAACAACCTTAAGATTTTAGGGAAGAACTAATGACTACATCTGCTTGGTTTCTCTTGATAAGCAGGAACAGATTAGACTAGCCATAAAAGAAAGATTTAATTTACACCCCCTTCACAGATAACTATCTTTTCACAACCAATGCTTCAACAGTTGAGGTGCTAATTTCTTGGCACACAAAACATCTTTTGGCACTATGTAAGTCACTACAAATGCATAAACAACTGCAGTTGCATAAGAAATCTGTTCCTGTTTATGCAACCACAACTCACTTAGACCTGCACCCACGAAACATTCAAGTGTTTAAATTCAGCAACAGCACTTTCCTCTCAAATACAAAGGTAATGAATGTTTGCCCACTGGAGTTCCCTAAGAATTCTGCTACTTCAGTAATGAGGTTTTACAGAACTGAAGATGTTACTGCTTATCTACCACCTGCACACTCCAAATCACACATCTGTGGATCAAGATGCCAAATGCCTCTGAGTGACAGAACACAGCTGAAAACAGTACCATGAATAACACAGATCATGACTATTTCTAGTTATGGCCAAGGGCAGTAATTGCATCCATACCACAGCAGTCTGCTAGGAAGAACACTCACTCAGAAAGCCCAAGAAACTGGCTTCATCTTCAGCTGGATCCAATTCACGTTCTGCCTTCGCTCTCAGTGCCACCAAAACAGAAAGTAGCTATGCAGTTAATGCTAGTGCCACAAACTAAGTTTTAAGTTGCACAAGTCAGGTGCTCCTGCCAGGAGTAGCTACTACTTTTAGAAGCAACATCTACTTAAACTGTCTACAGACTGTCACCTAGTACATTAGAGATCCTGCACTCACAACCATTCCTTATGCCTTTTGCTAAGGGAAAAAAAAAATAATCTATAGCAAGTTGAGAGGAAAAAAAAGTGGAGGGATAAACACCAGAATTTAGGACTTTTTCTGCTGATAACTGAAAAACTAGGCAGGAAACTAAATATGCTTTGCTTTCTCTCTCCAGCCACCTTTTTCTCTTTTTTTTTTTGTTTGTTTTTGTTGTTGCTGTACATCAGGACAATACTTATAAAGTAAAACATGCAGATTTGAAATCAGATTTTGCTACTTTCTGGGCAAGCAAGTGCTTCAGATTTTACATTTTTTAACATTCTTTTTAGCAATACATGAGTAAAAATTAGAACAGCTTTTTTTTTCCTGCAACCATATTTTAAAGAAATACAGGACAGTCAGTTTTTAGAAGGAAAAGCTTTTATAACCAATTGCAGAGGAGAGAATATAGGTGCTAGTCCCCATCTGCCCTGGGATTCCTAGGGTACTTTTCTTTCCTAGCCACATCTCCTGCTTCCTTTTTTCATGAGGAAAAAAGAAATAAAAACCTCAAAATCATAGAAACCACCACTCTCAAACCTTAACACAGTTCCTCATATAGTAGTACTAACAAGTATACTGACAGAACTAAGTAGCAGCACCTAAATAGGGATATTTGTCAGGGCTGCTTAAGCCAGCACTAGCCATTATGAGAAACACTCCTAAATTAAAACAAAACCACAAAAAACACAATCTCCTTTGACATTTCCCACTGCTTAGCTAAGGGATCTCTGCTTATCCTGACAGTCCGACTGACACGGTTCCACTCTTCAATATATAGGACAATTCAGATACTCACGCAAGTTTCTCCCCTAAGAGATGAAAAAATGACACTACTACCAAAGTAGATTTTGAGACTGTGGTTCTCTGGTCTCCTTTCATGACACTTCTATGTTATGGAAGCGTTGTGATATCCCAGTATTATAGTAATGGAAATCCCACAAGTACATAGGAATCAAAGCTTTTCACCACTCCCAGTTTCGGTAATTAACACCAAAACCAACATCATGCAGAGCACTCCACTTTGGACAGACAATATGCCCTCTCTTCTACAAGTAAGGAGACCTCTCTCTCCACAACTTATGTTACTCTGCAAAAATGGTTTCATAGAGTTTCTATATTTTTTTTCTCTTTTAGCTATTGGCATACCCAATTCAAAATTTCACTCCTAAATGAAATCAAGAAATTAAATTAACAGCTCTGATTCACCAGAGAAAATGCACATTTTAGAATCAGCTTTAGTTAAGCTTACTCTGGAAGTATAAAAGCAAGACAAATTATTAAGTGTCCACATATCAATGCTCAATAGTTCCTTACTTAAGTATTTTGAAGCTACCACAGAAGTTTTTGTAACTTGTTATAACAATCTGATAGAATGTATCAAATAGAACTAGGCACCATCAGAAACACAGATTTGAAGAATAACACGTAAAATTAGTCCATTTTAATTGTGCAGGCTTTCAAAAGAAGAAACCAAGTTTAAGATCTTTTACAGCTGGAGAACGCTGATTTCAAAGCAGTACTTTTCATATTAGCACTACTTAAACAGCCCTGTTCCTCCCTCTAGTGACAATCTGACATAGAGCTCTATAGAAACCTGCGACGGCATCTCAGCGAGCAGCCCTGTGAGTCTTCACTCCCTGAAAGCTAAAGGGTTGAGATCCTGGTTCTCAAGTATGACACTAGCCTACACTTATTTTTACATAAATAAGTTCATTTACATTACATTGCATTTGCACACAAGATCTTGTTCTTCTGTACAAGCACAATATCAAAGAATGAATTTAACTGAAATGCCTTGTAAGGGAGAGGAAAAGTCGACAGCTTCAATTCCCCACTCCTCACACAATGAAATGGTGTCTTTGCCGTAGTGTTCTGACAATTCTCTCAATTAAAAAAAAAAAAAGAAGATTTTAAAAAAAACTTACTCTTTTTGTCTGAAGAACTACTAAAGTCAATGCCACCAAGACCTTCATTGGCAGTAGTTGAAGGAGCCGCAGTTGTCCCCAGAGTCAAACCCAAAGCATTCTGCCCAAGTCCTATAAAAAATCCAAACAGCATTTTTGCACTTCAAGTGTTGATAATTCAAACTTATTTTAAACTAAAAGCATATATAACCTTGCTCACAGTTTCAGCATCCATTTACACTTGGATTGAAAAACATGCAAAATAAGCAGAGAAGAAAGCAAACTGCATGAAGTTTCATACAACTTTACATAAGTGTTTTATGCAATTTCTTCATGTTACTTGGTAACTAATTAGATCACTAACTTTAACAAAGAGCCAGTTTGAGCCCACTTGATGAAGCTGAATAGCCATAAGTCTGTGATAATATGCATCCCAGGGTCCTGAGGGAACTTGCTGATGATGTTGCCAGGACATTCTTCATCATGTCTGAAAAGTCACGGTGGTCAGGCAAAGCCCCCAGTGATTGGAAAAAGGGAAACATTGCTCCTATTCTTAAAAAGGTGAGAAAGGAAGACCTGGGGAACTACAAACCACTGAGCCTCACCTCTGTGCTTGGAAAAGTCATGGAGCAGACCCTCATGGAAGTAATGTTAAGGCACATGCAAGACAAGCAGGCAGTTTGAGAGACAGCATGGCTTCACTAAAGGCAAATTGTGCCTGACCAGTTTGGGGGCCTTCCATGAAGGAGTGACTGCAACTGCTGACAAGGTAAGACTGACTGTTGTCATCTACCTAGACTTCTGTCTGGGACCTTTGACATGGTCCCAAGCAACATCCTTATCTCCAAATTGGAAGCATGGATTTGAAGGGTGGACTATTTGGTGGATAAGGAATTGGCTGGCTGGATGCAGCCAGAGGTATGATCAATGGCTCTATGTCCAAACTGAGGCCAGTGATGAGTGGTGTCCCTCAAGGCTCTGTCTTGGGACCGGTGCTCTTCAATATCTTCATCAGTGACACAGGCAGTGGGATCAAGTGCACCCTCAGCAAGTTTGCAGAGGACATGAAGCTGAGCAGTACAGCTGACACAACAGCAGGAACAGATGCCATCCAGAAGGACCCGGACGAGCTTGAGAATTAGGTCCATGAGAACCTCATGACGTGCAAGGTGTTACACCTAGTTCGGGAGAAATCCCAGATTGGAATACGGATTGGGAGAACCCATTGAGAGCAGCGTTGAGGAGAAAGACTTGGGAACTCTTGTGGATGGAAAGCTGGACATGAGCCAACAGTGTGTGCTTGCAGCCCAGAAAGCCAATCATATCCTAGGGCTGCATCAAAAGCAGCATGGCCAGCAGGTTGAGGGAGGTGATTCTGCCTCTCTACTCTGCCCTCGAGGGACCCCACCTGGAATGCTGCATCCAGCTATGGGGTCCTCAGCACGAGAAATACACGAACCTGTTGGAGTGAGCCCAGAGGGTTAGAGAGATGCTCAGAAAGCTGGAGCACCCCTCCTATGAAGACAGTCTGAGAGAGCTGGGGTTGTTCAGCTTAGAGATAAGGCAGCTCCAGGGAGGTCTCGCTGTGGCCTTCCAAAGGAGGCTTACAAAAAAGAGGGAGAGCGACTTTTTACATGGGCAGATAGTGACAGGGTAGTGGGAATGGCTTCAAACTGAAAGAGTAAGTTTAGATTAGATATTAGGAAGAAATCTTTACTGCGAGCATGGTGAGGCACTGGCACAGGTTGCCCAGACAAGTTGTGGATGCCCCATCTATGGAAGTGTTCCAGGCCAGGCTGGATGGGGCCATGAGCAACCTGGTCCAGTGGATGGCACTCCGGCCCTTGGCAGGGTGGTTGGAACTAGATGATCATTAAAGTCTCTTCCAACCCAAACCATTCTATGATGGCATAACTATCCTTCTGTTTCATTTAAGAGCATTTAAGAGCAGTGTTACCAAAACTACAACAAACCACAAATTCTTCCTCTAGAGCTGAAAAAAAACAGGAAGCCATGAAATGACAACATTAACAGTAAAAGATTTTATTCAGACCAAAACCCACCAAAATAAGGAGCTTTCAACTTCTCCAGTTATAGATATTTTCGTATCATTGCCCTCTCCCATATATGAGCAACTTCCTTGAGTCAATTATGACAATGACAAAGATTTCCTTGCATTTTCATTTCAAAAAAGTATTAAGTACAAACACATTTAAGAATAAGAAAGGAGCCAATTATTTCAGATTTAATTTTTATTGTCCATGGACAGCAACACTGTTCTTAACCATAGCACTGTTAAAAATTACAATTCCGCAGGATTAAGACTTTGTATAAACTTAAGTTATGAATTTGTACAATCACACACTAAATTTCAATGTTTTGAGACAGAAGGAGCAAAAAAACTAACTTACCTGTTGCTGCTGTGCTTGTATTCTGGAAGAGTGAACCTCCTAAACCTGCTAAGGCTCCTCCTAAGGAAAGGCCTGTGGAAGCAGTTGTAGTTGGAGCAGTTGTGCCACCCAAATTTAATGTAAAGCCAGTAGTTCCTGCAGAGAAAGGAAACCAGCTTCATGCAGACACTGCATTCAAATGTGTCCATAGACAACCTCAAATAACTGAAAGGTCTGAACAGCATGTTCATCATAACTGGATAATAAACTCAGACATTTTTATTTCCTTCAGATTCTTCAACCACAGCCATAGACTTTTGAATTATATGTTATTTTGTTATATGACCTCATAACCCTGATCAGTCTATATTTATCTGCAACTATACAGAAATTTTGGCAGTCCCCCCGAACACTAGAGAATCTAGAATCTGGCACAGAATTTACTTTACAGCATAATGGAACTCATAAATGCTACTGATTTTTATACTAAAATGATGAAATTTTAATGTTTATGCTTAGTATTAAAATATTTACACAAGACACATGATACAAGAACATTTTCATGGTAGTTTGAGCTATCTTCTGGAATTAAGCATCCCAGCTTTTGGTAGGACAGAGAAGAATCAAGTAGAGAAAGACCATAGGCATAAAGGGACAGAGCACAGAGGGCACAGATAGCTGAGCTCAAATGCAGTCTCCTAAGGCTAAGAAAAATAAACTCCAGTCTAAATTATTATCATGCATGGTGCAGTTCAGCTGAGTTAAATGTGACAGCAGGTGTATGTCAGTACGAGAAGTAATTTGGAAAAAAACTTATTTCTGCTACTAGTCAACCATTTCAGGCCATCTGCAATAGGTGGACATTTTTCAAACTTCACAGCCATTGAAAGCAGGAAGCTTTCAGCCTGGGGTCAACAATATGAAAGATGATTTTACCTGACGAACAGCTATTGCTCTTTGTAGCTCTTGCTACAATTCTAATGACTTAGATTATATAGTATCTACATCACCTGGCATACTGGCCATAATTCTATCTGTATTAGAGTACTCAAATTTAGAACTCAAGAAGCCCAATGAACCTTTTCATTTAAGGACCATAAAATTATGTAAATAATGAAAAAATAAAACATAGAACTGTTTTACAATAGAGATTTCCTGTTAAAAAAAGCAAACAAAACCCCTCCAAACCCCTAAACATTTTCCTACCTGCAGCAGGAGTTGATGTAAGAGCAGATGATAATGACAGGCCACCCGCTGAGGTAGAAGTAACAGGTAAAGCAAATGGTGTGGCTGAAGCTGCAGGTTTGTTGAAACCTAAACTAAAGCCTGTAGTAGCTGCTGATGTGGTGGCAGGCGTGCCTAAAAGAAACCCAAAACCAATTATTGCTCTTGGAACATTCTGTTTGAGAATGAATGCTAAATTCACCATCTTTTCTGCATTCTTCCCATTTAACCATCACGAGCACCACAGTGTGCAAGATCACTTGCATCACGTAAACTATCCCCACAGCACTTTCCAATAAATTTCTGACGTTTACATCAATTGCACAGGCATTTTTAGCTCCAGAATTTCTAGGGATCCCATTGGCTTTAATCATGGACTGGCAATCATATCTAGTGGCAATCTAAAAAAACTGTAACAAAAAAAAAAAAAAGAGCTTCCACCAAGAGTATCTAGAAGATGATGCAAATATAGGTAATTGGAGCTAAAAACAGTATTGCTCAAAACACAGAGTAAAAATTCTCAATTGGATGTGCATACCAAAATGAATGCACATATCCTTTCAATTTGCAAACAAGGAAAACTTGTTGGGATGTTACTGTCACAAACTTTGCTTTTGAATACTTCTAAAGTAAAATAAATAGAAGTTCCCACTTTGTGCTGTTTTCATGGTAGGAACACATTTCACATTCTGGAATCCATACTCCAAAGTAAAAGAGGAGTGTGCACATACATCCAGAAACCACAATAGCAAACACATTGTTTGTATTCTCAGTAACTGCTGTTTGTTTTGGATGAAATAATTTCATTCAGCTATTGAAAAGAATTAATGGTCATGTCCATAGTACTGGCTTCCATGCATCACACAGTCTCTTCTGGGTTAACAGCTGCTCCTCCCTTCTTCTGCCCATTTCATTTGCTTCTTTATTCAACACTATTTTTCCTATTTATTTATAGTATGGCTTCCTAAGTTCTTTGACTTCGGTGAGTCTTGTAGCACCACCCCCATCCCCAACATTTGTGGTACTCAAGCTCAGTTACTCCTCAGACCTCAGCAGCCCATGTTTAAAAAGAAAAAAAACCCAAATGCGAAACAAAACAACCCAACAACAACTCACATATTCCCGTATTTGTAATGACAGCTGAAAAACAGTCACCCCAGGTGCATCAGAGAAACCAAAAATATTTTCAAAGTCTGTTCCAGTTCAACCCTCTTTATTCTTCTAAAAGAGATAATTACCAAACAGACCTGTCCACACAGAGTTCGTTAGACCAAGAAACTCTGTATTAATAATTCTTTGATAACATATTCTACCTCCCCTCTGCTGAAGGATGAAGCTCATTAGGGGAACATAAAAACAAAGTCTAACTTTTCACTGTGACTGTTGTACAGGAACTGAATAACCCTTTAACAAGTAACAGTGCCCAGAAGTGCAGGGCCTCACTCTGGTTTGCAGCCTTAACTTTTGGGCTGGCATATACATGCTCAGATATGATCACTAACTCTGCATTACAGGAAAGATCTACCTCCTGGGGTTTTCTTGTGTCTGTATAACATTAAAATACAAATTACGTCCTTACCTAGTGTCAGTCCTGTAGCAATAGTTGTTGCTGTTCCGGCTTTAAGAATGAGAACAAATAAATAAAGTAAGAAGAGTAATTGAAGACCACAGAGAAGTTATGACAATAACAAACATGAAACAAAACACTGAAATAATGCAACATTATGAGACAACTATTATACAAGTTTTCTTCTGTAGTGTGCTCAAAATAAAACACTAACACAGAAAACAGTATTTGTAAGCACCAGCAGCACAAATCAAAGCATAACTGACTTTAAAAAACATTTTTCTTTATAAGAAACTGTTACCAATGAAGCTGATTTGAACACAGCAGAATAGCAAATTGTATGAAACTTCAAACAAATGAAGGTAAAAAAATGGAAACTAGTAATTCCATCAAGTATTTTTTTCAGTCATACGGTAGTGTATAACATCAGCACGTAAGCCAGCAGATTTACAGTATAATGAAGAGGATTATAGAGTCCAAACTCCTTGTAAAATCCTGTGTCTCAGTTTAGGGTTCTGCCCTACTGGTAATTTAAAGAGATTATTCTGAATACAGTGTTACACCATCTCATATTTTAAAAACCATCTGATTAGAATATCAGAAGAGTCATTGACAGCTAAGAGAAAACTACCCCAATGTAGTCAACCACATTAATACAGGCTTTCAGTCTACTGTTGAATTTATTTTATAGTAGATTGGTTCTTAGAACTTTCCCTATCTACTCATAGCAGCATACAAGAAGAAAAAGACTATTTTGTCTAGCAATATTGGAGCCAAAGTAAAATACATTACGTCTGTTTGATGGCTGAAGAAAAATACTTCCAGTCAGAGAAGTTCTACTCTTTTGCACTCCGTTACTCCTATAAGAAGCTATCTGTTCATAGGCTGAATTAGAGACCTAAGAAAATACTATTCAATTTCTTCATGTGTATTGCTAACATTAAAAACCCCCAACAAATCCAGAAATGTTTACTACTGTAGGATTACATTTACTGCATTACAAATGCTAACAATTTCAAAATGTTTTAAAATATTTTTTAGTTCAAAATACAACTCATTCTTACGTCATAATTTTGAGCATCCTGGACTTAGGACTCAAGACTTAGATTTCTAAAAAACATCAGGATTCAAATTATGGAACAATTTACATATAGCCCAGGCAATTTTCTGCTAATTGCATTTGTGTTTCTGCAGCACTGGTACTGCATGATGCTCAATTAAACTGTTTTACAGAACTATGTAAGTAATACTCAGAGCTACGGAACTACTGTAAAATAGTAAACACGTTATAATGACCCAGTTTCTGTGGACATATAATTTATTTTTTTACTGCTGAATCAAATTTCTGCTGTACAAGAATTCTTTTCTACCTGTACTGGTGCTTCCTAGTGTAAAGCCAGTGGTTGATTTTGATCCAAAAATTCCACTCCCAAAGCCCACTGAAGGAGCCGATGTAGTTGCTGTAGCAGTGGAAGAGCCCAGAGTTCCAAAATTAAGTCCTCCTGTTGAGCTATTACAAAATAAGACTATTAGCAATAATTATATTTCCAAATGAAAACATCCACCACCCCCCCTCATTTCAATTTCTTTAAAATGCCATCATTCACTTTCTCAAACCACAAACAACCTAGTTGTGCAAGACAGTTCAAGCTCACTTTCTGCTCACAAACAGAAAGAGGAAGCCTATTTCCCTTTTTCCTTCCACAGCTCTCGAACTCCCACTCTTTCCCTGACACTAACTCCAGTATTTGTTCAACTCCTGCTGAAGTGCTAGATCTTGCTAGACCAGTGGGAAATTTCAATTTTTCTCTGTTAGATCATCTCATTAGTTCTGCCTGATTATTCTCCCTGTTCCACTGAAATGGGGGAACAAGTGCTAGAGGAAGCACAAAGATGACAACAAATCCGGAAGATCTTTTCAAAGCAGGTTACAAGTCCAGTTAGTTACCTCTGACCAGAAACCTCAACCAGTGTTGCTTTCTGTCTTTCTTAAGTGATAAGCAGCGACACAGAACCATACACAGCAATAGCACAACTTTGCCCTATCTTACCATCAAAATACACTGAAGTATGAATTAATTTTCTAACCAAAACACTATCCTTTTACACAGGTGCCAACCACAGAGGACTCATGCCTACCATACTTTCTTTTCTGTCTATGTGTCAGAAAGTTACACAAATAAGCTTCCGGAGCTATTTTCACAGGTGAAGGGATGGAAAGAATCAGAGATCAGTCATCGCTAGGAAAATTAAGCATTTTTAATTTCTTTTGGGTAACTACGCATTTTAGAGGTTTCATGCCAAGTAGAGACCAAGCTTTACATGTAGCACAGAACACACTGTCATTGTACAAAACACAGGAGAACACAATAATCATTATTATCTCCAATCACAGCCAGATGAGTCTATGATTTTAAAAATTTTGTTCTTAATTGACGAAAGATCAGGTGAATAATGTATTTGTAGTAACTTCCTGCTCCCATCTGTGAGTCTGTTTAGAAACAAGGTAAGTTTTCTCTAACTTAGACACATTTTGCAAAAGTATAACAGTAGCACTGAAAAAAAATGCAATTCAGACTTCCAGGCAACAGCTGTCAAGGAATCTTTTATGTTTCAAGTGTTCAGTATTCTCTCACTGTTCCTTTATCTCTTCTCTCCTTTTGTATGAAGGTAGCTCCTAATATAAGTTAAACCCAAAAGTAAATCCTTAAAAAAAAAAGGCTATAACTAGCTTTTGCATTAGAACTTTTCAAGCCATCTATAAAACCACTTATGGCAAGCCCAGCAAAAGTTGGTTCCAAGTTCAGAATCTAGGTGGGAGTTATTCTTAAAGAAGTTATTTGGGAAGCAGAATAGTCAAGGAGTTTAGAAAGACACAGACCCACCATGCCTAGGTGTCCCACAGGATTCAAAGCATTTCAGCTTTGTTTACTCCTAAAATTTCAACATACCAAACTTCAGTATCATGACCTAACTGCTTGCAAACTTGAACATATAACACAGTGCTTCTCTCCCTAGTCAAGAGTTTATGTTTCTCATCTTCTCCCAGTCCAGGAAAAGATGACTCTTCTGGGAAGAATTTCCTCGTTTTAGCATTCCAGTAGAAGAAAGCTAAGATACAAACTATGCAATTCAGCTCTACAAGAGGACAAAAAAACCCCCAAACCATAACCAACCCAAATAAAATGAAGTGGCATTTGGCTTGGATTTTAAGATAGAAAGATTCAAAATGTAGGAACAAAGCAATGGCAGCATTTTCAGCCGTAGGAGAAAGCATGGGCCAGAAGGACTATCTACTCCCCACAGATGGAAGGAAGAGGAGCTTGGGTCACTCTAGTCAAGTCTTAACCAATTTTAGACCTGGAACAAAGCATTGCACCTGGCTAAAACATACAAGAGAACATCAATTAAGAAAGTGCGTAAGTACCTGAATGGCTGTTTGTACAATGCAGGAATTAGAGGGGTTGGCATGTCATAGAGGTTTTGGGCCAACAGAATATAATCTTGGGCTCATCACACTGATGAACAACATTTATGCTTGGACTAGACAATAAAGCCCCTTTTCTCCCAACACCTGGCAATAACATCTTAGATCCAACCCAGAAGAAGAACAGCTTCTTATAGTCTCAAATGTATTCTCAAGAAAACCAGTTCAGAGGGATGTTCAAAGAGCAGTAAAAAGCCCTCTTCCTCTATGACACTCCTTGACCAACAGCCCTGAAGACTGGCCCTGCTTGTAAGAATAAACAAATTAATAAAAATACAGAGTGCTATACTGCTATTAATTAGTACCTATTAAGCTTTTTTAAGAGATAAAAGTGTCAGCTAGAAAAAAAAAACAAACAAACAAATCACCAAAGATATTTAAATTCAATAGGCAGTTTTTAACAAATGCAGATCAACAAGACAAAAGAGCTTGCCTTGTTTCAGTACATTTAGAAAATTGCTTTTTAATAAATAAATATTATTTTAACTTGCTCATTTTAATCACAGGAAACCTGTATTAAAAAAGCATGAAGCAAAAGAAATCTAAACTCTTTACCAAGTCCATATAAGCTTTACTGTGAGAATTAAAATAAACAAATATCAATTAAAAAAAACCAAAACACACAAAACCCTAAACAAATCCTCCCAGCAAAACCAAGCACAGGTAACACAAGAAAAGTCACCAACGTGTAATGACCACAAAATTTACAGTATTACGAGGACCTCAAAAAACTTGTTCCTTCTCACATGGGCTTCAGATCCAGACGTTCTTGTCCCTTCCCCTCACAATGCTAATTTCTGACACTTCTGACAGGTGTTTCCAAATACATCTGCTTCAGGTAAAGTTCCTTTGAGTAGCCCACCCTATTCGCTTAGTTTACACTGCAGTGATCAATTTTGCCTGATCACATTTGGGAAACATTCTGATGCAAAGCCCTACAACAGCCCTAATCTTCAACTGAGGCACAGCAACAAGCTGGTCACAATAAACACTCTCTGCTAGTACAGTTGTGTGTAAAGAAATAGAAAAGGGTGGAAAAACCAGCAACAAGACTTTCCTTCCTTACCTTTACTTTTACCAGGTATTCTGAGAAACCTAAATCATAATGCTTTTAGTCCAGAGCCTGCTGTATGCCACATGCACATCAAAGTGCTCCTTTTACTCCGAGAAACTCTACACCAAATGCAAGGTTCTATCAGAGAGCACGAGGTCGAACCTAACTGTGCAAAGATATATGGAATTTCACCTTTCAATGCTATACATTAGGGTTTCAACACCAACAAGCTTCGTACCGCACACACAAGCTCAGGCTGACTGCCAAGAAGCACCTGGATAGGCATCTGATGTACATCCTGCGCTCAGGACGGCAGGAAGAACCGCGAAGGGAGGCACCCAGAGCCAAAACAAAGCGAAAAGAGAAGAGCAGCTCCCTTTCCTACGAGCTGCTGAACAGATCGCTCCCTACGATGTACTGAAGGCGCAGCCTGGGAAGCGGAGGAGGCGGGAGGGCCGGGGCAGACACGATGCACCGAGGGCCGTGCGGCCCTTCCGGGGGCGGGCGAAGCACCGAGCGCGGGCCCTGCGCCCCCCCGGCACTGACCCGCTCCCTCACACACGCACGGGCCCAAGCTGGGCCCGCTCGACAGCCCCAGGCCGCGGGGCAGGGCCGAGCCCAGAAGCGGGGGGGGGGGCGCCGCGTTACCTCGGCGTGGCAGCTCCGAAGGAAAAGCCCCCGCCTGCTCCTCCTGCTCCTCCCGCACCGGCGGCCGCCGCGGAGCCCAGGGTGCCCCCGCCGAAGGAGAAGCCCGCAGACATGGCGGCAGCGGCGGCGGGAACAGCCGGAGAGCGGGGCCGGGAGCCGGCAGCGGCGGGGGCGGGGGCCGGGTCGGTGGGTGGGTGGGTGGGTGGGTCGGGGGTCGCGGCCCCTCAGCGCCGCATCGGGCCCGGCGCAGCTCCGGACCAGCGGCGGCACCAAGCGCGCGGACACAGCCGGCCACGCTCCCTCCGCGCGCCCGCCGCAGTGCACCACGGGACCGCCCGCCGGCCCTTAAAGCGACAGCAACGCCCGGGAGCTGGGCTGGGAAAGACCTCTGGGATCGTCGGTTCCAAGGTGTAACCGAACACCAGCGTGTCCACTAGGCCACGGCACTAAGTGCCACGTCCAGCCTTTCCTTAAACACCTGCAGGGACGGTGACTCCACCAGCTCCCTGGGATATCCATTGTGATGTTTAATCATCTTTTTTTTTTTTTTTTTAAATCATCCTCCCCGGATCCTCCAGACTAAACAACGCCAACTCCCTCAGCTGCTCCTCATAAGACTTGTGCTCCAGACCCTTCCCCAGCTCTGTTGCTCATCTCTAGACAAGCTCCAGCACCTCAATATCCTTCCTGAATCGAGGGGCCCAAAACTAGACACAGGATTCAAGGTGTTGCCTCACCAGTGCTGTGAGTACCCCTGAGTACAGGGGATGATCACTGCCCTGGTCCTGCTGGTCACACTATTGCTGATACAGGCCTTCTTGGACACCTGGGCACACTGCTGGCTCATGTTCAGACACTGTTGACCAGCAAAGCACTAGCAGCAGGTCGAGGTGAAGATCCTGGTGTCTGCACGACTGGAGCCCCTCTCCTATGAGGAAAGGCTGAGAGAGCTGGGAGACTGCAGCTTGGAGAAGGCTTAAGGGGCACTTACAATACATGTATATTCCTGAAGAGAGGGTGCAAAGAGGACAGTCAGGCTCTTCTTGGTGGTGCCCAGTGACAGGACCAGAGGCAAGTGTGCACAGACTGAAATACATGAGGTTCCATCTTAATATCGGGAAACACTGCAAGCACTAACGAGGTTGCCCAGATAAGTGATGGTTCAGAATCTCCATCTTTAATGATATTTAAAAGCTACCTGGATATGTTTCTGAACAACTGGCTCCGAGTAGCCCCATGCAAGCAGTGGGGCTGGACTAAACATTTCCCACTGCCACCTCTTTGGGATGCTACAAGAAAAAGAACAATCTTCCAGGAATATCCCCATTCACAAGACACACAGACTGAAAGAGAGACTTGGATAACCAGGGAATGGCTCTTTTTTCCCCACACACCTATTTGTCACTCCTCCACAGAACCCAGGGCACTCTCTCCTCAGTGCCAGATTTTCACCTGGCTGCCAGGCCAGTTTCACAGCCAGCACTGAGCTCCGTGGCTGCCAGCACAGCTGCCATTCCCCGTGGGATACAGTGTGGCGCTGCCCCTGCCCCACCGGCCAGTGCCTCCCGCTGCAGCTCCACGCTTCATTCAGGCTGCCCCTCAGCCACTCCTGTCCCTCAGCCATCCCTGCCTATCACGTGAAAAGGGGAGATTTTTCTCAAACCCTTAATGTTTGAATAGTCTGTCAGTGCCCCAGGAAAGCCGAGGCCCCTGTGCCCAACCAGCCTGTCAGTGCTGGACTCTTCACTGAGCAGTCTGTCAGATCGAAGGGAGGTTTGACTGACTTGCTCAGGGTCACACACCAGCAAGACCACCTCCTGGGTCTCCACACGTTTACTCACTGCCAGCGAGTGCCAGTGCTCTTGAAGGACTCACATTAACAGGTTACAGAACAGCACTCTTTATTAATAAGATTGTTACAGGCTAAGGTTCGAGGACTGCCAGTGATAGTATCTGACTACGAAAACATATTTAAAGCAATATACCAATTCAAAGCAACATACTAACAAGCTCTAATCCCTAACAAAAGTTAGCTCAAGATAATCATTCAGTGTGCATAGACAATGGCTCTTAATGCGTACCTATGGGGGAGAAGACATGTTCAGCCTATCGACTGATCCCAGAAGTTACAATGCAGTTTTCCTCAACTTCTCCACTGTCTTAACTTACTGTTATACTATTTCTTTCATTTAGGTGAAGCTTGAGTGACTTTAGTCTAACATCTTACTCGATGAGTGGTTGTACCTTGGGGGCAGGTAACTCAGTATAGTATCTGAGGTAACCTTGGGATGGGAACACATGTCAGTCCAAGGGGAGTGATTTCGTCATGGTTGCTGGTTCAACAGCAGGTCATCTTCCTTTACCTCCCTTGGCTTTCAGCTGCTTGCTGTGCAGTTCATCATTCAGAAAGTACCATCGAGTTCCCTCCTCCGTAAGGGTTTCGACAGAGTCTGGCCGCAGGGTCTGCGCTCCGCTCCACCCTCCGTTTAGTCCCCCTTGGATTGTATTGGGTGTGGGAGGTCGGGTGCGCCGACCGCGTTCCAACCGGGGGCGTAGCGACCGTGTTTTCCCCTGTAACTTCCGTACCGTTACCTTTTTACCCGCCGTCATTTTCCCACGCCGCCCCTCAGCCCTCCCTTCCCTTCATCCATCCCCGCCCCTCATCCCTCCCCGCCCCTCAGCCGTTCCCGCCGCCCGCCGCGAGGGGCCGCTGCAGGGCGCGCGCTCGGCGCTGGCCCCGCCCTTGCCCCGCGCGGCCCCGCCCGTGCCCGGAAGCGCTGGCGGAGCGGCCCCGGCTGGGCTGTGTCGCGGAGGGCGAGAGGCGGCCGCGGCCGGGCGGGCAGGGCCATGGAGCACATCCGCACCACCAAGGTACTGCCGCCGCCGCGGGACGGCACAGGGGCGGCAGGGAACGGCGGCGGTAACCGTGGGGCCGGGAGGGCCTGCCTGGCTCGGCCCGTCCGCTGCGGGCGAGGGCGTTGTTGTTCTCCCTCCCTCCCTTCTGCCGTTTTGTGGCTGTTCCTCCCCGCGGGGCTCTGGAGCGGCCCGTGCCGCTGGAAGGAGTGGGAGCTCCGGTGGGGAGTTCGGTAGTGCTGCTCCGGAGGGGCCCCGTCTCGGTAATGAGGGGAAGATGCTGAAAATCGTGGTGTAGCGGGGGGTTCTCTGGCGGGGAGAAGCCGTCTGGGAGGGAATTGCACTTGGTTTGTGTGCTCGGGATGTGGCTCCGTGCGGCTTTTCCCAGCTTTGGAGGCAAATCTGTTGTGAAAACAACGCTTCTGTTTTTTCCTATTTTGGAGTCTCCGGTGAGTGTTGTTAAGGACTCAAGCCGTCAGTGCATGTGCAATGTGTATTAGGCTATTCAGAAAAATACCAGCTAAGCTGTAGTTGACATTTTGGACTTGCCCTGACTGCAAGGGCTGCTGAAAAGACTGCCCTTCTCTGTTTGGTCCTGGAAATTGTGATTAATTCCTGAACTCGGCAGTCTGATTTTTAGGTAGATTTACTGGTATGTTTAGAAAAGGAGTGGTCATATTTCGGTTCCAAATCGTGGATATATAACCAGTAATTACATAAAGGAACAGGCTTTTAAATTTTTTGAGTAATAACTTATATAACTTTTATATAAATGTGTATAGCTCCTTTTATTTTTTATATACATTTGTATGTTTATGTGTGAAACTGGAGGAAGGTCTCTGATGAAGCTGTTGTTAGTGACACTTAAAATCACTGGGTGGAATAATCTTTCACCAAGCTGACAGATGGGAGATAAAGTTTCCGTAACAACCTGTTTACTTATAAGCCTGAAACTCCTTGTTTGGGAACTTAATATTGTATGGTTACAGTCAATAGCTGAGTTCAAAATGATAACTAGACTAAAGCCGAAGTCTCTTGATGAGCAGAGGAGCTGTTGAAGTTTCAAACCTGCAACTGAGACTAGAAAGGCTACAGGTAGCTGACTTCTTTGCATCTGCAAGTGGTGGTTCTGCACGTTTTTGGGGCCTGAACACAACTTGTAAGATACAAGACTTACTACCTGAAGCAATTATTTTTATAATTCATACAAAAAAATTTATCTGTTCAGAAAACATCAATTTCATGGCTAGAAATAGCACGATTTTTTTTTTTTTGGTTACAGATGTGATGCTCGCCTAGCTTTTTGTAAACTGTTGATTTATTGAATATCCAGTTGGATTAAAATGCATATAGGCTAGATGGTAATAATTGAGTATTACAGTTATAGGAAGCAAAAAAACCTGAAGTACAATCAACACTGTAGGTCTTAAAAGTTCAGGGTTTTTGTAGGTTCAAGTTGGATCTCATTCCAACTGTTCTGAAACATACCTGTGTTTTCTAATCTGACAGCACTCTTCTTTTTTCAATTTATTTGATTGAAGTAAAATAAAATTAAAATAACTGTAGTTTTGCACAAGTTAGCTTCTCTGCAGGGCAGCTGTTATCCTTAGGAGAATATGATGAAGTGGGTTTTATACCTCCTCAAACTTCAGTTTGCTCGAAATGTTGACATTAAAATTCTTCTAGAACTGTCAGCACAGCTACCTGAAATTAATTTCACAAAAAGCTAAACTTTAACTGTCCAACATATTTATGTTGAATACAGAAGTGAGGTCAACTTAAAAATTGCTTGTGAGACTTTTCTACTAAAGTAGCAACAAATGATGAAACTCAGTTCACAACATGGGATGGAGAAATTACAAATAAGAATATTATGATTTCGCAATTAATCTTTAAAGTGTTCTTAAAGATATTTTAAAGCAAAATGTGGTAGAAAAGACTGGAAGTTCTTCAGTCAAATCTGTTCAAGTGAAAATACTTCTGGATTTTCTACTGGAGATGGAAAGTTTGCTTGACTTGACTGCTAAATCCTAAACTTACATTTGCAAGCCTAAAACTTAAATGGGAAAGGGAAAACGCCTTTTAGTTTCAGTGAATGTCATACAAAGTTACAGTGAAAAAATCTTGGTAACTGATTTTGCCTTCGGTTAATTGTTCGAATTTAATCCTTTCACTTTCTTAATGCAAGACCTCAGAAGTGTAGTTTCCCCCTTCCTCTCCATTTCGACTTGTCTCCTCTACGAGAACATTCCTTTGGGGTTTTTTTCCTGTTAATATGTAACTCCTAGTCATGATAAACTTTTTGGTGACTCTTTGCCTGTAAATACTCTGTATGATCGAGATCGCTGTTCAAATTCTTACTGGTTTAAAAACTCACTAATTTATTAGTGTTAGCTACCATCAGAATACTGCTTCTGACTACTTAAATGATCCTTGTTTACAAATGTGCTAAAACTTAGTAGCGGTCTTCAATCTCTCAAAACCATCATCTTCAAAACTGATGGCTTTTTTCCATGACTGAGGAGTTGCCAAACTTCACAATTAAAAAGCAAAACAAAACCAAAAAAAAAGTGTATAATTAGCTGAGTACCCATAGAAATGGACTTGAGTGCAGTTTGAATGAATGTGTCATCTATGAAGGCTGAATCTAAATTACATTTCAGTTGTCTTTAAGAAAAGTATACCTACAATTTAGTTCTCAGATTCTTGAAGTCTTTACGTATGTTTGAGGAAGCTAGAGCGCTAATGCCTGCCCTGATCTAACTTTGAGGATAGCTGCCTTGTTACATGAAGGAGAATGAAAGCTCACATACTAGGATTTTGTGCGTTGTGTTACTGGAACAAAACTGGAGCAGTTTCTGCGCACTTCTCTATTTGCTGGGGAGGTGCAGTGCCAGGTACCCGAGCACTTATTGCTGCAGATCTGCCCAATATGAGTTCTCTGTTTTGGCTATGCTGTATTCACTTATGCTACTCTATATCTGAGGACTGATACTTTGCTGGTTTCAGCATAATGTATTTTGAAGTACTGATTGCATGTAGCTTCCAATTTTTTTGCTTTATAAACTGAAATCTATAATATCATAATAATACCGACTTCTAGTAGATATTTTAATTTCCTCCATTCTATTTTGTATTAACTGGCTTTTTTAAATTGAAAAAACTTTTTTTTTCTGTTTTATATGTGCTTTTAGAGATAAATATGTTTGTACATATGAATTAACTGGCTTAACATCGGCACAGTAGATGTGGGCTTTCCTAGTCACCTCATCTCAGTGATGGCCTGGCTGGCATGGAAGATTTTGGAGTTCTGCCATGCACTTAATAGTGGCGAAGAGCTTTAACTTGGCATTAATGAGACAGTGCTGCCAAGAAATAGAGGAATGCATGGAGATAAGCCATTTGCCTTTCATGTCGTTGCACACCAAGAATCATGTAATGTGTGCTTCAAATACAGCAAACTTTGGAGCCCGTGAAGTTATAAGCAGCTGATAAAATGCAGGCTATCTAGAAATCACTTTCTTTTGAAATGTTTTCTGTAGGATTGAGTTAACAATGTTGATGGAATACCAGGAGTCATTTGCCCTTGCCAGACTCAAGCTTGAAATATCTGCTTCAAATGCCAGCACAGTCCTTGAATTTCTATGAGTTTTTATAATTATTAATATAATCCTTTCATTTCATTAGAATGTATTTTGACTATAAGGCAGGGTTATGATATTCTAGATTTTTAAAGTTGAGGATTATGTAAAAGACAGTACATACCTAGAACTGAAGTCAGGAGAACATAATCTTTATAGCTTTGAGTCTGCAGACAGCTAGTGAAGCATCTTGCTGAGATCAGCTGTTAATTCACTGCTGGCATCTTAAGAACAGGAAATTGTTAGTGTGTATTTACTCTATTTTGGGGAAGCACCCTAAAAACTTAATAATTAATATTTTTTTTTTAATTATATCCTTGTCTCTTTTACTAGTAAGTAACAATAGTCGATGTGTATGGAGTAAGTATTCTGACGAGCCTGGTGTTGTGCCTTCATTATGCACTCTTGTATTGAAACAGGGTGTTTTAACTAGTCAATCTTCTCAAAGCTTATGTGACCACTCTAGTTTGTCCTGAATAGCCTTGTGTGTGCTGTGTTATGTTTTCTACCCTTTTCAAAATTATTGCACAAACTGACAAAGCTTTTGCTAAGTTAGGATTTTACTTTCTGCAAAAATTCAAAATTAAGTTTTGTTCCCCCTCCTCTTTTTTCTTACAGGTAGAGCAAGTGAAATTACTAGATAGGTTCAGCACGAGCAATAAGTCAGTGACGGGAACTCTATACCTTACAGCAACTCATCTGTTATTCATAGATTCAAGCCAGAAAGAGACATGGGTAAGGATAATGATTGCTTGTGGCACGGGTTCTCCAGATACATTTGTTCTTCCTGATCTGAGGTTGAATTTGTTTACTAAAACGTTCTTCTTATTTATTCCCTGCACTCTCCTCCTTCATGGTATCATAATAAGTTAACGATTTGCAGATTATACTCTTGCATGACACTGCTGCAGTTGACATCAGGTAATGTTGAAAATGTTCACTTCTGTTCAAGCTGCTGTAATTTTTTCCATAGCCTTCACTTGTATTCCTGAGTCAATGTGTGGTGGTTTTCTCTAAATAACTGATTTGCATCGCAATTCAGAGGCAGGAGTGGGAGACTGCTTGATAGTTTAAGTATCAGGTTTAAAATTTCTGTGTTAACTACCTCGTAATTAGATTCTATCTAGGTTAAATGAGACAGCAAAAATCCAAAAATCTAGGTTTTGGTGAAATATTGAAGATAACATGCACTTTTTTAGAGCAGTAAGCATCTGTTTCTTCAGAAGTATTCATCTCTGGAATAAAACATTTCAGAAGGGACTGCAGCTTCTTGTTGACCAGTACCAATGTTGTACAATCAAAGTTGGCTAGGACAGCAATTCCTATTAGTTTTTTCTACTCAGTGCCCTGGTGGCACACATGTGGTCATCAAGTTCTGCCTTGCACTGGAGACCAGCTACCTAGCTTGAGTTAGTGCCTTAAGTCTTTCGTCCTCCAGGATGAAATCTTCTTTCCCTGGCTGTGGTTAATTTTTTTTCCCTGTGGGTATATTTCCCTGGATTGTGGTTGTCTGACTAAATACCTTATGGTGCTTTCAGGAAAATTTATTTTTCTGTTATTCTTCAATACAATGTACAACTTTGTACAAACCAAACTGCTATCCTTTCATACAAAATGGGTTTTTGGGGAGAACACGATTCAGAAGCATTATTTGCTTGCGTCTCCCTATGCACTACCTTAAAAGGTTTCATTTTGGGGAAATGAAACCTATATTCAAGAGTACTGCATTTCTGATGATAGTGCAAGTACCAAGTATAATTATCATAATGTCTTCAAGGTATAGTCTCTTTGCAAATGCATATTTGGGCATTGTTTTCAGATGTCTGTCAAATTCTGATCAATATTTAAGAGGAGTTGATTGCTTCAGTGAGGTAATTGAAGTTCTATCAAGAACATCTTGTTCTGTTTAGGTAATGTATCTTTGCCTTTCTTCCCACAGTTGAGCAGCTGTTACTTGACCGTGTATTTACCTAAATCTTGTGTAGATTTGCCACACGGATAAAAATCTAGGGAGGACTTTTTTCTGTCCATTGCTGTGACAGTCTTCTGTTAAAGTGGCCAAAAAGCATTTAGCTGAGAGGCTGTCATGTCTACGTGACACAGTATGTAATACAGGAGATGTTTTTCTTATCTCCTGTTCATTCTGTAGATGTTAAATACTGGAATTCTAAAATTATCAGAATCTTCTGTATCTTTTATACTTTGAATTTTTTTCCCTGACTTACTTTATTTTTACTTTTTGAAAATTTTGAAGTATGTTCCTGTAGATCCTTACAAAAAAAAGATACCCTGTCTGGACACTGCCTAATTAGATATAAGCCTGTCAATTAGCAAAGTTAAAGCAAACTGACCAACCACAGTGGCGTTTTACATCTCACTTTTGCGTTTAGAAGAATATTTACTCTTTCTTACAAACATTAGGCAACACTTAAAAATGCCAGAAGAGAATAATTAAATTTTTATCAATTATGATATCATAGCCAAAATGTCATTCTTGGATTTCTGCTTCTAAATGTATTTCTTTTTATAATCGATGAACAAAATTAGTCAAAATCCGTATTCAGCATTGCATAATGTGTCTTACATCTGCTAATCTGAATAGTATGCTGTTCTTATTTCTCATCAGCATGCTTACACTGTGAGTTTTTGTATGTCACAGATACTGCATCATCACATTGCTGCAGTGGAAAAACTTCCCTTGACTACTTCTGGCTGCCCCCTTGTCATCCAGTGCAAGAACTTCAGGATAGTTCACTTTGTTGTTCCCAGGGAGAGAGATTGTCATGACATTTATAACTCTTTGCTTCAGCTGTCAAAAACAGGTAATACTTGTCACTGTGAAAGACTTTGCATGGATATATGCATGGATAACAAGTTGACGTGTGTGTGTGTAAATCCGTGGCTCTTTTATTTATTTCTTTAAAAAACATGCATTATATAAAGTCTTACATGAATTTAGTATGTAAAGAATTTTATTGATTAAATATTAATCTACATAAAAATTCAGAAGATGTGTTGTCTGGCTTTTGTAGGTCTCTGATATTCCCTAACAGAATGAAAGATCCTTTTATTTTTTTTTTTTTACATTTCTGTCCCTGAATATAAATGCGTATAGTCTTGCTTAACTGTGTGTTCCATAGATAAAAAACTACTAAGCAAATACTAAGTTGTTACTAATTTCATGCAGTTTCAAAAATAAAGCTGAAATATTGATGCTAGAATAACACTACAGTTTCAGGTTTACGAAAGACTTCTGTCAGTTAGTATGGCCTTTTGCATTTTATGCTTTGTGTTTAGAACAGTGTAAAATGTCATCTGTGATAAGTGAATACCATATTAGGAAGAACGAAGTTTTTGAAATCTTTTTTGTTTTAAAGGGAACTTTAAAACTTACTGGTTTTAAAGGTCAGTAGATATAAATTTCAGTTCCTGCCTCTCGAAATAGTTTGTTCTATCAGCTCTTGTGAAGTCTTCTAATTCTGCCTTTTGCCTTGTTCAGTTTTGTCAGTCTTCATTTTGTGACCTGTGCTTTGCCCTTATGGCATTAGAAATGTCTCTTCTGAAATAGGTCAAGTACACTCAAGAAAATTCTCATAACCTACCTCTAAATATCTGTAACTGTGTCAGTTAACTGTAGGATAGTTGCAGAATAAATATTTGAGGCAGGCCAGGTATCTATTTAGTCTTGCCTCTGTGAATCTTGAAGCCTGAAACTTTCTCTCCATTACATGTTCTTTACTTTTTAGCAAAATATGAAGAACTTTATGCCTTCTCCTATAATCCAAAACAAAATGAATCTGAACAAGTCAAAGGCTGGCAGCTTATTGATCTAGCAGAAGAATATAAAAGAATGGGAGTGCCAAATGCTTACTGGCAGTTGTCTGATGCAAATCGTGATTATAAGGTAAGTGTTGTAATGGAAATATGTTCTGCTCTGAATCTGTTCCTGCTTTATACTCGAATTCTAGGCCTATAGAAAACAGCCTAATACTATGAAATCACCTGGCTTGCAAGGTAGAGAGAGTAAACTGCTTAATCAGTGTGCAATCTCACAGCTTTCTAATTTTTCCCAAGTTTTTCCCAAGGCCTCATTGAGAGAGTATGTGTGCATGGATTCTTTGGGGTTGTTTCTTAGAGTACAGTTACCTGTTTGAGGCCCAGCCCCAGCGATTCTGTTGCTCTTCGGCTTTGTGATTTCTCTCTTAACTGAGCAGGATTCTGCTTTAGCATTTGCAGTGTTGGGTGATTCCTAGATTAGAATTCATCTTACTTTGTAGTCTGCAAATACAAAAAAATGAGGGAAATAATTCCAGTATTTTATTTGAAACATATTCTTACCATTTCTACTGAAAAATTACATTCTTGAGACTGAATGCCAGTATGGCAGTATTCTGCTGTGTAACTTAGATACCAGTTTGTACTACTTTATCTGTGGCTTGTCTCCTCGTCTGAGTTATTTACATATAGAGAGAGAAACATATTAGTGTTTATCCTTTATTTCTTATTTCACCTAATATCTTTCAAATTGAATGCAATAAAACTAAGATAGGCTTTGTGCCTTGCATGTAAAATTCTTTGTGTATCTGTGTCTTTCAGATTTGTGAAACCTATCCTAGAGAACTTTATGTTCCCAGAACTGCAAGCAAGCCCATAATTGTTGGTAGCTCCAAGTTCAGAAGCAAAGGAAGATTCCCAGTGTTGTCATATTATCATAAAAATAAAGAGGTATAATGTGTCTTCCTTTTACCATAAATGTGCTGAAAAGTATTTCTCAACACTTGGCAGTAGTTCAGGGGTGTAGGTAAGGAGGTTCTAGTACAGTGACTTTTATGAGAATGGTGTGACTCATGATAACCTTAAATACAGCTGACACTAGTCATGCCTAACAGGATGCTGAGTTAAACTAAGACAGTTTACAAGAAATCCTTAAGTAATCAGTTGATAATCAGTTGAATCTCCTAAAGTTTTCAGAAACTGACATTAAAGTAACTGAAGATAGCTTTCTGTTAAAGGATCTATGTTCCCTGATGTATCAGGAATAAAATCTGTTAGGTCAAAATGGCGGGTAAAAAAACCCAAACAAAACCAACAACAAACCAACAGAATAATGGAATTGGTTCTCCAAGGAGTTATTTGCAAGGTAAAAAAACCTACAGGATGAGAAATAAGATTTTACAGGGAGTGGTGTAAAGCAGTCTGTCTCAGCTAGGGGGTAATATGGAGAGAGAGAGAAGGACAATCACCTTGCTCAGTTGAAGAATTTATGAATGATGACTGTGAAACTAGATGGATTTGAAGATAATTACTATTTGCAAGATACCTTCTGGTACCCAATACCTTCCGAAATAGAACATATTATTGAAAATTACTTTACAAAAATTACATTTAGATAATAACATATTGCGCTTGCAATAATAAAGTCATACTTGTGTTAGTAAAACCAAACATAATCCATTTCATGTTAAGAGAGTAAGTTGCTTTGCTAAAGTGTACTTTTTTCCAGCCTGTACTTTTTTGGGTTTTTAGGTCCATTATGTAAACTGATACATTGCCTATGTAAATGAGCCTGAAAAAATGTTTTGATAAACCTTTAGATTTAAATTGTAGGTACTGTGTTGGAAGGTCTCCAAGTAATGTGCTTAAAAAGTTGGAACTTTATTCAGTTTAGTGATGTTATCTGCTGAATAAAGCAATTTGTTTCCATGTCTTTTTAGAATTATGCAAGGCATTTCAACTACTGATATTAAACTGATGCTAATTTGTTCTTTGTTTTCTGTGGTAGGCTGCAATTTGCAGATGCAGTCAACCTCTCTCAGGTTTCAGTGCCAGGTGCCTGGAAGATGAACACATGTTGCAAGCCATTAGTAAAGCAAATCCTTCAAATCGCTACATGTATGTCATGGATACCAGGCCGAAGGTATGTACTTCAGGTTCTTCAGACAAGGCTCTTTTCCTGGACAGTAGAATACAGGGATACAGTGTAATTCAGAAAAATTTGGAGTGAAGTATGACTCCCTCATGAGCAAAAATGTTTTAAAGAGAAGGCAAGGCCTCTTTATGGAGGCGTTTAATTACTTGCTTTCTTAAAGAAGTTGAATCTATCTCAGGACTCAACTAGAATTCACTGAATATGATGCTGAACTTTTGGAGAGGTGCGTTTAAAAGTATACTTAAGAAATGAGTAGTTGAGCGGGATCTAAGTAATTTTAACTGTTTGAAATGAAATTCATGAAAAGATGAGCTGAGTTGGGGTTTCTTTTGGAATGGGAGGAAGTACTGTGTTCTGTGTAAGTGATCTGTGCAAACTGTCTGTCTTAGCAAGGAAGAAGTAGAGGAAATGCTGTTGTAGCATTCTGAGGTCACCATAGGGTTAGGGTTTGAGTTAGAAGGGGCCTTAAAGATCACCTAGTTCCAACCCCCCTAACCAGGTTGCCCAGACCTCCATCCAACCTGGCCTTGAACACTACTACCAGGATCCCCAACTTCTCTGGGCAACGTTTTCCAGTGCTTCACCACTATAATTCATCACTGTCTAATTAAATTGGATTATGTTATGTTATTAAATTGAATTATGCTATGACCTGTGTTGGAATGTGGGGGCTAACTCCCGCTCTTTAAGACCCATTTGCATTTCAGTTGGTGCTACTTTCACTCAAATGTCTGAACACAGAAGCTGGAAAAGTCTGAATCTTACTCTTTGCTTTTTAGGTGAATTTTTTTGTAGTGTCTTTGCTCAAAAATGTTTGCAAACAGGTGAAGGTTTGTTGGTGGGAATATGGAGGACAGAATAAGAAATTACTGTGCATTATTCAGATATGTCAGCTCTAAATATAGAACTTGGTTTTTATTCATCATCCCTTTCTTAGACTTTAATGCTTTCAAGTTGATTTGTCATGAACTGTATATTAGAATCTGTTTATACTATGTGCTCTTGTGTTTTTTTCCCAGTGTCTTCCACTGAAATTGCATGACTTTTGTTTCTTAATTTGATATTTTTATTTCAAGTACTGTTTATCAGTATTTTTATTTTCCTCTTTTAAGCTTAATGCAATGGCAAACAGAGCTGCTGGGAAGGGCTATGAGAATGAAGACAACTACTCTAACATTAGGTTCCAGTTTGTTGGCATTGAAAATATTCATGTAATGAGATCCAGCTTACAAAAACTTCTGGAAGGTATGTTTTAACTGTACTATCATAACGTATATGAAAATAGGATGAGTATTTTTCTGAAGTCTTTAATAATATCTTACACAAGCTGCATTGATATTTCTGTATTTTATCCCAGCTCTATGTTTAGTACTAGTTTGCTCTGCTCTGTGGTAATGAATTACCTTAAACCTTTACCTTCAAACTGTAAACCCAATGCATGGAGCTGTTTTGAAGAAAATTGAATGGCATGTATGTCTTGAGTGAACTTGGTTAGTATGTCAGTGGCTTGTGGGAAAGACTGCTGTGTTTTCTAAGCACGTGTACAATGTAATGGAAATATACAAAATAGTGTTTATCTGTACATACATTTTCTTATACAGAATATCAGTTCTTCGAGGAGCACTTTGGTCCACAGAATTTGCAATGAGCATGTGGTCTGTACGAAACTTGAGCTCTTTGACCTGGTGAGCCACTTCTGTGCTTGTAGGTGTTTGTAGGGAAGGGGGCAGGGAAAATGTGAGCCACTTCACCATGCCACTGCCTGCCTTCTGGTGGTGAAAATGGTGGTCAGAATTATGTTCATAATTCCACTAGTATTGTATTTAGGTAAACAACTGAGAGAAAAATTAAGATGCTTTGTGGAGTACTAATACTGAGATTAGAATACAGTGGTAGAAGTCTGGGTTCCACACCTGACAATACATGTATAAGTGGTTGGCTTCCAGAAATATGCAAATATATCCAGTCATGGAGAAGGCTTATGCCTGTATGGAAGCCTATGTTGATGAAGACATTCTGGCTACATTAGTCAAGCAATCTCCCAGACTAGTGGTGTAGTCTTACTTCGCTTTGATTGAGCCTGTATGTGCTGCTAACCTATTCTTCAGGCACTCTGCACAGAATCCTACTGAACTTTGATAATATGTATTTTTCCAGTTATTCCTGCATGTACTTTTTCTAAGGGAAAGATGAGAAGCGTGATCCTGAGCTTCAGTTTTTAGGTTTGGCGTAATCCCTCTTTCTTTTACTAATATCTTCAATTCTAGAAAACTCGCTAATATAAGTATTAATGGTTTTTTTACTTTTTTAAGAACCCTACTCCTGTGTAATAGGGTCTGTTGCAGAAATGCGTGTGACACACACTTAAGCTTCACAGAGTTCATATTCTTAGCCATTTGACTTAGCATCCCACCAACAGTACTTATTAACTATGTTTCTGTAGCTTTCTTTAAGGATGGAATATGTTTTAGTTTTTCCTTATGTGGAGAATTGATTTATTTAAACTTGATTGAAACAAAATCATGAGTGATGTCTATTAGTTGTTCTTCAGATCAGGTCTTTTGGTAAATGAGCACAATTGTTTTACCTCTGTTCAGTCTGTATAATTCACTAGTTTTGCTGAATGCCACTCTAGAATTAGAATCCTCTTTAGGGGTAGGAAGGACCCTTAAAATTTAGGGATGTATGCAATAATTTACTATTTAGACCCCTGGTTCATCACTTAAAATGAGGAAAACGCCATTTAGCTTCTGTGTACTTGCTTTCCCTGAACATGCTGAACTAAATGTTCTCAAATTAGGAATGTGATATCAATGACCTTGTTTGTTCAAGGGCCATTGTAACTGAGACTGTCCTCAGTTGTTTGGGCTTTTTGTGACAAACAACTGTTATTCTTCTTTGGCATGTGTCTTGCTCCTAGGTTCTGTGTCAGAATTCCTTCAGAATCTAATGATTCCGCTTTCAAGTGGAATGTAAGACATAATCCTTCCCAACAAAACTTTCCTAAAATAGTTTTCTTCAGTATGAACATGACTGCCCCCCTAATGGGCAGGCTACAACACTAGTGGGAGAATCTTCACATAGACTAAATTTATGGCTGTGACATTAAATACAGAGTTCAGGTTTTATATATTCAAAATATAGTACTGCATGTCAGAAAAGATTGAACTCTAATAAGCAAAAAGGTTTTGTGTATGTCAGAGGCAGCATTTCTGCAGGAAATATTTAAGGAAAAGGCTCAGTAATAGCTGCTATGATCTGTTACGTATATTTTGATGATGGAAGCGTGTTAACTGAGGGCGTTTTGTGGGTTTTGTATATGGGGGAAGGGGTTGTTTAGGTTTTTTTATTTGTTAAAAAACAACTTCTGCCTGCAACCCACTGTCTTTCAGTCTGCAGGTCTAGTCACTTCTTTAACTGCTGCCTGAGGCAGTAGTGTGAATAAGGACAAATAAGCAAGGGAATGATTAGGTTTTGGGACTTGTAGGGCTTGTGTTTTTTATGATGGCAATCACAGAGTCAAAACTGTCTTGAATTATTTTGTGAAGTAGCTAAACATCTTAGTGGTACCATAAATCATCTTTGACCCTATAAAAGACCATAAGGATCTGGAAAATTACGTTTTTTCAGCACGTAAGTGTCGGAACAGTGTCAATGCAATTTCTTTATTTAATCAGCAAGTAGTATAAAAATGCCTTTGTTAATTCACAGAAATAGAAGCTCTATGGGCTCAACATATGTGTTCCTATCTCTGCCTCCATTTATAAAAGTATAGAGATCTAGCTAGAAGAGGGAAATACTAGTGGTGAAATATTTCTGCCAAGCTGAAAATTTTGATCAAAAGCAGATTTTGACAGCAGTATCTGGGTGAAAACAAACTGAGGGCTGGAAGCCTGTTTGTTTTCTAGCTGGAAAGCTTCTGCTTTAAATCATAAGGTACAGAATGTGGGGTGAGCTGCCATGAATAGTGCCTCTAGACATTGCCTTGTTTGTCTAGTCCCTTCCCTGCAGATGTTTGAATTTCCAGATATTTGACTATTTTTAGTTTCTTTCCTTTACCATAGAGTGCTAGACCTGTTTGTGTGCTATTGTGATTGAACGGTGTATGGAACCACTGGTGTAGAGAGAATGTGAGCTAGCTGAAAGGATCAAGTAGTTCTCTCCTGATTTCTTCCATATGCTAGACCTTTCAGAAGTGGAGCTCTTGCCTAATGATGCTCTTTCAAAGACAAGGGAAAACTAGCTTGCTTCTACTGATATCTACAGACTAACCTTTAAAATTAGGTCTTGTATCCAGGGGTTTCTTGATGTTTTGTTATCTGATTGCGCTATCGTTTGCTAGGTAGTTTTGTAGATGACAAAGATCTATGGGTTTTAGAAAAGGTGCTGCAATACTTGTTTGGAAGCCTGTCTTTGTTCTAGTATTCAGCAACATTTGGCGCTACAAATCTTCCTGAGCAATGGGGAGTGTACCAAAACTTTGGCTGAAAGCTGAGAAACATCTAGTGCAGATACAGGAAAGCTCTGAGAGGCAGTGGTTCAAGAGTTTATAGCCTTCGTTACATCAGGGGCCTTGGTTGAATATGAAACTGTGTCACAGAGGGATTTGGTGAATTTTGCTCTCTGCTTTTGCTGCTGACTCACTTCCTTCCATGATCAGAGATAAAGATTATTTTGGAGCTGTTATATCCCTACTGCTGACTTTCATCTACAGAGCCTTTTTATTTTCATTGAGGCCCAATAGTTTAGAATCATAAAATCATTTAGGTTGAAAGACTTTTAAGATCATCGAGACCAACTGTTAAGCTTAGTGGAAAGTAGGCTTCCACTGTGGCAGGGGCGGGTATTTTTGTAGGTGGCAGCCACAGGTATCTTCTCTTAGAATTACACATAGCTGAAGTTATATTAGCCAGCAAATTATTTTTTTTTATTGCCAAAAGTTTGTCATATTCAGACAGTAATGTAACTGTGTAAGTTGCTACTTAAAATTGTACAAGAACCAGGTTATCTGTCTCATGTGAATTGGTAATTGTCTGTGTGAGAAGCTTTTAGTCTACAGTGCTTGGTGCTATGCTGCAAGGCATCTTTTCTTTAACTCGAGTTCTTCCTTGCCCTCTCAGTTGGCATTATTGTTACAGCATCAAAGTATGTTACGGAAGAACGGTAGAGATCAGTCAGAAATGTGGTGTGTCAAGTCTGGAGGTAGACAAAATCTCAATGGATTTAATTTCTTCACCGTGTCCTTGTACTGCACTTTATTCTCCTAAGCAGGGTGGAGGTGATGAAACTGGCAGTCTGACTACTCTGAACTGTGTATATTGTCTGGATTCAGCTACTTCCTATTAGTAGTAGTAATCTTTAAGTACTTCTGGTAAGCCTTTGGCATTTGCATTTCCTTCCTTGGTAAGACAAGGGTAAGGCTCCCTGTTGGGGATAACCAGTGGATTTATTGGGAATGTTATTTTGTCAAAAAGACACAGATCTTGTCACTTGTGATTACTGTATGTCTACAGAGTTGAATTCTGGATGGAGAGTATTTTGTAGTACCCCTCCCTTAAACCATTTGAGTGGTGGTTTCCTGAAAGATTTCTGATCAACTTACAGCACAGGAGATAAGACACAAAATGCAATTATTCTTCTTTCTACATTGCAGGGTTCAGGTAGCTGCAACTGCTTAAGGCTTTTTAACTTCTGTTTTCTTTCAGTCAGTGGCACAAGGGGTTTGTCTGTCAATGACTTCTTGTCTGGTTTGGAGAATTCTGGATGGCTGCGTCACATCAAAGCTGTGGTGGATGCTGCTGTCTTCCTCGTCAAGGTAATTTGCATGCTGCTTCTTTATGTGATAGGAAGCTGACTTGCTACCAGGCAAAATTATGCTTAATGTTATGTAATGTGTAAAATTCTGCAACTGACCTTTTTTGGAGGTAGGCGTTTAGTATATATACTGGTACATTGGATATGCTGGTTAAAGTATTACATTTTTCTTTATGATTGGATTGATTTCTTCATTTCTTTATGCCAGCTAATGTTTTGGGATTTTTTGAATGCTATTTGGTCATCTTGCTGGGAGATAAATGGATTCTTATGGTTCCTGGTTCTTTAAGTATTTCTGAAAGGCGTAACCAGTTTGGAGGAGGATGGAACAAACTTATTTAGTGCACCCTGAAAAACAGAGCTCCTGGGGCAGTAATTGCAGAGCAGCCAAAGTGGCTATGCTGACTTCATTTGGCCAGGATATGGGACTCTTTATGAGGAATTTGGGGGAACAATTGCCTTTGCTAGGCACTTACGAAGCCAAGGGCTTGACCTGAGAGGGCTGGGTGAAGAAAAAAAAACTGGATCTTTGTTTTTACTAGGTGAAATAACAGGGAGTTAACTGAGTTAAAAGTGGATGATTGTCCTAAAGATGACCCTCTGTGGTGGTTTAGGCTAGGCCTTCCGTGGTGACCAGTTTGTAACCAAGGAAGGGTCCAGACAAACATCTGAGCTAACAGGATTTCATTTGTTAGCTGAAGCTAATAAACATTTCCTAGACCTTTACTTTTGTGTAGTATAATGACGAAGAAGTGAGTATCTTTAAAGATATGTTGGTGGTGTTTTGTTTTTTTAATCTGTACTCTGTAATTTGTAATCTAATTCTATTTCAGTATACGTTGCAAGCTTTTCTTGTAAGTTTAGTTTTATAAGGGAGAGAAAGAGAACTGGGAACCACTGGAGATGTTAGCTTCTGCAAAGGTGGTGGTGGAATTTCTTCTTTGTAAGGAGTTTTCTATACTTCCATGGAGAGATTCCTAGCTTTCTGACGGTTTTAAATTCTTTCCTCATAATAAACATTTTTCTATCTTAGTTAAATAAAATGGCCTATGCTATGAGTTTGGGATAAAGGCAGCTTTTTTATTTATCTACTAAATTTTGACTTTTGTCTGGAAAAGAAGATTCATCAAGAAACAACTGTGTTTTGTAGGCAATAGCGATGGAGAGCGCAAGTGTATTAGTGCACTGCTCAGATGGCTGGGATAGGACTTCCCAAGTTTGCTCTCTTGGAGCTCTCTTGCTAGATTCCTATTACAGAACAATCAAAGGATTCATGGTAAGCTAACTGTTGCATTGTTGAGCTCTTCCTTGGTAAATAAAAGATGTAAAATGTTTGAGTGTGAAAGGGAGCAGTGTAAACATACTGCCTTTTTTTGTGCGGTTACAAATCTAAAATGAGATTTGCAGTATACTGATAAATCTTTCTTACAGAAATACTTTCTACTGGAAAAAACATTTATTTAAAATCTAAAAAACTGAAATACAAATAGCAGATTTCTTTAGGCACCATGCAGAAATGTTGCCATGATTGTCTTTTGCATCCAAAAAAGCCCGTTATCTGTGACATAGTCCAAAGTGCTTATGTGAGATAGCAGACATACTAAATTACAGCAACTCTGTATTTTATCACTTGTCCCCAAATCAACATTTTTAAAATGTAACAATGACAACTCCCTCAGTGCCTGAGGATGTTTAAGCAATCTAAATGTCTTCATTTTTCCATAGAGAGGAAGAGGAATTTCGGTATGATTATTCTAAATTTTAAAGTAGGAAAATCAGTAGTGTTCTGCAGTGGCAAGGCAAGGTGTCATGGGAACTCCGTAGAGATAGTACATAAAACTACTACAATATATTGATTAGAACTGTCACAAATATTACAAGTGATGAAAGTGAAGTTGAAGATGAATTGGAAGAGGATTAAGTTGTGAATAATGAGAATGTGTGTAATCTTTACGGAAGTCATTTAGTCTCTTTGGCTTTGTTTACTCCTCGCTTTCAATTAGATTTTTGTGAAGACTTCTGCAATGGTCAGATGGTACTGTGTTCCTTTTGGTGCTTGATTCTGCGAAGTGATAAAACAAGCTACTGTTGATATTAACAAACTTACTGCTCTAAGTGTTAGAAAGATTATATTGTGTGGTTTTATGTAAACTAAGATAGCAGGAAGGAAATACTAAAATTTTTCCTATGCTTTGCCATATTTTGAAAGTTGATAATCTAGTGAAGTCATACATTATGCTTAAAGTGAGTCTGGCTTAAGAGCAATTATCTGATTAGCAAGTTGCTGAACTTTTTTACTAGTTTTGGAAATGTGCTTTGAGAATCTCCTCTGAAAGGCGTCCAAGAAAATAAAGAAGCTATAAAGTGACAAATGGTTGCTCCTGCTGTTATTAATTGGACTCAGATTTAATACAATTTAATCAGAATACAAAATAATCAGATTTATTGATACAATATATGGATAACCTGTGGATTTAATACATGTAAGATGTAAGATTGAGTAACATTTTTCATGAGAATTTGGTTTGTTTACCCTCTAGGTCTTGATAGAGAAAGACTGGATCTCTTTTGGGCACAAGTTCTCTGACAGGTAGTTCACTCCTCCAATATAGTAAAATGTATACAGCAAACTGAACTAAGATTGTGGATGTTAAATTTCTAGTAACACTGCGGTAGTTTAGCAGCAAGCTATTTTCAGTAAACAATGCACTGTATTCTATTTATTCAAATATGTATTGGATAATTGATTTATATTGCAGACATAACTTTTTAGTACTACTGGTACCCTGCTCTCAAATGTTGATGACAGCAGCTAGGTCTGCACATATGTATAGACAGTGCAAAACCAGTCTAAGGCAATGTCCCAGCTATTTAGGCAATATGAAACGCTTAGTTTTGATGTCTTTAAAGAAAAGTTTACATTTATGTTTACTTTGATGATGAAGTCACACCTATCTTTAGAAGTCCTATATGTTCAGAGTTCTGTTTTTTTCCCTTGATCTGCCTGTCATCAGCTATGACAATAGCCTTGCTGCTATTTACTGCTTATTAATTTACTTTTAGCTGATATACTCCAAAGACTGTGAAAATAATAGACACAAAGGAACTTAACTGTCTTATGTTGCTATTCTGTACTGAATACAAATGTGTGATTACTTATAAGTTAGAAAAACAGGTTAAATATAGACTTATTTCTATTCCAAAATTGCCCCAGTTCTTGAACTAAGGTGCTCAATCTCCACACCAAGGCTAGTGTCTAATTAATGTGCTGTCATTTAAAAACAATTGCAGGTAAGACTTTTTGGATTTCTAACTTAAACCAGTTTCAATCTGTTTATGGAATCTTTTTCAGATGTTGTCAGTTGGATGGTGATCCAAAAGAGATCTCACCGGTGTTCACCCAATTTTTAGAATGTGTGTGGAATCTGACTGAGCAATTTCCACAAGCCTTTGAGTACAATGAAGTTTTCCTCCTTCAAATCCATGAACATGTCCATTCATGCCAGTTTGGTAACTTCCTTGGAAACTGTGAAAAAGAACGAGAAGAATTAAAGTAAGCAGGCATATTGTAATGTGTCTTTCATTTATTCTGTCAGACTAAGAACTCGCGTGAATCTTCATTTTAGGCTCTGAATAGAAATGGAGGCAGGATTGGTAGTACTGAAAATTGTGTTGAACTGCATCAGGGAACAGCAGTGCTTCTTGTGCTTTTGCATTCTGGAGACAGTCTTTCTAATTCTGGGAGAAAATCCCATGCTGATTTTTCGTAGGGAAAGTTAAGGTACCTTTCTTCCTCTTTTTTTTTTTTTTTTTTTCTCCTCTCAAAGTAGGTAAGTTTAAGTTTGAAAATATCACTTCATTCTTCCCTCCCCCAGTCTCTTTTTAGGCAAGCTTAAAATTCTTGCCTGCTCAAGACTAGCCAGTTGGAAGAATTAATAGGGTAGCTTCCAATGCTTTCAGCTGGCAAACTTCTGTAAAGTTTTTGTCAGTTTGTCTCACATTGTATTTTAAAAGCAGTAGTACTTCTAAAATTGGCATTTCTATCCAACATTAGCATATGCCAGGAAGAAGTTGATTTTACTAAGAGCTTTTAATTCAAGACTTATAAGTATTTCTGGTAACTTTTTCTTTTTTTAAAGATTGATTTATTAGTTGAAGAGCTTCTGGTTTTTTGCTTGCAGTCACTGTGTTGACCTTTGTCTCTTTTTGCTTTAAGAGTAAAAGAGAAGACCTACTCCTTGTGGCCATTCCTTCTGGCAGAACAAAAGAAATATCGGAATCCTCTATATAATCCAGACTTTTTGCCAGAACTAACTCTTTTGGAGCCTAATACAGTATCATTCAATTTTAAGTAAGTTTAAATAAGACACAGTACTTCTTCAATTTTGTCATTATCCTGCATAGTTAAAACTGTCTGCTTCATGCAGGTTTTGGAGAAATATGTACCATCAGTTTGACCGAAGTATGCATCCCAGGCAGTCTGTGCTCAATCTTATAATGAATTTGAGTGAGCAAAATAAACAACTGGAAGAAGACATTAAAGAACTGGAAGCTGTAAGTATTACAAAATCAGTATATGTATATGTGACTTCTTGTCTTTCCAATTCACATTTAAAGTTGTAATAATGCTGCTAGCTTTCACGTGAATGTCACTACTGTATGCCTGGCACTTACTCTGTGGAATGTTGACTTTTGACTTCCACTGTATGCTTCTGTGATGAATGCCAGACTATGCAGCCAATGTTTTACTCTTAGGCATCATTCTGCTTTACTGATGAACTGAACTATGTAAAAGTTCTCCTACTATCAAAACATTACTGAAGATATTTTAATGTAGGTTAAATTTCTGTGAAACTTATCTTGGATAAAAAGGTACCCATCATAGCTACAGCTGTGTTGCTAAACCAAGGAGACTGAAAATGTTTTATTTCCATTATAGCTACTAAAATGGAAGCAGTAAGTATTGTCTTTTTAACTTCATATGCAGGTGCATGCTGTTGTAAGTCACCATAATTATGGGTCATGTACATTGTAATGCTTATTTCAAGACAGGGCTAAATACAGAGATAAGATGTATATAATTGACTTCTGGGTGCTAGTGTAAACAGCCAGGATAGGCTGTATCTGATTTTATTCTAGTATGACTTAGTGGCTTTTAATTGATATTTCTGTTATAGTCAGTTAAGGTGCTGAAACTTCAAAATAATGTGTTTTAAGGAACGCAAAAGTCTTCTGATTATCAGTTTTACTACTTGTGACTGGCTAGAAAGGTAACACTCCTGTTTGTTATGTTGGGGGGAGAAGGGGGAAGCACAGCTTTTCTAGGAGGGAAGATTTTATTAAACTGATCCTACTGTAATGTAATGAATGCAGGTCATTTAATCTTATACTGTTTCAAATCTTAATTGTATATTTAAAAGTTTTTATACAATTGAAGCAATAAGATGAAAACTCAAGATGAAGCAATCTAAAGAATAAGCAAGATATAAAGTAAAGTCTCAGTTTTGAATTTTCTAGAACCTCATTCCAAGATAATAACTTCACCTGAGCCCACATTTCTCACTTGAGTGATGAAGAGATGCATTTGTTTGAAATCTTGATGTAGACTTTGCTAATACCGTTTCCATCTTCAAAAAGTTGATGTCAAGAAACACCGAAGTCTTATGGACTTAGTCTCCATTCTAAAGAACACAAATACACCAACAAACAAATCTGTTCAGTTAACTAGTGCAAGCTCCCAGTTACTGGGTGAGTGAGTTCGAATTAAAAACAAAACGAAAACAAACAAATAAAAAACCCAAACCACACAACTGAAAAAACCCTTAATCCAAATCTTTCCTATTCTCTTGCTCATGCTTGCAGGATAGGTCCTTTTTTCCAGTCCTGCTTTTCAGTTGACATGTTTTAGTGTATTCCTGAATTTGAACAAAACGTATTAGTATTTTTTGGATCTGAAGTCTATTGGCAGGTTTTTAGGAAGGATATATAAGGCTTAGGTATCAAACTGCTATGTCTTTAAGAGACTCATGATCTACTTATTAGCAAGTTTCATCTACTTACCAGTTACTGTTAGCAAGCTCCCTGCTTATTAATTGGCAGGCAACCTTTCTGTCTTCTGCTCAGCTACAAATTTTAAGCAAGCAGTGCTTGTAGCATCTGCTGTGGAGAATAATGTAATATCCAATGGCCTAACACTTAACATGACTGTTACATATCTAGCCTAGGGTATGTCATACAGGATTCTGTAGATGCTGAGTTGGCCAGCAAAAGAAGGGGATTCACTTCCTTTTGAAGCAGAATATTATCAGTAAAGAGTCATTCCCACTGTCAGTAACTATTTTCTGTATTTCAGAAAATAAAGCAGAGAAACGGGCAGTCAGATGTGGTCCTTGTGAAGGAACATCAGCAGTCTGCTCATCCTGCCCCCGTGGCACTGAAGACCCCTCCATGCTTCAAGAAGGAGCAGCCGCCGATCCCTGGGAATGATGCCGTGAGAACTATAGAGGGCAGCAACACAGCAGACAATCGTTACAGTGAGCTTGTGTCCGAGTTCTCCAAAGCTGAGCCTGCTGTTGTCAGCTTGGAGTACGGAGTGGCCAGGATGACCTGCTAATTAAAATCTGGCACTGTGCTCTCCTTGACTGATTGAATGGAGAGATGGATTATTTTGAGGATGGGTCTCTGCTGCATGACCAAAACATGATTTGTATATCAGCAAGTTTTGTTAATGTAGGCTAGAACAGCATGCTAGTCGTCAGGTGTTTGCTGTTCTTTCAAGGGAAAAAAAAGGTCTAGTTGTCTTGTTAAAAGAAACGGGCATTTGGTAAGTAGTGACTAAAAATCAAGGAATGGTATGTCTTTGGACTTAGGTCAGTTTGCACTAAATTGATTAAAATAGTAATATTACTTTATTCATTATAGGAAACCACAGGTGTTCTTTCACAAACTGATTTGATTTGGACAAGAAAACTTGAACTTTTAAGGACTGAAGCTACATGTATATATCGCATTAGATATGAATATGTATACCCTTGTTTAATGTCATCCAGTACTAAATTCAGTGTATTAAGTGCCATGGAAAAGTATGACACATTTCAAATCATAAATAGTTGGCCTTAAACCTGTCAGATCAATTATATTGTTCTTTACTACTGCAGTCTACCTGGCTCTGTTTACATTGTATTTGCTCAAATTTTTATATCCTTAAAAGAGGACTGAATATAAGGAATGAAGCATGCCTATGCTGGCACAGCCTTTCAGCAAATAGCTATATGAATGTTAACTTACCACTTAAGACTGTTTTGTCTTCCATTCCCTCTGTTGCTTAAAATATAATAGATTGCCCTGATTTTCCTCTCTGGCAGCTCAGTAGATGGAGCATCACTGAAGCTACAGGTTGTCTGACCTCAAATGGTTTCATTTGGGCACAAGGTGTTTACGTGTAGAATAAGACATGTCACATAAGAAAACAAAACTTAGCTAATAACTGAATAGTCAGATTCTTTTAGATTATTTACTGTGTGCTGTGCAGTTGTTCAAGTTGCAAGACTGCAAACAGAACTTCTGGAAATGTAGTCTACTGATACTGTTCCCAAGTGGGGGAAAAAAAAAAATCATTCATGTGTCTGAAGCTCATGAGAAACTGAGTGTCTCCTAAATGTTTTGTTAGAAGAAAATTTTGGTTATTAGTGAAAAGCCCTTTTCATCTTGTAAAAACTTGTTCAACCTGTGTGTATCGTGAATAACTTCAGTATCATCTGGAGATTCTTATGTAATTGGAGAGAGGAAAAAACTTCTAGCAGGATGCAGTAGAGATCATGGGACATAAGAAAAAAAGGGGGAAACTTACAGTTTGTAAGCTTAATTAGGTATCTGTTATTTTCTAGTAAGAGAGAAGGTTTTTGCTGAAGTTTGTATCATGATAGATTTTCTGAGCACATAACAGAATAAGGAAGAAAAATGTTGATGCCCAGTTCTTAAATTATAACTTTGGGTATTAAGATCTCTAGGTATGATGTTAGATTAATGCTACTGACCTTTTATCTCTTGATTTAAATAATTTTTGTTTTCAAGTGAAAATAAGTCTATTCTCATCCTAATCCCTGTGTTTTGTCAAAATTACTGGCGTGCTACATAATTTGATATGCAGCATTTCCCTCTGCACTGTATTGGACCCAGGACTCTATTAGCAAGGCCAGTATAGGTCACGGTCAAGTTGCACTTGTGAAGCTGTCTGGGAGAAATTAGCTGTGACGCTTGTATTTGGCTATTGATTCACCCATTTCACTAATTTGTTTTTTAAAAGCCTTTTGGTGTAAATAAAGGTTCGTAAGTATTTTTATTCCAAAAGGCATAAGCATATAGTGTCATATTTAAAATACATTATCCAGTTATTTAAACACATTTAGAATTTCTCCACTACAGATTTTGATAGTTTTCATATTTGCACAAGTGGTGCCTTACAGGGTTGCAACAAGAGAGGTTTTCGTGCCTTGTTATTTATTGTCTCCCCTCCTCCCTCACCTTCTGTATTAACTTTGTTCTGTGGTTTTTCTTTGGAAAAACATCTTGTATATTAAGCCTGTATTATATCACAAACAAACTTATCACTGAGAATATAGGTGTTATCAAGTTGTACTTGTGGGTTTTTTTTTTATATTTAGCTGCTCTGGTGTGCCATGTACACTTTTCATATTTATTGTTTAGAGTTTGTGGACTCAAAATATTATATTAAGCTTTTTTGCAAATATCACTGTATTTTGTTTTTACTTTAACATCCCTCTGAGTAACCCTGTATACAAGGCTTTTGGAGAGATCTGTTGGCTTTCAGTACTGTTATAGTGAGTTCATTTCAGTCTTCCGGGCCTTTTAATTGGCAGAGTTCACTTCTTAGCGAAAGGAATCAGAATGCCATTTTATTTTAAATCAAGGTAGGCATGTTAGGTCACTTTCAAAATGTTACAAAACTGTCTGCTCAGGCACCAAACCTGTTTCTCTGTCAAATAATACAATACTTCCTGATCTGAAGTAAATATTTTACTCCAGTTAATATGTGAATAGTGTTTTATAAGGCTGTTCTGTAGAGCAGCCATCTTGGGAGGTTCAGATGGCTCTGCCAACTCAACTCCCAGGGTCACCAGTGAGAAAATTTCCTGCAGAGAGGCATCTGTCTCTTCTTATTTGCTATTTAGGCTTAAGCCAAAACTACCTAAAGCACATGGGACCTGTGGTGAAGTGAATAGATCGTAGTGAAGTGAGCTCCAACAGAAAGCTTGGCAGGATGGCCAGGACTGAGCGCAGTGGGGCTGTTCTGTGTCCTTCAAGAAGGGTTTAAAAAACATCAAGTTGACTAAAAAACTGTGGCAGTAGCCTAGGAGCAGAAATAATTTTAATTCTTATTTCAGTGGATGAGCTTGTCTTCATCATGAAAATGCTGCTCCAGGAGCAGTTACAATACTGTAAGGTGCCTCATATAGATCAAAATAATGTGCAGAACTCTCTCTTTCAAGCTGTGACATTATTTTGTAGTTGATTGGTGTGCTCACCAGTTGCTTGAGAATGTAATGTTCCAGACAGAAAATTGGTACAGTTGATTCTGCTCCATAGGTTGCAAGACTTTGGCACTTGTCAATTCTGCGCTTCATCTTCAGGAGATCTCCATGAAGTCTTTGGGTTTCTATATTTTGTGCTGTGCTTGATCTTTTTTCTTTTAGTGAACCAAGCTGATAGTTTCACCTGAGAACTTATTTCATTTTGTACTCCAGGCAATTTAAAATATTTATTTCCCTAGTACCGAAAGAGTTGGGCTTATTTTTTGGGAGGCTTGCTGGTGTCACAAGGTATTCTTCCATACAAGTTTAAATATCCAACAGTTCTATTTTGTAGGGCGACTGCCAAATCAGACTAAGAAATTAATTAGGCAACACTGAACTGAGCCTGTGCATTTTCTACACATGTCCAATTACTAGTGACCTAAATCTAGGGCAAAAGCCTGAAGAGTCCACTTAGAGAACTGGAACAGCAGTCCTTCCATAAAACTACACATTCCTATGTGGAACAAATGCCCTAGAATAATGGTGTTGTAGAAGGAAAGCTATCACAAACTGTGACAGTTTGATGTGTCTCTTCCACAGGATAAGCATGCCAAAGAATGCCTTGCTGGGAAAGGTGATGTACTCTTCCTCTCTAGTTGCTGTTTTCCTGAGGCCTTTTGATACAGTAACACATCAGCAAATCTCTGAGAATTTACTACTCCCATTCTATTAAACTGAGCACATAACTGGATGCTCAGTTGGGCTGAAGCGGGGCTGGGGTAGCTTAGCTTAACTACTGTCCTCTTAAGGAAGTGACATAAATAATAGAAGGAAGTTCGATGTTAAAATAGCACAGGACGCATGCTGTCAACATCTGTTCTGTAGAGTCCTGCCCTGCTCTTGAGCAAGTGTGACTAGCATGAGGGCATCGTGTAAGCATGATTGCTTTCTAGTTAGTTTAAAGATAATCTGATTTCAAACTAGATCATCCCTCCAGTGGTATTTATAGATCTTTAGGTCAGAACCTAAAGGTTGCTCTTAAAACTCTTTATTTGCTAATAGTTCTAAACCTGTAACTGATCACAGGCTAAGTGTACTGGTTGTGAAACCTATATTAACCTTTAGAATTAGATCCTTAGGCTGAAGTCTGCTTTGACTTGCTGTCACCGTTTATGCCACACTTTCCTTCTGGTGTTGCTTATTGTGGTGCTAGATGTCTGCCGGATGTAACGGGCTTCTTAATGCTTTGGATGTTTCAATAACCTGAAAGTACTGCAGCTTTCTTCCACTACTCTGAAGGCTCAGATCAGCCTCAGTGAACAGTGTGAGTGAGCTCATGTTTGATCTAGTTAGCTTGACCTGCCTACATGTTAAATTGCATTCAAAATCAGCACGGCATCATAATTCAATAGCGCAACTTCTGTATGCACAATAGACTTAAGGAAAAGGGGGATCCTTTTCACAGCATGTAGCAAGGAACAGGACACTGCAGGGGTATGACTCATAAAGTAGAAAAAGTAGAGCTGTTTTGATGTCCAGCAGCAGTTCAGGGACTCGAGATGGAAGGTCAGAAGCATGCTGCTTCTGAGATCAGTTTCCAGGTCCCGGAGAATTCGGTGACCTGGTCTGTTAAAAACTTGCAGCTGAGCAGTTCTGCACTGACATCAAGCAACAGAAAATATATATGGATCTGTGTTTCTTGATTTACTTGCTTCATGTAATAAATGTCCTGATGGTAACTTTGGAGTGCAATATTTTGTTTATTCTTGTTTGTATTTTAAGGTCAGTTGCATACCATTTAAAATTAAGTGAGATTACAGTTTTGGCACAAACTATAGGTGTTTTCCATCTTAATGACAAGATTAGCATGTACATATCTTGTACTTTGTATCTCTGCATATATTTCTGCTGAATGCTTTTCTTGCAAGCAGGCAGCCCTGGTGAAGTCCCATGCTGCCCCACCAAGGCATTCCTCCTTACTTAGCATTACAGATTGGTTTCCTTGCTCTGTCTTACTATTATTCTTCAGTCTTACAGTTTATCTTTACAGCTGTCTGTTGGCAATGTCCCCTGGCAAGCATCTTTCCATTGAAGAAAAAGGGTTTGTTGTTTTTCTGTCTCTCAGGAATTTTTACCCCTGAACTAGTGAACTTGAAAAATAGTGCTTACTCTCCCCTTTGGGGCTTCTGAGTGCCTGTTGACTTCCACAGTCAGTTTGCTTACACATTTTAACTTCAGACATGGCTATTTGGAAATAAAACATTTAGTCAAACGTTAGATGTGACAAAGGGAGAGAAAACTTTTCATTGTAATGTATCTGGAAAGACTGGCTGTTTCACTAGCATTTATTGCTCTATGTAATGCTCTCTGTAGAAGTCATTTATCTGTGTGCTGGAATCATGCTTGATGTATATTCCTGGAGAAACTTTAGCAAATGGAGTTTTGTAACAAGTATTTTATTTGTACGTGTTTTCAAAATCCATAAAGCTTAAAATAAAATGATCTTAATATTGCCAATCTAACTGGACATTAAGTAGTCCATTTATAATAGCAGTGTGTGAACATTAAAATTTTCATTTTATGGATGACTCATACCTGATACAGACTATAGAATACAGAAATGACTTGGCCTATTTATCAGTTTCTTGAATGATTCTGTAACTTTTAGATACGGGAGACTGGCTCAACTTTGTGTTATTCACTGTACACTGCTGGTCTGTTAATTACAATCACTATTCTGAGCTTAATTTAGGACTTAGGTATCAAGAGAATTTACGTATTTACTTATTGTTACCATTACTGCATACTTGGTAACCCAGATAAGTGTTTTCAACGGCTACAATAAATCTTGTTAGGAAATTGGAATAATTTTCTGAAAACACCAGCTTCTCTTCTCAGTGACTTTAACTAGTAAGAACAGTTTTCTTTAATTCTTAGTTAGAATTCTAATTCTTAGAATACAGCTGTATTCTTCATTTGGTAAAGACAGCAATAATTTTTGTCATGGTAATAAAGCTCTTCCTAACTTGTACTTGCTACACAGTGCTCAAGCTTCTTCCAACAGCATTTTGCTCATATTTACTTCAGCTGCATCCAGCTTCATGCTGATCTGTGCTGAGAATATGGTTTCTGTGCATAGTACAGATGGAAACGAATGCACTGGAGCATTGGACTATGCAATTTACAGTCAGTGTTGTGATCTTTATTACAGAATGAGACCCTCCTGCTGTAGGTACATGCAACTTATAGGGCTCTCTTCAATCCATTGGAGGCTTTTATTCAAGTGGCTTCCTTTGGATAAAGCAGGCTGTATGTTGAAATATACTGTGGGAGAATCTGGCTGGTACCATTAGGGGAAAATGTCAAAACTCCTGCTTAAGTCATAGCAGTATGATTTAACCATATGCCACAGCAATCACAACATCCATCAGCTGGTTCTGTGTCCAGTGGCACAGAACATGAAGTGCATGAGCATGTTTATCCACATGTTCATCCGTGCGCGGGTGCTACTGGCTGTACTGAAAGTGCAAGTTTTGTATGTGCATACACAAGTGGAGCAAAAAACTGAGTTTAACTTGCTCCTAGAGTAACCTAGAGGCTTGCTTATTTATTTTAGTGACTTAGTCCAGGGAGCATTCATTGCCTCACCTGTCTTTGAATACAACCTGCCAGAGTTCATGCATTACTTGGAGAGTGCATGTTTAAACTGAGGATAGGCAACATATGTGAGAAATAACTGGCTACTGTGCAGAATGGTTGAAGTGAGGCAAGTGGGACATAAAAACAATATAAAGGCCAAATGGAGATGGACATGTCATTCTTGATCTTTGTGGTGGCCACACTGGGCTGTGGGAAGAGGAAGAACTGATATTGCAGTGGCTTGAGGGCTTCAATGCTAGCTGAGCTAGTTCCAGAATCTGATGAAAGACTGAGTGATCCTAAAAATGTTGTCTGGTTTGTGTTTATTTTTCCATCCCCTGAAGCTGCCCTGGGTAAAACACGAAAGATGGCTGCTTTCTTGCAAGAATATGGCTTGGCAGAGAACAGGGCTGTTCTCTGAATATTCAGCAGTGTGGCTGTTGTTCGGACACGTTGCTCGGTTCTGACACTGCTCAGGCTGAGTCCCTCTGTGAAAGCATGAGGCTGCTGCAGCTTAGTGCTTGGAGATTCATGTGAGAATGCTTTAGAGGGGGAAATGCTGTCAGTGATTGGATCCCTCTTTATCTTCTAATCCCACTTTAAGCTTTTAGTAAACTTGTTTTTAGTAGTATATGGCTGGAACAAATGATTCTTGATAGACCAGGTGTTTTTTTGCTTGGTCGCTGAACTTTGCATGTGCACTGGCTTTCTAGGTTATCTGGTGATGTGCAAGTGTCCCATTAGTCCGCAATATGTTGAAAAGATAAAAGTGTGACTACCATGACAGAATAATAACTTTGATTACTTTTTATCCTTGAATGTGAGAACAGCACATGAATGGGAAAAATAAGTTATAATGGCTGTTATATCATTTATCTAGATGGCTTTTAAATGCTCATTGTGGGTACAGGAAATGTCAGAGGAGGCTATGATTCCTATGTGGGCTATTCACTTAAGAATTGGACTTGATCCTTGTGGGTCCCTTCCAACTCAGAATATTCTGTGAAATTTCTGTACCTACAACAATTATGAAGCATACTGAAAAGGAATGGTTAGTGGAAGAAAATGGATGAATGTTTATGCGAATGTTAATTCTATATTTAAGGAGGGTTTTGTTTTGAAAATACTACTTCATCAAATATTTAAATTCCAATGTGAATGCAGCAAGAATGATAGAGGTGTGTGGTTAGCAGTGTCTCAAAAGAGAAGCATAAGCACTCTTGATGCTTGGTACTTTATGAAGACAAAGCTTTGTAAATATTAATCTAATGGTTCTTTTTAACAATTTATGGTGAGTTGACTTCGGATGGTGAATGCTTTTTGGGACAGGAAAATGTAAAGGGAGAATATAGAGCACAACTGGATGTAAGCATCACTATGAATTTTGTGAAATATGGTGCAGAGGGGAGCACTGATATTTTGATAGCTGTAAAAAAAATTGAGGCTGAACTGCACTGTAATTCCTTTTGCTGCTGCTTATATCCCATAGTACACGTCCATCCATGCTGCCAAAGAACAGCCTGGGAGGAGAGAGATAACTGATATCCAGCAATTTACTGATATCAGCCAAGAAAAAGGAAAGAGAGCTGCTTCCCAGGCATAGATTGTGTGGAGAAGATTGCATACCAAGAGTGGGTCATGAGATTGTCAGAGGATGAATTTCTGCTTGGACTGTTGGTCGGCTGGAGTTCGGCAGTAGGGAAAGGATTAGGTTTAGCAATAAGAACTACTTTAACTTATTGATGTTTGAAGTATTGTAGTGTATAGAGGAACTGAGATATTTATATTATCCTAAAGCTGAGTTATATATAGTCCTAAAAATTCAAATTCCTGGATCTCTATTAGGCTTGTTCTATTTCAGCATGAGAATCCATATGTAAAATTCTGCTTTGCTATCGTAAAGTCTTGCCAAAAGTTTATTTAAAGAACACAATTTGGCAGAGACTGCTTTATCATCTGCTGATATGCATTGAGTCCTCTATGCTCTCTTGTGGTTAAGTGCTCTTAAGGCTATTCAGTTTCTGGTGATTTCTGCTATTTTCTTGCTTTTCCTCTCTTCTCTGTCTATATTCAGTTAGACTCCAAGGCAACTGAGGCTGAGAAGAGCTGCTCATGTGTAGCTGCAGAGGTCAGCCAAGGGACAGTGGTTTACTACTGAGCTGCTCATCTTGGTAACAGCTATCCAAGTCAGCAAGGTAGAAAGTCACCACTTGCAATTTCTATCAACTGTACACCATGCTTGGTGTGAGCTGCAGAACAGCGTGGTAATATGGAAACTGGTATTATGGTAGGTCTGTAGAACTGCTAATGGCCAGACCTCCTTCTGAAAAGGACCATTAGGCAAGAACTGGAAGAACAGCACTTCTGAGCAGCACTTGAGGTTGTGAAGTGTGGTGCTCTTTCCTTTTGAGGATTAGGGAGAGCTGCTCTGATTTACTGCAGTTAAAAGGCACTCTGAAACTCTGCTGCTCATGTGCAGTCTGCTGCTTCATAGGTTTATTAGCGTAACAGATAATGGGGTTCCTTTAGTGTTAAACAGCAGTGGGTGTATTGAGGCTGTGCTTTTTCCCTGAGAGTGTGTTTAAGAATTGGTAACCATGGCCTAGAATGAGCTAAGGCATCTCAGGTGTTATAAGGTCAAGGAAACTTGTTTTTTTAGCAGCATTTGGTCCATTAAACATCTACAAGTACACCACCAAGTAAGTTTCTACTGCATGTAAGTTAAGGAAAAGCTCCCCTCCCAGCTCTCTGGTAGAGGTTGGGCTAAACTGAGTTTTCCACTTTGGATAACAAATGTTCTGTATTTGGCTACAAATTACAATATGCTTTTTAGGAGGAAAAAAATGTCTAAGATGCTCCTGTGTCTGTTTAATAGTTTTTGAATTTAATGTAGTAATTTGAAACTGGTAGGGCAAATTTAAAACTGGTAGGACTTTGTGTAAAATACATTTTTAATCCATATAGTTTTAAGAAAGAAAAAAACACAATAAAGATATCTTTCGGATGAATTCTGAAAATAATACTGGGGTTTTGGTGTATTTTTTCATACTTTTTTATATAGTGGATTCATACTACCTGAAGTGGGTAAGGAATGCTTCTCTGAAGATGATATAATGAACACTGTGGCCTCAACATTTGACACTTTGTTAGGAGTAGGATGGTTTCCTGCACGCAAGGATTGTTTTGAAATTATCCATTGTCTTGAAGATGTTCCTACTCAATGCTGTGCAGAGGCATTAACTTGTTTTGGGTGAAGGAAATGATGTATTCACAATCTCTTGGGTTTTTCCAAATATTTTTTACTTTGTGGATATTTTTATTAATATCCATCAAATAACGGTGACATGTACTCCACAATGTTTTAGTTACCCATTCTTGAGTGTAAGTCTTCAAATATACTGAGGTTTCGGAGAGGGAGTTGTCAAGCCTTTGTAGTCTGTTCATATTGACAAACTGAACAAAGCCTCATTTCACTTTTAAAGCTTCATTGAGGGTGAAGGGCTCAGCACAGAAATGCAGTCATGACCTATTCATCCAGCTGCTTATTCTTCTTTAGGGACCTTGACTCTCTGGACATAAAACTAAACAGAATGGGGCAGGGAGAGAAGCACTTCCCCAGAAAAAAATCTGTCAAAGCTAAGTGCACCTTGTTGTTTGAACATAAAATACCTGGAACCAGTCTTTGTGGTGACTCAAAAATTGAAGTATTAGCTACTGTTAATCTGAGTTTGAGGCAGCTCTCAACATGTGTTTAGTTCCTTGTTTTTGCTGCCATTCAAATGACAGTGTCATTGGAAGCGCATATCCACTGTCGTCCTTGTTGCTTTTATGTGCCATCTAGGCCAAGATAGAACTATGGAAAGAGCCTGAGGCTACTGACGTAATGCAGTTATGCTGCTATGACATTATCATTTTCAGCTGTAATTTGATTTATTGCCATTTTAAGCATTACTCTCTTCCTTCTGTGGTGCAAAGATAATAGCAACTGCCCTCTTACTTTCTGCCATTTTTGTAGACTTTAATATGTAGTTGGTTATGTTTTATCAAACTAGTTGGACAAGTGTGATTTTTGGAAAACAGATTTTATTTAAAACTAAAAGCCACAAATATGTCAGGGAAAGACATCTGTATAAAATTACTACTTTTATCAAGTCCTGTAAGACTACAAACAGGACTGAAAACATGCAGAATAATGATGAGGTTGCTGAACAGTTCATCAACCCTGAAATTCTCAGTCATTTCCAGAATAATACATTTAGCTGGCTAGAAGAGCTGTGTGGAATACAAGCGAATTTCATATGAGACCTAGAGCTAGCAAGGAATGTTAGGTAAACTGTGCAAATTATTTAAAAGTTGCCTCAAGAGATCCTAGGACTGATTTAATAAAACAGGAGCAATGCAGAAATACATGTCAAAGCTGTAAATCATAGACAAGCAATGGAGAGATGAAATTACTCTGCCCACTTCAGCCAGTATCCATGTAAATTATCAAAACCCTTGAGCACTCTCTCCAGTGACCCTGAAGGAGGTATCACAAGCTGCTGGCACGTACCCAGGTCCCAGTGACACCCAGTGGGATTCATCCCCAGCTTTATATACCCACTTCTGTGCAGATATAACCTCTGAGCTGGTCACCCTTGGCTCCTTGCACAGAGGAACAGCTGTTTCTGGTGCACAGCTGCCCTGAGGAAGGTGCATGTCTGAAATGGGTCATATGAAACCACATGGTGAAAAAGCCTGTTTCTGTCGTTTGACTGCAGGGAGCCTCAGGTGACCCACTCAGTCATGTGCAAAGTCAGGCACTGTGAGTCACTTCCCTGCTGCTTGTACAGGTTAAAGGTCTAGAATTTGGAGTAGCTGAGAAACATGCCTGGGAATGTAAGGGCTCATGAAGGAGCAAGGTGCCTAATATGTTCAACATTGCAATGGTTATGAAATGGAGCACTTCATGGCAATGGCCTCTGGAGCAGCACTTGGGAGCATTACAAGGCCCCTGGACACCTTGTGCTGCTTGTGGTGAGTTGGGGCATTCACAAGTTGCTATTTCTAGACACCATAGTCTGAAGTCTCATCCTACTAGTAGCAGAGCTTGGGCTGCAGCCCAGAGATGGGTTTGCCTGGTTGGCAAGAGAAACTGAAGAACAGGCTTCAAAACACCAGTGTGCAGAGCAGAGAGCTGATTAAAAAACTACTGGCAAGAGATGCTGGTGCTTGGTGAAACATGCAAGGAGGTCTGGTCCCAAATTCTGCCTCTGGTCTGCTGCCTTTTAGCTATTAATGTAATAGTTAAGAGTTGCATATGAAAGGAGAGGTTCCTGTTCATTTTCTTAATGGACCTGGGTGGGTTCAGGCAGGCACCTCTCTTGCAGGGCTGTGCTGACACTTGGGCTATGTTGCTGGGCTGAGCAGGGTTGCAGTGCAGCAGAAACCCGGAGAGAGCATCACCCTCTCCTCTGTGGTCTCTCCTTGGACCTTTCTGTGATGACTAAAGCTTGCCTTGGAGCACTGTGGTGCTTTCTATCCTTCCAGGGAAGCAAAGCAGGCCTTCAGGTAACTCATCAAGACAAACAAACTAAAGAGAAGGAAAGGGATGTAAGAGGGAGCACAGTTCTGAGGGAACTTATCTAAGATGACTGTAACCCTGGTCTTCATCTTCCTGGCCAAGTGCTCTGGGACTCCTTGGGGCTCAGGGGATACCAGTGAGACCAGCTGGGATAAGGGGAAGGCTTTGAACCACAGTCCTTACCCCAGGCAGGGACATTTGAGCCTAAAAGGCCAGAAGAGACTATTCTAAATAGATGAGTTAGCTCTGAAAATGGTTGCGTCTGAAGTGGCCTGTGTTGTAAGTATGTTACTGGGAAAGGCAGCCTAGAACTAAAAACCAGGTTTCTGCAGAGCTTTGCAATGCTAAAAGGAGATGTACTTTGTGTGCTTAACATTTGATGTCCCATGATGTCCCTAAGGAATATTGCTCCCCCATACACATGTGTTTCCTAAAGGGCTCAGTGATACTATTGTTGGATCCTAATTATTTCCAAGGCATGTTCCAGATGTGTCATGATACCATAGGTATACCAAGGTCTGAGGCCAAGAAGTGATGCCAGCAGTTGAGTATGTTGAACTGGGAAGTGGAAGAGCATGATCTGTAGTGCTGACTACATTGAGGTGCTCCTCACTGGTGATGAAGCCCCATGTGTTGTGTAGAGGTGAAACTTTTGTTCCCTTGGGCACATAGGAAATCCTCCTCCCCTCTGAAAATGCAGAATTGGGAACAAAAGATAAAAATTGCCATGTGTGTGGTGGTTAGCAATTGTGCTGTTAAGTGAAGGTATTAATTCATTACCTATTAGTTTTGGTCTTTGTGAAGGAGATTTACTTTAAGGTAAATGTGGAATACTGTAGCAATTGCTATAGAAAGCCGTATTTCCTTTTTATGTGACAAGTCTAACAAAATAGTGAATTATGCAACTTGCTTTCACCAAAGCATCTTAAGTAGTTTGTAAATATTCCTATATGCCAGATTCTTTAGGTGGAACAAGTAAGATTTTTTTTATTATATACCCTTGCTCTCTGGAAAACCAGTTAAATTACTAGTGGATATGAGATTCAGAGAAAGATATTTTGTTTCTCTTAGAGACACTTTAATAATTTCCAGACTATAATAAACCAAGAGTTAGTTCTCTAGCTTTTTTAATTGTTTTGTATGATTGTATGAGAGTAGGAAGATGGCTTCATAGTTAAATGTGGAACTCTGGGAGATGTGAATTGGATGGCAGAGTCTGCTGCAGGCTATCTCTGACCTCAGATAAGTCTTTTAATCTCAGTGTTACTCCTGTTTGCCTGTGGAAAACTATGATAATATCCTCTTTTCATCAGTTCTCCCTTTGGTTTGCTTAGATTGCAATCTATTCAGGTCAGAGATTTAGCTTTATCTGATTTATATGGACCAATTTAACTGAGGGCCCTGAAGCTGGATCTAGAGATAATTCTATTTTCTAATAGTACTGTATGGAAAATATCTTCAATTAATCCATGAATCCACTAAAATCACACTGAATAACAATTCCTCCCAAACTGCTTGAAATTTCTATCAAATTGCAGAATGGCAGTATTATATCTAGATGATGGGAACAACAGTATACAGATGACAAATGAAGGTCCCCAGTGTTGGCACCATCTGAATATTTTATGCTAAAGTGCTGTTTTTAATCTAAGATGGCTAGTACTTGATGTGTCTTAACATACTGTCATAAGAGCTTGTAAAGGAAAAAAAGTAAGTTCTGCAGAAGCCATACAGAAGCACTGCCCCAGTTGCATCAGATCTGTTGGATAAGAAAAAGTGCTGAAGATCAGTACCGGTGAAAATCAAGATATTAAATCTTTCTTTTCCATTAGCTTGTGAGGCAAAAGTGAGGAAGAATAAGAACAACTTAAAAACAACACACAAAACAAAAGTCTAAAGTGAATGGTAAATGGTTTCTCTGTAAACAGAAGAATTGAAATTGTTATATCTAGAGGCCTTGGAGAAACTGGGAAGTACAGAATTAAGCAGTAATTAATGAAAATGGGAATCCAGAAAGCTGTTCAGAATCAGATAAACAACATCAAGGAGCCAGATTTCTTTGCCTTCGGTGAAGCAGGTCCAAACCTCTGAGTTCTGATTGCCTTTCTCATGGGAGCTGCCAGCTCCTTCTGGTGGGCTCTTAAGTCCTCATGCCACAGCACATTTTCTCCCCCCCCCCCCGATGATTTTAGTCATCTCTCTTGGGTGGCACAAGGAACCTGGGACAAGGGTGCAGAGTATATATTCTAAGTGTTTATGTCCAGATGTTAGGTGACAGCATTTGAAAGTCCTCTGGATACCTTTGTAGACAATGGAGAAAAAGATGTTTCTAGGTAGCAGTTTTAGACCTCTAACTCCAGGTTTCCCGTACTCGAACGGGAAGGATGATTCATGTCTGAAATAACTTTTCCTTCCTTTTGTAGGATAAGTGTGGCACTAGTGGATCCCCAGGGGCTCTGTGACATACAGGGGCAACACAAAGCTCATGTCCCATTTGTGGCTGGGGCTGGTGCCTGCCTTTAATGTCTGCCTCAGTAATTCTGCCTTTGCTCTTTCTGCAGGCACCTGTGTGAATGCAGGGACATACCTCAACCTATCCCTACTGCCATAGCCTGGGACTCCCATTCTGTTTGTGGAAAGGGCGAGGGCACTCTCAGTTTTGGGGAACCGAGCCTGATCCGCTCTCTGTGTAGGTGAGCCTTGGACAGTGTGAAAGCCCTGTTTGGCATTTACATGATTTAGGCAGAAACATATGTGGGGATGCAGGTTGAGATTGCATTGCTAGCTGTTTCCAGGAGCCCTTCCTCAAACAGTGAAAGAAAGGGTATTTAGAAATGAAGAAAAAAAAAAGAAATAAAGACTTACAGATAAATCTTCCCAGTTTCTGCTCTCCTTTCCTTTCCTTTCAGGTGTTGTCTATTTCTAAGGCAATATACATTTTAATGATATCTAACCTTAAAAATATTACTTTATCGCAAATGGAAGTGAATGTTGTAGTCTAGCAGCCTTCTGACCACTTGCAAAAATTTTGGTTCCTCTGTGACAGGAGGAACTTGCCTGCCCAAGAGGGGTCCCAGTAATGAAATACTGAGGGAGAAGGGGTGTTTCTGAAAACCTTCACTGCTTTTAACAAGTGCTACTGCCTCTTTGCTTGTGTAAGTCTCTTGTCTGTGTGGGTCTCTTCCCAAGAGAGAAGTCTAAGGCAGAGAGAGCTTCAAAGTTTCAAATTACACACTTCACCAAAATGTATAATTCATACTTATGAGAATTGTGTACAAATTCTTGTTGCATTGTATAATTTGTGCATATGATCTCCTGTAGTTCCTTGGCAAATATCTTCTTTTTTTTTTTAATTAAAAAATTAAAAAGATTTTTATGTTCTCTCACTTTTCTAAAATTTCCCAATTGTTTGTAATTGGACTTGTCTTAGAGATCATGTTCCCTGTTTCTTGCTGGATGGGACATGCCTGAATGGGGAGCATGAACAATTGTCATCTCAGTGTGTGAAGATTTAAAGACAAAACACCCAAGCCCTTCACATGCGACAATGCTTGTTGGGCCTAATGGCTATGGATTTATAACCGTGGCCCTAAAGCTCATGTCCTGCTGCTCCCATACTAGTTTGGTCATCTTAAATGCTGTTGGTTACCCACAGCTTTCACCAATTTGAAGATGCTTTAAAGCACTGCACACCTACAAAAACTGAGGCTTCTTGAGGAAAATAGACATGTACTTGATTAGCACTCTTCAATTTATATGACAGCTGATATTTTTTCTACTTTGTCTCCCGTTTTTTTCAGGAGCCAGAAACCTTATGTTTTTGCCTTAATAGCCTCTAATTAATACACCTGACATCTCTTCTTCATGTAGTATCTACATATGATCTCTGTTTTTCATGTTAGCAACTGAGTTTCATGTCATGTGTAAACACATGCAGCTTGGGTCTCCAGTGTTTTCATCAGCAGCTTACACTATACTATGCCCTTTCCTAATATCCTTAATCTCTCGGCTTCTGGAAAATAGAATAGTGACCTACTTTATTTTCTGCCTTCAGAGAAAAACAAAGTGCACGTGGTGGAGCAGCAGCTGCTGTTTCCTGACAGCGAATGAAGAGCTGTAGTGCCCCTAGTTCAGAGCTTTGCTTAAAACCATTCCTGTTTTTACATCCTCCTCCCCCTGCTCCATGTGTGTGGGGGCACTTGCTGCAGTCCTATCTCTGATGCTTGGATGCCCATCCAGGTTTGGACAAAACAGAGGACAAGAAGAGATTGTCTCCACATGAGGATGAGTTAATTACAGGGAAAGTGAACTCAGGGGCTGCAATCCCCTCTGTTAGTGCTCCCTGATGCAGCGATGACTCCTGCTCGCAAAACTGGAAACGTGCCCAGCTCATGAATGTGTGCTGTGTATCATTCTCCTGCTCTTTGACCTCTGCTTGTGCCACCAGTTACTTGGAAAACGTGGGAAGTAGGGACCATTGCACTGCTTTCACTTCGCGACATGGAGGGGAAGGGAACCTCTTTCCTATGGCTTCCTCTCTCTCCCTTTCTGCAGTGGATGGTGGTGTCAGTGTTGACTCATCACCTGCTTGGGACATCTTCCAGTATCTCCAGGAGCTCTGGTGCTTCACAAGACTGTCATACAGTGATGAGAGCTAGGCACCAAAATAGAAAATCAATAGTATGCAAGCAGTCTCCTCCCACATGTGCTTTTGAAAATCTCCCCCACAACCTTTTGCATCAACACTAACCAGATTTCACCTATAAATCTGCTGCACTTAATCTCTCTAAGTACCTCTCCAGCACTTGTCTCTCATCCCCAACTTAAGCTCCCTTATTGACAGATGCACACACACACACAAACAACTTATTTTTCCCCCCTCTCAATCCTCTATTGTTCAAAAACAACATATGACGACAGCTCTGGCAAGGCCGTATCCGTATCCATCCTGTTTGCACTCAAAGTAGCGACCCATTTAAGACAGGAGGATAGAGCTTTGCTCTGGCCTGGCTTTCATAGAGCTCCTTGTGAGAGGCAGACAGGCAGCCCATGGTCTCAAATTCGGGGGCTTATGTGGCCATCTCCAGCTTCCCTGCAAAGCCCTGGCATGTCATCTGCACAATTGCACAGTAGTGGCTGGATGTTTTACCCTTGGCTGGCTTTAAGGCTGTCTTCAAGTTATTGTTCCAAAGCTGCCTGATGCAACATCAAAGCAGCAGCCCAGACAAAGCACATTCAGGCTGGGAGCTGGGGTGGAAAGAGGGAAACTTTGCAGCAGAGCAGTCATGCAGGCTGTTTTTACTTTTGCTTCAATGGGAGTGAAGAGCAGGCAGGAGACCTGCTGGTGGAAGAAATTTTATAGGTGGGAACTTGGCTAGAGAGAAAATCCAGCTCATCCCAGAATGCTGTTAGCTTCTTGGTTTTTTGGTGGTTTGTTTTTGGTTTTTTTGGTTGGTTGGTTGGTTGGTTTTTGTTTTGTTTTGGATTTTTGTTGGGGTTTTTTGTTATGTTTTTGTGTTTGTTTGTTTTTTTTTTTTGGTTGGCTGGTTTTTTTAGTATGTATTGATTGGAAGTGTTGGAATATTTGGACTAGGGCAACAGCATGAAGAGTTAACATAGTGTCTGAGATAAATGCATTGCTCTTTCATGTAGTGAAAAGAGATGAGTAAGCTGAGAATCCTAAAAAGAACTAATCTCCATTTCAGGTCTTGTTTAATTATAGAATATCGCAGACCTAATTAAATACATAATCAAGGGCAAATAGGCACGGCCTTACACCAACTAACAAAAGTGTAAAAATTCTGCTGGAACAGACTGAATTTCTGTACTTGGAAAGCAAGAAACAGCCACAGCTTCTTATAGCTCTCACACGAGACCAGGAGGTCTCATACTAATTATTTTTCCACTTGCACAGCATCATCAATTTAAGAAACCTAAATTAACATTAAAGCATTAATTCACCGTATTACTAATCTGTTCAGTAGCTGGAGAAACAGAAACCTGAGTACTGCAATTGTGTACCTGTGTTCTCCCACAAAATCAGTGAAAGAAAAAGTAATGTAAATTGAGAGTCTTGACATTCACCTGTTCTGTCAAGATTTAAGAATCTAAGGAATTTATTTGTAAACATTAAAAAAAACCCCAAACCACCCTGGAGAGAGTGATACCACAAATTTAACTAAATGAGGCAAATAATTCCAGGCTGCTCTTGTTAGCTAGCAGCTCTTGAGTTTGAGGGGTTTTCACTGAGCCCTTGTGAATCCCTTGTTGACTCTCCAAGTGTTTGCCACTTAAAAAACCTGGAAATTCTGTATTTTTTACTTTTTAAAATGAAATTCTCTGTCACATACACATAGTTTGACCCTGAATTCTACAGTTACTCAAATCACACATGTCCATTGAATCAATCATACCCTTAAGCAGGGGACATACATACATGTATGAATGTCTCTCTGTGTGTCACACATGAGCTATTTATTTTCAAAGGGGTCTTGATGCCCTTTTTAGCTCCAGAGAGAACTGATATGGCTACCTTTGCAGTGTGGGCATGGTGGTGATGACTTCATCAGTGTGCATGCTGGAGAAGGTGCTGGCTCTGGTTACAGATGTCCTGGCTCCTCTGCTTTGAGTCAACCCAGATACTGGGGCATGTCTTGGGATACAGCACTGCGGTGCAGATATTTTGGCCTCTTGTTTGGCTTTCCAGTCTCTCTGTTTGTCTATGCCTTTCATCAGGCCCAGCAAGAAGCCTAGTCAGACTTCTGTTGCACACCAGCTTGTTCTCCCCTGCCTTTCGTTTGTTGCTCCTGTTTCCTTTTGCTCTTGTTCCTTTTTTATAACTTGCCCATTTTGGGCAGTGCATTTTGTCCTCTGCTCCTGCAGGTGGTTCTCAAAAAACCTCGTCCTTTTCTGTTTGTTCTTCACTGCCTCAAGCAATAAAGAACTGAATGTGTGCACTACTTTTGAGGACAAGAATATGAAGTGTCTGTTTGAAAATGCTGTTGAACACGTCTCTCATCTGCATGTATAGGAAGAAAAGAAGTGAACAAATCAACTGTGTAACATTCAACCTTTGACGAGTATCAGGGATAACTCTTCCATGGGGTATACATTTCCCTCAAGGAATTTTTAAAGGACACAGCTGAGAAATGGCTGGAAATAAGTGATCAGAAACAGAAATCAGAGGGGTTTTACCTGGGACTTCTTGTGAAGCTCAACTGCTTCCCATGCTTCCCGTTTCCTCTCTTGACAGTGTTGCCTTAACAGTGAGAGGAAACTATGAGATGAAGATCTGGAAGGGCCAGAAGATCAGTAATTGGTGAGTTGAGCTTGCTCACACCAGTAACAATGCCTTTGTGGTCAGATGTGGCAGTAAGGATGCCAGCTGGAATCTGGCCTGTGGCAGGCAAACCCAGGAACCATTTGGGTGTTAGAGAGAACTCAAATAGTCTTAGTTCATGCAGAATTAAGTATTTTTTTCAAGGTTAATTCAGTTATAAAACTACTGTCTGGCCAGATTTGTTTGCCCTTGCCTGGAAAGGACAAAAGAGAACGGCATGTGTGGTTTTTTTCCTTCCCCTTATCTTCATGCAACACTACCGGCAAGTTCAGGGTTATTTCATTTCCTTGGTTTTCAGCCATGTATGGAAACGCGTGTAGAGTGAGGGTCTCAGTCACTTCTCACTGGACAAAGTAGTCTCAGGAGTTCTCTCCTCATGCTCCAGTCATGCAGCCAGGTGTCTCCTCTGTCTGGAAGGCACCAGAGGATGGGTAGTATTGCAGACAAGAGGTTCCTCTGTGAACATCTGTGAATGTTCACTCCTTGTCAGTCCCACCAGGTCCCACCTGTGTCAGTTCTGGTGAGACACCACTGCAGCAGCCTGGTTTGGGGCTGACTTTCTGTTGCAGCACTCATGGCTGTTCCTGCCTTCAAAACATGATGTTAGACTGCTGGCTGCCCTGGCAGTCGATGTTGCCTGCACTTCAGCCATGCTTCCAGCTTTACTTTTCAGTAGATTGCTTTTCAGTACAACTGATACACTGACACCATCACAAAAACACCGGTGCTGGGGCTTCGGCCAGGTCTGCTTGAGCCTGTGATCTGCTCCTGGGCATCGCTTCCATATGCATCAGCCTCTGTGTTAGCTTGTGCTGCAGCAGCCCAGGGTATGTCTCAGCTGAACTGAAGTCTGTGTTATACGTTAGCCACAGAAGATAATGTCTTCATACTGTATTGTCTGTATGGCATGGCCTTATAATTTTTCTGTCTTCATCCTTTTGCTGCTTTTTAAACAGTTCTTCATTCCTTAGCCCATCTGCTCTCTGGAGTGTGGGGCTGTATCCACACACAAGGGCCAACCCCAGTACACACCAGCTCCTGCTTTGCAAGACGTCAGGAGAGATTACTATCCATCCCAGGGTTCAATAAAGTTATTTGTATATTTATGGAAAAAAAAATTAGCCATTTCTATTTTGATAACAGTGGTTCATGATACTCTTTGTGTTCTAGAGGAGCAACAGAAAGAGCTTCTAAAGTCTGCAGTTACCTGGTGCAAAAACTCGAGAAATGTGCTCAAAACCAAAACGATTTCACCAACACGAGCTACCATTTGTCCAGCTGAATGGCTGGGGACTGGGCCAGAGTGAAGGAGGTTTGCAAATTTTTTTTAATCCTGCTAAAAAAATTGTTGTCTTAATAGGACTGTAATCCACATATACTGTAATACTGGTTACTAATTAAATCATTTTGAGACTTAGAAATGCAGATAAAGCAAGCAGGGATTAAACTGGTCTGCTACTTTCAGTATCTTTAGGAAATTCCCAGTTGAATTTTTACAGAAAACTGCTTAAATGAGCACAGAGACAGGAAAAAACCCTTTTGGACAATTACTGTCTACTCTATGCAGCCTGTATATCCCTAATAGTAATGTCTTTGCACACATTAAGGGAAAAAATGATGTGGTAAATACGGGGTCAATAGTTTCTACGATTCAGTAATATCCAATATTTTATGAGTGAGATAAAAATATTCTTCATCCTTGTTACTAACAGATAGTTTCAGCCTGGTTGAAGATCCAAAACTGATGAGTGTGAGGTATATCAAATATGGCCCAGGAGGCTCCTGGAGGCATTGTGTGTAGTTTGGGCACAATGTGCCTTACTAGGAAGAACGCACTTGGCATTTTCCTCCACGCTGTCCACAGCTGTCCTCTTCCCTTGAATGCTTCCCTGGGAGGTGCTCGTCTCCCCTTGGAGAGGTCTGATGGGCTGGGATTAGACGCATTCACTTCCACAGTCTTCATGAGACCTATAGGAAACAGAAATCCTCTTCTGGCTTTGTGTGGCACCTCCAACCCAATATTTCCCTGACTGTGCAAGAGTGATCTCTTTGGTGTTCCTCAGGGGTCTCCAGACCCAAGGAAGAGGAACAGTGGGGAACCAGGATTTTGGGAACCACCTCCTGAGTAGACCCAAGGCTGGCCACAGTGCATCCAGCTGCCCTCTCCAGCATCCCCACACCAAAATTTACAGCCTCACTGTTCTGCTTGTACTTTGGCTCAGGTTCTGCAGGGCCTGGCTGAGCTCTGTGTTAAGTCAGCTGCTATTCCTGTATTAGAACTTTGATTTTTGGTGCTTTCATTTAGCTGTTTATTAAGATGCCTAAATGCAAATGTCGGCACTCAAGTTATGGTTTATACAGTGTCTACACTTGGAAATGTGTTGATGTAAATTACGGGCAAGTGCAGCTTTCTACATCTTTGAGAGCATTGTCTTACACAACCAGGACCCTGGGGTTCTGCTTGATCCTGGTGTTACAGATGTAGTATGAAAATAACTACGCTTTAGAGCTCTGCCTTTGTAATTTAGCCCAGTAGTATGATTTTCCAGCTATGGCTTATAGCAGTAAACCCTCAGTAAAAAGCAACACACTGGACAGAGATTTGTAGTGGCATGCTCTTGTATTCTCTCTTTCAAAGGAAAGTGAAAAACATGTTACCAGTGTGAAATGAAGATGGATAGAATGTTTGATTATTGCTTCCTGTCATTTTAAGAGTATCCTATGCCATTCTTGTTCTCTTCAATTCTTATTAAGTATAAAAAAAACATGACAAGCTATTGTATTACAAGATAATAATTTACCATCTGATGCTAAGTTACTTAAAATTTTCAGGAATCTTTTGAGATTACTATATTCTCTTAACTGGTAGCAGGTTAATGTATTTCCTTAGTGGAAATTACTTTTTACTTTTGATGTTAAGAGAAACTTCTCTGAAAATCTTTCTCCCTAGCTAGAAGCAAATAGTTTGTAATGCTTTATTATAATTGAACATCCATAATGTTCAGTGAGTGGAAAAAAAGAAGACTCTTACAAGAAGTACTGTATCAATACCATAAATGATTAATAGAAAAGCATCATTCCCTTAAAATGCTTCACCATATTTGCAGTGCAAAAGACAAGTCAGATGCTGGAGTCTCACCAAATTTACATTAGTGCTCTGTGCTACTGTATTCTGCTCTAATTATTATTATTTTATACGCCTTTTTGTCACTGAATGCTTTCCAATTGTTCAGTAAGGGAGCTAATTGGTAGGATTTGGTCTTTTTCTTATCCTTTTCCTTTCATTTGTGCAACTGAGTATTTTGGTAGGTTTTGTTTTCTTTAGAATACACAAACCTATTTATTTATATTGGAGAAAAGAGAGAGAGAAAGCATACCTTGTACGTGGGACCGAGAGTTGTAAGGCTCAATGTTTCCAGTCCCTGTGAGATTCCATTCCCAGAGCAATTGGGCTCAGTGATTTCCAAGAACACCAAGACAGCTCTCTCTTTCTGAGAGCTGCATTTGGGTCAGCATATTTAGGTTTTCAGATGCCTCTAACAATTAACCAGCTCAAACCCTCCTGCTTCCAGGAGATAGCATCCTAGCTCTGCAGCTAAAATGTTCCTAGAGAACTGAAGGAACACAGGTTTAAGCCGATTCACAACAGCTTTAATTAAACCTCAGTTAAACTGGTTCACATTTAAATATCCAGGAGATATATCCACGATCCACAGTTAATTACCACAGCACAGCCTAATGCCCTTTTCTGTGCCCAGGGTGGTGGGCTCATGCTTGGGGGCTGGTGGGGAGGGCTGTGCGGTGCGGAGTTCTGCTGAGCTGCTCCAGTCCCCCACTCCCTGCTCCCCTTATCCACTGCTCCTGAGCCCTCCCTACCCTCTCCCCCCACACCTTGCTGAGGCCCAGCAGCCCTGGGCAAGCAGCTGCAGAGCGTAGGGAAGGCAGGTGGGGAGCCCAGTGCCACCCCAGCAAGCCACTGCCATGCTGCTGAGAAGGAGCTGCTTGTACGGTCACAGGAGTGATGGAGCTGACGGTGCCCGGCACTGCCTGCAGCCATATGGCTGCTCCAGGGGCTGCCTGGCACTGCCCCAAGCAAATCCTCTTAGTTCAGCTTCACCCTCTTTCTTGCCTCTTTGATGTCAGTCTTGCCTTGGTCCCTGCTCCAGTCCCAGTTCCCACTGCAAGCTCTTGCAGTCAGACCATGGTCATACCCTCAGAACTCTCATGGCCCAGCCACAGCTCAAGGATGGAACATTGGGGTTATATCTGCTCTCTGCACAGGGTCCTGCCTGGTAGTGGGACACCAGGCACAAAATAGCCTGCATTCATGCCGCTAAACCATCTTGCCCCCAAAACCAAGTGACTGCATCCAAACTACCTTACCTGCTGCTTTGATAGCTGTCATAGGCACCCTAATTGAGATGCATCAGCCTAAGGAGAGCAGAAATGTATTCTGTAATTTGCCTGGCAGCAAAGACCAAGAATGAAGAACTTAAATTTGCTGCTGATTCTCTGCTTTGATACCTTGCTAAGGTGTTTGTTTGTCTCAACGTGTTACAGGCAGGTAATAAACAAAAACCTACTTTCCTAAAGCTGTTACAAGGATTTTTGTTGAAAATTAGATCAAGAAAATGAAAAGCAGTAAATAAAATGGTCTTATATAGAGTAGAAGTAGGTGCAAAGCCTTAGGTACCAGGAAGGGCGAGTTTACGTTAACAAAAGGTTGTTGCAATTTATTTTGTTCCTCAAAATCTAGGTAAGAAAACAAAAATGCCCGCCGATCCCTTTTTCAGTTTTGAGACAGCATGATAAAAAAACATCTGCTAAAGCTAATGACTGCATTTGCATAGATTACATGTAACAATCCAGCACACAACAGGGTGTCCTGCCATGCAGACAACAAGCCACAAGGGTGATGCACTTCTTTGGCATTTGTTGCCATAAGTCAGCTACACTTCTACAATAATAGCGTCAGCTCCTTTCCAGAAGGGCTTTGGCTAGCAGTGCCAGAGAAAATTACTGACTCCTTCTTGTCTTCCAAGATGAAAGGTGTAGGGCTCTCTCCTGCCAAGTGTGGAAGAGTGGTGGAGGAGAGAAAACAGCTTTCATGGAGGCACCCTGCAAAACCCCTTGGTTCTGGAGGGGGGCGGGGGGAGGGAAGGAATCAGTTCTGCTGGGCTTAGGCTGAGGGAGGCTGAGCCCTGATGCCCAACAGCAGGGGCATAGGGCTGGCCCTAGGCAACACAGGATGGCTGTGCACAGCTCTGTCATCAGCCAGGCTGAGGGAGAGCTGGAGCCTGCCATGGGGCAGCATGGCTGGATGCCATCTTGAGTTGGAGGGGAAAAAATGGCTCCTTTGTGTTTTTAGCATGGTGGTTGAGTTTTATGGCATCGCTTTGTTACTCTTGCAGCATTGGCTATGGACAAATAAAAGACGACAATTTATATCCTAAGGCAAACTGGCTCTTATACGGTGCTATTCCTTTTTGCTGTGCTTAATTGGGCTGACAGAAACAGACAACAGCAGCAATGGTGGGAATGAAAAATGCCTTTGCTTGTCCTGGCTTTGACAGCAATCATCCTGACAAGGGATTATCAATTGATCTGAGATAAGTTTTAGTGAAGGATGCAGTTTGCTGTCTGTTTATCCCCTGTACTAGTTCATGGATATGATTACACTTAAAAAAATTAATACAGAGAATTACTTTGAGAGAGAGTAGTAGACTGTTAGGTATGTTTAAGACCAGAGTGTGAAAAAGAGAGTAATCTCTCTGAAAAAAAATGCTTTGGGACTTCTGTGTGTTTATATTTGCACATATGTGTGCGCACATGTGTCATGATGCAAGAAAGTCAAAAGAGAGAGAGGCCATAGGCACATGTTTTCAAAAAAAAATCAGGTCATTTTCTCTGGCTTGTTTCTTCCAAGTCTGCAGATCTAACAGCCACAAGATGCTTCCTTCTGGCTTGGTAATCCATGAGTTCAGGCAGAGCTTTGTGACCACCTGTCAGCCTATTTTTGTGAAGTTCCATGGAAAAAATCCACAAAAATGAGTGGATGATCTTGACTGCCCCATTTGATAGATATGACATCTTTTGCATTGGTGCATGGTTTTCCCATTGGTTTTGCTGGAAGCAGGAGATGATATACCCTGGCCAAGAATCAAGAGAAATGGGCTTTTCCCAACTAGCCAGCAACACTGGGAAAACCTGTGCTGCTGGTTTCCAGTTTTCTTGCCCCAGCCCTAATCCAGCACTGGTTTGGTGGGTTATCCTTGGTAGATGCTGAATCCAGCTATTGTGTGTGGAAACATCACTGAGGAGAGCCTTCTAGGTCCCAAGGGGCTGGGGGTTGCTTGCTGTGCCTACCATGTACCCTACCAGCCAACTCAAAGGGCCTAATCCTACATTTCTTACATGCTCCTTGTGCAAATGGTACTTCTCTGGAAACCTGTTTTGTCTGAGCAAGAAGAAGAGCAGGAGTGGAAGTCCAAGTGATTATTCCTCTTGGTACTAATCTATTCTTAAACCGCACTATACTTTTTAGATATTTCAGTAACATTGTCATAAATCAACACCCACTGCTTCTTTTTTCTTAGTGATGAAAAAAAGGGGAAAAAAAAGGCAACTGAAATCTGTCCTTTAGCTGACATTCAGTTAGAATTGATCGAGCGATCTGCTATCAAAGCAACAGCTCTTGTCAAAAATAGCCCTTTGGAAAAAAACCTCTGGTGTTATTTGTATCGCATGTACAACACAATGCCCCTTAGTGAAAGCAGGGCGTCAGAGACCAATATTAAAAAGAGATCAGTGAAAGTGCCGAGTGGGAAATTAATCGTGTGCTTCTCTACAAGCTACCAGCATTCCTGTGACTGCCTCCAACTAACAAGTTCACTGATGTGCATCAAGGCATCATTTCTAGAAAGAACAAGCAGGGTCAGATTCTTTAGAAACTCTCACAGTTCTGAGGGACAATACAACCAAAATCTAGGCTTCTCCAAACCTTTCTCATGGTGTAACTTTGACCAGACTCCTAGTGCTGCAAACCCACAACCATCTTAGTAGATCCTCTGGTGCAAGTAAAAGGCACTGCCACATGCACATACATTGAGCAATGCCCATGCTTGCATTAGAAATGATGGAAAATGTTTTATTTCTGTGTAACAATGTTTTTTCCAAATGGAAAATCTGAAAAATGTTGGTTGATATTTTTGGGAAAGTGAGGAAACAACTTAAAATCCACAAGTACTGAAACATTTAAGGAGGGGGCCAATTTGAGCAAACTTAGATGTTTTTCTCTGAACATTCAAGATTTGCTCAGAGCTTTTAGGATAAGATTTACCTCATCCACCCTTAAGCTGACCTGTAAAACAGGTGAAATAAAGCACACCATAAGAATACCTGTCTTTTGGCCCATTAGAGAAAGGGTATTGAAGCTAACTAGTTGAGATGCAGCTGTTTATCCTGCAGCTGGTTAAAGCATGGGGAGACAAAACCTAACCTTTGGTTTAAGGCAGATGGAATTCAGTGGTCCCTACAGGTCTACAACACATGGGGTAGTTTTGTATGGCATCTTATAGTCAACCATCATTTTGAAGATGCTGAAGATATTTCCTATTTTAAACAGAAAATATAGACTGTCTTTTTCCATCCAGGAGTAGTTGCAGTTTTCAGGCTCAGGAAAAAAAGTGACAGTGAATTCTGTCATTAGTTTTGGAAATTTGTAATAATAAAAATCACAATCCTTTCTCTCCTTTCCCACAACATTGCAAGGCACAGATTTGGTCCCAAAGTTTTTCAGTAATTCCCTCACAGCCTGTGTATTTCACATGTGCTCAGATGTCTTTTTCACATTTGTCCTCTCAGCCCTTTCACTTGAGCCCAAAGACTTCCACATGCTACCATGGTGCTCGCACTCAGCCCCTCCAACTGATGTTATACCTAGTGGCTGGTTGCTTTATACTCAGCGAAATGAGGGAAGAGAAGGAAAGCGAGACAGAGCACTCCGGAAATCAAACTAATAATGTATCTATCAGTATTTGTAATGAAAGGACTTTTTTTTTATTATTTATCCGCAGCAGCTGAATCTCACAGTAGCTTTGCTGGCAAATTGGAGAAGTATTTCCTACTAATAAAAAAAAAAGCACAAGTAATATGATCACATCTATATAGGAATCCTATTTAGGGAGGCTGAATCTTTAATTACGGGTCTGTTTCTGACTTTGACATTCACTAACACTACTCAGAAGTATTTCTGATGAAGTCGATGGAAAGGGCTGAGGTAGTACAGGGATGAGGAAAAACCTCAGGCATCCCCTATGCAGTGAAAGTTTTCTGAATGCTTACCTCTCAGTAACAGCGTCTTCATCCTCCAAAAATCATATTCTGACCCAGTATTCCCCATGGTCCCCCTAATCTGCTTACACTCTTGTTTGGGCTTTTAATTAAAGATAGCGGAGAAGACCCATCCCTCCTGTGGTCCTGTTATCTGTAATGTCTGCTGAGACTGCACAGCCAAGATTTCATTTTAATTTATTTTTGAAGTAGAAAAACTTAACTAGCACAATTAGAAATAAAAATTAAGTTTTTATTATATCTGGAATACAGCAAACATCCTAAGAAGAATGTCTGTATGTCCACCTAAAAATCCCATATTTATGGGATTTATTTTTCTTTTAACCTTCCTCTTTTCAATTCAGTATATGGAAGAAAATATACTCTCCACATTTCCAGTAATTACAGTGCAAGTAAATCTGGGATTGGACTGGGTTAATTCTTAGAGGTTCTGGCTACACTGTTGCAGTAGGATTAATCTAAAGGGTTTTGTTTTTTTAATGCAGAGGGCTAGGGCACTAACATATTATTAATTAGAAGTAAATCTGTCCCTTGGGGGACTACATGCACTGCCTGCATTTTTAGCTCGTATTTCGCTTTAAGACAAATGATGGCTATTTTCCCCTTTCAGTTTCTCAGTTGCTTCCTTATTTCGCTGTAATCCTTTTGTTTTGCATTGGGAAGAACAGTTGGATAACAGAGATAGTATGCAGAGGATTGATTTTTTTCAATCTGTTGACTGAACTGGAAAACATTCAATAATTTTCTATGGGGTTTAGCTCACATTTTGCTTCATTTAGGGAGAGTTATTGTTATTTTCCTATTTTCCTCTTTAAAACAGCAAAACATTTATACAGAAAAAAACCCCATTTATACAGAAAAGTTGTTTCAACAACAAAAAACCCTACCAAAATCTTGGACGAACTACTGTATCTTCATCATTCCTCACCTGAGATTGTTGACTTGATTTCAGAAACCCCATGATTGGTTTGCTCAACATGAACATCCAATGGTTTTGGAACTTTTTTTATTTTTCAATAAAATTACACCCAGGAGGGATGCTGAGGCTGAGTGACAGTAACAAAAGAAAACCTCACAGTGCCCACAGGATTCCTTTCACATTCAAAGAAGTTGTTGGCCTTTGCTCCAAGGATATTATTAGTGAGAACAAGAAGTGTTCTTCCACTTAAGTCCTCACTAGAAGGTCTCAGGTCTAACACACAGTCTTCCATGCTCATGAAATGAGACTTCTTCCCATTTAGCTAGACTGGACCAGTGTTTAAACATGTGAAAAGTTAGCAGCTGACTTTTTCTTTCCTCCATATTTATGCTGCGAAAGGTCATGATTGTTTACCTGTTCAAGAATCTGTACCTCAGCACTTGTTTGTGTGATTTCTTAGGTTTAGAGGACATGCTGGTTACTTAAGTTACATAGTTTTGCAGCAGGCACTTTCAAATTCTATAAGTTTGTGGAGTTCTAACGTAATTTTCTGAAAATAGAGTTCAGGTCTCTATTTTGAGAAATAGGTCTTGTTCTGCTCACTGAACACTTCCCAGTACTGCAGCTCTTCAGCCAATGAAACACAGTAATGACAGTTTATTATCTCCCAGGAGAAGGGAGATATTTTACAGGGACATGGACATCTCCCAGTCATGATGAACTTTGTACATTGCACTGATTTTTTCCCAGTACATTTTCCCAGTGACAGTTTTTCATATGTTAACCAGGCAGTTTCTGGTGAGCATGAAGCCTGTGTGGAGATGACAGTCTGATAGAGCATAGGAAATTCACTTTATCCTTCATCTTCTACTTGCCACTCTTTATTCTTCCTTCCATATATTGCATTTTTTAGATTCCTTTAAAAAGTTTTTCCCTGAGACATTTCCAAATTTGAGCTGTCTCTGAGTAAGGGTTGGCCAGGCAATGGATATGCTGAACTGCACATCTACGCTCTTTATGCCTCTGCAGCTGGAGAAAGTTTGGTTTGCAGAAAAGGATGTGGAAAATGGTCTGACCTGGGAAAACAAAGGCAGGAGTAACAAAGTAAGTGGTCCCAAAGAGGTCCTAGGTGCTGCTGCATGGACTGGAGAGGTAGGAAGGAAATATTTAGTTTTAGAGGACCTGGATCTGTTGGGAGACAAATGCAAATGAGTGGCAAATGTTAGAAACCCAGACATTTTTCCACTGTAGCTGTATGAGCAGGCACTTGCCACTGATACGTGTTACAGTAAGAAGGCTCACATGGAAAATAAGAGGGATTCTTTAATTTCCCATTTCTTTTTCTGAATTTTTTTTGCCAGTTTTTTTCTAGTCCCAATCACTCCCTAAGCAGATTTTAAGGTATCAGCAGACATCTGACAGCGCTTATGTCTTCCCTAATGAGCCCATTGATTTTGAAATCCAGGAAACAGCATCTCTTCCATTTTCTGCTATTGTAATGCATTGAAGAGTTTATCTGTGCAGTAACACACCTAATCATGTAAAAAGAAACTGCTGTGTTCAAAGGAACTTTTCAGGTAGTAAGCTCGTTTTCCCTACTAACTCTTATTGCTCTGGGCCTCCCTGCACTCATCCTTAACTTCTAGACCCTGATGTGGAAATTATCTGGGGCTTTTTAAAAGCCTTCTGACTTTCTCCCATCACCAGCTGGGGCCCGGATGCAGGCACTGTGCCGGCCAAAGCATTGCAATTCACTTTCTGTGATTCACTGCTTATCGTTAGGAGGACCTACAAGTTTTAAATTGATGGAGCCTCTTCGAGTCCCATGAATTATATATACATATGTACAACTAACAGTGGCACTCAATGATCTTAAAGATCTTTTCTAACCTAAACGATTCTATGATTCTATAGTATATGTGATGGTTGAAACACAATTATGGAGAATGCTAACAAAAAAAAAAAGGTAAAGAACTTCAGCAAAAAAATGGGTAAACTCTGGCTTAAAACTGAGTATATCCTGGGTATTACATTGAGACAGCTGCTCCTGACTCTCTGGAGTCACTAAACCTATGCAGAAATGAAGCATGAACTGAAAAACTCCCGCAGAGATGTTCAAACAGCTCTGTCCTATCGCCCTGTGCTCAGTGCTCCCATTCAGCACGTGAGGCAGCCTTGAAATACCAAAAAAATGGGGTTTCTGTCAAAACGAGGGACAAAATTGTTTGTTAGCTGTAACCCCCATCACTAATTCATACTTGGTGAATCCTAGGATGTTATTCAGTATTCATTCTGTGCCACAGACCGCAGTTTCTGGGGGATCTGACAGTGTCTGCCTGGTATAATCACTGGGGAGAAGCAGGGTGAGTCTCTGCAGCTAGTTTGTAATTACTGCTGATGCTGATGCTGTTTCACCTGATGGCTCCAGCTGCAGGGGGTGCCCCTGCGGCTCTGGCACTCTGTAGGGAGTAAGGCTGGGACAAGACTGTGGTGCCTGTGGGTCACTGTTGAAGGCACCCTCTGTTGAAATGAAGCAAAGCCCTGGCTTCCTGAGGATCACAGCACAGGTCAGTGGTGGAACCAAGGCTGAGAGCTGGACCAGCAGGCTGTGACAGTAAGCTTCAGCAAGCAGCCCAAAATAGCTGTAGGGTATGTCCAGGGAACAAGGAGAGAATAGACTCCACCTCAAAGTCCTTAATTTCTTTTTTAAAAAATGTGTACCTATAAATGCTACACTTTTTAAATTACCCTTTTTGAATAATTTTGTTATATAGCGTTTCTTGTCTGGTTTTCTTCATTCATACTCAGTCTAAACATGAAAAAAAAGCTGCCTCGGAGAACATTTCTTCCACAGAGCTTCTTCCATATCCCCTTCAGCTGGAATAAACCTGCTGGTGTGGCTGTGCCATGCAGCTCAGCGTGGGATCTCTTCCACCATGTCAGATGCCCCTCAGGCTAAGTCATGCTGTGGGGATTCAGTAGGAACAGCTCTCCTACCACAGCTGCTCAGTTGCCCCTTGTCTGCATGTCACCAGGAGCTCCCTGATGGCTGTGGAGTCTCTGTGTGCTTTTAAATTAGAGCTGCCCGTTTTCCACTTTGCAAGGTGTTTGTCAGTCTGTCTTCCCCCTTGCCAGGCAGACAGAGTTATGACACTTTTCACTGACAGAAGCAGAGTTTGATTTTAGACCTACAGAGACGAAGGGAAGCCATAAAGAAATCCCTACCATAATTCAGGGGACTAAATGAATTCATGATGAATCCATAGCTATCTTCAGGTTAAATCAAAATAATAAAAGATAAACGAAAAAATGGGAATATTTAATTTGTCACTTTCAAAATTCAGTTCTTTAACCTTTCATTTTAGAATGACTATCCATTTCCAGAGGTACTTCAAGGTTATTTAAATAATACTGAAATGTGCAGAAAAAAAATTAATTTGTCAAAACATTTCCCAAGTAGTAATTTCAGGTTGACCTCAAGTCGCTTTCCTCCATTAACAGTTGGATTTTAGGTTGACTGAAAAACAAGCTGAAACTCCACTATCATATGTTCACCACCATATCCACCACAGATATTGACACAAAAAGAAAGAAGACGTAGTAATTTGTCTGTTCTGTACAGCTGTACAGCTGTTCTGTACAGCTCGACTCCGCCTTTTGTATCTTTATATCTCCTTCCATTGGATTCAACACTAGTAAGGAGAACTTGTGAAATATAAAGGATTGGTGAAATGTAGCAAAGCACCAGTAGGAAAGTGCAAAAACTGGTAAGTTCAGCCATGTGACCCAGTTCTACTCATTAGCATTTTTTCCCACTTTTTTCCAAGATACATGATCAGACTTTGTTCTTTCAAATTTTGAAAGGACACCTGGCTCTGTGTATTTGCATTTGCTCAAGAGCATTTGGTGTTTTCACTTTTTTTATCAAATTTCCTTCAGCTGTTTAAAGAGCAGAAATATGATCAAGTAATGGGGGAACTCATGACATGGAACAATTGATGGAGGCACACTCAAGGTGAGCAACTTACACCTATTGGTCATGGTTGTCCCGATGGCTTCTGGATGCTAGGCATGTTTATGAACTCCACTCTGTAAAACGTAACTCACTCCTCCTTTTCCAGCCAATATCTTGGCTTCTGCCTCATCTGTCCTTCCCTCTGTCTCTTGCAGAAGGCAGGAAAGACATGTAAGTTGAATGATGTGCTCATATTGCTCTTATTGAACACTTGTAATTCTGAATGCAAATGGCACTCTTTATACATGAACAGGACTAAATTCACTGGATAAATTATTCACAACAGATAATTCAACCTGCTCTCGTGGGAGAATGTAATGAATGTCTGATGATGTTAAAAAAAAAAAGCCACAACTAATTTTTCCAACCAGTGAAGTCAATGGCAAAACCTTTTACTGACTGGCCAGGTTTGTCTAGTTTGGAGAAAAGGAGACTAAGAAGTGACCTCATTGCTCTCCACAGCTTCCTGAGAAGGGGAAGTGGAAAGGAAGTGTTGAGCTCTTCTTCTTGGTATCCAGTGACAGGATGCGTGGGAATAATTCAAAGCTTTGCCAGGAGAGGTTCAGACTTTAGAGGAAGGAGTTCTTTATCAAAAGGATGGTCAAACAGGTGAACAGGCTTCCTAGAGAGGTGGTAGATGCTGTCAGTGAAGAGGCATTTGGACAATGCCCCTAATAACATGCTTTAACTTTTGGTCAGCCCTGAAGTGGTCAGGCAGTTGGACTAGATGATTGTTAGAGGTCCCTTCCAACTGTTTTGCTCTATTCTATTCTATTCTATTCTATTCTATTCTATTCTATTCTATTCTATTCTATTCTATTCTATTCTATTCTATTCTATTCTATATTCCATTCCATTCCTATTCTGTTTGCACCTGAGATAGATTTGCAGCTAATGAGGATTAACAAATTTTGTGATCAAGGTGACACCAGCTGCCCTTGGACTACTGGCCATCATCCCTGGCAATTCATCATGGGGATGATTTGGGTGCCATGACTGTGCAGTGGATATAGGGTCTGGGAAAAGGTTTGTGTAGGGGCTGCCACTGCCCTTCCCCTCCACGGCAGGGGAGGCGAATGGGGTGAGGGCTGGGCTGTGCCCCAGCTTGTACCACTGCTCCCCGCTGGCCGTCGGCAGTGGGGACATGCGGCCTCGGGGCACTGGGGAGAAACAGGGACACAGGGATGGCGCGAGTCAGCCTGGTGAGGTGGGAGATGGGGAAGTAAGGGAGGGGGGTGAACTTGGCATCCTTTGCCTCTGCCCCCGGGGGTATTTACGTCCGGGTTCCGTCTGGGTGTCCCATGTTCCCACCCGTCTGTTCCTGCCGTGTGGTGCACTGGTACCTGCAGACTGTCACCACCCGCAGCCCCACCGGCCCCTTTTCCTCTGCGGCGCTGCGGGTGCTTCGCTGCGCCGCAGAAGCGCACGGCCTCAGCCACGCAACGCCCGCGGTCCGGGGCGCGGAGCGACTGTGCCGGGAGGACACAGCGGCGATGCAAAACGCTCTCATAAATAAAAGCTGAGCCCTGCCCGCCCGGGCGCGGCACCTTCCCAGGGCACCCGCGAGCCTGGCCGCGCGAGGGGGAGGCGGCGTGAGGCAGTGGGCAGGGGCCGCGTTATGTAAGGCCCGCGGGGCGGGCGTGGCGGGGGCGCTGCCGGCGGTGCTGCGGCGGCGCAGGTCGGCTCGGCTCGGCTCGGCTCGGCTCGGCTCGGAGCGGGCGGCGGCGGCCGCCTGGATCGGGCCCGCGGCGGCGGAGGGAAAGCGGCTTATCCCCCTCCCTCCCTCCTCCCTGTTGCCATGGAGACGGGCGGGCGGCGGCGGCGGCGGCGGCGGGGCTGTCAGTGAGGGATCGCACCGCGCTCCGCGGCGGAGGGGAAGCCGCGGCGGCGGCGGCGGCAGCGGCAGACATGGACTCGCACTGCGACTGTGCCGAGCCCCCGGCCACCGAGCAGCCGTCGGGGAGGATTAACAAAACCGCCTTCAAGCTATTCAGGAGGAGGAAGTCCGGGGGCACCATGCCGAGCATCTTCGGGGTGCGCAGCAGAGGCGGGGAGGGGAAGGGCGCCGGCAAGCCGGGGATGGTGCGGAGCCGGACGCACGACGGCTTGGCCGACGCCGTGCTGGAGAGCAGCAAGAAGGAGGAACCGGTCGGCGGCGACCCCCAGGGTCGGGAGGCGCAGGAGCGACCGGCCGGCAGCCTCGGCGGCCCCGCCGGCCCCGCCGGCAGCGCGGTGGCCAAGTCGCACAGCTTCTTCTCGCTGCTGAGGAAGAACGGCAGGCAGGCGGAGGGCGCGGAGCCCCGCGCTGGCGGCAGACAAAAGAAGGGGCTGAAGGGGATCTTCAGCAGCATGCGGTGGCACAAAAAGGACAAAAACGGCAAGGAGGAGAGGGGGGAAACCTCGGACATCCCGTCCGGCCTTATCATGCCGGGGTCCCTGACCGCCAGCCTGGAGTGCATCAAGGAGGAGACGCCGAAACCTTTGTCTGAGACCCCGAACGGCGCGGGAGACGCGGGGCCGGAGCCGCCGCGGGAGAAGCGCAGCGGCGAGGCGCCCGCCGAGGCTGAGGAGCCCGAAGCAGGCGGCGGGGAGCCCCGGGCCAGCAGCCCCCCGCACCGAGAGGAGCCGGCCCCCGCCGCCGCCGTGCGGCGACTCGAGGAGCTCAGCCGCGAGCGACCGGAGCCAGGCGCCGTAGAGGTTGGGACTGCGAAGGATGCGGCGATAACAGGTGAAATTCCAATAACGACTATCCCCCCTGTTGAACCTCACTGTGATAGCGGTCAAGAGACGGCAGCTGCCCCTGACCCTTCCTCTGTTGATCCACCCTCAGAGCAGTCGATTGATCGTATTTGTTTGATGTTTGCTGACGTGACTTCACTGAAAAGCTTTGACTCTCTTACAGGCTGCGGAGATATTATTGCGGACCACGAGGAGGATGTGGGCGGCGGGAGTGGCGTCTGCGAGAAGAGCACCCCCGTGGCCGGCAAGCTGGGGGCCGCCAAGAAGCACCCCACCATGGTGGCCTACCAGGGAGGAGGGGAGGAGATGGCCAGCCCGGACCAGGTGGATGACACCTGCCTGCAGGAGTTCTGGGATATGCTGTCACAGAAAGACGAGACTCAGACAGAAGGAGGAGGAAGTGGAGGAGGGACAAAGAAGCCGGAGGAGTTGAAGGAAAACCGAGGTACCGAAGGGGCCCAGAATAGGGTGGTGGTGAAGCGTGGTGACCTCCACCAGATTGCCATACATGTCAACCACAAAGAGGAGCAGAAGGGGAGAGAGAAGGAGCAACACGAAGGCATCCCAAACAGTGACGAGGGCTACTGGGATTCCACCACCCCTGGTCCCGAGGAAGATGGTTCCACAAGCATCCAGAAGGAAACCATTCCCAGGGACAGCTACAGTGGGGATGCTCTCTACGACCTCTATGCCGAGCCGGATGAGAACCCACCAGTGGGGCCTACGAACGAAGAAGTCACCAGCGTGCCACGCTCCAAGCCCGTGTCGCCGATAACAACCACGAGCTCACTGAAAACACCCTCAAGCACAGCGAAGGACTCCAAGATACCCATCAGCATTAAACACCTCTCCTCGCATCCTGCCAGCCATGGAGCAGACGCCAGTAACAGCCATCACGTGGCACACCATCACCTGGCCAAGAGCGAGATGCACAGAACAAAAATCCCTGTCTCTAAAGTACTGGTACGCCGGGTCAGTAACAGGGGCGTAGCAGGGACAACAGTGAAAGCTGCCACGTACCAGGACAGTGCCAAAAAGTAGTTGAGTAAGAGGTGGAGACAAAGACAGACAACGAGGTCAATATGTGAAAGTCTGCATACGGGACCACAGATAATGAATTAGTTTTGCGTCACCTGAAGAAAGGCACCTAAAAGGCTTCCTTCACTGTACTCCGTGGGCCTGCACTTCTGAATCTCTTCTTACTGGACTGTTTGGCTGAATATAAAAAGTCGACTTCTTTTTGAGCACTTTTTTTTACATTTGTATCTTTTTTCTGCAACACTAAACTCTGGGGAGGTTCATTTTTACACACCTTTCTGGATGTAGGACTTGGATTATGAGCCTAAATGACCATCCTTCCTCATGCAAAGCAGTATCATGAGTTCTTCAAAGGAACAAAGTTACAAAAAGGAGCAACATGAGAGGTTCTTCAATACACTTATCTTTTAATCATTTCTGGGGGAGGAGTGAAGGGTGGGTGCCTGGCTCTGAAAATGATGTTTGCTCTACCAGATGTTGGAAAAAAATGCCAAGCAAAAAACAACCAACCTAACAGGTATTTTACCTGCTGTAGGAACGAGAGCACTGCTCAGCAGCAGACTTGATTGACTTGTGTGCAGGAGCTAACTAAGGAGTTAGGTGGACTTGTCTAACAGGAAAACATATTTTTGTTTGTCTGTCTCTCTGGTTGGTTTTGATCTGGTCTAATGTAAATGGGTAACAGACACACCTGACATAGATTCAGATGTTTACATCAATACTTGTCAGATAATGCATACAATCAGGTTCAGGGAAACATTTTACTAAATGCCAATATATACACACTGTCCACATTTATACAATAACTTTCGCCATGTGTAAATATATACATGTTTTAGCAGATTTACTCAATGCTACAGATTTTTTATGGAAAAAAAAAAGTCACCCGTCCTTATTATCTAGAGTTTAAGCAAAAGTTAGTTTTTATAGGTAGATAATTTTACGGTTCTAAAATGATAGAACTTTGTGTAAGTACCTTAAATTAGAGCAAAACTCTGGTTTGTATGGGCTCATGCATCCCCAGATAAGTAAGTCTGAAGTGCTGATTTTATCCTAGTGGCACATTCCATGGCTCAGAGCTGAGGTTCTGACAGCACTGCCACTGCAAACCTCTATTTTCAGGGGTTTAGACACAGTTGCTCTGGGCTTAAACCTTACAGAGAAGGAACCCAGCAAAGAAATGTGTTTTTTAAGTATTATTTTTTAAAATATATAAAATTAGTTTTTGACTATTTAAAGAAAGTTTGGGTTCTTGTTGCTTTTTATTTTCATTCTTAATAATGTCAGAATAATTTTACTTTAAGAGAGAGAAAGAAAATATGGTAAGCTAGTGGTGCATAAAATGGTCTGATGAGCTTGTATCTTATGAGAAATGTATTAATGGCCAGGACATTTTTAAATAGTGGCTACTGTACATGGGCATTGGCAACATTTTAAAGAAATTTAATAGGGTTTTAATGTGCCTGAGGACATATTTTTATGATACACTGAAAAAGCTCCAAAATTCACTGAAGTTTAAAGGTAAATGTTATGTATTTACAAAATATTTTGATATACATATTTAATCATCAGACCACATTTAATATAAAATATATGCTCCAGTGTATCTAAAAAATAATATACATTTTAAAAATATACGTCTATATTATGCAGAGAATCCTAAATTCACATCACTGAAGCTAATGGGTCTGATCTTACATAGCAGTTGGTTTTATTGTCTCTAAAATCAAAAGAAAAAAAGGAAAATAAATATACAGAATATACATTTGAAGGATATTAAGGTTATAGGCAAACCATAAAAAGCCAGGATATACCATAATAAGAATTGTATATATGTATATGTGTGGTTCATGGTTCACTGGGGAAATGACCTTAGAGTCACAAAGGTAAAATTGGCATCTAGTCCTGAAATTGCTGCAGGATTTAATACGGAGTTGCAACACGCCAGTGAAAGTGTTAGTTTTTCCTGACCAGTCCCTGTTTTCATGGTTTGAGAAAGAACCTTAATACACTTCAAGGAAGATTATTTTATATGCTTTCTTTCTTATGTGTACGTGTGTGGTTTCCTCTATGCCTCCCCACACAGTCGTGTTGTACATATGCATGTGTAGTCACACGCACCTCCTCCCAGGGTATGTGCACCATGCTCATGTGAGCACAGCCATGCGTGCCCGCTCCCACGCACAGGCTCAGGGGATCTGTCTCCAAACGTGCTGGCGATGGTTTCCTTCGCCTGAGAAAGGGATTTGCATTTGGCCTGACTCTGCTTGTGCATTTTAGAAAGTTAAAGCTGAAATACCCTCAAAAGGATGTACGTACAGAACATGGAATATTGTCCTGCTCCTCAGCCCTAAATCTAACATTCCTTTTTCTGTTCTTTTGTTTTTGCTCGACTGTAAGGGACACATCTTTCCTTGCATGACAACTCTGCAGAAAAATCCTAGTTCCCCATTTTGTTCTAAGGACAAATTGTGCTGAAAGATTCTATAGGGTACTGGAAGTTGAGAGGGAGGGAGGATGTGGGGGTAGTACCATAAAAATTGGAAGCAGTGAGTACAGGTAGTAGGAGTGGTGCATCTTTAAAACCACTAGGAGATACCAGCTGTCGTCTGTACAGGACCTGTGTGTGGCAAATTATTCATCATATATGTTTTTTGTTCGCGTTGTGGCATGTCTGTATTGAGAAACCAATATGACACTAGACTAACTCCCTCTCACGTAACCATTAACACGAACCATCATTAAAATGCTTTGTCTCCCCTTCATTTTTCTCTCTCTCCTTTGTTTTCTGCCATGTTTTTCCTCCATCCTCTGCGTGCTGGTGGGCGGCTTCCCCCACGGTGCTAACCCCTGGAGCGAGGAGCCCTGGGCTGGCAGTCGAGCGTGGGTGGGAGGGCGGCCGCCCTGCCTGCCGATGCCAGGTGCTCCCCAGTCGCTCTCTCAAGCTTTCTGTTGCATACCCAGTGTAAGTACATTTTGCAAATCTCTCGGTGGTTTGTTTGGCTGCTTGCTATGTACATATTTTAAGGACAATCATATCCTTAAAAGGAAAACAGGAAAGTAGCTGGTAGTAGAGCGTCATTGTGGCATACTGACGTTGATTCAGGGTAATGGTTATGTGAGAGTAAAGACAAAATTCAGTGTTCAAATTAACTTTGTATTTATAAAATTCACTTTTGTCTTTAAGCCATCTATGTTCTTTATTTCAAAAGGTAATAGAAAATCTAATATTTACTAGGGCTTTCAATTTTCACACAAATATGTTTGTATAACTCCACACAATGCCTAAAACAATCATGGGAAGGAGGTTCAAAGGCTTTCTTTAGACCTGTATTTAATTCCTGAAAGATCCCCGTAAAATACTGTGAGATGCCTAAGAACAAACAGTTAATGGCTTCCTGGATTTAAAGGCTGAGACAAAAAGAGGCAATAGTCCTGAGGCATTCTGTTGTGGCTTGCATTCTCATTTATGTTACCCTGTTCAAGCATATATTTTTCTTGGCTTTGGTAGGAATTGAGGTAGAAATGGTGTTCGAGTCCCAAAGATCACATTCCCAATGCTGTCGTTGTTTTGGTTTTCTTAAACAATACTTTTTAAAATTTGTTTTATTTGTTATTTGGTGGTCTGAATGATGCTTTGTAATTAACAGCTGTATGCCGTTCATAAAGGATTTTATAGATCAGGACTCAGTATTTAGTTATGTGTACTCTTTGCACTTTCAGGTCCCTACTGGTAAATTTTATATATTCCTAGAGTTTTTCTATATATTGCGTAGTGTTTTATAGCTAGCTACAGTGATTTCAGTGGTATACATTCCTGTCCTTTATATCAGCACAGAAGATTTCCCTTCGGTAGCATGAAATGATGTTTTTGTGGACTTCTTTTGTCATGATAGGAGCTAAGTTTCTGTACTATATGTGTGGCCTGCAACAGACATAAAAGGTCTTATTTTCCATGTAGTGCATATGCATTTTGCTCTTGCCAGTAATAGGACTCAACTACATATAATAGATTTCAGAAGAAATTCTATGACTAAGATAAGAAAAATCTATGTTCAGTCTTATTCCATCAGTCACCAGCATTTTCTTCATCCACTGTGAATATTCTCACTACCGTCATTCAGGGTAGTAGAGGACTGAATTTTAAAAATTACATGCATAGATGTACACTATGAAAATTAATTCACTGATTATTTTTTAATGACTCTTACTAAATTATTTATCCAAGCTAAGTGAATATTGCACCAAAGTCTTAAAACATCTGATACAGATGGCATTTTCAGTAAGATGCTATGAGTGCAGATGAGCCAAATTAACAGGCTTTGCTTAGCAAAGCAAAACCTTGTTGTTTCTTAAATTTTTAGTACTGACTGAGCTTGCAGATCAAAGGGAGCCACTGATTCTGCGGCATGGCCATGCACCGAGGTTTTTCTTTCCCTGCTCTAATGGACTGCTTTCCGAAAAGGCTTTTGAGCAAGATAATGGTACAAAAGAGACAGGTCACAGTAACAATAGCCACTTACAAGACAGATGGTTATCCAGCAGCCACAACGGGGGACTCTAGGCAAGGTGGCCTGAAAATGTGTTTTCATAGCTACTGATATGAAAGGCTGAGGCTTCTGTCACGGAAAAACAAATTGACACCAACTCAAAGACACTGCAGAAATGCGCCTTGGCAGAGTTTACACTTGACAGCTTCTGCAGGGTTTGGTTTTGTGTTTTATTTTGGCTTTTCCTTTTTTTTCACCCCTTTGTTTATGCTCCCATTATAATGACATAACCCCACGTGTCCGAGCAGAACTACACAACAGTTGACTCTTCTGAGACTCAGTGCTGAAAATACACTGTCAGCTGTCTTCAGTGGCCTGGGACTGGTTCCTGCTGAACATCCCTCCCTTCCACTGAGGGATGGAAGGGATGGGATGACAGGGTTCTCTTGTCATGAGTCCACGTGCTGTTTACTGTGAGCAGGAGGTATCTCAATCTGTCTTGCTGTTTGTGTTCAGGGGACAGTTTATTTTTAATTTGACTCACAGAATTTTTTTAGCTCATTAGTTCACATCTTGTCTTCCTTGTGAGCATCTCAGCTAGGAACAGTCAGCACTGAGTTGGTGTTTCCTACGTCCATTTCATGTAGAGAGAAATGGAAGAACTTGTCATATGCAAAGGAATAATAGCTATACCTACTTGAGCCACATCGTGTGGGTCTTTATTCCTGCAAAAGCAGGTTGTTAAAGCTCTTCTTGCCTTAGAAGACTTCTCCATCCAAAACAGTGAATACTATTGCCTAGGACCCTGTTTTTCTTTTTTCCTTCTATATCTCTCTTTCAGCCATACTGCAGTTGCTTGGGAAACTGAGATTTTTGATCTAGCCTTCCAGCACTAGAAAAGAGGAGCTGCTGTCAGTGTGTTCTTCAGGAGATCTTTGCTTCTACTTCTTGGTCTTGAAAAAAAATTAAATTCCCCTCAGAATAAGCTGCAAAAATATTTAAAATGGAGATCTCTGCTGTGTGATCTCATACACATGGGTGAGGATGTTGAGTGATATTTTGCATAGCATGGAATGCATCCCTCCACTTTCCTGTTGTGGACAATTTAGCAAATCTGTCAAGGAAGCATGTCACTCTTGTAGGAAAGCCCAGGAGCTGTTTGTTATGGAGTCTGTGCCCGGATTTTCTTTATCTTTGATAAGAACTGCTTTCCTTTTTCCTTTCTGTACGTACTTAAATAAATAGAGCCAAAGTTGTAGTGGAGAGAGGAAAAGGTTATGTACCTCATAGGGTAAGGAGATTCAACTGCTACTCTGAAAGGCTTCTCGTAGCAATGGATAAAAGAAGAAGATTGCTTTATCTACTTTGACATCAGCTCCAAGCAATGGTCTGCAATAAAAGCTAAACCAGCTATGGCCACAAAGTTAAAAAACGGGCATTTGCCAACATGACAATCTCATTCCAAGGTCCAGTTCTGCTGTGGCAGAGCTTCCACTGACTCCAGTAAGAACTGGCAAAGGTCCTTAATCTCTTATCTTAAGGAAATAGGAAGTGTTTCTTAAATAAGTCTTCCTTTTTTCCCCCAAATATTAGCATTATTCAGGTGTTTGTGCAGTCTTTTATATTACTGTGGTAGTGTTTTCACTGATCTGAATGCAAAACATGTCTGTCCATTGTTTTTCCATCTTAACAAGCTGCACTCCTGCACATAATTCCAGTGCTCAGCATGTTTAAATTACAGCTAACACAATCACTGGCTTCCTTAATTTAACTCTTGATGGCAAGAACAGGACCAGATCCTTTCCACAGTTCTAAACCTCCTGCTTATTTTGTTATTGTTTGTGGTTTTGATATGGTAACTAATGAAGCCTCCCTTTAACTATTTCACAACCACATTTTTAATATATGTTGTTAGCGGGACCAGTATGTAGGGACTGAATGGTAAGATCTTTAACAGATTTTTATTATTTTGGATGATGTTGCATCAAAACAGTTGCTAAATCGGTATCGGGTTGTTTCCGTGGGCTTTTTGTGCAGATGCATTGGGAGCTTTGAACATAATGTGCTCATAGAAGAAAATTGGCTAAATCTGCTTTGAATTAAGCCTGTTCTTAAAATGTTGGTTAATGGCAGCAGACAGGAAGGTGTGTCCTAACTCACCTGCACCCTGTGGACTGGGGGAGCAAGGCACCTCCAGTTACTGGAAGCATTTGCTGTCTGACCCTGCCATGTGGTCCCAGCAGAGAGGTGCAGGCTGTCACCATGTGCAGGTGTCAACCCAGCTGGACAACAACAGGAAAAGCCGGGGTGGTGGTACTGTGCTGGAGTGGGAGGGTTGATAGAGTGTCTGTGAGATGGAATGAAAGCAAGGGCTGAACTTCTTGTCCTTGTGGAAAAAGAGATTTATACATATGCCTCTAAAATCTGTGTCCTTTTTTTCTTACATTGGTGCTTGGATTGCTGTGTTACACTGGGTTAGGAGCTGGTGTGATTCTGCGTGTGCTGAAGCCAGTGCTCCTGCCAGTGGACTACAGTATGACTGCTTTCATCAACACCTGAGCAGTGCCCAGTGTTTTAGTTTCTAAAGACAGTTTCAGCACAGAAATGTCCACAAATCCTCTGTAGCCCAGCACTGATTCATGGCATCTCACTGCTCTTCCATCCTCATTTTTCCAGGAATATGTGAAGACCCAAGCCCTAGGCAGGGTGGGGAGCTCTGGCTGCACCCTTGCAGCCCAAGGACAAGTGGGAAGGGAGTGTGGCACACACAGTGCAGCAGCACTATCAAGTACTAGGCACATGGCTTGATAAAAGCAACATTATCCTGCTTTTCGAAAGAGAGAGCAAGACTAAAGCTGTTCCTTTTTTTTTTTTTTTTTTTTTAATTAAAGTAAATCCTCTGCCATGGGTGAAATTGTAACAGTTAGACAATATCTTATTCCACTAGTATTCTCTCTGAAATCAGTGGATCTGTTAGCGGTGTCAGTTGTTATTAAGGTTGAGTGAAAATTCCATAATTTGATCCCATCTGAATTTTCCTTGCTCTGTTAGTAGAATATGCCTCAGAAAAGTTTTAGTGTTGAAGCTTGTGGTCCTGTTGAAATGGGGGATGAGGTATGAATGTGGTTGGTGGAAAATACAGATTTGATAAATCCAGTGTTTTATGACTTCAGTCTTTAATGACAGCCCAATTCTGCTTAAACATCATAGTATGCATGAGGAAATGGTAGCAGGGACTGCTCCACACTGCATGGGACAAACCAGTGCTCTTGGTGTTTCCTACGTGCTGAAAGGGACGTATGTGTCCTGTTAGAAGTCACTTAGCCTGTTTCTATAAGACGTGTTATAGCTGACAGATCACTGTTAATTACAATTTTCCCTCGTATTTTGTGTCAGCCACCCCCAATAAGGTAGCATATGACCTGTTCAAGGTAATGAGTGAGTAAAGCCAGAACTCTCCTCTCCTCTTATCTAAAAGGTTTGGTAATAATCTGGCTAGTCTGTGTGCACCAGCTTTTTCTTAGTGAAAGCTCACAACATTCCGGGGGGGGGTTGTTTTTATAACAGAGACTGTTAGACACACTCTGCTCCTTTCCACTTCTACAAACTTTGATGAGTATGTGTCTCCTCGAATCACTGTATTCTTAATGTATTTACAACTTAACTGATAGCAATAGATGTCTTTCTTCCCTGGCAGTTCACAAGGATATACTAATCAGTGTTTATTATATTTTTAATTCTGTAAATATTTATTTTGGTACTCTGTGTATTTATTGGCACTGATTCTGGTGTTTGCTTATGTGTCATTGTAAATGTTGATGGTTTCAATAGTCTTGCTTCTAATGAATGTAAGGAACTCAGACTAACTGCACTTTTCTTCCATTCAAAAATCTTAACAGTGAAAAATATTCCCACTGTCATGTGTTATAATGAATACAGTTAATAAAACCAGTTGTCACTTTTCATTGATGAATGTGAAGGTTACTTTTTGATGTTTGAGCTAGAGATGGAACCAGTCTATTCAGTGCACTGGAAAATACTAGGCTTTTGAAAGCAAGACATTAGGAAATTATGTCACCAAAATACCATAAAAGAGAATATTTGGGCTCGTGTGCACTTTGATTTTTATATAGACATGCCTTTAGCAATTCTACTAATAACATCATAGAATAACTAGACTAAATTTGTTACTTAAAGGGGGGCTTTCAGAAATAAGAACTTTGGTCTTCTGGTCTTCCATTTCATCAGCATGTAGTTTTTGTTTGGTTTTGGTTTTTCTTTCCCTTTAAACAACTTAGACAATGAAATGGACTGAGCTTCGTTCTGTTTTTTAAATCGGTTTTGTTTCCTGCTTCTCCCGGTTGGGAAGTCAGCAGGGAAGCTGGTTCTCTTGACACATATTGACTTTGGAGTTGTAGTTTTGGTGTGACAGCCAGAAAACACAGTCTGCTGTAAGCTACATTTCCCACCTTTAAAACTGGAACTTCATTGCTATAACTATGAAATGACATTTATTAGAACCTCTGTTTTGCAACCCTCTCTAAATTTCTTGCATTTAGAAAACACGTGAAGTATTCACATCAGTCAAGTTTTAATCCTTAAGTTTATTTACTTTGCTTAGCTAAGTAGCACTGCCTTGCTAAGGGTTCTCCCATGGAAGATACCGAACCTGCCAGAGTAAGTACTGCAATAAAATCTCCTCAATAGTTTTCAGGCAATAACAAAACAAAAGGTATGAAAAGCTCATTAATGTTCGTAAGGAGCAGGACATGGTGACACAGTATAAATTGATCCTATGTTCACAAAAGCGTAACTCCTCTTTCCAGTAGCTGGAATGAGGCTGAAGAAAGGTTTTTTCCCAGTGATTTAATGCACAAGCAGTTTTACATTCAGGCTTTCTCAGCCTGTGTCCCATATTGCATGTTCATGTTGTTTATCCTATGCATCTGAAAGCAGAGGAGTTATAGTTTAAATTTTCTGCCACAGAAGATTGCCTAGTGATTACTTGTGTCCAAGTATAGCTGCTGGGATTCTGGGGGACAGAGGGGTTTCAGTGAAGTGCAGGGCAGATGTACAACTTATGAATCTTGATAATTGTAGATGTGTGATGCAGCTGTCACCACCTTCCACAAAACTAGATGACAGTAACCTGACACATCCACTGTGACAGAAAAAAATTGAAAAATCTCCTGAAACCAGACTTAGCCCAAATATTCCTTTTGAAATCAAGATGAAGTTTCTAATATTGAGCTAAAAGTCCCTCCCTAATTCAAACCAAAATCAGTCATTCCTTATGGTACGTCTCTATGACTTTCATGGCCACCTTACTGGAAAAGTGTTTGCAATGGAAGTGATGACTTGGAAATCTTTCTGTGACCCATTCATTGAAGATGAATGATGCATCCAAAATCTATCAAGCAACAAAGAGAAGATAATATTCTTGACTCCAAATAATTGGTAAGGAGTGTTGGCAAGTCTAATGGACCACTCAGCTGACCATCAGTGAGTACTAGCCTCATTTTAAACCCTTTCCCTTGAATCATGGTATTTTTCCCTTTCAAAGTGATTGTACAGGAGTTGTTTACTAGGAGCTCACATTGAGCAGCCACTTGCTCCTACCTACCACATTGCACATCTGCTTCCAATTAAAACCATTCCACAGTGCCCTGAGGGGGATGGGAAAGAGGCTCAAAGGTTCTTCAAAGGGTTATTTCAGCAGCCATGGGTGCTGCTATGGCAGCTGAGGACCAAGAACCTGCTTCATCTCTAATGACACGTCACTCTTTTTGCTCTGCAAAGACCCTTAGCACTTGGATCAGGTATTCACTTAGATCTTGGGAGCAGGAAGTCTCCTGTTCTGACTAATGAAGGAGACTTGTCCTTGAACAATATGTATATTTTTACCAGCTTAAGACAAATGCAGAGTCACTTAAGTACAACTCCCCACAGCTACTCCGAAGACTAACAAATGACCCATGCTGACGCTGTGTCCTTATGCAAAGTACCTTCACAAAGTGGCTCTGTGCAGCACTCCCATGTGAACTCCAGTGAGAGGTGACCTGGAGCCAAGGGTTCCCATCAGAGAGGGGAGAGAGGGCTTGTGCCTTCTGACAGAGCACCGTCCTGCATCGGGGAGGTCCGAGTCCCTTTTCCACTGCTTCCTTTCTCAACTTACAGAAGGCTGCAGATGCCACATTTTAAAGTTGTATCCACAAAATCAGCTGCACCTAACTGTGGTCTTGCTCAAAACTTGTGGTCTGAGGTTTTATGATGAAATTTTGCTATCACTTAAGCTCTTGCACCGGGCAGGCTCAAAAGCATCACATGGCTGGATCTGCTCTCCCATGTGTTGTGGTGGGACTCACGGACAGGCCCTTCCTCTGGCCTCATCAGCCTTCTCTGTTGGTGTCACTTGAAACTCATAAGTCCCTTGGACAGAGAAGAGACTTGAGTAAAGATCCTCTGGGTAAAGGTCTTGAATGAGCAGAGGTTGACTGGGTAGAATCATGGAGGTGGTGGGAGAGGTTGAGGCAGTGAAACCTAGGGCAGCCAGAAGCCTTGAGGGCAGCAGTGTCCTCTTTTGCTTCGCAGGGAGATGGTTGCCTCCAGGGCACCTATGTGGCTCAACGTGCTTCAAGAACACATTCAGCTGTAGGCTACCACAGCGTGGGAACAAATGGTGCTGAGCTCCTTGCATGGAGCTGGGAACATGCAGGGCGACATGACATGCAGAATGCAAAGAAAACAAAAATCCTATGACAAAACACTATTTTAAGGACAGAATTTATGCTTAATCTGTATGTCATGTAAAGCAAATCTATTCCATTCCTACCCAGCTCCATTTGTTCACCTGTAAAGATGAATTTTGCAACAAAATACGTTTGAATAAATAAAGACAAATGTGTCCTAGTAAATATGAGTAATGTAAAACCTCCTTTTGATTATGGATGTGAGGATACTGACCACAATCTAAAGTGGACATGAAAAAATAATCTGTTCTCCTAAAGTAATATGGAAGATCAGAAAAATGTTGAAAACAACAATCAGCAGGATTGTTCTGAGTATTTCTTAAGGAAAAATAGAGAGAGAAAAGAATTTAGCTAGTCTGGGTCTGTCTTTACAATTGGGATATATTGCATCTATATCTGTCTTTCTGTGACTTTCTACCTTTCATGTTCTGCACTAATAGGTTTTGTTTACTGATGGATAATAAATCATACAAAAATGAAATACTTTAGTGAAGAAATCACTCCTACTACTTTTTTGCTTATAGATGTCTTTTTTTCCCCTGTTAACTAATTAAGTTTTTGATCCTCCCAATTAGACCATATCCAGTCATTGTCATACCAGATTTAGTGTCTGATTATGGAGCTGCTGCGTCTGAACAGCTTAATTCAAATCAGTAAGAAATACTCCTATGCAGCAACTGCAGAAATGGTGCTTGCATCCTTTGCAGAGCTGCCTATTGCTGCTTTCTCAGGGGCTTAAAATATTTATGTCTATCAGCACTGTTGAATTTGCCTGTATTTTTTTCCTAGAGTCTGATAGAAAACACCATAAATCCGCATGTTTTATGGAAAAACAGTTGGACCAGATTACACAGTCAAGTTAACTTGTCTATGCCAGATCTCAATTCTTTCTCAGGATGTAACATGTATTCAGACCGATTTAAAATAAATGACTGCTTCAGAAAGCAAAACAGACATCAGAGCACAAGCACAAAGGCAAATGTCAGCCCCTGGCTCCGAAACGACCAGGGTCCTAAATCCGAGCTATGAAACCTTACATTTCTGCCTCAGCGCAGCCAAACACACAGCACTATTTATAGCACAGCCTTTTACTACCCTTCTGGTAGAATAGGCTTCATCTGAGGATTTACATGACTAACCAAAAGCAAAAGCCTTTTGTCCTTCATTTCCATAAGAGAAGGCCAGTGTTAAGCTGGTGTTCATTGGGCTGAATTACAGAAAATATCAGTTACTAGAAAACCAGTTACTAATTCAAAGGCATCTGTTACCATGGCATAGGCCTTCTCTTCCCTCTCCATGTCCCAGATTTAGCACCAATGATGGGAGCTTAGCGAAAGCTCAAAAAGAACGGTTCTTACCTCTGAAAAAAAAATGCATAGTCGAGGAAGACAACATGTTTTCATGGCAACTAAGGAGTAAAGGGTTAAGACCTAGGAGATGGCTCTGAACCAGTAAGCAGCACAAAAGACTCTTATTAGCAAATCAAGAGCCCAATGTGCTTTCATTTCCCCCTTTGTATCTTCAGTTAAATCCTTTGGGCCACAAAGTTACTGCTCCTGCCAAGGACAACAATCAGCAGAGGTGATTATTTTAGATTCTGCTACATACCCTGAAGTGAAAATGAAAACCAACCTTCCTTTCACCATCCCATCTGATTTCCGGGGCAGGCCAGGCCCATCAGCTGGTCCTCATCCTTTCGTCTTGCAGTGCCAGCTGCAAGCACCCAGGCTCTCCCCTGAGATGCCACTTTCTCACAGATGCCTGCCTCTTCCTGCCTTCCAGATGGCAGTGGGATTCTTAACAAGCTCCCCAATTTCTCTCTCCCCCTTGGGATTTCATTTCAATGTTGTCACATCTGTTTTTCTCCAGTTGGATTACGTGCAGGAGCACGACTTACAATGCTTCCTCGAGAGGTTACAAACCTGCAGCTCCTGTGGCCATGTCAGACCTCCCTGCTGCAGAAATGTTCCCATGCAGTGAGGATCACAAATGCTCTGTTAGGGCTCAGCTGTCGAGCAGAGGTAAGGACCACTTTGTTGAGGTTTGTAGGCTGCTTGTATCCTTATCTTATTCTGCATCACTGAACTTACTCTTTCCTCCCTAGGGCTTCTCTGCAGGGCTTCTTGAGGCTCCCCGATGCTGTTACAGAGCTGTTTAACACAGCTCAAGAAGGAGAATGGCTGCAGAACAGGGCAGAGATTGGAGTGATTGGCTGTGATAGCCTTTCACAGATGTCTTCTGTGACCTTGAGTGCAAAACTACACCCCTTTGCTTTTTCCAACTTTTAAGTGGGGATTGTGAGCCTTCTAGAGGAAAGGTTTCAGGTGGCCAAATTCTTCAAATTTTACCCCACTGTCTGCGAAGCAATTTGAGATGTGAGTAGGGGCATGCTGCAACAGCATCACTCTCATTCTTCCTATCTTGCCCAGACTGACCAGGTGCAGATGTGGCCATAACCTGAATGATAAATGGGAGGGGAAAACCTTCTCTCCTGTTTTTTTTTCCTGTTTGTGGGGGTTTTTTTGCATGGGGTGGCAGTGGTAAATACCCAGGGGGAGGATTTGGATACTACGACCACTGTTATTTAATATTTTCTTTAATGACATAGATGAATGGATTGAATTCACCCTCAGCAAATTGCAGTTGGCACCAAGCTGGTGGTTTTGTTGACAGACCTGAAGAACAGGATGCCATCCAGAGGGACCTGGACAAGTTCGAGAAGTGGGCCCTTAGGAAGCTCATGACGTTTAGCAAGACCAAGTACAAGGTGCTACACCTTGGCTGGGGCAACCTTCGGTATCAATATTGGCTGGGGGACGAACAGATTGAAAGCAGCCCTGCTGAAAAAGACTTTGGGGTGCTGGTGGGTGAGAGATTGGACATGAGCTGGCAGTGTGTGCTTGCAGCCCAGAAAATCCAGCGTATCCTGGGCTGCATCAAAAGCAGCTTTGTCAGCAGGTCGATGGAGGGGATTCTGCTCCTCTACTCCACTCTGGTGAGACCCCACCTGGAATACTGCATCCACATCTGGGGTCCCCAGCACAGGAAGGACATCGACCTATTGCAGTGAGCCAAGAGGAGGGCCACCAAGCTGATTAGAGAGATGGAGCACCTCTCCTATGAGAAAGACTAAGAGAAGTGGGTTTGTTCTGCCTGGAAAGGTGAAGGCTTTGGAGTGAACTAATTTTGGCCTTCTAGTACCTAAAGGAAGCTTACAAGAAAGACAGAGAGACTATTTACAAGAGCATGTCTGTGTAGTGACAGGACAACAGAGAATGGCTTCAAACTGAAAAAGAGTGGGTTTAGATTACATATTAGGAAGAAATTCTTTACTATGAGAGTGGTGAGGCACTGGAACAGGTTGCCCAAAGAAGCTGTGGATGCCCCATCCCTGGAAGTGTTCAGGGCCAGATTAGATGGAGCTCTGAGCAACCTAATCTAGTGAAAGATATCTCATGCATTTACAAAAGATAACATAAAATTTTTTTAAAGGACATTGGTCTGGAGTCAGAAGGGACTGGGGATGATGCTAAAAGGACACAGCTTTCCTCCTGTGCTGGGCAGAGCTGGCTGGATTGTGTCACTGTGGCTTTCACCTTCCCTTCCTGCCCAGGAGGCAGCAGGAGTGCAATGTTATGAAACAGAAGTACTGGGAAACCTAACTCAGGCAACATTTGTTTCCAAATCACATGGTGCTTCATGCTCTCATAGTTTTTAATTGGTTCCTGTCTGGGTGTATTCTCTGGGTTTCGAGGGTCGATGTTGGGTGCTGCCACAGCCAGGGCATTGAGCTGCCACAGCCAGGGCATTGATCCAGCAGCATCTCAGTGGGGAAAGCTGCTGCCATAGCTCTCCGGTAAGCTGCCCTGTGCCAAGGTCTGCTCATTAGATGTTATATCCCATGAGAAACGTATTAGTTAATTTTACAAGGTTTTGCTGTGGACTCTATTTCAGTGACTGGGTTTTATCCCAGAGCAGTGTCCTGAGGGCTCCTCAGCCCAGCCTGTATCTGCCTGGGTGTGGCCCCTGCCTCAGCAAACCCCCTCCTCTTGGGTCTCCTTGGGCTATCCTTTACAGAGCCATAGAATCGCTGAAGAGTTCAAGTGGGAAGCATCTCTGGAAGTCATCTGGTCCAACTCCCCTGCTCAAATGGGGCCACCTAAAGCTAGTTGCCCAGGACCATGTCCAGATGGCTTTTGAGGAGGGAGACTTCCCTGGGCAACCTGTTCCAGTGCTCAGTCACCTACACAGTTAAAAGTGTTTCCTGACATTCAGAGGGAACCTCCCGTGTTTCAGTTTGTGCCCTTTGCCTCTGGTCCTGTTGCTGGAAACCACTGAGAAAAGCCTGGCTCTGTCCTCCCTTCAGGTATGTTGATGAGATCCCCTAAGCCAGCCCTTCTCCTACCTGAACAAGAGAGATATTTTGTGGAAGAAGTGTCAACAGGCCACAGCGCTATCAGAGCCACATTTGAGAAATGTGCTGGGGTCAGGACCATCCTTCCCAGTCCCACACCATGCTTTGCCTCACAACAGGCAAGCATGGGTGCCTGCCTGGAGCCCAGTGAACCTGAAAACTTTTAGGACTATGTGCTGTCCCAACAGGGCAAGAAGGAACACACAAGCCCTCATGCTGTGTGTGATGGCTTCGGGCTGAGAGATCATGGAGGGGTCTTGTGAGAACTGAAGAGATTTCTTTCTAAGCAGTAGCACCAGCTTGTGCTGGTGCATAATGGTCTGAACAACCTCCATGCAACTCCCTGCAGTGGGTACAGTGAAGTTGTCACTGCTGGCAGTGCATGTGAACGCTGCTGCTTTTTTCCAAGTCCCAACTCACTCTTTTTCCTTTCAGATACTCTCATGAAGAGATCGTTTCCTGTACGGAAGATGAGGCACCAGCCCAGCCAGCCCTAGACTGTGAGGTGCAAATGATTTATTTAAGATGTCTTTGTACTCTGCTGTAGGCCCCCAGTGGGATGAGAGCCTCTCCAGGTTGTTTGTGTTGGACCAAAGGCCCATGGTGCCGATAGACCAGACAGAAGGCATGGGCATCTGGAGAAACCAAGTCCACCCTGAGGAAATGTGTTCAGGTGGAAAAGGCACTTGCAGGACCAAAGGCTGCCCGAGTGTTAGTCCTGTTTCTCCCATTCATTTGCTGCCTGCTTTTGTGTGAACCAACCCACCTACTCGCTAGGCATTTGCACAGTGCAAATATCATCTGTTGGAATATCTTCTGCTCCAGATGTCCAAGCATGGTGCAGGAGGGAAGCCCAGTTTGTGGCTACTGTTTCTGTCTAAACTTGTGCTAGCTCCAGGGACCATTCTCCTCCATGACTCAAAGGTTCGATGCAAATTAGCTCCATGATACTCTTCATGAGGACAGCTCCTTCGGCAATGTGGATCATAACTTCCCACCTCTTGCCTTCCTCTGCTGCAGCTATGATCAGCCCTTCCTGTGTGATTTGAACAGCACACTTCCACTCTTCCTACCAGCACACTTTCTACCACCTGCAGAAGGGCTTGTGTGCTGCCCAGGCACTCTGGGTCTCAGGCTCTGACCCTGCTCTTGGTGATGCCAGATCAGAGCTGCATAAATTATTTAGGCTGGGAGAGGATCAGATTTTGGCAGAGGGTTGTTGAACCCTTCATGTGCTAGAAAAGCTACAGTGCTTACAAGGCACAACTTCAACTTCTGTACAATTTATAATTTCCCTTAATTTCTTAAAGCGCTCTAATTTTTACACTGTTGTGAAAGGATCTTTGTTTACAATGATTGCAGAGGGTAATATTTCCAGCATGAGTAACCATGGCAATGAATAATTCTATTCTTAGGAACTGTGCCAGCTGCACTAATGCCGTATAGTAGCACTCAAGGAGTTTGCTAATGAGGGAATTCTTGTTTATTGCAGGAGGACATTTTCCTGGGTCCACACATTAGCCTGTAGTTTCTTAAAAGCACATTCTTTATCGGTAATACATGGAGGGGAAAAAAACCAAACCAAACCAAGCAAATCTCAGTTACACAGTTCCTCTTGCACATAAGGTTTTCCTGTTTGTTTTTTTTCTTGGAAACTGTATTATGATACATTTTTCAAGGAAATTAATGGTATGTGATAGTATACTTTGTTTTTAGTACCACCTTCTACAATAAGGATGAGCTTAGAATACTCTAGAGCAGCTGTTTCTTACACAAAAAGACACCACCCTGTAAACTGATCTAGTCAAAGATATGCAGGTTTTATCATTAGAGGAAGGACTTCGAGTATTTTAAAATATTAATTTTATACCTAATTTTATTTGAGTAAAGAATAACTTTATATTAAACTACTTCTAAAAATAAGTATTACAGTTTGGAGTTGAATTGATTCAACACCAAAGCATTGAAATCGATTAATATATTGTTCTTATGTATGTATGAACATGATTATTATCTTTGTAAAAAAAGTACATAAAATAAGTATTTATTTTTGCATGTTTCATGATTTAAAAGCAATTTAAATTATTTTAACAATAAATGTTCCAAATACAATACCTTTTTAGCTTAATAATTTAGGATATGTTCAGTGGAAACCCTTAAGGAATAGCTAAACTACAGTTCCTGTCATTCCATGAACCATGGGCTCAGAGTACAAAAGCAACTGGGGCAATAAAACATCCTCTCCTGTTTTCAGAAAAACATTGACAACAATCCAAAGTCTCTTACCCAAGATAAAAATCCTTAGGAAAGATTTATGGAGTAATTGTTGAATTGGGCAAAGTTGCTTGAAATGGTTGTAGCTTGAGGGTTTCTAGAAAACCATTTCTTAGCCTTGTGCCTTTGATCAGAGATGGTGAATGTCCAAACAAACAGCACAGCACAAGCCTTCAGGTTTTTTCATGTCACAAAGCGGATTGATCTCTTTTCTGTGGTTAGCGATTTGGTGCCCTAATTAGTGGGCTCTGTTTTCACCAGTCTCTAAGTGACCTACATCTGCTCACAACCAGCTGTCGGGTGGCTCATGCGGTGCCCAGCCTCTCTCCACAGGGCTCCTCTTCATCACCCATTCCTGCTCTGCTCTCCAGAAAAGATCTGCCCATGTCCCCTAAGAGAAAGCAAGATCCAACAGCTAGAGTTTCCCAACAAGGTCAGTGTGGATTGACTTAAGAAAAATTCCTCCAAATTATGGTTCTGCTTGGCCTGGGATAGCTCGGTTCTTCTGTGGCTCAGTAACACCCCCAACTCTTTAGTATTTTAAAAACTGGGTCAGTTCCGACATGAAAACAGCCCAGAAAAGCCTTAGTAATTTTCCACCGAACTGACACAACTCAATGGCTGATTTTTTCTTCCCCAGTTTCTTTTTCCAGCTAAGATAATTCCCTGGGCTTAACTTTAATAATCAAGTTGCTTGTTTTTTTTCTCTGCCCCCTTAGACTGCAAATACTCATTGTGGGGAAATCTACAGCTCAGTTGTTTTTCTCCCTCCATTTCGTCCCAGTGCCGATAGACAGAGGACTGGTCCTCCCAGCCTGGTCGCCTCCATCCCAGCAGGGCGCTTCCCTGGCTCCACTTGGCACGGCAGCAGTTTGGCTCCTGGGCTGCCGAGCCCAGCCTGAACACACGTGCCAGGGCAAGGGCACTGCAAATGGATATGATACCTGCTGATTGGTAGGTTTCCTCCTGTATGTATGGAGCCATGCTCTCTCCTCTCCCTGCTTTCACTGGAAGCTTAGAGGAGATTTTCCAATGGGATGGTGGCACAGGAATAGTTTGTGTGCTTCTGTGAGCTGACCTGATGAACCCTGATAGACCCGATGGCAAACTTGATGAACCCTGCAGAAATTGCCTAAAAGAGAACTGGTGGCTGACCTTGAGCAGCTGACCTTATCTAAACTCTGAGCTACCCAGTGGTTGTTGCTATTTTCACGGGTGCCCCAGATAGCAGCCTGAAGGCGGAAATGCTCTATTTCTGGGTTTTGTTTTTAAATTTTTTATTAAAAGATGTACTGACAAAGAAAGCACTACAGAAAGGGAGAAGCAAAAAATGGGGGGGTGGCGGGGAGAGAGAAAGTCACTTTATAGAGCTTTTCCAGACAGCTGGCAGATATCCAAGCCCAGGCTCCTTCTCAGAGGTGTAAGTCCAGTGTGCACTTCTTAAGGTCTGTGGAGTTACCCCTGGTTTACACTGACGTGTGAGCAGTCCTGGCTGGCAGAGCTGTAGCAGTAGTGCAGGACAAATGATGAGGGAACAGGGAGGCTGCAGCAGGATTAGAAAATAAGGCTGTCCTGGAAGGGGAGATTTAAACAAATTCCTGCTGGGTTAAGGAGCTTGTGACGGGACCAGCGTTTTGCATGATGCCGTGGCTGTTCCTCCCAAGCAAGCTGAACTGGGATCCTGATTTTCATTTGCTGTGGGCAACAGACCATGCAGAAATCCTCTCTCCTTTTCAGACATGTTAATGTGGTGCCCAAAAAGCTCTGATGAGGGGTTTCCCACCACAGAGGGTTAAAGTGCTGTAGTTTCTGAGGCAGTCCTGTGTTCATCCTTTCTTTGGGCTGCAGTGGTGCTCATTAGAAGCAATTAATCTCCGGTGCTGTGCTCTCCTGTCAGCTCGTACCGCTGTCATGGGCCAACTCATCCGTGAGGAAGCAGCTGGGCATCCCATACTGACCACTGTCTCTCATGTCTCGCTTTGCTTTCACCCCTCACAGGTGGTTTGGGTAAATATGTGCATGGACATAATACATTAATGGCAGTCACAGTTATAAGCCCCACAATCAAGGGGAAACCTGGACAGCTTCTGCTGCTGCTGCTGCAAATTAAGTTCAAGACTGAATTAGATGCAGTTTGAGAGATGTGAGCCATTCCCCTGGGCCCAGGAGCTCTACAATCACTCTGTAAGAGGGCTGAAGAGGAATTAGTGCACTCGTTTGGGAAATGTTCTCTGATAGCTCTTTTCCTTAACTTCAGTGCCAGCTGTAGATGTAAAATGTTGCCATACATCTCCAGAGACCTGTCTTCCTGGACAAATTGTCTCCAATTCTTGGCATCCCTAAGACCATAGAAGTTACTGCTCAGCCAGATCAGAAGCTAGTTTTCAATACCTTCTACGACATATTCTTTACCAACATTGTTCTTTGGCCTTTCTATAAACCTGTTTTCCATTCAGAGCTGTTGCTAATGTAAAGGAGTTTGACTTAAGGGCTTCACTGCTGGTTTTGCAGGTGACAGTGTCTGTCCAAGTGGTTCCCAGTACATGGGCTGCGTGTTGCAAGGCAGCTGCCAGCAGCTTTACTTGTGGCTGGTGTGCCCAATATGTTCAAGCACTGAACACTCATTAACGAGTGTCCCTGCAGAGTTCAGGTGGTAGCCACAGCTCAGGAGGAGGTGTCAGGGAATGGTTTTAGCAGCGTGTCCTTCTTCCCCTGCAACCAGTGAGCCCAGGAGCCAGATCCTAGGAGCTCACTGGGTAGCTGGCATGGCAGGAGGGATGGCAGATGTGGGCAGACCAACTCTCCTGCCTTGCTAAGCTGGACACCCCTCCCAAGGACCTGGCTATGCTGCTGCCTTCTCCTAATGCTGCCAGAGCCCTGCAACAACCCTGTACCCTGCATGAACCCTGCACCCATTCCCTCTGCATCTCCAAGGGATTTATACAGGAAAGAAATCTCCGGAGGGTGAGGGGGAGAAGGAGTTCAAAGGCTTGTGAGGCAGAGGCTGCAGAGAGAGGTGTGGTGGGGAATTAATAATGGATTTTGCAATGGGAAAAAGAATTTCTGAAAGTGGAAAAAGATGCTCATCTAGTTAAACCACTTTTAGTTTGAGGCTCTTCTGTGTGCTTGGTGGTTAAATTCCTACTTCTGCAGTTTGTATATAGGTAGCAGTCCCAGGTAGTGTTCTTTCTGTTTAGGATCAGTATTGAACAAGGCCTGGGAAGAGGCTGAGTCTTCCAAGCTCAATCTTCTCTCTTGTATTTTTAATTAGTGCAGTAGTCCTTATCTTCCAGCAGTTGTTGAGGAAGAGTCTGGAATGACTTGTGACACTCTCCAGTTGTACCTTGTGATGTCCAGCCTGAAGTGGATGGGAAGGTTTGCCATGATTCTATCTGGCTGTTTGTGTTTTGTAAGCCATGCAGAGAAGTAGGTAGCTCAGGTGCACAGAGGGGGCTAAAACCCATCTTGGGGGCAGCTCCCACCCCATGCTGCTCTCACTGCCAAGAGCACCTCAAGGGTGGGAGAGGCTTTTCCGGGGTGGTTTGCAAGGGTGGCCAAGTGATGGGTCCCTATGAGACGACTGCATTCCCTCGTTGCTTTACAGGGTTGTGATGGAGGAAAACTTCCCTGTCAAGCCACAGGAAGCCTGCTGCATTGCCAGGGATGCAGTGCAGGAGCAGGAGGTATGAGGATGCAAAGGGAAGGCCACTGGATGGGAGAAATGCAACTATTTACCTCTCCACTCCTAGTAAGTTTGTCCAAGTGCTTTGCCCAAGAAGAGTCTGCTTGAGTCAGTGGCTTATGTTTAGAAATCGATTTTAATGCAAACACAGCAGAATACAGCTCTTTGGTGCCATTCCATGTACCACTGGCCCCTCCTTGGCTTGTATGAGCATGGATTTTACTTAATATCCATGCTAGGCCAAATTCTTATCTCAACTTAGGTTATACTTTTCCAATTATTCCTCAGGCTACCTTCTCTCCCCCCCCCCCCCCCTTTTTTTTCTCTAATCCCTACAGGCTTCCAAGACATGCTGAACTCGTCTGGGATTTTTCTTTTCCCTGTCAGGTCCTGGTTTTGGAGTTGTGGAGAACTGCAGTGAGCTTTCTGCAGAAAGACTACCCTGTGCTGCACTCAGAGGCTGTAGACTTGCCTGAAAAAACGGTGGAGAAATGAGGGTAGCCTGGCCACTATCTGTTGATTTCCATTATAAAGGAGCACCACAGACCATGCAGTATTTCAGTGATGCAACCCAGTCCTGTACCCACAGGCAGAATTTGGCCCTCTGTGTCCTTTCACAGGAGATGGAGGGAAGCCATGGAAGTAGTTCCGTCAGGGTGAGTACATTAACTTTCTGTTTTGAGATATAATTCTCAGAGTTAAAATGCATGAACAGATTTTACACTGAGATCTATGATTTCTTCCAAATTCTCTTCTTTTGTGCCTTCTGCATATGAGCTTTTGTTAGTCAGTTGCTACACAGCATTTTACAGCCTGTCTTTTGTGCAGTGACCTTTCAACTGCCGTGCTCTAATCACATTCAGCCTAAATGTATGGAGCATTTATTGTTTGCTTCAGGAGTTTTTAAATGGATGTTTCATTTAATATTCAGCCTTACTTGCCATTTGTCAGAAGGATCAACATCCTGTTGAATTTCACTCGGAGCAACCTCAGTTCGTCAGCTATGGGTCCGTGTCTTGTTTCATCAATAGCTGCAAATAGGCCTTAAGACCGTTTGTGTCAGTCACGTATAAAAGTGAAGACAACAGAGGTCTAAATACAGACCACTACAGAAATTACCATCCTTTTTCTTTCCTTATCTTCTTAGGCTCTGACCCACTTTTTCCCCCATATCTCATCTCTAGTAAATGTCTTGAGCTCCATCTGAGGGTGTCCTGTCAAGGGGAAACGAGAATTATGTTTGCTTTCTTCCCTTGTTTATGCTGTATGGAGCAGGCCTAAAAGGTTTCTCCCTCTTTATCTAATAATATTCTCTTGCATTCTTTTTATAATAACTCCAGGGCTTGTCCTAACAGACTCATTGGATAACTGGCATAATACAGATACATACAAAAAATGCTTTGCTGAGAGGAGTAATGATTTTTCATTAAGACTATTAATGTTCTTGGGGGACTTATATTCTGTTTCATTGAAATGCCTACAAATATATAGGAGAAAATATACTCATGTTAAGTGATTGGATAATGCTGCCATCTTAGCTAAGAGATGGGCAAGAGAGACACGTATGAGACATGTATGAGACATCCTGCAAATTCTTCAGCAAAAATAGGGAAAGACAAAGTTGACACTTGTCATATACTTTTCTTTTAGAGTTATAGGAAGCAGTCCAAGTCTTCTTATGTCTTGTTTTTATACAGAAATAAAAGCACAAGCAAGAGCACAAGCCAATTTTTTTTGTTTTCCTTGGTAGGTCACTGCTACAGAGCATTTTTTTTAAGTCCCAGCAACTGCTACTAAATCCTGACCTAATTTGGAGACTTTTCAAAGCACACAAATAAAACCAGGTTGACAAAGCTGATTTCAGAGACTGGTTTGTCTTCATTTATCTCAACTACAGGACTGCTACAGGGGCAGGAGGAGCACCACCAAATTGATCAGCCAGCGGCATTGCTTTCAAGAGTACTTCATTACTCTGAAGCAGCAGCATCAAATCCTACAAACTTCCTGGGATTCCTGGTGTGTTGGCCATAAGGTTAACCATTGCTTTATGTGAGCACTGACCTCCAGAAGCAGTTTTCTCCTTCTCTTGCCCGCTTAGCATTTTCCTAAGTTTCCCCTTTCCAACACCCAGGCACTTTTAGTGCCTGCAGCACTGACCTTCCTTGGTATTTGTTTCCTCTTCTGCACGTTCCTGCCTGTTATTTCAAGGGGAATTAAAGCTCTTTTAAAAGCCCTTGGATTTGGCTTCCTTTTCGCTACAGATGCTGCAAATTTGCCATATATCCCCCACAGTAGGGCTCCAGGCCCACTTGTTGTCAGTCATTCTAGCAGGATCGATTACCCAGGACAGGAGGTAAGAATGGGCAAATAAATTGACACTGAGAACAGTAATAAATGTCCTGGCCATAAACTTCCCCTACATATTCCATTTTTTTGCAGAGTTTAAATGACAAACATGAGGCAAGCTGTACTCAGATAGGAAGTCAGGACTGATGGGGAAGGAAGAAAAGGTATGATCAAGGCACAGGTTGTGGCAGTGATTAATTTAATCACTTTAATCACATGCTTATGTGGATGTGTTTCAGGATTTTGTTGCATCAAAGAAATCCAGCTCAAGTAGTTTTGGGACACTGACAAAGTTTTATTGCTCTTGCTAGCCCTTGTCTCTAAATCCAGTTATTTTCATTTTTTTAAATTACATTGTGGATCTCACTAAAATATCAATATTATATGACCTGCTCTCTCTAGCACTCTTCCTGTAATTCACCCCTGGGTCCTTCCTCCAAAGTGAGTGCTGCCAGTGTTGTTACTGCTTCCCCTCTGCAAATCATTCATTTCGTAAAGGCTCTCCTCTTGAATTAGAGAAAAGAGATTTCCTCTCTGGAGGACCAGAATTTTATCCTCATCACAGAGCTTTTACTACTGTGTAATACACGGCAATATTCTAATATCTGTCTTCTTTATCCATAAAATGAAAGCATTAATATCCCCATCTGTCAAAGATTACATGTAAACATTCATTCCTCCCAGAATGTCATGGAGATCCACATTCCCTTTCATATAAGCACTGCTGCTTCATCTGTCCTAACACTTGATCCACGGCAGCAGCCTTGGAGAGCGTATCAGAAGATATTCACACTCTACAGATTCATTCTCACATAAAGGTAAATACATGTATAAGCATATACTTGAAGAGGGCTTTCCACGAGTCATCGTGTACTCAGTGTCTGAATAATATTTTAGCACCATGAAAGGGAAGCTAACTTTAGGGAACCACAATAATTTCAAACTCTGGGGCTGTTTTCCAGGAGATTATATGCCTGAAGTCCTATGCCTTTTTACCCGTATGCTTTGGAATCTTTCAGCTCAAAATCTAGCTTGGTGCATTTTCCATGATGCTTGTCATTGGTCTATTATTTCCAGCAGCTCCAAGGTAAATTCTGTGTTTTCCTGCAGCTACATGGCGTATGACTTGTCCTCATCTACGTAATCCTTCTGTCTCCTAATCTGAGAGTCCTAGGTGCCAGGGAGCATGGGCTCAGTGAGCTGCTCTGAAAGGCACGGACAATGACCTTGCATAATTTCTGACTTTTTTTCTTAGCAACTGATTAAATTTTTGTGATTCATTGTATGAGTCATGTAATGGTTGTCTGTTTAATGTACAGCTTCTCAGCCGTGGCGCCCATTTCTGAGACGTGATGGATATCAGTAAATGGAATTACAGGTGCTTGGTTCATCTTGGAATCTCATCTGAAGTAGTGTGATAGTTCCTTGGTGTGGCCAGAAACCACATGCAGTTCCTCTTTCCCTCTGAGCATGGAGTGGGGTCTGGTCCATGGGTGCCAGTTTTCCTGGTTTCTCCATCTTGAGGACTTCAGCAGCAGCTAAACCAGAGGGAACCATCAGCTCAGGCAGATAGTCCTGCTTTTGGGAATGCTGTACAGAGGGGTCTGGGCATACCAGCACTGACACAGCCTTCCTAGATCCACCCTCTGTTACCTGGTCACAGGAGCACAGGCAGCCTCCAGCAGATCTGCTTTGGTTCACAGGTCTGACTCTTCACTCATATTTCCACATCAGACCTCAAATACTGGAAAAACTGATCTTTATGATGAGATCTTTTTCATGTACACTTTATTATGTTTTTCTCCCAAATAATCTCGATTTATTTAGACATACAAAGATCTGTGGTATCTGATCTGGATGGGCTAGAGAAGATGGGCAACATCTGGCTCTGGCTTACTTGTAGCAGGCATTTAATCAGATGCTTACAGTGTATGTGTTTGTGGATGTGTTTGCACAGTGGAAACTCCTCCCATGCTCCTCAGAGACTGGTGGTGATTTATTTTTTTAAAATCAAAAAATATTGCATTTTTGGATGATTTTATTCAGGTGGGAATAGCTGTAGGGAGACACTAGGCTGATGACAAGTAGCAAAACGTGAGAGCGTCCAGCATGTTGGATCTTAGAAAAGTATGCACAGAGATTCCCAGTACAATTATGCCTGTTGGACAATCTTAAGGCATTCCCTGCCAATATGCAATCCACAGGGGTACTCTGTAAAAAGCAATCCAGACAAAGAGAAAGAGGATGTGTTCACTTATCAGTTGACTAAAACTATTTTTACTTCCCATTATAATTTTTTGGCTGTTGCTGCTGCATTAAAAGTCTTACAGCAAGGACATAACATGTTTTTTTCCAAAAAGTTTTTGTCTTCACCACACTTTGCTTTCACCATACCTAGAGTTTTGCAGTCTTGTGTTTCGAGAGGATGGAGAGGACCTCGAGGCCAAGCTCTGTGGCAAATGTGTGGCAACAGCTCGCCTCGCCTCTCCCAGACTTTCTCTCTCAAGTGAGCATGATGCTGCCTCACTGAAAGAGATTTTAAGTCTTTGCTCAGGAGACGCTCTGGAGTGGTTCTGTGTTATTGAAATGACAGTTTTGTGTTGAAAATTTCTTTGCAGCTCACTCTCCTGCCAGAGCAGGTGTTGCGGGTTGGTTCCAAGGTTTGCACGTCATTGAGATCTGTGCTAACCTTGCCTCTTCACTGACTGCTTCAACACTGTGGGGAAATGGATGTAAGGGGAGACCAAAAGAACTAGGACAGGAGACAAATACCAGGAAATAACAGTTTGCAAATGAAGAAAGCCTCTGAGAGATCACATGGACATGGGGGTAGATCTGCATGAACTAAGTAACAAAATAAAAAACACACCTTGCAATTAAGGAAAATGAAAAACAGGTGACATTTCATGTGTGTGTGGGGAGGGTTCTCCTGATGCCTGGGAGAAATCTCCCCTCTCCTGGGAGAAATCAGCCCTTGAAGCTATCTGTTCTGGACAATGCCTATCTCACAGTTTCCTAGCTATGGGACTCAGCTAGGGATTTAATTTGTAACCAAGCCTGTAGTTTGCAAGATTTTCTTATCTATAAATCTTTGAATTTTTCTTGGTGACAAGGAAACACATCTCAGACCCTTCCAGAACCTTCCTCCTCATGCTTCAGCCATGCATGTGAGGCCACATGGGGTCCATATCCTTAGGATGTCACTAGGCCATCAAGATATCAGTCTGCTAATGGACTGATTATTTCATGTGCTTCATGAGCAATACAGCTGCTGGTGCACAGGAGCAGGGCCACCTCCCTCCTCGTGTCCACTAGCTTGCAACAGACCAGCATATCAGGTGACTGCGCTCATTTAGGGTAATTGGCTTGTCAGGGTGCACTCCTGAAAGCAGAAGAATTTAAGGAGTAAAGAGCCCATTTTGTGGGTCACAAAATCACTGTGAGAGAGAAGACTGGCCTATTTCCAGAGAGGAAGAGGAAAAGTGATTTTGAAAGAACCAGCTGGAGTCAGAAGGAGAAGTGTTTGCAGTCCAGTGCCCTCTTCACTGGATTGTGTAGGTTTAGGGCACATCTACACAGTCCCGTGGCAGACAGTTCACATCACATATATATAATTTTAATCCCAGATGCATCTCCAGAGTGAGCCAACTGGTTCCTTCCAAGATGAAACCCACAGCTGAGGTCTGACTTGACTCATACATTTTCCTCAGCAGAAGACCTGCTCCTAGACAGTATCACTCCATGGTGGCAAACCTAGCACAGGGCTGAACCATCAGGATCTTCTTTTCTCCGCTTGGAGGGTAGAACACTCCCAAGTCTCCCCTTCCCACTTCTCCCATGGCTCTAGGTCACAAGTGACCTCTAATCTGCTCCAGCCTTTCCTCAAAGGAATGCCAGGGAGTCCTGCAAGACACAGTGTTGGCAGGAAGAGGTGAGCGGGACCTGGTTGCATCCACTACCTATTCCCACTGTGGTGCAGAGAAGCTGGACACATTCGGCACTGGAAGGGAAGGAAGTGAAACCCCCAGGCCTTGGGCAGGGAAGGGGACAGAAAGGAACACAAGGCTGCTGTGGATACAGTGCCAGTAGCTCTCAATTAATAATACTTCTGGTTTTAGGCATTTTATATGCTTTGGACTGTGACATTTACCACAGTGTTGATACGTGTTCTGTCACCAAGTACAAAGGCATTGTGGCAGCTTGAGATCACTGCAGGTGTGTTACTCTGAGGTTGATTTTTTTCATTTTTTGGGATGGTTGTGCTATTTTCTTTGGGTCAACCTGCCCAAATTCAACACCACAAGACATGACCATTGCCTGTCTTTGTGCTTTGATTTTAGGAACTCTCTTTACCAGAGGGAAAACAGATGCTTCCCATCCAGACTAATCAGGGAAGAAGTTTCACCCAGGGGATGCATCTATTTAAAGATAGTTTAAATGTAATCAAATTGGGCAAGTTTGAGGACCAGCAGAGCTCTGCCATGAGGGACAAAGCAAAGGAACTGAATAAAATTATTAAAATCTTTGCTCACACAACATTCTGGGGACTCTGTTGTACACTTTGCTATGAACTGAAATACCCGGAGGATAAAGCAGCAGCTGGGATTAAAACAAAGCTGGCATCAGTCCAAAGTACCAGTAAATCACGTGGGATTATTACTTCACTAGAGATTTTACTGGTGTGGAAAGAAAAGAAAGTAGAAACCGATTTCTACTAAACAAAGGATTTAAGAGGAATGTCCAGCAAAACTAAACCCTCATCCTGCAAAATCTCTACCCAGTTCTTAACTATGAAATTAACAATGTATGAAACTCTAAACTCACTGTTTCCAAACAGGATTGGGGATCTGACAAGGGCTGCACTGTTCCGTAAGGGATTATTTTCCTCCATGCAGTTTATAAGATGACATACAAAGGATAGGAAATATTCAAATGGGCATAGATTTCTTATCTACAAAATTTTCTTTTCTGTTTATACAGACATTGAGTGTGAACACAGAGAGCAAGTGTTGTTAGAGCAGAAAGGTGGAAGAGGTGAGAAGGAAGGAAAAAATAGGAAATAAAAGAGAGCCTTAAAAATACAGTGGAGCAGAAGTGTCAGAACAGTCCCTAAAGTAACCTGGCTGAGGGCAATGATGAACGACGCAGAACTAGTGGCTGAAGCATCCTCCTTTAACCACATTCCCTGGGAGGCTTCGGTCTGGACCACTTTCCAGAAACCAGCCACAGCTCATAGCTGGTACCATATGACAACAGATGTTTAACAACATCCTCTGGGAAACGAATTTGTGCAAGCCAAACCCCCAGTAAACATGTCATGATACCCAAGAGCATAAAATCAGTAGGAAGACTGGATTTTGTCATGGAAAACAGGACTGAAGAGCAATTAGAAATGGACCAGTACTGTCTCCCTCTGACTGGAGCCTGCTGGATGTCTGATGTGCTGCCTTGTCTCATTACTGAGGCTGGGATAACTTTATTGAGAACCAGAAGTAATTTTTAAAAAATGAAAATTAAACCCTCCCCACTTGTCTCCAAAGCAAATGTTATGTTTTAGAGGTTATTAGTAAATCAGCTGCTCTATATAAGGTTCTTGGTCACTGCTATGGTGGAATGTGCCTTGGGCTTGGCTTTGCTAAGAAGCACAGATTAATCCCCTGCCACTCTTTCTTCCAAGGCTCCAGCACAAATGGTTCAAAGGAAAGTGTTAGTGCAGACTGTGTGGAACTGTGCATTAATTGAGCTCGCTGCAAGGCAGGTGTATACAGAGTGGCTGCAAGTCAAGCATTGCTTGAGGAGGCAAATGTGAGTATTCTGGGATGCGAGTAATCTGGCCAGAGCCTCTGGCCTGGATTTTTGCTGAATTTGTCACTTGACATCTTCTTAGAGCGAAAGCATCAGGAGTCCAAATGTCTAGGTAGGATATGGGAAGTGAATACTGTGAAAGCCTCCATCTCCGTCACTGCATTATCTCATTATGGCAGATGCTTCAAGGTAATGCCATTCATATGACGTTCACACCAACTATACCTATGTTTTCATATCATCTCTTATGATAATATCTGAGCCCTGCACAGTCAATACTTGTTGGAAACTCTAGTAAACATGTGTAGTTAATCCACAGATGTTTCCCCTCCTTGTGGTAGGAGTGCTTCAGTTTTTCAGCTTTTTTTCTTCTCTTTTATATCCTTCTCTGTTTGATGAGCTGATTTTAATGTGTTGTTATGCTCCCAGTGGAGAATAAGCTTTTCAGCACGGAGGATCAGCAACTAGAATTCACAGTTTCTTTTAGAAACGTGTTCGACAGACCAACCCTTTGACCAAGAAAGTAAATTTAGATCATAATAAAGTATTGTAAAAGAGTACATTAGACACTCTCTTTCCTTGTTGCTTCATGCTCCTATTGGAGCACATCTAACCAAAAAGATTCAGAATGAAATTCATGTCCTGCCTTTCCTGTCTTGGATTCTCTGGAGCATATGAGTTTACTTCGTGCAGTCACAGTCCTTTTGCATGTCAAAGCCACGTATTTGTAATCCCATTCTGTTTTATCACCGATGTAATGGCATTTACTGGAAAGCAGGTTAGGAAAAAATAGCCTGGGCTAATTTCTTTCAAAACCCTGCAATTTAACCTGTATGTCGGAAGATGGCAGCAGTAAAGCACATTTAGGGCCTTTTTTGTCCACAGGCCTTTGTTTCAAACCATGTTTTTGTTCCAAAAAGCGGCAGATTTTTTAAAAGGTGTCACTTATAACAGTGCCATCAAGTATGACAAGCGTCAATCCAATAAATGTGAATACATGACTGCCTTTCATCCTGATGGAAATCAGTATCAAGACAAAAATACACCTTACTATATGTAAGAGCTTTTAGAAAAATCATGGTGCCCTATTATCTTAGGAAAACTAGTGTTCCATAAGAACACTACCCATAAGAAAAAATAACATATTTCTGTAAATGTTCATGTATGTATAATTATGCAATACAGCAAACATTTACTGAAATTCAAGGCTCATTGCTTTTAAATAAAAATCTTCTTATTTGTATTGTAAGCATTTCTCCCAGTGAAAACTACATTTTAAAGATCATGAAAAGCAGAGAGTCTGCAATGGGAATATTCTCAAAGACTTTGACTGTGAGTCTGTCAGCTTCACCCATAGCTTAACAGGGTGTCAGCTATCAAAGGACACAGTGATGCAAACTGTGTTTGATTGAGGCTGTTATCACAAAAAGAAAAGCCAAGAAATGAGGCACTGTCACTGAGCCTTTGTCCCCTTCTGCAATAATAACAACTTAATATGGCTACTAGACCATATTCTCAAGGTTTACTATCTGATGTGGCTGTCAATATGCCTTCTGAATCTTGGCATGACAAGGCCTGCCCTTCTTCTTCATGTTCTGACCTAACCAGTTGCCATACTTTGCTGGATCCTCGCAAATGTCATTGCATTTCACTCTCACTTCAGAGAGATTTGAAGCAATTCAATCTACTCTTTTCTGTCACTTCAAGGGGACAGTTCTGGAAACACTCCTGTGTGAAGTAAACCAGATGCTGGTTTTGACAGTGTGTGATACTGTCTGTGGCATAAAACCAGTGCAATATGTCTATAGATGACAGTGTTTATCCCATCAACCATGTACTTCACACTCTTCACTTCAGGAAGGATGACTTACTGCAGGACACCTTTCTGTAACTACTACTGAAGAACCAAGTGTCTTTTTCCAGGCAGAGCTCTTCAAGTGCTCTGACTGTGCCATGTGTCATTGCAGTGTGCCTTTCCCTCGCGAATTATGAACTCTGGACAGTTTCTTCTCCCTAGGTCAAGCTCTATGCTTTTGTTTGACATACAGGATTCATATGTCTCCAGTTAACAGGTTCAGGAGTCCAAGTAATTTCTGTTCTTCACTGGATATATATATAAAAATGCGTATGTAATGCAAAACATGCCAGTGTTACCTTTATTTTGTACTATTGATTTCTTGCAACTTTATTCATGCATGTGGCATAGAAATAGCATGAGACACTCATATATTTTCCACAAGAAGTTATTTGTCTTGTACAACTCACTTCTGCTGCTCAGCTGCTATCAATGGGTGTTTCTTAACTTCCTCAATGAGCCTGGTCAGACTGACATCAGTTGAAGATCAAATCCTATGTGATTAACTGTGCAATAACCACAGCTAATATGGTCTTACCCTGTATACCTCTAGTAATCCATGTAAGACCTAAGTAATCTAGTCAAAATAATTTGTGAGACGTGTGTCACTTGTCAGAAAGGGAGAAGAATAGCTGTTGTTCTTCTGCCTTTCCCAGTTTCAGAGCTCCTAATGATCAGAGATGCACCTTTCCACAGCATACAGCTGCTTCTCAGGACAGCTATAAGTCACTGCAGTGCAGTTATTCCTCCTGTGTAACACAGATATGTAACACAATCCATCACTGAATTACTCCAGAGCTCAGTCAATGTGATTCATCTAATTTTACAAAGCTCTGCCATTACTTGTTTTAATGCAGATGCAATGGATCATGATGATATAAGCCATAAAAATTAGCAGTGTGGTTTGAGTAGTATATTTACCATGCAAGAGAGGGAAAAAAGGGTATTCGAAAGCTGGTACCATCCTAAGTCCTGAGAACCAGCTGGATTTCCAGCTGATTTTTAGAGGCACCCTGACCTAGTATTTGAGAAAAAAAAGGTTTGTAATGAAGAAGTCAAGTTAGGTCGGAGATGTGGAGACTGCATTTTTCACAGTGTTTATTTTACAAACCTTAGTGTTTTAATCCTGTACTACAAATTTTCATAGAATGAAAAATCAAAAAGGTAATGAATGGACATATTCCCTTAGAGTTAGGAAGAGTAGAGTTTATGAAATCAGAGTTGACAATTTATGGAAATCAGAGTAGACAGCACCACAAATACCATTCAGTCACACATCTTCCTTAGATACATGGGCTCTGCATATGACTACAGGTAAGATTTTTCCTGTTTTGCTGTATTTAAAAACAAGCTTCAAATCACATTTTCTCAGTTGAGAGAGCTTTTATGTAATACAGGATTGTTATCAGTGATAACAATTGAAGTAACACTTTATTTATTCCACTCAGTGGGTGGGGACAGACAATAAAATAATCTGTATCCCTTTTAATTTAATTTTGCCATGGGAATCATTGGTGCTACTTGGAAAAATCTCTGCATAGAAGGAATATATATTTTTGAAAATATGAAACATTTTGAGTTTTGCCTGGAAAAACCACTCAGTCACTCATGACACTAAGGAAATACATTAATGGGCTTTTCCTCTGCATCTAATCAGAAATTCTTCACTATAGGTAGTTGTACTTCCATAGAGGTTCAAAATAGAAAATGATTTAGCTACTCTATCTGATGTATGGCAGATGTCCCCATATATTAAATGGATTCCAGTAGCCTCCAGAGAGACTACTTTATTCAGTATAAGCTGGGGTGTATTACAACAGCTTAAGCCACTCTTATTTATATTCAGATCCCTGTTGAACAATCAGAAGTTCAAGTTTGTGGACAAATTGGTTTCTCAATGTGTGTCTGCTCAGCCTATAAGGCCTCGATGCCTCCAACCCCCCTTAGGTCCTGAGCCCCTGTATCTGCAAGTGCCGCACTTGGGTCGGCGTGTTCCCTTTCTGACTATATCGGACAGGATACAAGCAAGAGGCTGCTATGTTGATTTCCCCAACTTCTTCTGTTTCCACAGAACATGCCACTGCCTGTTCCAGCAGTGATGCTATGCATGGAAACACCTGCAAACCTTTGTGCAAGTGTAGGTCCAGCAAAGCAGGAGCTGTCCTTGAGCCACAGTGGGATCGGCACAGTGGGATCAGCTCTCTTGGAGCCACAAAAACCCTCAAAATTCTGCTTAGAAAGTCTGGAAATAAAAGTTGGGCTTTGGATATTCGTTTCGGGTTGAGTTACCGAACTATGGAAAAGAAAGGGATTTGAGATTCTTCTGAATTACCGGACAGTTATTGTAGACTGTCAGTAGTGCCCCTGACTCTTTATTTCTGCAAAATTTGAGAAAAAAAGGTCTCTAACACTGAGAGATACTTTTGCAGAAATGTTATTTATTGGCATTGCACACATGGGAAGAACTTCACCACCCACAGTCAAAGCTGGAGAGCAGCTGATGACATATAACCAAGGCCTCAAGAAAGTATCCGAGGTAGGCACTTGATTACAGAGTACAGTGCAGTGATTACAAACAAAGGTACTCCCACATCAGAAATCTTGGTCAGCATGTTTTAAGATCTATGAATAGCTTAAAATATTAATTTGAGCCGATTTCTACATTCAGTATTTAGAAATAAACCCCATTTCCCCACATACGGCTAAAACTTCAAAGTGATAAGAATTTTCACATGTAGTCCTTATCTTGTTGCTCAGTAGGACATTAGCTAAATGCTTACATTAATGGTTAGGCTTTTCCATAACACAGGGGAGAATACTATAATTGTGGCAATGCAGACTCCGCCTGCAAGGCCTGGAATATTGCATTTTCCATTTTTGCCTCAATTCGTCAGTTGGAGTTGTAAAAATAGGATGTGACATCCACCTGGGCTTGTGTGTGTGAAATAGCAGCTGTGTGAGACGTGATAAGCAATAATTGGCTGCCTGCAGAGCAAGAAAACACCCACGTAACTGACATCTCTCTCTTCTAAAACATTAGGCAAGAAAGCCTTTCAACAAGGGACAGGCAGCCTCTCAGGAAACAACTGTCAAATCTGCTTACATCATTGTGTCTCATTAAACTGGGAAATGCAACTCTTCTAGTCATTATTTCAGACAGTGCATCATCCCACCATCCATCAAGACAGTATTATTATAATGGATTATTTGTGTCAGTGTTTACCTGAGCAGAGTTCTTGGAGACTCCTGTAATTCAGACTTTTTCTTTTACAGGAAGATGAATAAACTATTTAAAAGTAGGAATTCTTAGGAAAGAAATAGAAAACAACACAAAAAGCATTGTCACATTGCAAAAAAAATTCATATTGCCATACACCTTCAACACTGTAGTCTCTTCAAACCACTCTGTCACAACAAGGGTATGGAAGAGTCAAAAAAAAAGAAGCATAAGAGATCAAAGGAATAGCACCTCTATTAGGAATGAGTATATCATCTAAGTGTCTTCAAAGTAGAAGTGAGACAACTTGGGGAGGGGTGGTGGTGTCATATGGGTCTACAAAGTCTGAGTGACAATAAGAAATTAACCATGGAGTGTTAGTCACCATTTTTCATAATTCAGAAATCATAAATTTATCATAATTTTTATTTGTCATAAAAATTATGATAAATTTTTATCATAAATCAGAAATTTACCTATAAAATGAAGTTGTTATGTTCAACGCTGTTCAATTCCAAACAATCAAAAGAATGTACTTTCTGTGTAGTACACAGCCAAATGGTAGAACTCACACTGCAGAGTACTTTAGATGCTGAATGACGAGTTCACTCCATGAGTCTGTAGAAGATAAAACCTCTGACAACTGAAATAACTGTTATTGCAACTTCTTGATGAGGAGCTTCTCTGGACTGCTGAAACATGGGATATGCAATGTGTATCCTATTCTTACACTCTTCCTTAAACACTGACTTCTATGAGCTAGCTGGACCTTTAACGTAGCAATAAACTTACTGGTATGTTTCAATGGTGTAAATAAATTTTTACTGTTGCTATCGTTATTATAAGAAAAGTGATAAAACAGTACCTTACATCATTAGAATTATTTATTTTTAAAAACATGCTGTTATCACTGATATAAAAAAAAATCTCAAAGACCTCTTTGCCTGGAACTGAAAAGTAATATGGAGCTAGGAACAACTGGTATTGCAATTAAGGCCTTGGATCAGTAGTAGAGTTATTTTTCTCCAACTTTTCAGATTATTAGTTTGGGGGGTTTTTTAATTTTTAAAATGCAATACTTTCCTTTTTTCGATCTGTAACTCTCACCTGATTTCAATTTTCTTATTAAAAAGAAAAACCCCACCAATGCAGGCTCTGGAAGCATCTAAAATACATAGTTAAGAAAACATCTCATTGTATTTCCAACACCTTTCATCTGCGATGCCAGGACAAGGTGTGACAATGGCTGCGACTCCTTAGGTTGCTGTCATCTAGAGCCTTCAACCACTGGATCTCATTATGTGAATGTTTTGGGGCAGAGACCTTCTAACTTATAAGCAATACTGCAGTAGAGTCCCAAGAAAAATACCATTTGAGAGTTGTCTTGAGCTCATAAAAGCTCTTCTCCTCCTCAGCCATGTGTGATATCCTCTGAGATTCGAAGTCATAAGAGAAGAAACGAAAATAAAAGTGACGTAGTCAGCAGTGTGGCCTTTGCAGCTGCAAACCCATTGGAAGTTAGAAGAAATTGTCTCCTGATACAGGAAATACTGTGCAGATAGGGACCACAGCAGCAGCTGGCTGGCCAAATCCAGATTCTGATACCTAAATGCCACAGATGCCTGCTAGAAGCATTACATTTGCACTCTGTTTTGGCACACGTCAGATCTACATGGAGAAAAAACCACTGGCTTTTAACAACAATCATACCAAGGGTCTTTTCAAAGTCTCAGTATTAAGAAAAGTGGGTGTTTTCATATTGTTGTTTCCTCACTACATATATTTGCTTCAACTATCATGAAGCTTTGTAGTTTAAATAATCAGCAGTGGTGTGATAGTACAGTTAATGAAAAACAGAAAGCCATGCTTGTGAAGGATAGAGAATGAGTATAAAATGGGATGGAATTTTTATTTTTATTCATGAATTTTATTCAAGAGCTTTGAGTTAACTAGGAGCATGGTTTCTACAAGTAATATGTCTGGTCTACTAGTAATATGCAAGACAAAAAGGAAGGTAAGGATAGAAAACAATACAGGGAATGAAGGTTTCAGTATTGGTCCCAGTAAAGGCCACCCAAAGCACTGGCTGCTGCCTGGGCTGGTCAGTGGCTGGCATCAGCCAGCATCCCACTGCCTGCATTGGAAAAGGTCAGAGTGAACTGCCTGGGATTATGTGATGCCTGAGAAACTGAGCCAGGCATCTGACTTCCACATCTCCCTTCCCACCGTGTGGCTACCATCCCTGGAGGAGAAGAAAGAGGTTTAAAAGAAGGGTTTCAGGATGTTTAGGAGCACTATGCACAACGACTGTGTTTTTAAAATCCCTCAAGACAAAAGGAGGAGCAGACTCCATCCCTCCACTGCCAACTCTATTCTGGCTTCCCATTCTCTGATGGGATAACATCAGAAACAAGAACAAGATCTGGCCTGAGCTTGGGTTTCTTCATTTACTCCTCTTCACTCATGTGACAGCAATGCTGGAGGGGAAGTAGGGACCACTCACCAGCGAAGGAAGAGATGAGGCTTCTAAAGGGAACTGGTGTGAGATGGCATAGGACTGAATTGCCTGGAGGTGATAGATGACTATCTCAGGAGGTGACAAGCAATAAGATCTTGTAATTTTGGAAAATGGAGAGGTGTGAGAAGAGAAAGGAAATATCAAGGAGTTATTTTGCTCTAGCACTTTGGGCATAAAAAAGTCACTTTTGGCTGTGTGGCTGAGAAACCCTGGACTAGCCCTTAGCTCTGCAGGAAATACAAGGAGAGTCTTTCATATTCTTCACACAATAATCTGAACAACAAACATAGACTAAATTCTGAATCTAAAACTAATGGCCTTATTCTTTATGATGATGAATACCACAAACTTCTGTGAGGTCGTGCATCTTAGGAGGCAGCTCGGTGTGTCATGGTCTTGCAGTACTGAGGCAATCTAGTGAGACTGCTAGTACAGAGCAACATGAGACCTGGGAAAGACCCAGATGCACCCCATGTGGCCACTTAATGCCTGAATGTGGGTGGGAAAATCCCTTCCCCTTCAAACGCTTCTTTTTACCCATTCTTGTAAAGAAGAGAAAAGTATCCACCTCCACCAGAAAGGTATTTGGGAATTATAACCACCATATGAAAGCAAGGCATTTCATAGAGTTTTCTTTGAGGCTTTGTGCTAAATGTATTTTATATTATTCCAGTGTCTGAGTTAGCCATGAAGTTAATACATTAAGAATATAGTCTGAGAGGTGTGACTGCCAAAGTCACTATGTGGCACTGGGCAGAGTTTCTTGCATGTCCTTTCTAATAGAAAAGTGTGGTGATAACATCTCAGCAGGCAGCTGCAGGGTTTGATATCAATGATTATACACTGTTTTGAAAGTTCAGACTCATTATAAGAGTACTGATATGGGGGTCTGGGCACATGTGAAATGAAATTAGGCTCTCAGTCTTGCTGCTAGAGAGGAACAATAAAAACTTGCCTAGCAGACATAGGCAGTTTCTGAAGGAAAGACCTTAGGCTGCCACAAAAGCTGCCCTATTCCTTCAGCACTGCCAGATCAGGGGCAGGCTGGTGGTGCTACCTGGGTGGGAATACTAATGTTAAATGTGCCTGCAGTACTCACATTCAACAAATACTTTTTTTTCCCAGCAAAAAGTTCATTTGGAAAACAATAGAAAATACTTAAAGGAAAGTCTCTTCTCTGGAAGCGAATACCCTTGCTAAAGTTGTACTCCCAACATACAGGTCAGGGGCCCTAGCTTTCACGAGCAGTGTAGGTCAGTGTAATGGAGGATCATGCCAAATATCCCTTATCTGTCCTCTCGGATAGGCGTGTTATTTTTTCCCAGATGAAAATGCTAGACTAAAATTTGACAAGAAGACAAAACAACCGTACACAGGCTGGTAATGATGATATCATTGGGTGTCCTGTAGCTTTGAGTTATTAACAGCATGGCAAAATTCATTAGCATGTCAAAGCACCACAGCACAGAATGCACACAGGCCGGCATAAAGAATTAGAGCATGAAAGACAGCTTATGTGGAGAGTCACCAACAATGAAAAAAAGAGAAATATTGTGCTTGGGGCAATTCTCATTCATCAGAGTCTTGTCAGTGTGGTTAGAGACTACAAAATAAATGTGTCTAACCACATTTTGTTTGGCCACCCTAGAAAGCAAAGGTTATGAGGGTATCCTCCAGGTTTTTTTATGTGGATGTGTATAGGACCCTTTTCTATACTTCATCAGCAATTTCCTTTCTGCTGTATAGTATGTGGTGCCATATCATATAGTAGAAGGTACAGCAATTAGTCCATTTTCACAGAATCACAGAATATTGTGAGTTGAAAGGGACCCACAAGGATCATGAAGTCCAACTCTTAAATGAGGGCCCATACAGGGATCAAATCCACAACCTTGGCATTATTAGCACCAGGCTCTAACCAACTGAGCTAATTCTGTCCCTCTAGATTGATGTATTTTTACTCTCAGGCAATGTAAATCACTGCAGCCTCCCCGAAGTCATCAGAGTAGTGTTGATTTAGAGTCTTAGGTCTCCAGATCAAAGCCAGTTGTCATGCTGCAATCTGCCAAGGCCTTGCAAGCTGGTGCAATAACTGTGGAGGTGATTTTGATAATAGTCTTCTGCTATAGGTACTGGTGGTGATAATTAACCAGATAACAGTCCCTCTGAGTTACTGGTCTGTCAAGGGTCATTTCAGTGCTAAGGTGTGCTTAGGTTCCTTATGTTTTCCAGGCAAGACACAGAACCGATTTTGTATTTACTGTAACTGAACCATAAGGAAGTGTAATGCTAATGAAGAGTAGTGTCCTACTTAGATCCCAAACTGGAAAATTGCCTCTCTGCCTGTTTGAAGGTTTGTTTGGTTCCAGTGCACTGTTCTTTTTGAGTCCTACACAGTCAGTCATTTTCACTGCCTTCTTTTCCCCATAATTTTATGGCAAACCTGTCTCCCATTAAGGGTTGAGAGTAGGGTATATCCTGCTTCAAAACTCAGTAAGAACCTGTGACTTCAGTGACTTTGGCAGCACTACCATCTTTATCTATGCAGCGTAACATGAAGTGAGAGATTGTTTTACTAACATTAATGTTCAGTGGAACTGGAGCAGCCCAGCATGAAAAATTGATGTTAGCTAACTAGCAAGTGTTAGGTATGAGTAATGAAAGAAATGTGGGAGGCAAACTTTGCCCACTCACTTTGTGTAATACTTGTATCTCTGCAAAGAATAGCCTCTTTGTGCAGGCATAAGTCTTGTATTCATTTCCTGCTCTGATCTTATCTAGAGAATTTGAGTGACCCTGATATGCCATTAAATTTTGGTCCCTATACACAAAACTACTCCTTCCATTTTTATTCATGTCTTAGCATTACTGGTCACCCTATTTTTCTCCTCCACAGATAGATCAACACCCTGTAATATCCTTGGGCTGCTTTTGTGTGTAAGTCATAACACGGAGCAAATGTGATCAGGTAATAACAGTCACAGCTTTTGAAAAGGAGAATACTGTAATGTGATCACATACGTGTGGAGTCAGACATACACTGCTCTGAGTCTCAGAGGTTTGGTATTTTAAAGATAGAAAGACTCTCTATCTATAACCTACCTATGATCTGTAGTCTAAATACTGTTATCTATAGTTCACCATGCAATAATTCTAATCTTCTGCAATATAGATTTTCCCACAAATCAGGGCCACGATTCTCAACTATTTGTGTAGACATGCCAAGAAAGAAACAGTCCAGACTTTTTCAATATCAGTGTAGGTTGTTAGATACACTGTTATCCAGGGTTTTGAGTATCTCCAGGAGTGGGGACTCATCAGCTTCTCTGGGCAACCAGTTCCAGTGTTTAACTACTCTACACTAAAAAAACAAGATTTCACATGTTTAAATGAAATTTTCTATATTTTCATTCTCTCATCTCTTACATGAACTGATTTTTTCTCAGAAGAATGTCTTTGACTTAGCAAAAATTAATTTCAATTATCTTCTAAATATCACTAGAAGCCAAGATAAATTTCTGTCTTCCTGTCCTCAAGCAATCCATGTTAAATCAGAATATATGGCAGTAATCTCATGTACTGCTGTTAAACAAATTTATGCCATGATACCTTATGTTTAGCCACAGATTTGGCTGTCTGCTTTCTCTGATTTAGATCAATGCACTCACACAACACCATTCTTTCAATTATCATGTTATGAATAAAAACACGATAAGATGTTATATTTACTTATAATTCTGAGTTAATTTTTATTTTATTTCCTTGCTAAGTGCTGTAAATGTTAGAATTAATTCCTTTATTAGTCTCCTGCATAGATTTAAAGGGGTGTTTGTATTTCAATGGGCAAGACTCAAAATGGCTTGTCAGGCATCTATCTTTCAGATCGTGTTTTACAGGAGAAATGGGCCATTACTCTGAAACACAGAAATAAAATAAACACCCAAACTGAATATTCTCATAAAGAATCATGGGAATGTTTAAAAAAAAGTGTCTTTTATAATATGTAGATTTGAAGTGCTGCTAATAATGTCAGGGAAAAAAAAACTTCAAAGTACCTCATGGTTTCCACTGACAAAAATGATAACCTGCTGGCTTCATTGACAGAAAACACAAACTTCAAAGTGGATAGTCGTCTTCAAAAGCTCAGAACAAGCCAGATGCTCCCAATGTACCTGGTCTGTGAATGAAGAAAATAGGTATCTTTCCTTGGTTAACAACCTCTCTCTTTTATAAGCACTAAATTATCTTAGAAGCAAACCTTCTAAAAGAAAAAGGACTACTCATGCCAAAACAGCGTAAACTATTTTTTTAATTAATTTACTTTCAAAACATTTCATAATAATTTCAAAACTTTTTTCACCTGTTAGGTGCAAAATATCAACCTGCTCACATGCGCTGTGGCAACTTTCACTATTAACTACAATGATGAATCTGTTCAACGATCCTCTTGGTTGCAGGCTCACATTTTTCAAGCCAAAGAGCAGAGTGTCAGATGCTGCTAGCTTTCTCTTAAGAGTCACGTACTTTGATACTTCTATGTAGGTGACGGCTGATATACACTGTTGCAGTCCCACACGTCCATCAATCAAATGGACTGCTCTTCAGCAGAACCTTCTCTCTCTCATTCAAAGAGATCTTTGGCTGCAATCAGCAGTAAGCAGTAAATGCCTACATTGCTCTGGATTCATAGAACAACAGCGAGAGACAGAGTAGACATGATGCAGGAAATGTGCCCTTTGCAATTCTTATAAAAACGTTTCTATTTATAAAGAGCAACATCCCAAGAAGTATGATTAGTTTTAAGACATGAACTTCCACTAGATCCCAGGAGCAGTGTGTATTAGCAAATTCAACAGCACCTGGAAACTGGCTTGAGCTCTGTGACTCTCCATATTAGTTGTTGCTTGTTGGCCCATTTTCCATATTTTGCTAGCAAACATCTGCTCTCGTAGCGATATTCAGCTCCCCCTACCATGGCTGTCATTCTCTCAGGGAACTTGGTAGGTCTGTGCGTGGAGTACACTTCTGCCTAGTATGTGTGCCAACAGTTTGCGATAAATCTATGATTATGAGAGGAAGGAAGATGGGATGCTTGATGTGGACTTTTTTGTCTCTAATCTGCTCTCACTGCTGGAGGAGGAGCAGGAGAAGGTGGAGGGGAGAGAAGCAGCTTCCTCTTGATTTGCAGTAAGATATAATTGCTCTCTGTAAAACTGACAAGAGAGAGGAGAGCTATCTGACCTGAGGACAATGTTGGGAAAAAAATGAAAGAGTATTAACTGCAGGAAATTATAAGATGACTTTTAACTGCCAGAGCAGTCTGGCCCTAGAGGAGCCTTATTCTAGGAGTTATGAGGACAAAAACACAAAGAAGGTCTAAGACTACATGATAAAGTCTCATGGTGTCATGGTGTCCTGTGACAACTGAGAACTGGACATGATATCTCAGGAGTTATCTTTTAAGCCTGTGTTCCACAGATGCAGAATGAGTCTGTATCATCATCCTGTGATCCTTGTGAGTTTCTTAATCTGAATGTCTGGTACCCACGACCTTCCCCTTTGTGTTTACAAGGCTGTAGGAGAAAATTGCTGTGTGCTGTTCCCTTAAGGAACAGCTTGCAGAGACACACTGTGCTTTCTTTCAGGGAAAGTTTATAGATGTTTTTTTCTTTTTACTTGTTAAGATCACAGCAAGCAATGTTATAAATAACTTACACTTATGAAAATTTTTCAAAGAGCTTTAGTAGTAACTTCTTTTTGGAGCAAGGCTCCTAGATGAAAGGTCCCAGATCTTGCTTGTTTGCTAAGGTGGTAAAGTGAGGAGATTTCATAGGAAATGTGAGACCACTCACATTGTGGCAGCTTTAATATATAGGTCCAGGGAGTTGCAAATTTCAGTCCCACCTTCTAAGAATTCATATGTTTCTGTCCCAGAGAGAATAAAAGTAGTCTTGTGCACAGAGGCAAGTTTGGAAGCAGTCAGTAACTGAACACTGAGTAAGTGCCTGTCACAGTGACCCATGCTCCTGGCTTTGTCTAGGTGTGAAAATACCAGTGGGAGGATAGCAAAGGCTTTTGTGACCCCCTAAAGAATGAAATAAAAATCTTATGGTTTTGGTTCTTTAACGATGCTTTGCTTGCCCTATGACATTGAGTGCATTGTATGGGAAGGTTTTCCTTCAGAACACACATGCAGAAAGAGAAAAGAACTGCAAGGGTACATACATTGACCAAAGCTTTTAGGACTCACCAAGAGTGAATTTACTGAGCATGGCTCAAACAAATCAAGATCCCTTTTCCACCCACATATTTTTTCACAGTTCAGGAGTTACAATGCAGATAAATTTGTGTATATAGTGCTCAATATTCTATTTGCGTTGTATGATAGGGCAGCCGATTGAGCAGTATCAGAACAATTTTGGAAACTGTAGCTCTTCAGAACTGCTCCAACATGGTTTCTTTCTATGGTGTACAGTCCTTCAGGAATGGGCTGCTCCAGTGTGGGTGCCCTGCGGGGCCACAGGTCCTGCCAGAAGCCTGCTGCAGCATGGGCTCTCCATGAACTGCAGTGTGAATATCTTCTCCACCGTGGTCCTCCATGGGCTGCAGGGGTATAACCTGTTTCACCATGGTCTTCCCCACAGCCTGCAGGGGAATCTGCTCTGGCATACGAAGCATCTCCTCCTTCTTCACTAATATGAGCGTCTGCAGGCTTGTTTCACTCGTATTTTTCTCGTTCCTCTCTCACACATCTCCTACGCAGCATTTTTTATTCTTTCTTAAATATATTATCAGAGTGCTGCTGATGGACTCATCTTCTGACAGCAGTGGGTCCATCTTGGAACCTGCTGCAACTGGTTCTGTCCATCACGGAGCCAGCTGTGTCTTACCACAGAAGTCATCCCTGCAGCTTTCCTGCTACTTAAACCTTGCCACTTACACCCAGTATAAACTGCCTAGGGATGTATTTCAAATGTATAAAACCTGAACATGATATAGGTAATTGTCCAAGAAGTGGGACTTTTTACATTGCTTACAGAAGAATTCTGGACAATAAAGCTGTCCAGGGCTGCCAAGATGTGCAGGATTTGAGTCTGGTAGGGAGGCAGTGCCATTTGAAAGCATGACTCCCCAACCTGAACAGTGTTTGAAAGACACTGTTTGCTGTCCCACACCCTGGGATCTCAGAAGGTTCATAGAATCATAGAATACCCTGAGTTAGAATGGACACGCAAGGATCATCAAAGTCCAGCTCCTGGCCCTGCACAGGACAACCTTAAGAATCACACCATGTACCCGAGAGCATTGTCCAAACACTTTTTGAACTCTGTCAGGCTTGGTGCTGTGACCATTTCCCTGTTCCAGTGCCCAGTCACCTTCTGGGTGAAAAACCTTTTCCTAATGTACAACCTAAACCTCCCCGAAAAAAATTCATGCTGTTCCCTTGGGTCCTGTCCCTGGTTACCAGAGAGAAGAGATCAGTGCCTGCCCCTTCACTTCCCCTCATGAGGAAACTGTAGACTGCAATGACGTCTCCCCTCAGTCTCCTCTTCTGCATGCTGAATAAGCTAAACTCAGCCACTCCTCAGCCACTCCTTGTATGGCTTCCCCTCTAGACCCTTCACCATCTTTGTGGTCCTCCGTTGGATGCTCTCTAATAGCTTTATATCTTTCTTATATAGCGATGCCCAAGACTGCACATAATGTTCAAGGAGAGGTCACCCCAGTACAGAGCAGAGCGGCGCAATCACCTCCCTCAACGAGCTGGCTGGTGCCGGCTGATGCCCCCCAGGACACAGCTGGCCCTCCTGGCTGCCAGGGCACTGACGACTCATATTCAACTTGCCCTCCACCAGGACCCTCAGGTCCCTTTTTGTGGTTGTGACGTAGAGTTGTGCTGTGGACCTCTAACATGCTGGATTCTGTTTTCCTGAGCAGTTAGCAGCATCTGCATGCCTAAAACTCAAGCTTCCTAAAGGATGCCCTGCAGAGCCCTTCTGTGTTGTTTGTGGAAGAAGCTTCAGTTCTCTGTAGCTTGATTTCCTTTTCTATGTATTTATGACTGCAAGAAGAAATTGGTGAATGCTTAAAATGAGTTCCTAGAATGAAAGTTGCTATACAGGCAAAGGCTTAAGTTTGAATTCCTCAGGACAGGCATTACTGCTATCTGTAAAATGATGCTCCTGTGAGCACTCTTCAGCAATGGTAGCATTGACAATGGAAAATATACTTTAAGGTCTCTCAGTCTTACACTTGGTTCACCTTGTGGCAGCAGATTTCCAGTGTGAGCTGTGAACCTGCAAGTTGCCTGCACAGATCTCGATATGCACAAAGAGTACTTTGCAAGTCTGGGGCCACATGTACTTAGAAATGAGCGAACAGGTTTCAGGAAAGTTGGAATAAAGTAGTTATTTTTCATGGGTCTCAGCACGACTTCAGTAGTAAATGATATTGAAAGAATACTGCTAGCTGGAGAAATTGCACGGAGCAAGTTCTTCTGTCTGAAAAGGAAACATACAAACCAAATGTGACTTTTTTGCCATATAAATCTTTCTAAACAATATATTACACTGAAAACTGTCATTTGCAAATGGAGCACAGCTAGAACAAAACCTCCTTGAAATCAGACCCGCGGCAAGACAGAAAAAAGTTTTATCTTTCTATGTGTTTGCTCAGGATAGATTTACTCCTCAAAAGACTGTGGGCACCATATCCAATTCAAAAGTATTCTCCAATTTTACATCCCTAAGGGACTAATAGGCATGAAGCCTGGCTCCATGTTTCAATGCATTATGTATCAGCCCTGCAAGAAAGGAGAGGGTGAAAGATCAGGCTTTCAACCTGCCTCTAAGTAGTTCTTGGTGTGTTCCCTTTACTACAGGCATGTGGCAGCTGCCCACTGTGGAATATCCACCCTGTGCATCCACTTCAAATGAAGGCTGGCATCTGGGGCTGCCAGAGCTTGGAGGGGCGCAGCTGTGGGGACAGTGCCCTCCTCATCCTGTCCTCTCACCATGTTGACAAGGGCTGGGGATCTGTTCACAAGGCAAAATCCACAAAACTCCCAAAAGTTTGTTTCAGCCACAAAACAGTTTCTTTTATTATTGGGTTTGTTTTCTTGGTTGGGGTGGTATTATTTTTTAACTCTTTGTGGGATGCCTTAGCTGCTCTGGAAACCAGCCTTGCAGCCTCATTTAGAAATGCTGGGAAAGATAAGATCTGGGTTTCTTTTCTAAAAACCAGTGAAAAGAAAAAAAATAACAAAACAAAACAAGAAGAGAGGGGAGAAATAGGTGTCTATGTGCACGCTGTGGCAGAGGTTATGGGGTACAGGTGAGGAGGGAGCCCATAGCAAGGAGAGGGGTGGCAGGTGCACAGGGAGCTGCTGCCCCTGCCCATCCTGCTGGGCTGCAGCACAAAGGCTGCCTGCCAGGATCCAGGCCGTGGAGCGGGTGGCCATGGAAACCCTTCTGCAGGGCTGCCAGCTAGAAAGCCAGAAACCCCACCCCATCACTGAGGCCCACCAGTGGGTTGCCAGGGTTACTGGGGGCAGCAGCAGGAGGGAGGCCCTTAGGCTTGCTAGGAGTCCTAGGCTGCCCTCTCCCACTGCGTGACTTGAACCATGTGAGAAAAAGCACCAAAGCAGCCGAGTGATTTTCTTAGTTAACAGTTTTCCTTGACCCTGGGTTTAAAACTGCCAACTCCTTTCCAGGGTGCTAATGAGGAAACACTAAAGGATCATAGAGGAGGAGGGGGAAAGGCCTCTCTTGGCCAGTGTTACTCTGGCACAGACTGGATGTCCTGCAGTAGATGTTAATAGTTAACAGGCAGGTCCCTAAACACCAAGGGATCCAGGAAAAGGTTGCCATGCTCCTCTGTGAAACTGGGATATTTCTTCTGCTTAAGGAGCCTTTGTTAAACTGCCTTAGAATAACTCAAGCTTGACAAAGTGGAACTAATTGGCCTTTGTCTTCCCAATCTTAAAAAAACAATTTTGAAATCAGAAGGATTTTTGAGGCAATTGGATTCAGCATAAAGAGTAAAGTATAAATCTGGATTTTAAGGAGTTCAGTGTAATATAAAAAGCTGTAACTGCACCCTGGGAGATGTCAAAACATCTGCAAGAAAAGAAAAGGATGTGGGCCACATTTCTGTCAAGGGTGGAGGTCACCTCTCTTCTCAAGTGGTCAGCACAACTCTTAAAATAAGAGACTGTCTTGTGTATACTCACACTCTTCCAAGCTCTTTAGAGTGTCCCACCTTGCTTTGATTTTGAATGAGATATTAAGGATTGAATATAAACTCAGATCTCTCCCTGTTCAAACACTACTGTCAATACCAGTCCCAATCTCTTTCTTCCAGTCTTTTAATCTTTTTTTTTTTTCTTGAGGACAACATTTTCAAGTTTCATTGTGTTCCTGGTATACAGTACCTATTCCAATTCCTTAATAATAGTATGGCTTCAGTTCAAGTCTTTCGTTTCAGCATATTTTGTGTCTGAAATTAATTGAAAAATATCTGATTCAAGTTCTAAGATGGAAACATCTCATTAAGCACTGTATGGACTAATTTTAACCTTTTAATGCAGGAACATGGTGGCTCAGCTGCACATACTGTTATGTCAGGGCTGTGTGCTTTTCCCTAGAGAAACATATTTAATTACATACCATGTCTTCTTTTTATTTTTCCTACTAGGTGAGCTACAGGGCCTAACTCTACTGCTACAGAAATTAAGCAGGATTTTCCCCTGATTTAAAAAGATTTAAAATTAGTACACTAAAGCCAAATCATGGAAGAGTTAGTGTGGCCTCAGCATGCAGTCGGCAAAAAGGAAAGAAATCACATACACAAGGCATTAGATTCTGTTGTCAGCACCAAAGTAGAGAGTTTGGCTTCTGCCACCACATGCCACAGCACTGGCCCTTTGGAATTCAGCAGTATTGCAGAGATGTCACTGCAGCATCCCTCACTCTGCAAAGAAAGGTGCAGAAACTGGTTCAGCACTGGCTGAAGAGGATTACTGAACTCAGTTGAACTTCCATTCTCACCATGAATGATTAAAGAAGGATCTTCACAGTTAGCTCTCAGAGGTGTGGAATGGGGTTAGGGTAGTCAAGCAGGAACTTGGACTGAGGTGGGATTTTTTGCACTGGCTCTAGAAGACTAGCACAATGTGTGACCATAAAAAACTTTCTAATCTGCTAATGGCTGGAGAGAACCTCTGGTTTGAAGTGATGAGGCCCTCCAGCCACTTACCTCTTCAACTTACGCTTTTGCATATTTCTTAGGTGACTTTAACAGCAATATTTATTTCATGTTTGCAATTTATACCAAGATTTTTAATAAAGGATTAATGAGCAATTACTGTTTCTTAAAAACAAGTGTAATACAGATGTTAATAAATTAAGAAATAGAAGCTTTTACAGATTACTGCAAGCAGCATGGTGATCTACTAGAATTTACAACATTCATGAGGCACACAATAAAAAACTCCTGACTGGATATTAATTCTTGGGGAAAAGAACGGTAATGTCAAAGGTGTTCCATATGTTTTTTTTCAGAATTAAACCAGAAGTATCTTTTTTTGGCTGATTAAAATGGCTTTCTGAGGAGGAATTAAACGTGCAAGTTTTGGAAGTGAAAGGTTCCCTGTGAATTAAAGCATGATAGTTTTCTTGAGTAGCAAATAATTAATATGGGATGGATGCCAGAGGCAGTTATTTTAAAAATAAACTTGAAAACAAGCGCAGGAGTTCCCTGAAACAAAGGTTTTCTGTCTGAGAACACGTTGTCTTATTGGCCTACTTGGTAGGCTGGCATCATACAGGCATCATTCTAATTGTCATTTAATAGAAGCTTTATTTTATTTCATTCTAAACCACTTCCATGAATCTCCCATCACCTAAGCCTGGCATTAAAGAGAATTCAAAATCAAACAAGCTGTTCAAGAAAGAATTGTCCTTTGACAGAAGTGGGACTTCCAACGCATTTTAATTTTTCTCTAGACTGCATGAAAAGGAGAGCAGGGCTTCTGTGTATTGATCTGTGACAGCTGATTTCTTACCAAATAATAAGCACAATAGTTGATGTAAAGGTTCAGGGAAATCTGCACATTTAGTATATATAGGGATAGATGAATTTACATATGCAAATACTTCAGGAGACAGATACATTATGACAGAATAATGCCTTTGTAAAAGTCAAATTTTCTAATGTAATTGTACCACATATAAATGGATAAACAAACAGTTCTGGCTCTTCATAGTGATCATGCTAGAGAAGTACACAGACATTGGCAATAGTTGCATTTACCTTCTACTCATAAATATCTCACGTGAAGTTAATTAAATATCAGAAGTAAATTAGCTACTTTGTTTTTCTTGCTTAACTACATGAATTAATCCTGTATTCAGTGAGGACAAATGTTGCTATTAGCAAATGAGAAATGCAGTGATGTAAGTAGTGGTCTGTAATATTCTATATTTTTAAATTTGGAAGTAAAATTAGAAAGATTCATTAGTTCACTTTACCTGAGCTTCTGATTGAGCAGCTGCCTTGAAGGGGAACACTATTTCTTTTCTACGAATTTCATTAGGTCTCATTTCTGTGTCATATTACAACAGAGAGCACCCTAATGATTCTAACTGCATTTGGCAGATACTGTTGGCAGAAGCACATAACGGCATCAGCAGAACCAATCCTTACTCATTATTTAACAAGCTTTTCTGGTGTGCTCATTCTTCACAGCACATTCATGAGAGTTGTTGAAGCAGTTGTTCAGTTTTATAAATGGGTAACAGAAGCATAGGGATATTAGGTGGTAAGCCTAAAGTGTTTTGCAAAACTAGGTATGTGATCCAGGTCTGTTGGTTCTACTCCTGCTCTGGAGAAGCCAGTGCCTTTTCCCTGGTTTCACCCTGGCGATGAATGTTATAGGAACCCACAAACTGTGAGTCACTACACCTCTTCACTGATATGTCCTTTTTATAACATCCTAATTTGGCCTAGTATAGTAGTCTTTTTATAAGTACCCTTTTGTACTGTTACTGCTCAGCACCACTCATAGTGTGAACATGCTGCCACCTCTTTGGAGAGGGTAGGGCTGAGCTGCAGCATTTTGGCCATACAGCTCTCTGATGGTGCTCTGGCTTCACAGTGTTGCTTTGATCTGTCGGAAAGGAGGCAGGGACAAACTACTGCTGGGAATGAGGAGCTTTGACTTCAGCCCCCTCATGTCCAGGAGCACCCATTTCCCATCTGAATTGCTCTAACCACTGCACAGGGTGGCAGGACTACTGCTCAGCCAAAGAGGGTTGAGCAGATGTACTTTTGGTACCTTATAGGTAGTTGAGACCCTCCCTGTTTGTCTTCGAATAACGGGGAATTTTTGGCATCTACACTCTTAAGGAAGAAAATTTCAGATCTTGTTGGAAAGCCTGTGTTTAGGAATACAAGAAACTTTCTGATTTAACTGCAGGTTTAGGGGCTTCAGCTTTCTTCTTATCTACTTAAGCCAACTATCTATTAAAGAAGGCTGTTAAAACATGGTGTCTCTCAGGATAATAATAATAATAATTTTATTGTCTTCTATATAAGTACTCAGTTGTTCTGAATTTGATTGTTTAACATCCTGTTTATTAAATATATAAGCCATAAATTAAATATATGCCAGTTAAAAGACACTGATAAAACCCACTGTAGTGTGTTGTCCCTGGCCAGATACCACGTATCCACTAAAGCTGCTCTCTCACTCTCCCTCTGCAACTGGACAGAGGAGAGAGAAAAAAAACAGCTAAGGATTCATGAGTATAGATAAGCGCTTGGAGGGGTCAGTGACTGATTACCTTCACGGGCAAAACAAGATTCAAAGTGGGGATAATACTTATATTTATTACTAACAGGATAAGAGCCAAAGAGTGAGAAATAGTCTTAAAAACACCTTCCCTCCACCCTCCTTCCTTCCATGTTCTCTCTCCTCCCCCTCAGCGGTACAGGGAGACAGGGAATGGGGTTTACGGTCAGTTGTTGTTTCTGCCGCTGCTCAGGGAGGAGAGTCCTTCCCCTGCTCCTGTGGGGTCCCTCCCACAGGAGACAGTCCTTGATGGACCTCTCCAGTGTGAGTCCATTCCTCAGGCAGCAGTTCTTCTCAAACTGCTGTCCCGTAGGTCACTCCTCCATGGGGTGCAGTCCTGAATGAACTGTATTGACATGGGTGCCCCACAGGGGCCACAAGTCCTACCCAGGAAAAACCTGCTCCAGCATGGGCTTCCCTCTCCACGGGCCGCAGGTTTCTGGCAGGACCCTGCACCATCCTGGGCCTCCCATGGAGTCTCAGCCTCCTTCATGCATCCACCTGCTCCAGCATGGGCTCCTCCATGGGCTGCAGGTGGGTCTCTGCACCCTGATGGTGCTCCATGGGCTTCAGGGGGACAGCCTGCTTCACCATGGTCTGCACCACGGGCTGCAGGGGCCTCAGCTCTGGTGCCTGGAGAATCTTCTCCCCCTGCTTCTGCACTGACCTTGGAGTCTACGTTGTTATTCCCATGTTCTCAATTCACTCTTTCCTGGTTGGAATTTCTTCTGCGCAACAATCTTCTTTTCTTAAATATGTTATCACAGAGCTGTTACTATTGCTCCTAATTGGCTCGGCCTTGGCCAGCGGCAGGAAGCCCATCCTGGAGCCAGCTGGCATTGGCTCCATGGGACAGGGGAAGCTTCTAGCAGCTTCTAACAGAAGCCACCTCTGTAGCCTCCCTCGCTACCAAAACTCAGCCACAGAAACCCACTACAATATATTATATTCAAAATAATACAATATTTTAATATAACATATTTAGTATCTAATTCAGTCAGGGAGATCAGAATCTGACCTACAACAACTAGGTCACTTGCTGTTAGCTTAAGAATTTAGGTTTTTTTGGTTTTTTTTTTTTTCAGTTTTATAATGTTCACACGAGGCATATCACTCTCACTGCTAGTTTGGAGCACCGAATCATATATGTAATTTTAATCAAACAAGCAAATGTTCACAAGTTTTTCTTAAGAATTTTAACTTCTGTAAGCCAGGTGTAAATAGCACTTACACGATGGAATGACAGAGTTCTCTGATGAGATGTCTCTAATCCTTTTACTTCGGAATATATTAATGTTGTTTTGATTACGATGTATGAATACATATTATCAGACTTGTCTCCTTCATGCACAGGCACAATTATTTGGCTTTCTCTGTGTGTGTATCACATAATACTGGTAGTGATTTTCAGTCCTTTATTCCTCATTACTACACACTCCTTTTACTCCACATCTTAATATCTCAATGTTAGTGCAATAAGATTTGTTTGGACTGAAGCAATTGAAAGGAAACTGAATAAACTTCTAATGTATTCACATAAAACACTTCTAATGTATTCACATAAAACACGTGGAATCTTTTCTTAGATTTATATGGCCAATATCCATGCCAGACACATCAAAAAATCACTGACTGGCACTGTGTTACTCAATTATTTAGTTATCCATTCTGGACTTAAGGATAGTTACCTTTGATGTGCCTAATCCATGGGTAGAACTAGAACTTCCAGCAATTCTGATGTCCTCTAATATTTAGGATCAAGCTTGTGTTGCCCTCAACTCACTTAATCACATGCACTTCCTTGTTCTGGCTACCTGTTGCAACTCTTCCTTAAAGCAATCATTTCCCATATTTAGGCAAAGTTACGTGTTTTGTATTATGGCATCTGCAGATGTTGTCTTTTTTTGGGAATGTCACAAATTCTCCATCATTCCCCTTAGCTGCAGAGACATCTGCAAGACTCCAATTGTCATGGGGTATGAAGGAAAATGGAGAAAAAAATCGATCTCCCCACCTTCCTCCCATAGGGCAGAAGTTACAAATAAACCTTTCATTTCTTTTCTGAACCCTCTGAGATGGACAAAGAGCAAGTCTCACACAACAGGAGGTAGTAATGATCTATTCCCAGAGAAGAGCAGTGAGGCTGGTGAAGGGACTCGAGTACAAGTCCTTTGAGGAGTGGCTGAGGGAGCTGAGGTTGTTTAGCCTGGAGGAGAGTTGGCTCAGGGGAGACCTCATCACTCTCTACAATTACCTGAAAGGAGGTTGTAGCCAGGTGGGGGTTGGTCTCTTCTCCCAGGCAACCAGCAGTACGACAAGAGGGCACAGTCTTAAGCTGTGCCAGGGAAGGTTTAGGTTGAATACTAGAAAAAAATTTTTTACAGAGAGAGTAATCAGACCTTGGAATGGGCTGCCCAGCGACATGGTGGATTCACAGTCTCTGGAGGTTTTTAAGGTGAAACTGGATGCGGCACTTAGTGCCATTGTCTGGTAAACATGGCAGTGTTGGATCAAGGGTTGGACTTGATGATCTCAGAGGTCTTTTCCAACCCAGTTGATTCTATGATTCTATACCCTGACTTTTCACATTTACTGCTTCTTTCTGCTTCTTTTGGAAAGAGTGGTAGGTGTGGGTCTGTTACTTCTCTTCTTCTACCCTTGTGGAGCCGCTACCTCTACTCCGATGCAACTCTTTGGAGGCCAGGTAAGTTCGTTGCAGCTTCTCCACCCTTTTCAGAGAAATGATACTGAGAAAAGATGGCAGAAGGTAGAGGGCACACAAAAGCTAAGAGGATGCCAAGTTCCTACAAAACAAATGGCAGGCAGTTTGTAGCAACTCTTGGTGGCAGAAGAGGCATAAAGGTGCCACCCAGTATGACTGATCATAGACTGCAGACTCCAGAAAGCTACTTCTGATTATTATCACAATACCAACACTGAAAAACTGGACTACTTGTTAAGTTCTGTACACAGACAGCTAAGAAGGGGGAAGAAAGACTTAGTTAGGTACATTATATTAGAAATGCAATTACCACTTACAGGTGAGTCAAGTATTGAGTGTTGAGAATTGGGAAATATGTTTGACAATATTGCATAGCTATAGATACGTATTTTAGTTCTTCGACAGGAAAATTCTATATAATGGCTGCAAAAATATATTAGTAATTCATTTAATCAACTCAGAAAAACACAACTAAGGCTGCAGATGGGAGTTCTCAAGTACCATGCTGAACAGCGTGCGGCCTTGTATCGATCACTGGAGGATCAATCCCACATGTGACAGGTTGCCAAGCCTCAGTAAAAAGCTTTGATCACTGCCGTCTGAGTGCTCTGTGAGCCAGTTTCCTACCCATCTTGCAGACCACCCATGCAGTCTGTTTCTTGCCAGTTTGTCCAGGAAGAAACGGTGGGAACCAAGTGGTATAATGGGCTGACCTCCCTCTTCTTTCTGCAAAAAGCAATGCCAGAGTCTCTGGCAATCCTGCTGTGCATGGAGCACGAACGAAGAAGGGCTGTGTGCAGATTTCCTTTGGGGCAGTGGGTGCAACTACTAAGAAATGCAGTAATGCGCATGCAATTTACACGTGATTCTTCATATCGTGCTGCTCTTATGTTCATATTTGTGTGACATCTGAGCCAGAGAGTTTTGTTTGCACAAAGATTCACAGAAAGATAATTTTAATCATGCAAATATGTAACGTTTCACAAACTTTTATTCTGAATTTGCACTTAAATGAATTATTAAATTGGCATAGTGTTAAGGGACAGAAAAAAATATAGTGGCTTATGTGATTAATTGCCTTGAAAAATAGTATTGCTATTTTCAGTATTCAAGATCAACAAGGAAAAAGTAAAAATCATATGCACAAAGCAAGTTAGAATAATTACTATGTTGAGGAAATTAATATGATTCCGATACATTTAGTGATGTAAGAGGACTAACCAATTTTCTCTTCTGATTTTTTCAAAAAAGCTGGTGTATCATTACATGCCATATTAAAAGAAAAAAAAAAGCTCTATTTTTTTCTTTTCTTTAGCTGCAAAGAACCATAAGTAGTATTCTCTTTATTAATATGCTTCTAATACAGACTAGTGAGCTCCTAGTCTTTTTCTTAAGAAGCTAATTTTACAGTCTTGGAGAATTATCAGAGTTTATCTGACCTTCATTGTAAAAGAAATGGTAAGAACGTATACCTTAGATTTCCCAAATGATTTAATTTTTTTACTTCCATGGACTATATGTCTCTAAACAACAAGAAATATAATTACTGTAAATTGCATGTTTGCAAGCACTGGATTACTGATGAAGCTGCCATCAGGAATCTGACAGATGAGGGATTAATTCTCCAGAAACAGGATTTCTTCCTTCTTCTATTTATGAACAGATGCGTATGGAGGAAACAGATCTGAATATGCCAGATGAATAAATTAAGAAGCCTAGGATGAAACAGAACAGCTGGAAGTGTAACTGGTGATAACTAAAGGCTAATTAACTTCAAGGAGCAATTTTCCACCTTGTGTTCTATTAGCCATACAGAAAGAGGAACTAGAAAAATTGCATAGTGTGCATTTTCATTCTGAAATTTGATATGAACTGCTGTTCTACCCACATGGTAATTGGAAAATTACTGTGCTATCTGTTAGGGCTAGAAATATTAATGTGACTGATTTGCAAAAATCCTTTAATTTCTCCTTAAGAATTGACTTGGTTTTGTACATTCACTGTCTTACCAGAGATGTGAGTGTTTCTTATTTTATCAGATATTTAAAATGAAGAGTCGACTTTTACTTCGAAGAATATTTTTGAATGCTAAAACTCTTTCTCTGATACTCCTTGTCAGTTTTGGCTAGTCTGGTGTAGCCTGCTATAGCACTTTCCAATCAGCAGTTTCAGATTATGCCCATAATCCCTGCAGCTTTTGACTATTGCTTAGAACATCATATGCAGTGAATAATGATGTCTTTTTTCTGAAACAAGCTATTTAAACAATAGGAAAGGGATATTAAGTGCCCTACTTAAAACTTTTCACCTTATTGTACACATCCCTATTCATTAAACAAATGGCTTTTTATACATTTTTTTTCCTTCTGTGTTTAGGATCCTTTTTTCCAAATAATCCTTCAGTTTCATGTAAGAAACTGGGTTCTGAGTCCTATTTACAGGGTTTTTCAAAGAGAATGAAGGCTATGCAAGTTTGGGGTGAAACATGTCCTTATATTACATCCAAAATTCAGGAGATTGACATAAGGAATGAATGTCATCTTTCCTGACTCTAGGTGCCCCGAAGGTAGCTACTGTACTATTAGTGCAAATAAATGGGTTTACTTCCTTTCTTGAGCTTTTCTCCTTTTAGATGCTTCTGAAAGTGCCTGTTGTCCTGTTGATAAGAATGAATAGCTGTGATTATCCACATAAGTGTGGAAACTGAGCAAAATAAATAATAAAAATGGAAGAAGTGATGATTCGCCTTCTGTCCATACCTGTTTTTCTCCATTAACTATCATTGGAGTCACTGAGAGGGCGGTTGGTTCACTGGAACAGGTTACCAGAGAAGTGGTCGTGGCACCAAGCCTGTCAGAGCACAAGAAGTGTCTGGATGATGCTCTCACTAATATTAGGTGACTTACTTTTAGGTAGTCCTGCAAGGAGGAGGGAGTTGGACTTGATAATCTTTGTGCGTCCCTTCCAACTTGAGATATTTTATAATTCAAGGTGTCTGTGAATCTACATGACTAGCTTAGGTTTAGGCAGTTAACATTTAGAAATTGGAAAGTAGGTCAGGTGAACCCCACCATGCAGTCTATAGGCAAACAGGGATAGCTTTCCATTTTGAGAAGAACAGTCAGCAAAGGCATGAGGCTGAGGTATTGCCTTCCAGTCTTGTGTCGGATGCTTACTTTTTGGTTTAATGAAATACTGAAGTTTTACTTGTTACTGAAGAAGAGCCTTAAGATTTTACAAATCAGTATATTGCTAAGCGTTGTCTTGCCTATGGGAAAGTGGAAATTCCATTTGTTAAGAAGCTTATCATTTACAGAATGACTGTCTTTCCTTTGTACAAGTACTTTCCCTGTAAATCATGTCACAGATATTTAAATTTTTTTTCTGTATTCTTTTTAAAGGAAACTGTTCTTAAGAAGTAACATCTAATGATCTCCTTAATTTAAAATGTCACTTTTATTTCCCTATAGCAACTGTTCGTACTTTGGGATCAGGGATAGGAAAGGGAAAATATTGATCTAGGAATTCATAATACTTATATGATCAAAGACACCTTCATCTACAAGACAAGTCAAAGGATCAATGTAATCCTCATTACTTGCCACAACAAAGGCTTTTAAAAATAATGAAGTAGAGTTATCTTTTTTAAAGCAAAAAAACCCCCACGACCCTATAATTGTCAGAGGTATGGTATTCTGCTGCTTACTAATGAGGCTTCTGGAGAACAACAGGGTTATTTTAAATCTCGAATTTCTGATTAAATTTTAATTTTATTACAGTAAAAGATGAAAAATTGCCTATAGCAATCAAAATATAATTTCTGCAGCAACATCAATGCAGCAAATACTATTGCTCTAATGCCCATAATACTTGTTTCAAGATTTGGAAAAACAGCATATAAACTATTAATAAGTACTGCTGTGGTAGGCAGACATGTGCCAAACCCAGTCATAATGATAATAACAACCTCTAGCTGTATTCCTGAGAAACATAGCTATTTAAAAGATTGTTTGACGGAAAGTGTGTGGATCAAGACCTGTCATTGCCCTGACAGAAAACATATGTGATACATTCTATATAATTCTTAATCGAAAAAGCATAGAAACCTTGATACCCCGAATAGCTCAAGCCCTGACAACTTTGTAGTTTTCTAAGATGCTTATATTTTGAAAACTACCTGATTATGTTAAAACAATTTTGAAAATAATTAAATGCTCTGCAGTTTAGGCATTAAAATAACAAACCAAGGATTTTTTGCTTTCTTTTATCTTCACCTCTTTGCTGATATAAAGCAGTGTGATCTGAGGGATAAAAAGAAAATGCAAAGTAACACTAAAATTAACTAGCAGTTTTACAGTTTAGGAAAAAATGTCAAAAAATATTTCTTTGGTGATCTAAGATGTCTCAGTGTAAGAGAAAGGAAGACTATGTGTTCCTGCCAGAGATATTGTCCCAAATGTTCAAATTTTGCTATAGGTTTTAGTGATATGGATTTGTATGTACAAATGAGGTGCTGTTCTCTTTAATGCCTGATCCTGAGGTGAAAATGTCCATCAGTGCCTTGCTCAGGTGATTGACATGTATGCCAATGTGAGACTTTCTGTGAAAAGCCATAGGTATTGCCGGGAGATGTCTTTGGCTTCAGACTTTGAGGAACAAGGATCCTCTCTATGTACTTTGGTTTTCAAGACCTTGTGACAGCCATCATTGGGGCAGCATAGCAGAAAATTAATGAATGAATTAATTAATGAAAATAAAAATTTCAAAAACCCAACACAGCTACAACCGTAAGATGTATGGGTTCTATCTTTTATAAAGTTGTAACTGTAGAAAACATTCTGGTGCAGCATATCAGAGCATGGTGGGGTCCAGGGCTCTCTAGGGGTGGGCAGTGGCAGGGATCCTGGGGTGGCAGGACAGAGCCTAGCAGCCAGGGTCTATCCCATGCCACCAGTAGGGGCACCATGCTACTCAGTGGGGAAGGGATGGGGCATTGGCCTGGTGGGGCCAATGTCCAGGCAGTCTCCTGACTGGGGAGGGACTGATGGCACCAGAGCTATGGGTGGGTGGAAGGTGTGGAAAGTGGCCCTGGGGGTCCTGGCAAGGCCTGTTGGTGCCCTCAGGTTCCCTGACACCTTAATGTAACCCCAGAATGAAATAAGCAATTGACCACAAAGAGCAGCAATTTTGGGTGGTGTTTGGTAAGGTTTTTTTCAAGATCATGTTTTTTTAACAGTATGTTGTTGAAAGTGTAGCATCTGTTGGTTAGTCTGTGGGCAAAGACAGGTAGAAGGAGTGCTGGTGATGGGGGTCTCCGTTAAGTCCATTACTTTCAACACTGGAAAAATAGCGCTGTCAGAGGGGAGAAGGAAAATGCCTGGCATCTAATTGTCCTGGTGTGTCTGATGCAGGAATAGAGGCCTGGAAACTTTAACTCAGTGATGTGGTTGGCTCTGTATGCAAAGCCCAGGGAACAGAAGAGCCCTTAGATAGCAGGAGGAAAATCATGCTTTTGACTGCTTCACGCAGTGTTGGTTTTTTTCACGACATTGAATGATTCTAAATCCTGTGAAATGTGTTTCAGTAAGAACTTCCAAGCACTGAGGTGTTCATATGTATTTTGCAATATGAAAATATCTGAAAAAGATGATATGGGTTGGGGGATAAAAATTCTGTAAAATAATAGGCTATTTTATGAAAAGTTATTATGACTTCTGTTGTTAAGATAGAACATTTCTTATAAAAGCAGAAAATGCATCACGTATGTTTGTGAATATATCTACAAAGAGAGATAGATTCAAAAGCCACTTCTGATTCAAAAGAATACCAACATCATGCAAGGTACTGAACATAGTGTTTTTCTGCTTTTAAAGTTGTCTGACATGCAGCAGTATACGTATGTATATACAGTGATATGTACAGAAGAATACATATAATTACTTGTATTCAGAATCAGCGAACCTCTGTCCATATGGCTGAGCCTATAAATGCAGGACAACTTGTAGAAAGCAAGTAAATATCGATTTCTTAAGCTGAATGCTATTCCGTTTCACTGGCTGTGTGTTCTGCCATCTCTTGACTCTGTACTTTTCACACAAACACTGGGAAGAGCAGGGCGAGAAGATGTGTGTTTGAAATACATAGATTTGTATTCTCTATTACTCTGTGTGGTATTCGCCCTTCTGCCTGAATGGGATGCTCAGTTTGAGAGACAGGTGGAGAGTAAATAGGATCGAAAAGACTTAAGAGTGTTTAATATATATCTACAGCTATTTGCTTGGCAAAGATGATGACGTTCAATCGCATGCTAATTCCTTTTGCAAAGCCAATAAAAAAGCAGGGTTTTTTCTTACAGAAACTGACTTAGAAATCTAACAGTGTAGACTGTTGTGAGTTTTTCTTCTTTTTTTTTTTTTTTTTTAAACTGATATCACATAAAACCTAGATTGCTGTGACCTTATTCTTCTCCATAGTTAAATACAAGAGTAGCGAATTTTAAGGATAAGAGGTGAAGGATTACTCAGGAGGGTGCCAGTACAGATACTTCCATTTGAGAGTATGATTTGATGAAGAATAGAGTAAAGCAGAGGAAGATGAGCAGTGGTGAGTAATATTTTCTGTGCTAACAAAAAGGAGAATTTCCTTGGTGAAGTAAAAATATCCTTACAGAGGAGATCAGCTTTTGAAAAATATGTGCTCTCTGTAGCTAAGATTGGTTGAAACATGATTTGCCTTTGGGTGTAAAGGATTTAGAGAAAAGAGAGAAAATTCAGAATCAATAGATTTAGAGAAAATTTAAAGAAGCAACCACAAACTGGTCATATTTCAATCTCACAACAAAATTCTGACTTCTGTGAAACTGACTGTAAAACTTCTCTTGACTGTGATGGAAACAAAGATTTTTCAACTCTGTTTAAGAAAAAAATGTCATTTGTTTCCAGAATCCGTAGAGTGAACAAAAGAAAGCACAATTAAGAGACCAAATTTGTATCTTCTGCAATGACAAACAGGACAGGACAAATTAATCTTTGAATGGAGTTAGGAAATGTGATTAGACATAATGTTGTTGAAATTCTGCTGCTTTGCTAAGGACAAGTTTTAGTAAACCCCTGAGGCAACAATAAAAATTACAAGCTCTTGCTGGCAGGGATTGAGGGTGGTCTTGCACAGATATGGTATGCATAAATGATAAGCCGTAATGTTTCAGAAGTGACAGTAGGAAATTATTTTAATTTACTTTTTTCTCAATTAACTTACATTTTGACATTCTACTTAATCAAACTGAGTTTCATTTAACTTCTTTCTACTGACAACTGACCTGCTTTTTTTCCTGTCCTGTTCCCCCATAAAAGCAGATGGCTTAATGCACAGAAGCTCACGGCCAGCAAAGCTGAATTAGCTTTGTCTGATTAAATATTTTCAGAGAAGAGTACCTGACTCATCAGTTACTGTTTAGTATATCAAAGCCAAAGAAATTATATGCTTTCTGAATAAGAAATTCATAATAACTGTCCATATGGTCTCATATAAATGTATATTCTGTACCCAGCCACTGTGATGTCAATAACTTTATTCCATTAAGAAAGATGAGAGATGATCAGAGTTGGAACAAATGAGGCAATTATGATCTCAAATATATTGTCTAGCAAATACCCATGTGCTTGCCTGTGAGTTCTTCAAGACAAGGGTTGTCTTTTTGTTCCTATACAGCGTCTAGCAAAAAGGGAATCTGTGCCATGACTAAATCTCAAAATACTACTGCCATGGAAATAATAATAAACCATACTGAAAAGAATTATTTGTGTTTTAGAAAAGATTATCAGTTAATTGTTCATCTAAATCTATTTGAAATTTCCTACTCTATTCTCTTTTTTTTCTATTAATGTCAAAATAACTTTGCAAAGACTGCTTGTGAAACTGGCTTGTAACTGATCACTAGGAATAAGAGTATTTCTTTTAATATGCCCAAAATGCAAGCAGTTATTTGATGCTGGAAGCTGGACAATTTGTTTGATTTAGTGTGGAGATTCATTACCGCTTCCTTAACAAGTCTGGGGCTTGTACTGTCCAAAAAAAAAGTCAATATTTTAATAATTGTCTATATTAGTCTTGGGTTCACTATGTTTGGTTTTTGTTGTTTTGTTTCTTGGTTTTTTTTCAATTAACGGTACTAAATATTTGATGTTCCACTAGAATTAAATAATTAGAAAATATAATGACTGCTAAATTAGCTTTTTCAGCTTTTTGGTCAGTAGACATTTCTCAGCCTGCCTGGCTGAAACCACTTTCAGCTAATTGAAGATTTTCTCACTCCATTTAGCTGTTAAACCCTGGCATATGGGCATACGGGGTTTCCTGTTCAAACAGATTCTCAGAGGAAGCTACCAGTGAAAATAATGTTGAAACAAAAATAAAATCTGGTTCAAATAAGGTGAAGACAATTTAATGCTCATATTGGCAATACTGGAGCTATACTCCACTTTTCAGAAGAAGAGGGCTCGATGGAAGGAAAGAATGAGCTTCCCACACTACCTGGCAATCTGCTGGGAAGGAGCACTTCTGTGAGGCAAAGAACAGCATAGCCACATAAGGATAGCTGATTAACTCTTGAATAACCACATCTCTGTAGTTGCCAAATTACTGTTTGGTAGTATGCCACTACCCAGTAGTTGCTAAAATATTCCTTGGGCAGTGTGGTACTTGTAATAACCTGGAGTTTCTTTTCAGAGTGTTTTTTTAATTTTATCTTTTTTTTTTTTGTTTGTTCGGGTTTTTGGGATGGTTGGTTGGCTGAGTTTTTTCTTTCACTTTCAGAGGTTAGGTAAATTAAAATAACATGGCCATCACTAGAAAGATCTCATATGTCAACTACTTTGTTTCTGATCAAAGGACATCCTTGTACATCCAGCTTCTTAGCTACCTGGTATTGACTCAGACTAGGCTTCTTCTGAAAAGGAATACCCGCCATACATTAGCGGAGTTTTCCTATAAACTAATTTACCAATCAGCTCTATTTGTCTGGGGACATTGTTGGTATACACTGCTTCCACAGGACTACAAGACCCACATTTGAGTTCTGCTTTTGTTGCCTCTTATAGTAACTTTATTTTGCTGCAGAGAGCTTTTGTCTCATTGCTTTTCACTGGTAACAGCAGCAACTTTCTCGCTAATTTGAAATTAATTTAGTTCTGGAGTGATGTTTTCAGTTTATCAGATCTGGAAATGTATCACTATTTAGGTGGAGAACTGCATGAGAACTTCAATGACTTTAATGTTTGTTTCAGTGCTGCAGTTAATAAAAAAATTAAAATAATAAAAAAGAGGTGGTGGGAATTGTAAAAATTATTTCACAGGCAGCTGAAACCTGACTTGATTGGTCTTATTCTCATATTTTCTCTACTCTCTTTATGTGGCTAAGTCAGGGATGACAGAACTGTGCTTTGAGTAGACTCAGAGGCTGAAGAAAAGGAGGTTCCATAACATTAGTGAGCCTATTATTGGACTGAATTTCATTAACTTGTATTGTGAATCCTGAATAGAGCTGAATATATTTTCATATTATCTTATAGAGAAAATACGTGTCTTGGTGAAATACTCACTGTTAGTTTACTTCAGATATAAGACTTTAAAACAAATTGCTGTAAAGATATTGAAATACTATTGGTGGCACAAATGTGTCCCATCCTTCAACTTCCCATCCAAGAATAAGATTTATTATGCCAGGTTTTGGTTTTTTTTAATGAAATCACACTTCCACTTAAAAAGTGTTTAATGAATTATTTCCTGCTAGTTCAAAGTACAGAGATCCTGATTGTACCATCTGCTACAATATCCATATATAAAAATGAGAGTCACTAACTACACTGTACCAGCGGGGTGGGTGATGGCATCAGAACTGAATAAGGATTTAATAAATTTAGAAAAATATACACTTTTAAGATAAGAACAGCTTCAGTATAAGAAACTAGAAACTGGTATGAATAATAACGAAATGTGTTTTCCCCCATAAAAGGCTGGATTTTTTAGTATTGTCTAAAAGGGATCTATTCAGCAAGCTTGATAATACAAGTCCCCACAGAAGACTGACAGATGTCTCCTGGGCTCTGTAGAGGTTTGTTATGAACAATTTAGGAATGAATATTCAGAATGTTTTTGTTACCTTCTGGCATATTTTGTTACATTGTCCATATAAATCCCAAATGGGGTTAATCATCTGAAAGAGGTTTAATTATCTGAAAGTTAATTAAGATCTCTCTAGTCACGCATGTACTGTATGTTTTCACTGGACTTAATTTACTGATAAAAATAGGCCTATTAGGATAATTATTACATTCTGTAAGGAAAACAGTTTTAAGCAACATTTTCCTGATGCAAAAGACCCATGAAATTATCCTGTACTATGTAACTTCACAGCTAAAAATCGGGTAACTGTTTTGCTTGGAGAGAAGGAGAAGCATATGGTGCATATCTGGCAGCAGATGTGTCAGTGACATGGAGATTTTACCAATAAAAATGTAGATAATTAGGAGAAATAGGTATCTCAAAGGACAATAGGGAATGGATAAAATCTGATACAAAATGGCTTTGAGGATTAAGCGATGCCCGAACTTCAAACTAATAACCTTAAATACACAATAGGAAGACAACTACACTGCTAGAAGTCTTCAGTTTAGGGAAAGATGACCAAGGAGTTTTGTCAGCAATGTTAGTGTGGGAGGGAGGACTTGATCCAGATGCTGGGCTTAGTGTTCCCTCCCTCTGTGTCAGCAGTACAGTTCAGGAGTGTGTTGTGCCAAAATAAGGTTGCATGGTTAAAATTTCATTTCCCAACTTTAAAAATTTCCCTCTTTGCTATATTCCTGTCTTTTCAAATAGGAACTCACACATGCAGGAGGAGTGTGTGGGTGTCTGTTTTTTTGTTAGTTTATCCTGTGGAGATGTACTGATACTCTATTGAGTCGTCCTCATAGTTCAAACTTTGATACTGCCAATATTTGCAGCACAGATCTCCATAGCTAGAGTTTATGGACTAAATGATACCTGCTACCTCCTGTTGAACAGCTTTCAACAACACGGGATGCTTATTAATATCTAAATCAGTTGTTCCCACTGGTAGGGAAACCTCGTATCAGCTGTAAGTCCTGTAATTTGGAGTTTTCTTGTTCTTACAAATGTTTTCATCTTCAACTTCTTTTATTTCCTTCTTGCATCTTTCCATTCTGGGCATATAAGCCCTTTTCTTCTTTGTCTGTTTGCCCCCCTCTACCACATTCACCCAGTTGCTTTTATTCTGATCCTGTAATTCTCCTTGCTTTGCTTATCACTCCATGCTAAAATCCAGCTTTTTCGAGCTCATCAATAAAGACAGTTATAAGAATACAGGAGAGAGTGCCCTTACTTCTGTACAATGACAAATGCCTATGCCGGGGGCCAGACAATTCACTAACCCCAAATTTCAAGTCTATGTCTCAGAGAAAGTGCTGCTAGAGATTCTTAACAAGAGCTCTTGAGAGGACTGTAACATTTTCCATGGTCTTAGTTTGAAAAGAAGTTGAACTGTTTTGATAAAACTTCCCACCAAAAAATTCAGCCAGAGACAGGCATCCTGTGCAGGAGCTCTCAGCAGCTGGCACCTGGCAAACAGCGAAGGCTGTGTCATACAGGCAGTATCATATGATATCAGTTCTAGCTGCCAGCTTCATTTCTGTTGCCTATGGTAAAAAGTACTGTTTCGACCCTCCAGCAGGTGCAGCCAAGTGGAGCGAACTTCTGTAGGGTAAAGGATATGCATGTGAGAACTCCTCTGGCCTTTACTACTCATATTGAAATGTCTCAGAGTAGGGTTAGTCATAAAACACTTAACTCCAAGTAGTGCTGGAGAGTACGCAGCCCTCTATGAGCAGAAATAATTTTGTGGGTCATTATTTTGTTTTATGAAAAAACTAATACAAGAAGAGGCCTTTCTAGGCAACTGATCTGGACAATTTTGAATCCTAATCTGTCTTAATCTGAGTTCTCAGAACTATTAATTCAAGCCAAACTGTGCCATATAATTATGTTGGTTATTCCCTGTGGTGCAACATTGTCTGCAAAAGATACTGATCACATGAGTGTAGCAGTTTGAAGCAATTATGACCTATACTGAAAATTGTTGAAGCTTAACTAATTATCGAGCAAAAATTCAAAAGGAGAAAGCTCCTCCTTCATCTCTGCATTCTCCTCCTGCCTAGTGAAATGATGAGTGCCACAGTCCGAGGGGGGATGGGGCCGTGACACAACACAGACCGGTCCAGAGACAAGGTAGAGGTGCAAATGGAATACTTTGTTGAGGTGTCCAGAGGTTTTACGGGTTTAGAACACAGGGTGGAGCATGAGACAGACAAACCGGGGAACAAATCGGGGTAGGGACACAGGCAAAGGGGGAGGAACGTGGGAGGAACCGGGGAAGGAAAGGTGAATGGTAACTGTCTCCTCTCTGCAGCTTCTTCAGCCCATCAGAGAGGGGAGCGGGGAAGCAGGGAGCAGGCAAACTCGTGGCAAGCCCAAGCATGCCCAGGCTGTGCACTGTGTAGTGTGAATACAATGAAACCACGTAATAACAGTAAAGTCCATATAATAAAGTCCTGTCAATTGCTGTATGTTTTTCTCCACGCCTGGAACCGCTCCTATCCTGAATCTTGTTCCTTCGCAGATGGGTGCTTGAATCAATGGGAGTTTTGCTACTGATTTCTGCAAATCCAGAGAACAATCCATGAGTATTTACTGCCTTCTTACACTTTTAATTTGTTCGAAAAATTGTATTTTGCAGTAATTCTTGGATAAGGCAATGAAAACTTTGGCTTCCATTTCCTCTCCAAGTCCCATGGAAAGTTTTTCTGCATAAATACCCAGCATTTGTGGGGTTGATGTTGATGCTTTTTCTGAATTTCAGAGTGGGTGACAAAGTTAAGGGTGGCTCTTTTCTTCTTCTGATTCCAAGTAGGGTGAAAGTCAGGTAGCACTTCCATCCACTGTCTTAGAGTTTATCATTGCACATTTTTCTTCTTTATACTTGTGTGGATGATATAAAAGTTATTTAGAAATGATCAGGTGGACAAAAACAATTGCACTGTAGATTTTTCTTGCAAATAAAACTGTGATAATTTTCTTTGAATTCTTCTTGTTTATAATGGGCAGTAACTACACAGCACACTAATTTGAGATGAATGGAAGATTTTTTTTTCACATAAATACTTGAAAAAAATATATTATTTTAATTTGCCTGGTCACAACTCCTTCATACTCAACTGTTAGTACAGATATGAATTTTTAAACCTTTGGAGCAGATCATAACTGATTTTCAGATTGTGTGTTCAGCTGAGGTTTGAATCTGTATTGAAAGATTAGGGAAAATAGTTGTGCTGTTGTACTGTTAAAGTTTCAGTATCAAATAGCTAAAAAAAAAATTTCATCATTTCGTTATGGATATAGAAGCAGATTTATAAGTAATCTTAATTATGAGTAAGTTTAGAAAAAAAAATCCTTTTGTAAATATTTTTAATGTGGACAAAAGAAAGAAATTCAGAAAAATAAAATTCATTTTTACCTGACTAAAATCAGATTTTACTTTCCTTAATGGTTTTAATCACCCAACATAGAGTGATGTGTGCTGATAGAAGCCGTTACTGTCTTGTAAAAGAAAACAAAGCCGCGTTCCCTACAGATATGTAAAGGCATTCATCATCTCCAAACCTGTCAGTACTAGATTGTTTCAAAATGTGTTTTGTTTGATCCCATGCTGTCTCAGAAGGATTTTCAGTGCCATGAGCCCCACTGAGTGATGTTGGCTCATGCATACACATCTGATTGCATTAATGGGTTTTTCCTCCATTTAGTTTTTGTCTAATCCACTCATACTGCCCTGAATGAAGGTTTTATATCTGGTATACCTATAGCTGCATATTACACACCACAGAGGTGTGCTGCAGCACTAGAGATTTCTATTCCAGTCCCTAGCATCTTGGCTAATTTGAAATACAAAACTGGCATGCAATAATAAACTTTAGCTACAGCAGATTTACAACTGGTTTAACAAAATTAGTTTAGATTAAGAGATACCCATTCAGAGCTTTCAGTTTTTAAAAACTTTATACAGACTACTCTGTCACAGTGTTTTTTGCTCAATGCCAGGCTTCACACAGGCACAGGGATGAGCAGCAGGGTGTCGAGGACTCCTCTGCAGAGCCAGCACCCCACTGGCACACAGGCAAAGGTGATGGAGGTGGGAGCAGGGGCTTAGCTGTCTTCTGACTCCATTCCTCTGAAACTGGGAGCTGCATCCTCTTCACCCTAGCCTCAGGAAGGGACTTGACAGGTCTCCATGCTGGGTGGCTTGGGGGAGAGGCAGTGCATTCCTCCTCCAGGGAGGACCGAGGGTTGCCATGTCGTGGGACATCCAGGAAAACAGTTTGTGTTTTAAAAGTTATATCTAGCTATATGTTAGCTTGGGAAATATGCCTAGTGGTGCAAAGCGCTTGATGATTTGCTGCACCAGAGCAGTCCTGGTGCACTTATTTAACACATTATCAGTCAGTGGTGGATTGCCTGCTCAGCTTGTTACATAAATGTTCCCTTGCATGCAGAGCCCATCAAGGTCAAGCAAGGTCATATTAGCAGTTTGATGTAAGTATATATGACCAGAGCTCATATGGCATTTGTTGCTGGGCCCCAGCCCCTTCTTTGCCCACTGCAACATGTGACAAAACAGATGATGCTTGCAGAATGAAAATCCATTGAAGCAATGGAAACATGCAGCATCTCTGTGGTATTACATGGACGTGCCACAGCTGTTGTCCGTAAAGAAACCTGTGGGGCATAATGTGGAGGATCATAATTTCTTACCTCTAGGAATTTTGTTTTTATAATAAAGAACATACAAAACAGGATGGCAGCGATCTTTCCGCAGCATGTGGGCCTCGTACACCACAGAAAAATACAAGTTGGTAAAGGCTGGTGTGAAAGATATGGCAATTCACAGGCCTAATCTTGTCATTTTAAATCAACCTGCTTATTTTGTATGGAGAATGCACCTTTAAAAAAAGTCCTTTAAACCTGTTAGCACTTTTCTATTTCCTTTCTTGTGACTAAAGTACTTTTCACATCAGAAAAACTCCCAAGGGTGTTAGATTCAACTTCTTTAAAGGCTAATAAAGCCAATGCATACTTGCTTGGTTCTGGTGCCTCTCAGGTCAGTTTCTGCATTACTGTGGGAATAGATTAGCACTGCTACAGTGACTCTAATTCTTCCAGCTCATTGGTAGATCATTGTGTTTTGTATAACAAAAAATTATCTCCTCCTTACTCCAGTAAGAGATTTGAATCTGGAATCAGTAGATTAGATACAGACTGACATCCCATCTTACTGTAAGCCAACACTGTCTTGGAAGAAGATCTACCCTGCAATAGAGCTTCCCACCACCTCTCTTCCCTGCGTTGGATGATATGGATCTTTTGCCGTGGGATGTGATGATATGCCTTATCCAGAGTGCCAAATTAAGATTGTAGGAATGAAATGAAACAAGAACTAAGCAGCAGAATTAATTCACAGAGATAATGGATAAAAACCCCTCCTAAATCTCCAGTGAAATTTATGGAAATGTACATCACAAAAGCCACAGTTTGATCTCTTACACTTAAGAGATGGATAAAAAATGCCTTGAGAAATTATCCTGGGAAATAAATTCACAACTTTAGTGGATACTAAAAACATGAACTCAGCAGAAAAACTAGTTGGTGGTGTTTCTTCCACTCGATATTCTCTATAAGGTCTCACTGTTCTGTAGGCAGTAATTACTGAGTTCTGGTCCCACAGAGACTAAAATATTATCATTATGTTTCTGCTAACATTCTCTTTGGCTCCCTTGGCACCAACTGTCCCTTTCCTTGAAAAGTACTAATTCAGTTACATTAAAGTCAGTGCAATGATTCATGCTCTTGGTTTAGCTTGGAGATTTAGAACTGAAAAAAGGCCTATGTGCTTGAGAGCTTCTAATTTTTTTCTAGCTTTATCAATCAGACCTGCCTTTATAATCATTTTTTATATCCTTGGAGCATTGCAAGCTACAATGCTGCATTACAAATACAAAGCATTACTGGTTTTAAAAAACGGTGTATGCAAACTGAAATTACTGAGAACACACTTTTGCTCTGAGTCTTGTTTCAGTAGTTTATTTTTACTTAAACACCAGAAAGTAGCTTCTATGTAGACCTGATATGACAACTAGGAGGTTGCAGAGGAGGGAACATTAAGACTGGCTTTTGATGAATTAACCTTAATTATTCAAACTCATTGGCTTAGCAAAAACCAATCATTGCTTTCTGTCGTCTTTCTCATGCCCTCCCTTAGCTTTGCTGGTTCCATTGTTTATTGGCATCTGTTACAGTCAACATCTGCCTGTGACTGGTACAGATAAGCTGGGCTGCTGGATCACAGGCAGGGAGCCATAGACAGGGGATGAAGAACAGCCCTGCTATTGTCCCTTTACTAGAAATTAATTATTGTGATACAAAAGAACAAAAACTGTACAGCAGCTTTATTGGTTAGTGATCTATGTGATAGCTTTAATCTAAAGAAGATTCAGCAGTGAAATGATAATTCCTGATTGAGATCATCTGTATTTATAATTCTAAACCTCGTGTGAGGTTTGTCTAGCCCTTAATGGTAAAAAAATATAGTGTTAATGTCAAAATTATTGAAACTGCAAAAACAAGTGGCAGACTACCTAAGATCCTATACTGTATTCATTGAATCTTTCACTGAACTGCAGAAACAGTGTTTAGATGTATCAGATGATTTTCATGCTTTCTCCATTAAAGCTCCAAGGAATATAGCATATTCTTAGCTTATTTTCCTAATTTTTACTTTGTGGGATAAAAATCAGTGTTAGTTTGCATAGTGCTGAGTTAAAGCCTGGAGATAAAAATCCTGCTGTGGTTCATTAAGGGATTACTTCACTTAGTACAAGAGTGACAGTAAAGATGAGAGGTGCAGTTCATAACTCGGCCTTTATTGGTATTATGGCAACATCTGTACCAGTGACTGAAATAGGACAAGACTCACTGTCTGGAGAGCAAGTAGTGCTACTCAGCTTACATCCTTGCAATTAAACTTTCTAGCCCCCTTTCCAAAACTGCATACCTTCATCCACAATGTTTATCGGGCACTGTTCCTCTCCTGTCTCCACTTGGTGTGATGTGAGAAAATGGTAGCTGGCTTAGGCCAAAATCATGCCCCTTAGCTTGGTGGTGATGTGCATGCTAATGTAGTGCACTGTGTCATTACTGCAGATTTTCAGAGTCATTTTAATGAGAGAGTTAAAATGTAAGCTTCCTGTATAGAAGAGGGAGAAGAAGAAAACGATAAATGTAAATATCTTAGATGATTTTCTGCATGGGGAAAATGTTGTCCTGTTAACACACTCATATTCTAATAATAAATGCCAATACAGCAAAGTAGATGTCATTGTAGTGAACAGCTAAATACCACTAAATATTTTTCATTCAGACATTGTTTAATTCTTGATGATTCTCTGAGCTGGAATTTAGAGAGCTGGTAATGTCATTGTGTTGCAAAAATCCACTTAAATGGGCCTTTTTTCATTCTTGCTTCCTTCTTCTACTACACATGAGCATCTGTCATGGTTTGAAATTGGCCCCCCTGAGAGTTGGGGGGCTCAGAGGTGATTGGGTGCCAGGGCAGTGTTCCCTGGAGAGCCAATTGCCACTCATGTTGTTCTCTTCTGCTCAAAATCATCTATCACAGCACCGGAAGCTGTTGGCAGTCTTAGTGTTGTGCTGTTGGTGTCTGCTGCGTGTAGGTGGACAAGGCCAGGGGGTGGCTGGGCTCCCTCTCTCCCCCTCCGGGGCGGGGAGCCCTGCGACCCCCCAACTCTGCCTAGGCCGGAGTTGGAGGCAGCATTTGGAGTGTGTGCTGTGAAGGGAGAGATTTCACAGCACCTGAGGTAAGAGGGAGGAGGTTAGGCCTTCTTTCCCCCCCCTGCAGCTGCGGGATGCTTGGGACAGTGTACAACTGGATCGAACTGCCTGTGGCCAAGGCTAGGGGGCTTTTTCCCCCACTCACTGCATTAAGACTGGTGGGGGGTGGATTTTAAGGCTCAGCATTTAAGCAGAGCCAAGTGGAAGGGTTGCTGACAAAAGAGCTTGGAGCTAGGGAAAGGAATCCCAGGTGAAATTGGAGACGGATCGAAGAGAGGCCCGGAGGATGTCTCTGCCGTGATCTAAACAGAGGACAGCCGAAAACCTGAGGAGGAATCAACATTCCGGGACGCACATGCTTGATAAGCTGAACTACACTGCAGCAGCCTATGAACCGAGGTATGTGACTGAGAGAGAGAGATCACACAGCAGCAGAAGAGAAAGGACTCAAAGCTATCTTCTTGGACTTCGTGAGGAGAAAAACTTCAGTAAACAGCTGAAGGTTGATTAGGGAGTGTTCAGGGGCCCAGAACACTCCCACGAGAGAGAGACTGGTTACCCAGCAGCCTTGAAAAGCTCTTCCTGGACTAAAGTAAAAGGGAGGGACTTAAAAGGACTGACAGAAATGTAAATATATATATATATATATAGTTGCTTTTTGTTTGTACAGTACATTTATTTATGTAAATAAATGTATATACTTCCCCTTCCCCTATAGAAGCCTCTGGCCTGAAAGTTTTTCTCTGGTGTTGAGATAAATAGTGGGAAGGGGTGGGGGGAAGCCTGGAAATTGGATTTTAGATTTCTAATGTGGCTCAAACTGCCACAGCATCAAAAGAAGCAAGTCATCCCACATAAATGGATAGTCTAAAAAAGTTGAATTAATGACCAGACTAAACTCACACAACAAATATATCATTATTAAAACTGGCCTAGATAATTTGGCATCTTTATTTGTTGAGAACCTGACCTAACAGAAATTGTATCTCAGGTCCAGGCAAACTAGGGTGCAACTGCTGGAACTTCAAGTGTGTGACATGATCAAAACGTCAGTAACTGATCTCGCCAATATTGTTTTACCCTTTGTGTGCTGACTTCAGCATTCCAGTATGGGACCTATTCAGGCATTGATGCTTATAGATTGTATCTCATTGATTTTCAAGCCTCCTATTTTTCAGAAGAATGTTCCTAAAATGTGAAATAATCTTTCTGGGTGAGCAATAAATAATCTGATTTCTTGGGTCCTCTAAAGCAAACCTTGACAAAGAAAAATCAATCACTGGCAGCAGATGGGGCAAGATGTCTAATATATCTCTGCTTTATCTTTTTTCTGTGATTAAGTTGTATGTAGACCTCTTGAATATAGAGTTTTCCATATAAAAAGCTGCTATTAAGGCCATGAAGAGATTTTCAGGGATTAGCAAGTGCTGTCTGTGACTTTCTGCATTGTTTAATACAGTCTCCCTATTTCAGTACATTGACTAGTTTCTTTTGTCTTTTTCCAGAGTTTCTCCATGAAAGCCTTCAGTGCTCCCGACTTGGTAAGCACAGTCATTTTTTTCCCATGTGTTACTTATCTTATAGATTTTAACAGCAACACAATTTTACCGAGCTTGCAGAAATGCAGAATGTGTCTCAAGAGCAATGCATTTGCTCAGTCTTGGCATCTTCATTCTTAAGAGCCTTTTCAAAATGTAAATTAGAGATCAAGCCTACAGAATCAGAAATTTTAGAGCACATGCTAATTGCAGAAATCTGAGATGGTTGCTCTGAATGGTAGGTTGTCAGTCAGGCTTGCATTAATGTGAGCTCTGAGGATTTGTATTGCTAGCTTAGAGTAGCTCAAGAGAAAGCATGAATCTTTTCTCTCACAGGGATGACAGAGCTAACTCCCAACTCTATGGACTTGCCCCTGGAGCTTTTTTAATTATTGTGATCTTGTTAGCATAATTCAACAACTTTAAAAATGAATTCAATGCAGATGAGTTAGAAAATGAAATGGTGTTTCTCACGCTGCAAAATTACAGCATTACACAGCACTCTAAACTACTAGAAAGCTACAGGGAAATCCAAGTGTTTTAAGGCTTTTTCAGATTACAGGATTTCTGAGTCAAAAAATTCCCATAAAAACAAATCGACAAACCAAAACAAGAACACCTAAAAATCCTGAAGTCAATAAGGTTATTTAGGAGTAAGGTTATTTATATTCATAAATATAAATATTTTATATAAATATAAATATATTTAAATATATTTATATAAATTAAATATAAATATAAATAAATATATTTATATGTAGGTGTGTATGGGAGGTTTACTGAGCAAGTAATAACTCTTCAGCTAAAGAAAGTTCATCTTTTAGATAGATTAAATATGTTCAGAGGGTCACATTTGAAACAGTAATTTTTTGAGTTCACTTGAGATGGCTTCATGACCAGATAGAAGAGCAAAAGAGCTGAGAGATGTGGTGCTCTAGCCAATGTTTGCAACAGGCACAGAAGTGTAGAGCTCATTGCTACCATAGCATTTCTGTCCTACAGGGTGGTTAAAGAAATTCAGGCTGTCACGCCTTTAAAGTGACAGGAGTGTCTGAAGGGTTGTTTGTCTTTCCTGCAGATGGAAGCAGTAAGAACCATGATGCTCCAGGGCTGGCTCTTGCTGAGGCAGTTCTGCATTCTCACAGGCTGCTTCACATGGCAAGCGAGGCTCACAGCCTTGGTTGCAAGTTTTCAAGGCTGACTGGTTGGTCTTGACTATTGCTTTGTTATCATGACAAGCAGGTTTCAGGAACTGTGTATTATCATAAAGACAAACAGGCTATTCTTATCAGCTGATGGCAGAGTGGGGAGTTGTAGTGCAGCTGGTTTGGCTTTGCAAAGAAAGGGAGGTGTGAAAATTTCTGGGAAAATTACAATAAGGAGCAACAGCAGGGGAAATTCCAGACCTGACTCGGAGCAGGCTACAGACTGCCAAAATGCTCCCAGCATCCTTGCCATGGTCTTTGAAGAATTACAAAACTAGGAACAATATAAATCTGTCTGATTTAAATCATACAGGGAAAGGCTCAAGGAAGTTTGGGGATTCTGCTCTCCTCTTCTGTAGGATTATAATAAACCTTTCTACTAAATTTCCTTCTTAAGCCTGCCTCCTATAATGAAGACAAAGAACACAGTGGTTGGTAGCACACCAGACATCATATGTCTGGAATGATGGCTTAAACAAGCTCTGGGAAACAACAGTACAAAACATCTACTGACAGAGGGAAGAAGGGGATGTCTCTCACATTCAGCAGATGTACAAAATAGTTTTACTGTCTTGTGCCAGAAGCAAATGTACCAGGAATGCCTTCACAGAGTTAGGTTTTGTGATAGGAATTTTTTCCTTCACCAGCTCAGTAACTTTCTTTGTATAAGGCCACAGAGTAAAATCTTCCACCACTAATTTGGCTAAACAATAAGCCATATGAATTGTGCCTTTATTGTGCCTCGCCCTGTTTGAAACTTCTGAGTACCAGCATGTGATTTTACTTCATCACAGCAACGGTATGTTGGTACATGTGAGAGTCTGTGCCCTGAAGTGAGAGCTGGGAAAGGTACTAATGTGTGTGGAATTGTGCAATACAGGAGAGATAGATCTGGAGGAGACATCTGCCATGCAGAGTCAGTGAGAGCAAATGTAACAGCAGCAGAGAGTATCAGAGGATCTTTAATGTTGTGAGTATATTTATGTTTTTGCATTGTGAGACTGTCACTGCCAGCTGAGCTGCACAGTGGGGATGAAAATAGCACATGTATGACGTTTGGTGCAGCTATATTGAGGACATCATCTTTAAGTCAAACTCTGACTTCTTGCATCTAGTAAGAGTAGTTATGCAACCACTGCAGAGATGACAAGAGTCGTAAGACAGTAAATGTTTCTGATGAGGCTAAAAAGTGAACTGAGCTGGCAGACAGGAGCTCTTCTGGCTCATAAGAAAAGTGGAAGAGGAGATCATTTCAGCATCATGATGATGTTGAAAAACATGTGCAGGAAAGAAAAATGAGAAGTTGGAAGAAACAGATAGCAAAACAGGGAGAAGGAAGTGACCTGAGGCAAATTAGCTGGGGGTACAAATTAAGCCTGGAGAGATGGCCCAGTGTACATTAGCAAAAAAATAACACAGGAAAGGTGAAGCAGGATGGAAGAAATTTGATTTGGACTGGGCTTAGAAATTAGCAGGAAACTAGAAATAAGATATAACATGGCTTGTATGTTGCTCTGTTTATGTGAGTATCTGGGCAGTGAACTATTCCACAACAGCCACTATCTTCTACACAGCAATAATGTTCTATGTGTTTCCTATCTGTTGCTAACACAGAGGACGCTGCATACCTTTGACCAAAAGTAGCAGCAGCTCTTGCAGATAGTTACCCCGATTCTCCATTTCCAGGCACTGAATATGTAGTGAGGACAGTCAAGTTGAAACTATAATGATTGGGCTTTTCGTTCTCTTTGTAGTTTTGTCTCTATAGTTTTGGGGGTAGCTCATGCTACTCCAGGCGCCACTGGTGCTTCAGCACACCCAGCAAACTGGTTCTACACCAGGGATGTGCAATAACTTCCTACCAGAATCATTTATCCTTGCTTCTCTGTCTGGAAATTTGTAGTAGTTTGGGAACTGAAGCGAACATATGCGTTCTTTTATGTAGCCTGTAAGTAACAAACACTATTCTCTTTTGCTGACCAAATTGTTCCCAGGGACATCTGGACAACCATGAGATAGATTTCTTCCAATTGCTTCATGCAAATATTTAAGCAGTTCTTCATTTACCTGATCATAAAACATATGTTTGCAGTAATTTTTAGCTGTACATTTTTATCCATGTGCTAACTATGCACTGAAATTCTGATCACTGTCAGAATGGTGACTTTGTATTTCAATGTTTTCTAGTCTGTTACCCTTATCATATTTACACTTTAATGGATGAGATAAGCCACACTAAAGGTATCTTGTGTAAACTTCTGATAGTTCATTGATGGCCTACAGACATCTTGATCATTAGTCCGTTACCTATCTGCTTATCAGTTAACAATCTCAAGCCATTCATTCAGTTGCACGGTTTTGATAATTCTAAATATAAGCTTCCTGTGCTTTGTACCTACTTTTACACTACTGTAATAAACAGTTGTAAATCCCAGTCCTAGTCCTTGAGCTGTGACCAAGCCACAGCCATAGGCCAAGGACCCATACTACTGAAGAGGTAGTGTGCTAGACTGTGTTTTTCTCTTTCAACTCAGTGGCTCTGAAGTAGTATATTTGGGATGGCTTACTTTATCTTATTTTATGCGTGTAGAAGACAAAATTTCCTTTTCAAACAAGGCATTGACTCTTTGAATCTCTGAGAATGCCATTTGCTTAAATCTCTCTTCCACAAGCCAGGAAAAGCACAGATCCAAACTGATATTAAGCACTCTGTAGTTTCTGAGAATGTAATTCATCAACTCTAGTAAACTTCAGAAAAACATATTCGTCATGTACTTACACTTTCTTGCTAGCTTGTCAAAGAGCTCAGTCCAAATCACAAAAATAATTCAGCCTTTGTAATACATTTTAAATGTTATTTGGCTTTAGCAAACTACATAAAAATGATTGAGTTTATTTCATTATTAAAGGAATTTAGGACACTTAATGGATTTTTGCTAATATTTCCAGAGCCCCTTTTCTACCAGTGACAGTGGAAAGGGGGATGTTAGAGCAAGCAGAATAAAAATCTTCTCTAAAGTTTAATACGAATAATTTGATCTAGTAAGAGTTAAAATTTCTGTTGATTATAGTTCAGCTGATATGAAATAAATGTGCTTTGACATACTAATTCTCCATAGGGTCACAATCATCTTTCTAACACATACAATTGTCATTTACTTAAACTCAGTTCAGCTGCTAGTGGCATTATTAACCTTCTAAGAACATTACACCAGATGTCTGGTTTCAGACTTAGAGATGTTTTGACACAGAGGTTCCCTCTTGCACATGCTGTGTAGGGAAGGAATAAAGCCTTGCAGGCAAGGAACTGAGCTGAGTGATGGAAGGTGTCTTGGTTCACCTCCTATAGCTGCTACAAACTTCCTCTATGGCCACAGGCAAGCTGTTCTGTCAAAAAGCACAAGCCTACACCTCACCAAACCCTTTTTTTGCGGCGAGTCTCTCTTCAGGAACATGACAGCATAGCTCATGGATTTTCTTTTGGATGTGCACAAACAGCAGACTTTCTGCTCAGTCTGTTGAAACTCATGGCCTTGGGTTAAACCTCATACCATCTCAGCAGCAAGTCATTGTGCAAGAAACAATCCTGACCTGCAAAGACGTTTCAGAAAGAAGTGGGAGGGAAACATAGAGTTGCAAAAGAGCTTATTTTAGCTCATCTACCAAGTCAGCAAAAGGGAGAGGAACCAAACTCTAATCTGTGATGCCTGCTGTTACTGATCTCACTTTAACAGCCTTTCAGTTAGTGTATGTCTTGTTCCCTCCCATTTGAATTGTCATACTCACATTTGGGTTTTATCTAGGTGACTGGTTTTAGATGACCTCTGTAAACAGAATTTTACCTTTAGCAGCTGCTCTCTGATGTGTCACTGATAGACAGAGAAATAAATACAGTATAGGAGAAAAAAGCCGTGGTGGCTTTATAGTGGGAAATCAAACTCCATAAGTATATCAGGGTACTGGAGTCAATGGCTGCATGAAAAAGAATGTTTGGTTTAGTTAAGCATACCTTATTTCCAAAAGTCATTTGATATGTTCCTTCCTTACCAGAAGCTCCTTAAGGAACAAAGTGGTTAAATAACTGATTAAAAGATACAAATCAAAGAGTTACAAATAAATGGTCAATTTTCATGATGGAGAGGTAACAAGAGTTTGGTTTTATTACCTGACAGATTATGTTAGTCACGCCAATTAAACATCTCTCAAAGACAAATAAAAAGGAGTAGGGCATTGCAGCGAGGAAAATGAACCCATTGATCTCAGGCTTGGTCACTGTTCTTGGGATAATTTGGGACAGGAGACAGCCAATAATCCCTCACCTTACCAAAGAAATGGCCTATTGAATGGCCTTTTGGTTCTGTACCTCTGGGTCATTAGATGTGCATTGGGATAGAGAAATATCTGTATGAGAAAAATGAGTTCACCACATTTGTCTCTTCAGGCTGAATTCAAGGAAACAGAGTGAAGGTGTAACAGCAATGTATGGAGTTATGAATGTCATGTGGATGTGGAATAGACAACCACTATTTAGTGGCCAATGAAATTATTGGGTATCCAGACAGGAAAATAAGCAAGGCTGAATACTGAATACAGTCTCATAATTCAATTATAGAACTAGTTATTACATAGACTCTGTATCAGACACAAATGTAAATGGCTTTACAGAGTAAGTGGACAAATTCAGAAGAAGATCCATCCAATACTACTATATACAGAGACACCTAAATAACTTTGGCTTTAGAAGTCCTTACACAAAGATTTCTGAAAGCTGGAGTAATCAGTGAAAAAGCTATGGTAAACTTGCCCTGATCTTTCCTTTTTCCTGAGTTCCCAGCAGTGGCTACTGTAAAAGTCTAAAGTTTGGGTGGGGAGACCTTTGTTTTGAACACATGTCTGTTCCTGTGTTCTTAAGGTCCCCAATATTCTGTTTGGTTTTGGTTTTGTGTGTGTATTCACTGAAGACTGCTGGAGAGGGGTTTCTCTTGCTCTGTGGATGTACAGTCTCTAATGGAATGGGATGGGCCCCTAATTGCTCCCCAGGGTTTCATATGCTACTTTCATACACATTGTAATTAAAAGTCAGGTAAGAGTCAATTAAAAATGTGCACAGTCAACAGAGATTCTAGTTTGACATGCTCATCCCACAGCTATAGCCCTGCTGTTGTTTACATGGAAACCTGGCACATTTTTTCCTTTCTATAACTCTTCTACTTTCAAGGCTTTCGCTTAGAGCCACACAGTTTTTCACTGTCTACAAAAGTAAGAACTGATTAGCACAAGGCACTCTGACTGCAAGCTTTTTCCTTAAAAACTTCTCTCATGTTTCTTCCAGTGTCCCATAGATACAATCCTCATGTGTCCCATCAGGGAGAACCATTCCCCATCTCTCCCAGAGATGTATTCTCTGTTTATTTCTTTCTAGCACCCCTAGTTCAGGAACATCCCTGATAATCCTATAATGTGGAGCACCCTTTACAATGAATAACAGCTCATACTGAATTGACATCCAGAAAGAGTTTGAATCACTTTGGAGTAGAGCACCAGCAGTCAACCTCAAATCAATTTTTTCACAGTATTCTGAGTAGGCTCCAGACCAAATATTAGCATCAAGTTAAAAAATAATCACTTTTTAATGTGTGAAATTAGGTTTCCCTTGGTAATTCAGTGATGGTACCAATCAGGTAATTTTCTAAAATTTACACTGACATCAATGAGGGCTGTTGATTGGAAAGATATGTAGATTAGAAAAAAATTCATTATTGTTTAGATTCTGATTTTGGGGTTTTCTTTTTGCCATTAGTACTGGTTTTTACTAGGTATATATTTTTGGGCAAAAATAGATTTCATTTAAGTTTATACTGTATTGGCTTGGAACAAAATCTGGATTCTAAACACTTTAAATGAAATTGTATTTAGAAGAATATGTGTTGTGCCTTTTAAAGTTCATTACACGCCTGTCTTATTCATTGTTTTTGTAAAATTTTGGGTTTTGCCAAGTGTAAAGTTTGGTGAAAGGGTGGACAGATGGTGACCCAGTTATCTTTTTGAAAAATGTTGATTTAACTTCAAGCTCTGCTTGGTGCTTCACTTAACCAGAATCTAAGGCAACAGGGGTCTACCTGATCGGAGTTATCACATATGCCCTGCTGGAGGCAGGATGTGAAAGATCTTCTCTGGAGACCTCTGACAGCAACCATGAATGTCTCACCAGATAAGTCTTAAAAGGGCCATCAGAGAGGAAATACATTGTAGCACCCTGACAGTGAATTTTGTTAATTAAATACAATGCACCATTGAGACACAAGGCTAAGGACTGCTGCTTTTAACTCCCAAGACAATGTTTTGTTTGTATAGCTGGGGAATGATGCGATGTTACTGAGACTGACTAGGACAAAATGCCTCCTTAAGAGATGAGCCTAAGAGAAGATAGTACCTTAACACCGGACATTCTGAAGGGGAAAAGAAAAACAATAAAAGCTCTTGAGCATCTCAAAGTGTTGATCAGAGATTTTGTAATGCTTTCTTCCCTCTTGAAGGTGGTGTCTTTAAGCTTGACCAAATACACATTCCTATTGCTAGCACATTCCTATTGCTCCAGCAAGGTTTGGACAAAATCCCTCTCTTTTAAGTTGATCATTAGCTCAAAATCAGAGCCACTGACACTGAAATGTGCCTTGCTGAATACTTCATTAAGGACTTCTCTTAAATTTGCTGGGGTAGTAGCTCAGAATTTGTGACTTCTGCCACTTTGCATCACCTTTCTTCATGTTTTCTTAGTTACCATATGGAAGAAAATTCACAGCAATATTGTGGTGGAATGGGAGGAAAGGAAGATTTCCTAGAAACTTTGTCTTCTTTATGACAGTAATGTAGAATATAGTTGGCATGACATATTTCTTGAATAATAATTTTAATATTTGTTTTACTCAAGGCATAACTTCTAGCTGTTGCTGATACATACAATTACTGAATGAATTGTGCCTTGATCCTGCATTACTGTGAGCAGACTGTAACCAAGCATTTTCTTTCAGACCACCAGAAGGAGCTATTGAATTCAAAAAGCCTTTCCTTCAAGGCAGGAATTCCTAGTACAGCACGGGAACCAGTAGGATAATAGAAGTCCAGCTCTAAACCAGGAGAAAATTCTCATTTAGAGTCTGCATCTTTTTCTGATCCACTGTATTGTAGAATTAAAACTACACTGTACAGAGTTTAAGATGCTTCAGGGCGTGGTTTCAGACATCATTTCTTAAACATATACTAACAAATACTGACCAAATCCAAAGAGATGGGAAATTCATTGAGGCATGTTTATCAATACATTTTCAAAGCCCAGAGAGTGTGGAAGCTGCCATTCTCCCTTAGGCCCCAGCATGGAGATGTTAGGCTCACAGACTTGCAAAACACTTAAGAGCTAATGGCAATGTCCAGAAGGATAAATGAAACCTGAAATTTTACCTATCCATGCTGACTTGCAACCAAAATGCACTGGCCACCTGTAAAGTGTTTTCTGAGGTGATATGAAGATGTACAACTATTTATTGTGTCTCATGATCAGATTCATAAAATGAGGTATGTGATTTATAGCCTACCCTCTAGGAACTTTGCCCTTTATATTTGACCAAAAACCCTTACACTAGCAGAAAGCAGATTATGTTGCTTTGACCTGTCTTCAATTTACACTTTCTTTTGTCTGACAGCAGCCTGAAAAATTTTTGATGGTCATTTGCAGGTGGCACATTCTCTGTGTGTGTGTGTTTTCGAATCAGTGTTTAAATGAACATTTAGTTAATGTTTAACTTTTTATTATTAGAACAGCATTTGTTACTAAGCTCCCAGTTGGGACGTCCCATACAATTTGCTAAGCCAGTGTTTCCAGCATGCTGAAAGAATACGTGCTTTAAACATATGTATTATGCATGTCTTTGGATTAACATGGGGAGAAAAGGTGTCTGAGGAATAACTTTTCTAAATACTTTTTGCTGGTAGTTCAGGCTGACTGATCTCAGGACTGGCTCTTCTTTGTGTTGAGTTTCTTACTTCTTAATGCACTTATGCTCAAGAGACTCTGCTAGTACTCAGGTATAAGTTTAGGCCTGTACATAAAATAAATCAAATATTGCTCTGAGGAGCTTACAGTGCAAATGAAAATTATACATCATAAAGTAGGAGGAGAGAAAAGAGCAAGGAGAAGCTGAAGTATAGTGTGGAAAGGAGGAAAAGGTACTGGACATATAGTTTGGAGATTTCATATGTTGGGCTCTTTCTTTGTTTTACTTACCATGATAATGTCCAGTAGCCTTTTTCAGAGGTCATGATCTTGTGTGAGATGCTTTGCTGTGCAAACATGGTTCCTGTCTCAGATTTGACTTGTATGATTGAGATCCAGGACAAGACAGTTGGAAAACAGTCACAAAGAACAGGTAATGACAGACACGTCAAAGATACTTTATAAATTTAGCAATTCTAGAACAAAATCCATCTGTAATTTTATAATGACCCAAATACTCTTTATTTATGCAGCGAGTCTACTCCCAGAAGTACTTTGGGGATAATACTACATAAATATAAATACAGAGATTTCTTCTTCCAAAAACAGTTTAACATGCCCTATACTCTTTTTCTTGGAAAGTGGGAATTAATTACAAGCTGCTATGCACCTGTAATGACCGCAAACCCTGATTATTGACATTTTATGGAGTTATGAGACTGTTGCTTTGATTAAAAACAGAAACAACCACCAGCCTCTGTGCTCAGCGCTACAGTGTGTGCTTAGTTTAGGCCATATCAGCCTAAAAATCACTTGTCTTCATGCTACAGATTTTCATCCCCAGAGTTCTCTATCATTGTGGCACAAACTACCAGAGGACCTGTTTCAACCTGAGCCTGACTTTCTGTAACAAATGCATCTCATAGAAACACAGCATTGTTGGCACTTGGAAGACAGTTTACATGGAAACCATCCTGGAAATACATCTTTTCTCATAAAGGAAACTTTCTACTTCAGATTCTCAGTAAACCTGTACTTTAAAGAAAAGGAAAAAAAATGTAGCTTTTATCAAACTAAAGCAAAAAGATACTTCATGTTTTTCCTCTTCTTCATTGACTGGTGCTTGAATAGTCCTAAACGAACCTAAATAGACAAGTAAATTAAAGCAGACAGTAGGAACTCAGTTGAGGAAAGAAACGCTTCTCATTGTGTGTGAGTCTCTTCAGAAATACACAAATATGTTACTATCAATATATTATTTACAGGGAGCTGAATCTTATTTTATCTTTATGAAAATAACAAAGCTCCCTTTCAACCTAATCACAGGAAAGAGATGATTTCTGTCTATCCAGTTAAACCTGGTTTAAATAACAGTACATACTGTTCTTCCCTTTAAAGGTGTGCATCAGATCTGTTATGCCTCTGTTAAAGTGGGCTTCCCACGAAATTCTACTTTTTTTGTTTATTCAAGTTCAAGGTAATTTGACACTGACTAGTTGATTTGTTGACCTTCTTGGAAGGGTCCTGGTATTCAGAGTTCAGCTATGGGGTTGCTTTGCTAGTATTTCAAATAGTGGTTTTGTGATGTGGCTTTTGTAACTTTTAAACACTGTGGGCTTAATTTTTGCCAGTGCAGACACTGATGTACAGGAATCCAGTCATATGCTGTCATCAAAAGGTTTGGGACATTCCTTATTTTTAGCATGGTTCTTGTCTTCTTCTGGGCCATAAGACTTAGACAGTTGGAATAACTGGATTTTTAGAGAGTCAGATTGTCAATGTACTACTCCTCTTGGTGAGTTCTTCCATGCCTAATCTGTCCAATGTCAGTGCAACTTTTGTATAAGTAGGTATTCATTGGCAAGAATAAAGGATTTTAAGTCTGGCCTCTTTCCAACACTGTAAATTTGTTACTCATGGTACAGTTACTGACTAGTAGAATGAAACATATTCAAGACATTTTGATGGCCTTCTCATTCAGTAGCAAACATCTGTCTAGAGTTACAGACCAGACCCACAGAGCAAGTAGGAGAAAATCAACACATCTTTGAACTTGCTAGAAGTTTTCAAGGGAGGGGTTATTCTCAAGTCACATCAGCCTTCTGAAATGTCAGGATGTAGGCTCCCTCCTTCAAGCAGTGCTGAGAATGAGGCAGTTTCAGAGGGCGGTTGATCCCACCTATCTTTCTTCTTCGGCAGCAGAGGAAGTTAGGTGACTAATGAACTAGAAAACTGTTTTTGAAAAGATAAATATAGATGAGAGACATGTTACCAAAACAAGTCTGTTCTTCGCATGCTGGTACTATGATGTGATGGTGTCAGTCAGAGCTGACTGCATGTGTTGTGTTCATGAGGGAAGTGTCTCCCACATGCAGCATCTCCCACATCATGTAGCACAGTCTCTGCATGCAGTCAGACATTGTTAATGGTGGCCATTATACTACATAACTTCTCTTTTTCCTTTTTTTTGAATTTTTCTTTCCACGAGGGTAAATTTGCCTCAGTAACAGAGGTGGGAAAAGTACTCTGAAGCAGGCTGAGGGTCATAAAGTTGTACCTTTTCTGTCTTGTCCTATCCTGTCCCTTTGACTCTTTTGCCCTAGTCTCCAGATTAGACCATCTGTGAATCTTGTTATCTAGTACTGTGCAGAACAGAGTGTGTGACTGATCTCTTGGCACAGCCAGTGTGTTGCCTTGGTGGGTAGTGTGGGATGAAAAAAGCACAATACATGCCTTTTCTGTCTGAGACTTGTTTATCCTCACAACATCCAGGCCGCTCTGGGAGAGCTCTCCTCTTGGTGATCACTGGCAACCAAAAACGAATCAAATCAAGGCAAAGTTAGAGAAATTCTCCTATACAAAGAGCTGTTGTAAAACAAAGCTGCATTTTTGTGGTGCATTGTCCTGGCTCTGTGTGAGTCCTGTAAAGAGACAAAGGCAAGTAGGAAGGAAATCTCAGCTGCTTAGTAAATGCCCTAATTTGATTTATTTACTGCTCCCTTCCCCCACTCAAACTGTTCTGCTAACCTGTTAGTCCCAACTCAGACAAGTAAAACCAGCTAATCTGATTAGTTCTGACATACAGGAGCAAGGCTGCTGGGAAAAGCTGGACCCTTACAGCTGTTTCAGGCTTCAGCTTTGATCATAACGTTATGGGTTTCCTGAATGTATAGTGCAGTGTGACAGAAGCCTGCAGCATGCACACAAGTGAGCAGTGTGACCGTCACTGAAGATTTCTACCCTGGGTCTGAGGCCACTGGAATACAAACCATGTTTCGTGTCACCTTCAATGTAGTGACAGAGAAAGTTACCTTCACCTTGGCAGCCTGCCCCTCCGTCACATGGAAGGTAAGCTCAGATATGCATCATGTAAAAAGGTTGGTGGCACAGTAAAATACGTTTCTGAACTGTTTTCCCAACCCTAGGCTCTGTTTGCAAAGTTTTAAGGGGAGTGATAACATTTTAAGGGAACTGCACTGCAACGAAGCATAAGCACAACTGGTTGGAGTTAGACTAAATGGATCTAGGGAACAGCTTACTCATTGCCTTTTAAAGCTGTTCTCATGTGATTTTTAAAATGGACAAATTCATTGTCACTTTCCTCATTCTGGTCTGGAAATGCCACTTATTTATATTAATAGCAAATATAGAAAAATGTATAAGCACAAGCTACTAATTTCTGTAAGGAAGGGACATGGTTTGGGGAAAGCTTTCAAGCTTCTTTGGTAATTTAAGGATTGCAAGGATCTATGAACTGTGTATCAAGGTATGATAAATTAGAAAGAAATGCATTTTTATGATAAGGGACTTGAAGTAAAAAAGTCTAAGATATGTAATAATGCTTGCCATGGGGTTGTGACAACATTTGGCAGAAATCAGAAATGCTTTGCTCATCAGCTCCTTCTCCCACTCAGCGATTCAGTTCAGATCTTCATTTTCTCGAGACACATATTCCCATCTTATCTTGAAGACACCAGCATTGTCAGGATGAGATGAGACCAAGGTCATTGCCTTTCTTTTCTCTTCTAAGGTGTGTGTGCTTTCACTGTAATGCAATTTGAGAAGACTATCAGATACCATCTTCTGAAGTGTTGCTTTAAGAACTTCCTCTTAGAGTTTGTTACTTACAGAGCAATTACTGTAAGAACCTCATTTCTTTCTGTTATTAGGTCTTTCAGATGTGAGACAATTATGAATAACTAGATACAGTGTCAGAGCAGTGTAATTGCTCTTGCTTTAGCTGTCCATGATTCATTATGTGGTATAAGTAGTTGTCATATATTTTTGCTGTATCATTTTCTCAGTCTTGGGCCTGTCTTTCCTCTTGACTTGTGAGGCAGGTACTGCCCAGAAGCTGTTATTAGAAGGTCTTGAAAGGGCCTAGTACAGTGTGACCTTAACCAGATCTGTGCTATTTGTAGCATTGTGAGCTAAATAAAACCCCATCAGCTGGGACAAAGTGTGTTTGGAGTAAAATTCACATGAAATTAATTAAACTAGGCACCCTATCTCTGTGGGAGAGTTTATGGTGATATTGTTTCAGTTTCCCTAATTATTAGGAAAACTTAGTTTTCCAAATGTGTATTCACTAACTGGTAATAAAAAGATAATTTCAACATGTCCTAAAAGGGCTTTATCTGTGCTTGCTAATTGTGTGTTAAAGAAATTTCTGCCTTCATATCAGAATGCAAGGGCTTAGAACTCTCTGCCTTGATTGCAAAGCTCTTAAAAGAGGGGACTGAAATGGAAAAAGATACTGGATCTTAGCTGGCTTGTGGAGTCTTGGTACAGCAAATGGGTGCGAATGTAACCCATCTGTGTGTTGCATTTCAGTGCTCATTTATTATGTTTCTGACAGCTGTTAGACATAAGTGCATTGTAGTAAATCCCTCTGGAAGAAATAGGCAAGTACTGAAAAGTGCATCCTGGCACACTTTTTCAGTTCACTCGCTCTTCTCTTATTTGCATAATTTAAATTATTTGATATATGCAATATGCAAAGGTAAGCAAATGCTTGAAAGTAAAAGCTAAAAGAAACTATAGTACAGTAGAACTTTGTGAAATGTAGTACATTTATTGATGAACTAAATAAAAAATATGTAAGAAAGTGGGCATAATTATATGAAAAAACAAGATGGCATGCCAAGCCAGCAGAAGAGATGGCTTTGCAGTAGAGCTTATATAAGTAATGCTAAGTTAATTTAAGGAAAGCTTTGTGGAGGGAGGTAATATCTTTTATTGACCAGCTATTAGAGTTGGAAAAAATGGTTTCAGGTACACAAGTCTTCCATTCTGACAGCAGGAGGCTAATGAAAGACCACTTCCCTACAACCTTACCGTGCTCCTGTCCTTGTGTCAGCCAGAACAGCACTGGTATTGCAAGTTAATTTAAATCTTTTGAAGCTGAAAGAGGTCACATCACTGCTGGAGGAGGAAGGACTGAGACATCTACTTTTAGACTGCCTAGTCTTTTTCTTTCAAGAGTAAGTGGCCCAATCTGCAGATAACGCTGGCATGTTCTACTTTGTCACATAGCACAGTGCGACTAGCAGATGAATCTTGCACGGTGTGGTGGGACCAGGACAATGTGACAGCTCTGTAGCAGATGTCTTGGGGACATGAAAGGAGCAAGTTCTGTCCAAAATTGTTACCTTTCTACCCTATGCTATGCAGTGCTCATTTCTCTTAGACATTAATTTCTCATTGGTATTGGTGAAAAGTGTTCCAGCCAAACCCTACTTTGATTATATGTAAAATATTCATTTATAAGATATATTAATAAAAAAATAAAGACAGGACTCCTGCTCCAGACATTTCACAGTCTGTAGGATATAAAACTCCACTGCTTTTGCAAAACATTGTTTTGTAAAAAATAGTTTAATTAGAATTGGGGTAGGGTATGGACACAGGACAACTAGAGGGAAGTGACAGCTGAAGAGGCTGTTGACAAGTGCAAAGGGCTCAGAGTTGAACATGGCTGTTTACATATGCACCAGTGCTTGAAAACCAAAGCCAGAAGTATTGTTACTATAAACCGCGAGCATCTTTATTATAAAGCCCGGGGTGGGGTGTGGGCTGCTCTTTCTCACCTCTCTGTGTCAGTCTGCCTCCACTCATTTCCCTGCTCCTTAGAGAACAGGCTGCTGGTACTTCTCGATCTGTTGACAGGTGTGGAGCTGGTCGGCAGAGCAGAGGACTGAGTAATTTGAGATATGCGTGGGTTACACAAATCAGACTGCAGCCGCTATCAGCTTGGCCAGAGTGCCTCTTCAAAGGGCTTTTCAGGTTTCACTCACTTGAATTACTGTTGCATTTTCAATCAGTTGCTGCTAACATTTGGGGAGTCTGGTGTTGCGCCTCTTTATGTTCTATACCTGGCTTTAAGAACAGACAACAAGATCGTGTAGTTACTGATATACCAGCAAACTTCTACCACTTTCCTAAACCAGGAATAGGCGACATGCTGCTTAGATGAACACAATTCAAATTTGCAAGGTACCAGCAGATTTAGTTACAGAATGTATTTGCTTGTTGAGGCTTAGTTATGCTTGAATCCTATTGATTTTCTCTTACTGATTGCTGGTTTGGCTTTGTTGAATTCTGTCTGAACTGTATGGGGTAAAGCAGTGAAAACTGCTAGTTTGTGGCTTTCTATTCAAAGCCAGGAAATTCACTTGATGGGGATCAAACTAACTCGGGGCTTTCTTGCCAATTGATGCTGCGCTTTATCTCCCTGACACGGTCAGATAAATGAGCTGGAGGCGGCTTTGCAGTCATTTGGAGCCTGACCCAAAGGCGTTGTTGCCAACTTTCGAAAGCCGCACAAAGGCTCTGTCTGCCTGCCAGTTACAGCCGTTGGAGCAGGGACCTGCTGCCTGAGAGGCTGTTAAATAGTAACGATGTAAACTCCTCCCTAAGGATGTGGGAGCAATGTGCAACGAAGGAGGCAATATTTGTGATAAGGAAACCAGAAAAATTGGGCTCTTAGCGTTCGTTTTCTTTAGGCAGTGGCTTGAATACAGTGCTTCTGCTTGAAAAGCGCTGGTGGGGAGGTAGGATGGGAGGCGTGGGAAGTGGGCAGTAGCACACAGCCTCTCTGTCTCAGATTAACCTTCCCTGTTGATGTTTAAGACACCTCAATTAGACTTACATAGAGCTATAGTTGTCTGCTCTGCTCAGCAAGAGTAAGGGCACATTAGTGAATAGCTTGTTATTACTTTGTTGTCATTGCTCCTAAATACACCACCCAGTATCAAAAACCAGGGTAGTAAATACAATAGAAACCTGCTAATCTATGGATTTAGTGTACTGGAAAAAAGGACCAAACTGTGAGCAGGACAGTGCAGTGGTGCTGTTAAATGTCATTCTCATGAGCAAGAGGAGTGCAAGAGGAGGGCAGTGTGAATATGGCACATGCTGCAGTGGATTACTTTGAGGTTGAATCCACTGTATCTAGAAAGGTACATTTCTCCTTGAACAGTAACCACTGCTTCTAACTTTTAAATACAGAGGTGCTAGACACTTTCAAGTGCAACTCCTCTGGAAAAAAAAAAAAAAAAATCAGAAACAGCTATTGGTCTCAGTCTACATTTTAAATGTGGGGTTTTTTTTCCACTTTGATTTATACACCAGATACCTGTACATCAGCTTCAGTGAAACTTGTTCAAGGCTCACAAGCATGTGTGAAATGTCTCTTTTTTCTCCCTGCTTGTGAGTGCAGACTCACATCTTGAATATTTGTTAGCTGATCTCGTCACTTTTTGATGCACCCCAGAGGAAGCTGACAAATTCTCTTCCCTCTTCACAATATTCAGAGTCCTGTAACAGTCTATGACCCCATATACTTCTCTCAGTAATCCTGAACACTGCTGTACAGTGACACAACCACCCTTGTGATTATGATGCCTAATTTGGGAGCTACTGCCATAGAAGCAAGTACTTTTGAAGTAATGATGTACTATTATTTCTAGCAACAATCTCAGAGCTTTATTACCTTGAGCCGTGATAATAGATTGAGGTTTTCTTCCTGTCTTTATACTTCTGGGAATTCTGTAGCTCCCACACGTCTCCTCAAAGTTCTTGCTAGCAGAGATTTACACATTGTTAGAGGACTGAAATCCCTTCCTCCATCTCTCCCTGATTACTTTTCTTAATGTATGGCATACCCTCTTTCGCTAGCTTTCACCGCTCAACAAAAATATCAGTATTTTCTTAGCCTTCTACCAAACCATTAAATGCATGTGACAAGATGGATGAGCAGATTCTTGCTGACCGGTCAGGTAACGCAGAAAATGAGGTCCGTGGTGCTCATTTGGTCCCCAGCTCTAGTTCACCAGCAGATGGTAGCAAACATCGCCTTCCTTGTGAGCTTCGCCTGGGCTTCTGCGAATGCGAAAGGGCCAGAGCGCCTCATCGGAATGATTTGTTTCCAGCTAGAACAAATAAGCTGTAAACAAAGTAGTTGTGCAACTTGCAACAAGGAAGATAACCACGGAAACCACAGAAATATTGCTGCAATCGGGACAGAAGAATTAAGTAGAGGCCGGAACAAAATCACTGCAGTGACTTGCACTGAATGGCACGAGAAGCATTTTGGTGTCGTTATTGTTCTTGTGGTGACAAAAAGGGACCATTATTTGCAATGTAGCAAATGAACAACATTCAGCGAGTCACGATAAAATTGAAATTGCCCTGGGTCAGCTTTGCTCGTGTATGTTGACCCTTTGTCTTCGTATTGAAGACATGGAAATTTCAGGATGGGTATTTTTACTAGAGACTGTTTCTAGTAATTTATTTGTTTTTCTTCTGAGCTGTATGAGCTCCAGCTCTTTTGTATTTAATATGGGCTGTTGATTACGCTTTCTCTCATTCTTTTCTGTATGCTACTCATTCAAATATCTTGTTGTGGCTGCAACTTCTCAGCTTCTTCTTCCTAACAACAGCTAAACTGAGAGAAGGAAGGGAGAGAGGGACAAGATAAAGAAAAAGCTGCTTAACTGCAGTATAATTCCCATAAGAAAATGTCTCTTCACTTATAAGACAGTACTGATTAGAGCTGGGCAAACTATTTGTGGCAAATCACTGGATAATTTTTTTGCTATTACTATTTTCAATTGTACCACTTCTACTTTTAACTACCTTACTGGAGATTTGAAATTCTTTAACTTCTTCACACAAACACTGTCCAATTCTGTAAGCAGTTTCTGGAAAGCATTATCTTTGTGTTCATTTCTCCATCAGTAAGTGTCTGATGACCAAAATTCTAAGAGTTGTCTGACTGGATACCAAAATTGATTTATATGCTTATTTGCAGGAAATGGAAAAAAAAAAAAAAGTTCAATTAAATATCATTTAAGACAACACAGTGGTTTTTTATGGGTATAAAAATTTATTTCTTATCCAGTGCTTACCCTATTCTGAGCCAAAACACCTTTATTAATAAATAAAGAATAGAAAGTGAAGGAAGGAAGTCAGTTACAGTATTGTGCTGCTCCTTTAGCAGGACAGCTTGCTCTGGAAAGCAGTGCAGAATGCACGCTGGACTGGCTATACCTCTGGCAGTGCTTATGCCACATATTTGAGGACTTCTTCCGAAGTTGTCAGGATTCTCCTTTGGCCTTAAATCTTCACATTTTCTTGCAATTCTTAGAAATACCTAAATACTTTCTGTGCCTTTGGTAGATATGACTAACCTGAGTCCTTTTAGCTCCTGTGGCATCAGTCAGTGGTGTTAGAGTTCATATACATTGTGTTGAACTACATGTACAGAGTACAAAGTCCTTTCAGAGTGACAACACTTGTCTTCTACAGCTGTGCTTTTGATGGAGGTGATGGTCAATCAGTTCAGGGACAACCCAAAATTTTGCTTAGGATTTCTTGGTCCCTTCGGCAGAGAGGTGTTCTGGACAAGGCCTGATCATTACTGGACCTCACAACCTAATTTGACAGAGATAGAACTGGAGGAGAGCATATGTCAGTGTCTTGAACATCATGGTTTGTCAGTAGGGTAAATCTGCCTTCAGGAATCCTTATGTTTCATCAGAAATGCCATGGCCATCTGAAGCCAAGCTTTGATTTAACACTGCTCATTCAAATTTGTTCAAAAGCACTGATGGATCTATTTTGTACTCTCAGGCTTTATATCCAATCAAGTATTATCTGTTTGCACATTTCCATTCTTATGCTAGGTCAAGGAACATCTCCCCTTGTAAAGCTTTCACTAAAGGATGAAACCATTACATAGCTTAAACTCTCTCCTCTATAGTGTGTTTAATCTGTCTGAACTGGAGTTACCTTCTCATGTCTGATCAGATCCATTTTACGCTGTTGGTGTATTTATACTCGTGGTGCTTAGATATGCCATCATGCAGCCACAGCCTAAATGCAGAAATGCAACCATACAAGAAGTTGATGTGAAATGCAAACTGCGAAGTTACACCTCTGCTTAATCACATTTGCTTTCACAATACACACACAGATGGATGTGAGCTATTTCAAATATTACACTCAAAATGTGTGCATTTACTAGTTAATATCAGCTCTATCTTGAGTCATCCTTTACTGGGCTGATGAGATATTAGCAAAGGAGATCAGAGGTGGTAGTCTTGTAAAGTGAATCTGGGTAAGAAATAGGAGGGAAAGAGCAAATGCATTGGAACTGAAAGCTGTCACTGGAGATGATGTCTAGAAACCCAGTAAACTGCAAGTGGGAATCGCAAGGTCCTAGTTGAACACAGAGAAGTGTTGATTTGAGCAGTACAGAGACTGGAAAATATGTTGATATAGCACCAAAACAAAGAGGCATGTGTATGGGGGAAGTTTAGGGGTTGTTTTGAAGAAGTGAAGTTTTGGATTGTGACAAAAAGAATAAGCTTACTTTATGTAAAACACTGATCTTGATGAGAATACATTAGGAAATGGATAGAGTAGCTATGTGTTTTGTCAGTGGGATTCAGTGCAGGTGTTTAGCTTTTGGTACTCATAGTAATACTGGGGCATTACAACTCAGAACACTTTGTGCCTTACTTAAAAATACGTGAAGATTTCAGTATTAGTTATAAAACAAGCAGCTGCAAACTTACAGCAGCATGTAGAAATCTTCTTTCACAGCAGTGGTAATTCATTCCTCTTCATGTACTTCTACAGTCTTAATGCAAGGCCTAGTCTTAAAAGCACCATAGGTGCTTTACAAAATATAAAAAGGCATGGGGCCTGGCCTAAAGTGCTTTCTGCTTTAGTTCAGACATGACAGAAGACATGCAAGAAATAAGAGTGAGATGGTGCAAGGATGAGGGAGACCCAGACTTCCTCTAAAGAGAGCACTCTAGTGTAAATTGTGTCCAGCCCCCGCTCTCCTTTCTGAAGTTAGCCTGTTTTTTTTTCAGAAGCAATGGTTGTATGACATTAACTGGCACTGAAAGAGTTCTGACTGATTACAGTTTTATTTTTTACTTTTGATAAGAACTCAAGTCAAATCACAACTTAGGGCATTAAAGAAATATGTATCAATTTATCTTAATATGCCATACTTCAAATCAGAATGATTTACGTGCTGCTTTAGATGAACTTCAGCAACCCCTGATGCAGGGACAGGGACCTCCAAGTGCCTGGGGGTGGGCAGTTGAGAAAACACATACTGCATATATAATTTAACCCCCAGTGTGACTATAAAATATGGTAGATTTATTTCCTGAGCTGTATTATGTTCAGGTTTCTTATAAGGCCAGCAATTTGTGATCAGACTAGCAAAAACTCCAGTGGGTCTTTGCAAAACTGGTCTCAGCAGCAGGGAATGTTTAGCAGTGTCTTTCACTGCTACATTGAAGATAGCAGTGTTTTTCACAGGAAGTTTTTCCTGGCAACACCTCCTCTCTGAGAGCCAGACAGAAAAGTATAGTTTTAAAGTCTTTGTTTGCAATTGAAGAGAAGTAGTGCATTGCATTGGTGAGCTTCTGGCAGTTATTGAGGCTCCGAAGTGCAATATTCACCTGTTTCCCAAGGAAACTGGCCAGTATATCCATGTGATCATGGATCATATTACACTGGTTCCACTGCTGTTACTGATCCTGAGGGTTAGGAATTACAGCATGGGTTTCCTCAGGTTTCACTATCTTCACACTGCTATGGAAATGTGTCCTTCCTACTGGCCACAGAATCTCTCTGTGATCAGAGAGGAGGGCTGGAACATCTTCCTTAGGTAGGCACTTTGGGTTCAGGGACAGAGGTGACAGACACATCTAATTCTCTGGAAAGACTATGTAATTTGCTTCCCTTCATGCTTTTAAGCATCCCTCCCTCTGTCCTCTTTGACCAGGCAGTTCTATCTGTCTCTAATTTAGATGTGATCAAATCAACACCCTAACATCTAGTCCTTTCCAAGGGAGGATTTCAGAGGACTATATAGGTGATGGCAGAGGGTGTTCTCTTAATGTTCATGAAGAGAGATTTACATCCTATGGTGATTAGCAAGTAGTTCTGTAAAGATATTACATTGCATCACCTGGTCATTATATCTCCTTTGGCTCTGATTTCCAGCATTCAAGCTGAATGAGGAGACTAAACCAAAGCAGGGGTCCAACATGTTTGTCAAAACGCACTCAAAGTCCTACTATTGGATTCCATACAGAATTTCATGAATTAGTGGCTCTGAACATTATCCAGCAGCACACTGGCCTTCACTGGCCAGCCCCAGGCTGGGCTTATGCCAGCTCTGTCCCTCACATCCAGGCAGTGGAAGGGGGTTGCTGAACCTATATACAAATGAGGTGGAATTTTTAGCAAGTCCCCTCCAGTGTAAACTTGTTCTCTCTTGTTTTCCTTATTCCCCAGTCTAAAGCTGGGATATTTCACCTTTCTCTCATTACCTGTTGTCTCATTTTGAGGTTGAACAAAGCTAAGGGGAGCTGTACACCTTGGACTAGAATTGTCTGGGCCCTAGAGCAGGGAGGGCTTCTGCTGTCCCTGTTCACATGACACATCTTTCAGTAAAATGGTGCTGGGAAGAAACAAGCAGTGATTAAAAATGGAACTGGAGGAGCAAAAAAATCTCCATTTAAAGTTGATAAATCACTGGATAAAATGAATAAAATAGTGAACTGTGCATAACTCAGAGTATAGAATATGCAGTATGACAGACTTCTTGTTATCTCTTCTCTAACTGTCTTGCCACCCTTTGCCACCCAGGGTAATAATGTCACCAAGCCCTGCAAGAACACTGTAACTCCAGGTAAGCTCAAAGATAATCTGAGAGGCTTTCAACATTTAAACCTCTTTAGGGTCCTAATGCATTACCAGGAGATTTACATAGACCAAAAGTTACATAAACAATCACTTATGGAAAAGTTCTCTTTCATTTGGGTGCCAAAATTTTACTTCTCTCTGAAAGTGGAGGAGTTGCATTGGTATTTAATACTATGACTGTCACTTCCTTCCCCCAGAGCTCTGAAGTTGTGTTTTGGAAGATCAGTAATATGTCTGTGTGTAGTCTGCAAGCTTTGTTTTGGTAAAAATATTAAAGTATATGGAGTTTGATACTTTCTTCGGTTCAACATTAAACCAGGCATTTCTTCACTTTCAAAAGCTGCCATTTTGACCTTTATCACTACATTGGAAAGCAGAGACCAGCTCAGCTGTTTGCAGGAGTTGCTTGCCTTCTACAAACTCAGATTACCTGTTCCAGTAACACATTATTATTGCACACTATTATAACCGTTAACTAGTAACTCCTCAACACAATGAATCTCTGTATCCTGAAGAAACTAGAGCACTCAGTGGGTCCATTGCCCATTACTCAAAGGATATTGGAGCAGGGCCTGAATTATAGAAAACATTAACCATCCAGAAACTCGTCATGCATCATTCCCTTCAGTTACTGAGTCCTTGGAATATCCACTGGTTTTTGACAAGATATAAAAGGTCTTTGCAATTTTGTCTCAGAGGTGTGCAGGAGAATGGCTTTGAAGCGGGCACTGATTGCAGGCTTTAATGGCTGAAAATCTCATTAAAGGAGATCCATAAGGACCATCTCTCTAGGTTCGGAGGCACATAGTATTTTCACTCCTGGAGGAAGGCTAGGAAGGCCTGTGTTTCTGTTTAGTTTTCTCTTACTAGACAGAGTCATTGCTGTTTCTAAATTATGAGCCTGACATGCTCTACAGGTGTCCCAAAAGCCCTGTCCCTCACTCATCTTTACAGGGAGGCATGTTGGACTCATATTTTACCAGTGAAAGTAGTGTGATAGTTCAAGGCCTGGAGGGGCAACAATATATATACATTTGAATCTTATCTCAACAAACATTCACTAGGCAGCCGGAGAATTGACCTTGATAAAAGAGGTGGGAAACATTCCCACACCTCAGGTTAGTTATTATCAAATATCAGATTTATAAAGGAGAAGAAGAATAACATTTCTACCTGTAAGCAATGCACCATTCATTTTTCCAGTAGCTGAAGGACTGGTTGTCTAAAATGATGGATAATCCGAGCTGCTGTGTTTCTGAACTTAAAAATGTTACTAACAAACATTAGTCATGAGGGTGACTAATGTTCTTGTTTTGTGCCAATGTTTAGCCAGTCTTAAAAGATGTAGATTTAGTAAATGATCTCCAGACTTTCAGATTCTGGCCATTTCTACATCCAAAGCTCACCAGCAAGAGGGAATAATTTATACCACTCTGAAGTAAAGATACAACAGAGTGAAACAATTAAAGCAATAGGACAAAGGCCTGGCATTAGCTGGGGTACAGAAAAGTATTCAGCTGATTTTGAAGGCTGGCCTCCTCCTCTCAGTTGCACTGCATACATTGCAAGATAACTTTTGCTTTAAATGGAAGAAACCATTTATAACATATCGAATCCATAATTTAGAAGAATTTAGACACAAAGCATCATGTATAGCTCAGTAATATGGCCTGGATCACTTGGGATTTCAGCTGTAAAACTTGGAATCCAAGACTGCAGACTGAACTTTTCTGAGGAATTAATTTTCCCCAATTAGAGACTTCATTGCTGTCCCTGTGTTGTGAGCAGTTCACTTTGTTCCATTCATTATTCTTTGCAGTTCTGTCAGCAGAACAATTTACTGCAGCCTGTCCATGTGTAGTGAATCTATAATGAATTATGGAAATTTGCTGTGAAAGCCTGACGTTTTCAGATGTTTGTTTTGGGATTTCCCAGTACCTCTGTTCTCGTACATTTTAATGGCCTAAGCAGAAAGAAATAATTTCAAATATTGCTGAAAAAATTCATTTAAAAATCTATCCAGATGCAAGAAAACTCATCCTTACAAAAAAATTACTTCCTGCAGCCTAAAATAATGCAAATGCTGAATTGAGAGAAACTGTTGGAGAACATAACAGGCTATTCATTAGGTTTTCACCAAGGCAAGTAGAGCTATTGCAAACACCAAAAGTATTTAAAGTTATCTGTTGGTCAGATATACACTGCACAGAATGTGATCACCATTAATGTGGACTTCGAAAAAGCTCAGAAATGTGGCTCAGTTTTCTCATATATCCAGAAAGATAGTTATTTATCTAAACAGTTTTATTAGTGAGATGCATTGGCAAAGTATTATAATTTCTTGTCGCAGCCAGGGACAGTACAACGATGGAGCAAGAATGAAACAGTTTATCCAAGTTTTCTAAATATTACCTGATGTCCAGTATTTCTTGAATGGCCATGTGGTTGGTAACTGTTACAGTATCTTGTCAGCTTTTCCATTCTTAAATCCACATACTTTACACAATAAAGAGCAGGTTCCAAGAAATGTACTGAGCTCATCACATTCAAACTCCCACAGCTATTTTACTGTTACATGATTTTGGAAAGCAGAGTGACTGTGTCTGGGAATGAGTCTAATCCAGCAAAATAAAATTCCAATTTCAGATAATTTTCATAATTTTAATTACTTTAAAATGGCTAAAGCCAAAGTGAGGGAAAGTTTGATTCTGAAGCAGCCAGTTAACCTGGTAAAGGAATCCTCCGGCAATCATTAACTTACATGGCCTTATGAGCACTGAGTTGAGTGTCTCAGCTGGTGAAAGAATATCATGCTCTGGACATTTTAGGTCTAATATAAGACTTATAAATCCAGGGAGAAGCTTTGGATCACTCTTCTGAGATCTAATTCAATACCAAGTCAAGGTAGATTTCCTAAACCAAACCACAGATGTAGTCAGGTAACAAAGGAGCTTCTATATTCTAAAAAAAAGAAAAGGCAGAAAGGGAAAAGATTTATTTCAGAAGACTCAAGATAATATCTAGTCCAAAGAATCAGAATGGATGTGCAGATGTATCCTCTTAAAATTATTATGACCACAGTGTTCCTTGATTTACTGATGTAAATGCAAAGCAATTTAAAATCCCTTGCACTGAAGCTGATTTAAGCACATATGGTTACAAGGCTTCATAAAGGAATTAGAAATTTATCTCTTGACCATTCTCTTCTTCCAGGTAAAGGGATGATCTTCATCGGCTTTAGGATGCCCTGGTTGGACCATTTGTACTTCTGACCCTGAATGTTATGGGACATTTAGAAAGCTGTGAATTCAGACCTTAAAAAGAAATTGAAGTTACAGAGCTAGTAATAGGACAGGAGATGTAGAAACCTACAGCAGCATCTACATCTGGCTTAAGTGTCAGGGATTTTTTTTTTTTTAAGAAACTATCCCATGGTCTTTGTTTTTAGGAAATTCCCTTTGTCATTTGATCTAATTTTTCCTTTACTGAGCTTCATCATTACATCTATACCAAAAGCACCTGAATGTGAAATCCTAGCAAAGCACTTTTTCTGCAGTTTATTTTCAATCTACTTGAAAAATAGATTTTTCAACAGATTTTATTACTGAAATCTTGAACCTATTAAAATCAGTAGCAACTCCTCACGAGTTGAATAGGTCCAGAACTTTATCTTTGTAAGGAAGATACAACTGGGATTTTTTTCCCTCTATGATCTTTAGAACTAGCAGACACTTAAATAATTCAGTTGCAGCACAGATTGTGTAGAAAAGTATGGAGAACATTAGCAAAGATCAAGGGACAGCTTATTTGACTTCCAGTAAGAAGACATTTTGCTACCAGATGTGCTCGTGCTCTTTGCAAATGTACTTTGAGATCTTACTGAATATTGCTTGCTTTAGAATGATCTAGCATTATGTTTTATAAACTCCTGAAATACAGATTTCCTCTAACAAGACTTAGGACCTATTTCAGAAGAGGTACAGTTCTATGAACTTATGACATGCAAGTTTTCTACCAAAGTGGGGACGGCTCAGCTTCTGTCACAGAAATACAGTCTGGCATATAAGTCATTTCTGCTTTCATCTGTCTTTAATACAGCAGGCTATATGATATGTTGGTTCAGTATTTGTGAACTGGATCACTGAACTCTCACTTTAGGGCAGGTGCTTTGGACTCCTTGGGGTGGGAATTGTGAATCCTTAAACCTGTGACAGTGTCGCCTCTACTGGTACGGCAAAGAAAATTACTACAGAAGCACCGAACTGCCAAGAACAATAAACCTCAAAAAAAGTTTTGCTGTAGGATCTTATGCTTATCATAACCTCTTTGGAGGATTTCCTCTCAGGAACTGTTTTGGATGCTTTTTGTGAACAGGTGCTCACCAGAAATATTGCTTCCAATGTTATGCCAAAGAATAAACTCATTTTATCTTTGAGGTATTTTGATGCTTCTGCATTTGTTTTTTAATAAAACCAGAAAGTGTGAAGGAGACTGGAAGTTAAACAGACAGAATATAAACCTTTCTCTTTCACCATACTATAAAAATACCAGTTTCAAATCAAGTTACAAAGGATCCTTCAAGAGTGATTGTTAATTCAAATGTGCTCTCTCAACTCTATTAAACTGTCATCTTCCTCAGAGTGGGGATAGGCACAAATCAAAGGCACAGATCATAATGACCCTGGTCACTGTGTAGGAGTTGAAAACTCATCTGATGGAAGGTTGGTGAATGACCTTTCGCTTTGTACCAGGCTGCATCACACTCTCCAGTCAAATACCCATGTAATTCCTTAATCCAGTGCAGGTGAAGTTCACATGCCAAAGGCTGAACATGCGGGAACCCTGAATTCCCGGGCTGCAGTGAGCTGGAGCAGCGCTGGAGGGCGAGCGAGGGAAGCGCTCTGCAGTGGCACTGGGGCACAGTCCAAGTGCTCCTCTCGTTTTCCTCCTGCCTCCGGCTTCCAGGGTAGATCTGAGTACCCTACTCTGCTGGATGTGAAACTTTGTTTTGTTTCGGAACCTCTGAAACACTTTTTTTCCTGACATTAACAGTATAAATTTTTCATGAAGTTCTCCTCGTGTTTAGCTTTTCAAAGAAGAAGAGCCGATGAGTCACAGCTTTCTGAAGCATTTTGTTCCTGGAATTATGATTCTCAGACTTTCATTAGGAAACATCAGAATGAGAACAACATTTCCCTTGATGCTTTTGAAAGGATAAAAAATATGAAAGCAATTACTTTAAATAATTCCGGTATTGGATAATTGTGTTGGTCACAGGTTTTATTTTCTCCTTGATACCATATAGTAAAGTCAAGTTGAAACAATAGGAAGATGGAAGGAAAAAAATAGCATGGTATCCTGTGAACACCAGCAGTATCATTATCTTCTCTTTGTTTTCAGAAATAACCTGATGAAAGGCTTCTTCAAAAGCTAAATGCTTTTGTTGAATCCTTTCTCTGAAGCTATTTACAAGCACAAAAGACTTCAGCCTAAGAATCAACACAAAAACCCGAAGAAGAAAAATGATAAATGGAACAAATGTTCTGCCAATCCAGTGGTATAACCTAGTATAACTTTTCATTTCTTCATAGCCAGGAGATAAGGGTTTTGTGTTTCTCAAGGTCAGAATTTTGGTACTTTCTGAAGTTCCGAAGTTCTGTTTCTGATCCCTTCATTTAACACACACTAGGAAATGATAAATTTGTATAATTTGCTGCAGAAGTCCTAGTATACTTTTAAAGCATTCAAAAATTATTTAGCTTCTCAGTAAATTAACTGAATGACATTTTTACTTCTGTTTGTGAAATTGTTCCCTGCTGTTAAGCAACTGTATTTATTTTGTGTGACCTCTCTACAGAGTTTATACCTCAATTGCTTTTAGACAACCTCTTCAAACAACAGTAGCCTGAGCCTTATATTTTCCATCAAGCTTCTTACTACACTATGAAAAAACAAACTTCTACTAATGCTGACAGTAGTATTCATGTGCATTTTTCAGTTGGAAATATTAACAGTCCCTGTAGAGGTGATGTTGCAAATTCAAAGCCAAAGTAACTATGCTTGTCTGCATTATTTGTTCTCCTTTTACCCTAATCCAGAGCAATGGTGAACAGATGCAACATGCTTCTTTTGATCAGTGACTTCCTGTCCTCAAAGGACCTCATGAAATTGCCTCTCCTTCCCATTTCCAGATGGTCATTCAGAGGTTCAGTTGAATTAGGTTTTGAAAACATTCTCTGAACATTATCTCTTTCTGTTCCCTGTGATTATGTTTTTATTACTTTTGTGAGAAGGGCTTGCTGAAGCCTCTCTGATCTGAACACAGACCATTGTTGCCTGGGATTGGGATGACACCACATCCAACTCGTCCTTGAAATCTACCCAATAATTTTGCAGACAAATTGTTCATAAATGATCTAGAAATATAAAATTTATGAGAGTCTCTTTCTGCTCAGGGCAACTTTATCTTACCGTATCTCTCAGGGTCTTCAATTCTTCCTGTCACAATCTACTGGATACCTGTGCGCTGAATCTTTGGTGTTGTCTTAGTAGTGGAAGATTTAGGACAGACATATGGGTTATCCAATGGTTTGTTTTGCACACTGACTTGGAAAAAGTGCCAGCAGCAGCACCCAATAAATTTTCCATTGGTAAAAACATCACCAGCTGTTTTCTGTTTCTTGTCCACAGTTTTCCATAGAAAGTATGAGATGTGGATCACAAGGATTGTCTTTTTGTAACTGGTCTCTTACTGATGTTCTTCAGATGTGGAGAAGTACAGAGGTTTCTGTTTCTCAAAATATTTCCATGGATCATGTTCTGATTAAAAATGTATGCATCCTATTATATGCATGAACTGACTACCCTGAGATGTGAAACTTGTGACCTACTTTGAAAATAGCACTATTCCTGTTTCCCAACTTCAACTGGACTCTCTCATTATCTGAAGCGATTTCCTGCACTGTGTTGGAGTCTGCTTTGGGTGTGACCTGCTGCCTACAGTAACTCTTGCTGTCATCCATCTTTATGATGGCAAGCTTCCATTTTATGCCAACATTCCTGCAAGAAAAACTGAAGAATGACACTGAATCACATCAAGTCACTGTAATTCTTTCTTGGTTAAAGAGATTTATTTTGATAACCTGGAGCTCTCAACTTTGTGGAGCATCTGGATGACTTGGCTCCTGTTCCCCTGGCCTTCGGTAGCTGGATGGTTTCATGAATCTGGTACAGAGTTGAGCTCATTTATCTTATTATTCCTCGTGTTCAAGATTTAGATTGCTCTGTGCTACTTTTCACTCCCATCAAAATTTTCCATTTTTTTTGTCATGTGCTATCAGAGTAAATTAATATTTATCAGAGTAAACTGATAAATCTGATATAAACTATCAGAATACTTCCAGAGACAGCATGGTGTTGGCTTCTACTACCCGTATTATGACAATGTGCCTACTAAAAGAAGTGCCTCTCTTCCTTCCCTTGAAAGGGGTGGAGTCTGCCTGCCTACCTGTGTGCCTAGATGCTTAAGTGACTGCATAGGTATTTCTATAGGTGCAAATAAACCATATCAGCAATATGGGAGAGTGTGAATGGGACAAGAGAAAGCCTGGGTAGAGGTTTAACAGAATACAGGGAGACTGGGGAGAGAGGGGATGTGAAGGGTTAGGAGTGGACTGTGGATGAGTAAGCAGAGAAATGGAGAGGTTGTGTTGGAATATAATCAAAGAGAGAGAAGTATGAGAAGCTAATCTGAAGTGGAGAGTTTTTTTGGTGAAAAAATAGGGCCAGAAATAGGTGCAAATCGTTACAAGAAGTGAGAGAAAGGAACAGTCTGTAGCAGATGATGAGGTACAGGAATCATTGAAGTACATGGGCAGAAGGAAGAAGATCTGTATTTCTGTCCTCTCCCTGGGCAGGAGATGGTACTGGAGACCCTGTCACCTCAGACAGCTAAAGGAGGACGAGTGCCCTTGTGTGCATGTGTAGACTTAAAACTTGATTATGACATGATCTTACAGTGGGAGAGTGGAGGAGCTTTCATTTTAAAAGTTTATTGTAAAAACATGGTGCGATGTGACAATTTTGTTTTCATCAGAAACCGGCAGCCACAGTCCGGTTTACTTCACAGTGCTTGCAGCTTCTTGATGTGTATCTACGGGAGCAGGACATTTTCTACCTCTCTACCCTTTATGAATTTACTTTAAATTAAATTAAATTCATTAGGCTCTCCAAAGCTCATTAATGAGATTCTGCCATGCTTAGCAGGGCTCCAAATACATTATCATATTAGTTATGATCTTTTGATTAGACTTTGCCTTCAGTTTAGTCATAGGCTCCTTTGAGAAAAATAGCAGGAGTGGAAGAGTTTGTTTTGATATTGAGAATAAAATCTGTCAGGTTTTTGATAAAAATTCTATGTGTACCCTAACTGTTACTACCACAAATAAAACAGATTAATAACAAAGCATGATGAACTTAGCCTACAGTTGATCATATCCACCCCAACACAAAATTGTTATGTTCTTGTAGGTAATTATTTCCAGTGAAAAACTCTGACAATGAAATTCAGAGGAGACAATAATTTGTCTTCTTTGCATGAATAGTGCAAACTTCATCACAGTCATGTTATTTAAAGTTTTAGCCATAGTAAAGTATCGTTCAAATATCCTGCTACAAAAAGAATCAATGTATGTGGAATAAGATGAAGTGATTGGAAATACTAATTTTTCTTATATATGCTTATAAATTATATATGTAAGGAAAAATGAAAGAAATCTATTATTTCCAACAGCCATGCCATAAAATGTTTTGCATCCCATCACCTGGATTGCAAAGAATGTTTTCAGCTTAACATATATTTTATGAAAGTTTTCATTTTTCTACTCAGAAAATAGGTTATTTACAATATAGCAATTAATAAATCCAAAGATTGAATGTGTCTCCTAACATACATAGATAGAACATTTTTAAAGTTTATCCTTTAAATTCAGGGTACATAATTTATTTCCAGAAATGGAGTGTTATATATTAGCGATACTGCCTCTATAATCATATCTGGACCATGTTTATGTTGAGTTTTCTTTAAGATTGATGAAGTCCTTACAGGTTCAACTGTGTAAGAAATTTACTTTTTAGCTTTCAAGTCAAGTGAGAAACTCATGAAACTGTGTTTCTGCCACTTCTTGAAAGTATCATTTAATTTACAAAACAACAGTCCAGTTGACATCAAATTAAATAAGTACTATTTTTGTTTGCTTTTGCCTCTTTAAAATTTAATTGTATATAGAGTTCTGAAGAAAAGAGAAGTATAAACAAGACCTTTTAAAAGTTCCTACATCAAATGGTTTAAGCTTTTTTGCTTTTAGTAGCTAAAACTCAGAGAATTTCAGAAGAATTGACCAATAAAGATGCATTTTTTAGTGTGGTAAAATAATGTTATTCTGCTCATTAGAGGAGAAACACCTGCACAGAGAAGTTTACGTTTGGACTTGAACTGGAGAAGGGTTTGTATGTGCGTGAATCTGTAGTTCTTTCAGATACACCAAATAAGGGTTAATGTTATCTCTAGCCCAGAAGCTGCCTATTAGCACCATCCAGCCACTGAGTTCCAGCTCATATGTCTGCTGAGTGAAAAGGACGTTAAAGCACTAAACTAAGAGATTGAAGCAGTAATATCCACTTGTGAAGATCATCATTGTGGCACACATATTTATTCCAAAATAATAGAAGTAAAGAAATTCTATGTAGTGTTGCAGCATGAATATGCTGTTCCTTCACTTGGGTAACCAGTTATCTCCTGCCACTGTCTCTCCCATCTGCTTTCAATCACATTTTGCAACTCTAGTTCTGCTGGTTTTCCACAGCTCCTTATCACAGCAGCCCCCAAGCATGCTGCAGAGCTTCAGATCATTACACATGGGGACAACACAGTGAATGGGTCAGTGGAGGGAGATTTGAGGAATGTTTGGTAAATTGGTGCAAGAAAGCAGACATTTCTGGGAGACAGACTTCAGGTCAATATTCAGGTCTGGTCTGTGGTAAGCAGTGGCCATGTGTTTGTTTGGGCCAGATGGATGATAAGAAAACTGTGAAAGCAATAAAACAAGAATTTAAGCAACACAACAGAGATTATGCATAGTCAAAACCTTAGAAGCTGAACAGAAATGTTACTTAGGTAAAGGTACTCACAATTTTATCACAGTTTGTGTTACTTGATAGTCCTATAAATTGTTTGGTATATTACATAGATGTTCTAGGCCACAGATGAACAGGTTTTGGCATTCCATAGAAATCAAATAGAGGCAATTTATTGTTGCTGAGAGTCACTGAAGACTGTGTGCTTCACACAAGAAGAGGTTTCCCTGCTACTAGTAAAGGAACTCAAGTTTTCTGTCAGTACTGTACACAGCAAACTTTCTGTGGTTCATCCAACTGAACCCATCCTTACCATGCTACTGCCAGCACTGATCCATTGCTTCTTTTTGGGTCCCTGGTTTTGAAAGAGAGTGAGAGATACAGCTATTTGCCCACTGTCATTTGAACAAAACCTATCAAATCAGACCCTGCTTCTCCAGGGTGAGACTTAGCAAAGAGTGGCACAAAGGTTACTAATTAAAGACTTTGCCAGAGTAGCCAAGCTGACAGGCAAGGTGTTAGTAAAGTGCTGCTCTGTCTAACCACTCAGACCGAGTGACCAAATTTTTCCCAAAAGGCGCAGAACAGGTTAGTGAGGACACACTGTATCTGACCACAGAGCAGTAGTACTCAATACTGAAAACAAAAAAGATGACGCATTTTTCCAGCACAGCACATGGCTGGATGGGACTGTGGCCTTTCACCCTGACATTCTCAGCAAAAGTTGCACTTTGTGTAAATGACTCACAGGACATGCCAGCTTCAGTAGTTAGGAAACGTGTTTGTGCCCTCTGGCTTCATTAGAAACCAATAACCAGATCAGTAAACAGACTACAAGTTTTTGGCATTTTGGGTAAAGTTGCTTTTAAAATGTTCTTCTGTATTTGAAAGGAGGACATGACTCATTTAGCAAAGTTACATTATAAGTGCTGGCTTGAAAGTGTCCCATAATAGCTCTTTTCATTGCAGGCTTTCTGCTCACAGGGGCTGGGAAGAGTACACCCTACCACTCAGACCTGTTGTCCTTTTTTCCCTTGTTAAAGCAGTGCTTTGATGCTGGCATGGAGACAGCTGCAAACTTAGTGGGACTAAACACCAGTTTTCTCTAATCAGATTCTTTGCCAGGGTCTTTGAGTATCAGCTCTCAAAACACCCATAGAAAAACCTCTTAGAACAACATCAGTTATAAATTACAGTTGCCTGTTATTTGAAACAGTTACACTGTTATTGCTGCTTTAGAGCACAGTAATGAGTTTGCCAAGGATGGAGAGAAGTAACTTCCTTTTTTTTTTTTTTTTAAAGTTCAGGAATCATATAAAAATACAATTTAAAGATGCAAAAAATACACAGGATCAAAGTGAAGGTTTTTAATCAGACTCCTTTGGTGGCCAGTTTTCTGACCCAGTACAGTTTTTAGTTCCTATCAATGTTCCTGTGTTGCTGCCAACTGCAAACTTCTCTGGCTTTTCATGTGGAGGAGTGAGACTCTTCTCCACTTTGCTCTACCAATACATTTAAAGGCTTAGATTTAGAAAGCCGAGAATTTGAAACAGTCCCTAAGTGACACATAGTGGTCTTCACATTTGCAGTGGCATTTTCCTGCTCTGAAAACCTTTTCTTTTAAATTGTCTTTGAGTTGTCAGATGACTTTACTGAATTTATCTCGTTACAAAAATAGTTCTGAAAATGACCTTCAGTGATAAGACTAGAGATTGTTCTGGAAAGCAATGGGCAAAACAATCACAAAGGAGAGTCTGTACTACCACGCATTTGAGATGAAGATTGCTAATATCTGGCGTTGAAACTCATGCTATTTGTTGAAAATCAATAGCTATGCTAGAGGTACCACAAAGAACAGGTACCACAAAACAGAGTCAGTTTTCCTTATCTAACCTAAATCCAATACAATTAGCAAACTTAGATTTGCATATTTTGTTCAAATGGCCAGTACTGAAGAGAAGCAACAATTTATTTCAGAAAATGCACACTAGTGTGTATGTGTAATGTAACTGTAGAATCTAATGAGACAAACAAAAAGAACACTAATCTTAAATGATTAGCAATATGTCAATATTATTAATTAATTTTTAATATCACAGGTAAGATTTCCTGAGCAAAATTTCTTACGTAAGATCTGTATTCCCAAGGCATGATAATTTCTAACCAGATGTACAGTGTTATTGATGATGATATTAATAAACAGTAATCCCTTTGGGGGAACGTGGGAATAATACATTTAAGAAGAAAGTGATGGTTTACAGTGTGTGTGGATATGAAATTTTGGAGGTTTTCTTTTCAACTCTGCTCTTAAGAGGTTTTCACTTCAACTCAGCTAGAGGTTTTGTTGAAGGTTCAACTATCACCATACTGGTGTAACTATTCCCATTGAGATTCAACATTGAAGGGAAGGAATGAATGTAGTTTCTGATTTGCTGTTGCCTATGTACAGAACAGCTTTAATGATAAGAATACAGCACTGCTGTTTGTGATGGTGTAGCAGTAAGAAAATTAGGAAAATATTTGGGATGCAAATATTTTTAAAAGTGTATGTCACCTTGTTCTATTTGCCTTGGAGATAGGCATTATGGAAATGTTTGGTTTAATTTGAACAGTCATTCAAGCAATGGTTTGAAAAATTTCAGTACCAGAGACCACATTTTTGTGAACTGTTTACTTGAAAAACCAATTTATTTTAAAGAGTTTATTATAGACGTATTGATATTTTTCTGCTCTCTGCAGAATCAAATTCCTTCTGTGAGTCCTGATCAAAAATCGGAGATGGTTTGGGTTGGAAAGGACCTTAAAGACCGTCTATTTCTAACCTCCCTGCCATGGGTAGGGACACTAAATCAGGCCTGCAGGTCTTTAAGGAATATTGCAAGATCGCTTGAGTAACTGTATAGTATGGAACCTGGGTAAGAGCTGTAAGAACAGGATGCTTAGGAAAGTGTCTGAAGGTCCTATTCTGAATCTGGTTTGAATTAACTTAGTCCTTACAGGATTATCTTCTCTTTGGTTCCTTTTCCCTTTGCTTGATGCAGTTTTAGAGATAAAATATTTTTAATTCTTAAATTAACCTCTTTCTCTTATAGCATGTAAGTAAGTGCTACACTGAGTTGTTCCAAGGCATCTGTAGTATATTAAAAATCTGGATAAAGGTGACAAACTGGGCTTATATAAATATATAATCTTCACTGTCTACATGAAACTGATTAAAAATCCAAGAATCCCCAAATTTTGTTTTGTATCTTGAATAAAACCTTGAAATGAGAATACCATAAGCAATGTCAACGTTAGGCACAAGAACATAACATATCTAGGATATATACACAGGTTTTTTTGATTTTTTAATTACTGAATTAAGTATCTGTTTATACTGTTGTTTTTTGCCGTAGTGGATATGCACCTTTACAAAATATCTACAGCCAAATGACCTTCAATACTAAAAAACCCTCACATTTTATATTTCAATTAGGTCAATTGTTATTTCACTCTCATTAAGCTGAAACAAAATACATCTCTCTCTTCCCTAGAGATATACATTCGAAGAGCAAATTACGAATTTTGAGAACAAAATTATATAATATTGAGGGGGGAAGCACGATATAATGAAGAAGATATTAAAAAGTGTATGATCTATTCATATAATGTAGCTGAAAACTCAGGTCTCTAGTGTTAGATTCTTGTTTGCCCTTGGTTTTCTAGCGACATTTTGGTTACGAGGACTGAAATACAGCCTGATGAAAATCAAAACCTGAATTTACTCAAGATTCCAATGAAAATTCTATTTGTACAAAATGAAAACATGGTCTGAAATGTTTGAAAACAAATAATACTGGATAAAATATCTCTCCTTTCTCCGGAGAAAGATTGCTCAATTAGGATATGTGTTGAGTAATACCAAGTGTGTTGCAGAAGCCCAGAAAAGAGTAATTGATTCCAGCTGAGGTTCATTCTGAGCTTCTGGGTTTTTTTGAGTAGTGATCTCAAAGTGAAACTCAAAGACCTCATACTGTTGTGAAGGCAAGATATGAAATGTTTGCTCAGACCTAGACGAACTGAGACCGCTGGTTCTCCACATCTGTTTCACCCATCTTTCTGGGTTAGTGGTTTTACTAATTGATAAACAAAAATGGAAACTGAATCTCCTTGGCACTATCTGTTTTCTCATCCATCCCAAATAATGTCTCTACTGATTTGCTTATTTTCCTCATGCTTTTACTTAGTAACATGTGCAGCAATCAGGTAGGGAAAAGGACCAGATATGAGTCAGGGTAGTGGATCAGCTGGGAACTGGCCTGTTGTTGAGTGACCAGGGACAGTGTGCTGCCCTCTGGCATCACTCCTATCCGGAACTGGGACTGCTAACTAGACTGATGAAAGTCACTCCAGTTTGTCCCCAACCAAGTGAAAGATTTTGACACTTAGTGTGTCACCTGCCATAAGACTACTTGTTTTGCCAACAGATGTTGAAAGGGAAACACAGACCCTCTAAACTAATCTCTTGGTCAGCAAAAGGAAAGCCACTTATGTCTGACTTTATCTTCAAGGGTAGTCAGCTAGGCCTTCACACACTGCTGTTTTGGACATCAGAAAGCTCCACAGTGTTCTGCGGTTTTATTTAGCCTTGCTGTTATCACATTTTATTCTGCTCTCTCACTCCATGAACTGCCTTATGAACTTGTCCTTGAAGCGCACTGGAAGGCAACGTGAGCAGAGAGCACCGAAAATGGAGCTTTCTACATCACCAGAGACTGGCTGTCCTTCAGTACACATCAGCTCTTGTCTTGCTGCCTCTTATTTTGGAAGTGGGAACACATGGGCATGTCTGTCAGGAAAATGCTGCAGCTTATGACAGGAATTAATAAAACAATGAACACTATGCTGGAGGCACTGAGTGCAATCTAGCTGACATGTTTGTCTGGGAAATCTTCTGTTTCACATCTAAAAGAGTTACACATGAAACAGCAAATTTGTTTTTCTGTAGATTATAATTTTATTATGGGAGAACTGAATGAAAATCAAGTGAATGGCAACTTGTGCTCGTTAATGAACTTGCAGTACTTGGAATAACAGCAATGATTATCTTCAACCTAGGAGAATGCTAGGTTTCATGCCTGCTTTTCCTTTTTTGGAAGTTATTAAGCATATTGCTAAAAATGTTGTCTGCTGCTACTGCAAGTATGCCTTATTTCCCTCAGCAAAATGTTGCATTTCATTGGGACTATAGTGTTCTAATAGATGATTTTATTCATAATTTTTATCTAGATAGTGCCAACAGTCCATTATAAAGCTAAACTCTAAGGAAGATCCATTCCCACAAGATATATGTATGCTTTTGAAGTTAAACCCCACAACAGCTGAGCAATTTACAACATTTTGCAGTAGGAAAACCAATCCCACATTAAACCATTATGAAAAAAAGCCAAAACGGATTATTAAATGGCGACAATTTGCTACTTAGTATTCATGTGATCAAAAGAAAATCCTCTTCTTTCCATTTGATCCCTCTGATGATGAAGATGTCTGAAACAGAAGCACCTATCACCATCAAAACCAGACTCCCTGAGGATGTTCTTAGCTGGTTATACCTTCCCATGTCATCTTGTTTCTGTAAGAAAGGTCAGAAACAGCAAGACATCTTTGAGATTACATGTTGAATTGAGCTATAAAAATATTTTGTTGTTGCTTAGGCATGAACTCTGTTCTGTAAACAGAGATAAGTTGTCTCAACTCTTGGCAGCAAGTCAGCATTAGCGCTCCAGAATGAGCTGGTGGCAACCCTGTGACTAGGGGAGATCTCAGTGCTGCCTGAGCAGGGAACCTGGCTTAGGCACACCCCCTGACTGTAGAGCAGCCGTACATATGTCATGGTAAGGTATTGCTCTTCCATAGCCTTGTGGGTTCATACCTGGTAGTATTGACCACACTTCCTTGGTCACCTACTAGATTTAAGAAAGATTTCCTGGCACATAGATGAACTGCAAGAGAAGATAGCGAGAAATAACACCACACTCCCAACCGCTCACTTAAAGAAAATCAAAAAAATCCTTTGAAATCCTCTACAAAGTTTCTGTGAAGGTTCTGTGGACAGTGTCATTATTTGCACATGCTTTTCTTGCTAATGGCCCAGATCAGTAGTAAACACCTGGGTTTGTGGTGAGTTGGTTTTTTTAGGGTTTGGGTTTGTTTTGGTTTGGTTTTGGTTTTGGGGGTTTTTTGTTGTTGTTTTTTGGGTTTTTTTGGTGAATAGAAACACTTGCTTCTGGAGCTTCTTAATATCAATCTTAAAATATCCAAGACAGCCACACAACCCCTTCTTACTGGAATTGTGGGTTTTCTCAGGTATTTTTACCATGCACAAATATATTTTGCAAGCAGGATTTACACTGCTTAAGACTATTAATTAATTATTTATTTGCCAATCAGTCATCAGTCAAATGGGGAAAAGTTAGCCTGTGTTGCTCTTTGGAACTGTCTGGTCCTTGACGAGTTGCCATCTGCCAGTGCTCTGCTTTCTTTCCTTAGGGTTATATGTTAGTTCACTATTTTTCCTCTCGTGTGCTTGAGTTGTTAACCATTACCAATTATTATTCAAAAATTACATCTCTGCTTGTATTTTCATCTTGGGTTTGTTGGGTTTTTTTAAGCTTTAGCTCAAATACTTTTTAAAACCTTAACAACAGTTTTACCAGTCACATTAAGCTGACGTCGTACAGCCTGGCTCCATCAAGCTATACTTGGAATGATAGATGGCTGAACCCTGGGGTCACAGGTTTCAGCTGCAGCAAGCTCTTTGTGGCCTTTGCAGAGCTGTCTGCACAGCAATATCTGATGATTAATTTTATAGTCTTTCTGATTTCATGCTTTTCCTGAACAAGACACTTATTGGAACCTATCTATTTTTGGTCTGGATAGATCTACAGCACACAGTTTTCCTTTGAGTCTGGTATGCTCAGCAGTTTTACATGCTTTCAGAATGATGTTGTATAGCTTTTAGCTTTACAGTGAGCCATATAAAAAAGCATCCTAAGAAGAGTGTTGTTTGTCTGCTGAAGATAACCTTCCTATTCAGCTGAATATAACCCTTCATCTTCAGAAGGTGACCCTGAGCTAGAGCTGAAAAGATGAAGGGGAGTGATATGCTCATGGCTGTGTGATAGGAACACTGATGCTATTAAATAGGATGAGGAATTGCTCTTGGGATCAAAGAGATCAAAATGCCAGAGAATCAGAGAAAGTTTTATCCCTGGACACTGCAGTGGTAACTGATGAAGCTTGTTTCACACACATCCCCTTCCAGGACAGATCAGAAAGCTACCTACTGGTGATGCAAAGCATAATGGTTGTAGTGGTAGCTATAAAGATGGGAGGCAAGGGTGCTGGTGCTATGGAATTCTGTAAAATTGAAAATAAAATGGATATATTTTATATCTTAATAAAGCTGAGTCAGCAGTGGGCCATTCCAGCAATGAGGGTAAAACACCTGCTGAAGCTCTATTAGCAGAACTGTGGCCAGCAGACTGAAGGATGGAATCACTCAGTGCTCATGAGGCTACTACATGGAGTGTAGTGTCTGATTCTGGGCTCTACAGTACAAAAAGAATGTCAAGGAACTGTAGAGAATCAACAGAAGGTCCACTTGGATGGTCAGGAGATGGTGCATATGGCATGCAACATGTATTATTGCTGAATAAAATGGGGTTTCCTAACACGGAGGTGAGAAGGGTAAGGGGACTCAACTTACTGCCTTCTGCTGCCTGGAAGGGAGGTATGGAGAAGGCAGAGACAGGCTCCTCTTAGAGGTACACAATGAAAGGACAAGATGCTGTGGCAGAAAGCTGTAGCAAGGTAAATTTTGCTGAGATATACAAAAAAAAAGTGTACACTATTTAAAGACAGAGAGAGCTAAAGTACTGTAATAGGTTGCAAAGAGAGACTTCAAAATTTTTCCTCCTTAGAGCTTTTCAGAATGTAACTGTACAAGACCCCAAAGAAACCAATTTATTTGAATTAGTTCAGCTTTGAGAACAAATTTGGAAGAGAGCCCTCCATAGATCCATCCCAACTTAAATTTTTCCAATGATTTTCTGCTCGTACATTACATATCTCAGCATCTCTTCATTTTGTGTCCCTGATGGAGCTGTTGAGCAGGAAGTTAAAAGGTAATACATATTCATAATTCTTCCCCAAACTCGGATGTGCAAGAAACAGTCCAAAATAAAACTAGTTCAGAATTTCAGATTTTAAAGTGGTGGACTGTTTCCAGCTTTTGAATTCTGCAGTCTGATTCAAGCAGATCATGTATTCAGGTTCTTATAAATTAATATTGTTAATGTAGAACTAGATTATCTAATTCAAGTTTTGTTTCACTCTGATAAATTGCCTTATTTTTAAGCCCTCTGTGCTAGAGAAACACAGACGCTAAATGACTGAAAAAATAATTTTTTTCCTGACTTTGATTTAAATCTTTAAACTTCAAAATGTCTTCCTGGACCAGCACTTGTCAGCTCTGACTTTACCAGTCCCATTGTAGCTGGTCATGTCTCAGGAGTTTTTCAGTAGATGATTTGAAAAAATGTTTCCTATGTGCATGTTCACTGATGTTTTTTGCTATGCCCATGTAGTTTATTTTTTGCACTCTATTAAACAGACATTTTGTGGCACAGATTTGACTGACAGACCCATTTGACTGACCAGACATGTCTCAATCTGGAGTGAAGCAAAGGCACTGGTGTTCCAGGTCAGTGTGTTAACGTGTGTGGAGGGTTACTGGATGTGCTTGAACACCTGCCTGGCTTTTCACTGCCTTTAGAAGAGACCGATGTTCTTGACTGATCCTTTTCTAATCGCTGCCTCAACTGTTGCTAAAACTAAGAAATTAATATTCACATGTTGGCATTTTAAAGAGAGCATGATTATGACAATGTTAATTTTTCTTATTGTATGTTAGCAACTTGAATATAAGAACTATTACATTTGAAAATAATATAATCTTGATATCAAGCTTATAGTCTTCATCTCTTTTCACATCACCCTGTTTTCTATTTAGAATATTTAGCCTAATTTCCAGGTGTGACTTTAGCACATGTTTTGAGAGAGGTACTAACTAGAACAAACCACTCTGTCACCTAGATACAAGGGTAACATGTTACTGTAGACTATGTTTTTTGCACCAGTTACCAATAGTGTGTTGTTCTGAAACCAGTGATAATTGCACATTGATTCTATGGAAGTCCACACTTTACAGGTGAGAATAAGATTTTAGCTGTTATGATGGTTTCTATTTGAAGTTCTAAAGACCAGGGAAAATAATTTTGACTTAACTGGACTTTGTATTATGCTTGCTGGGAGGGATCTCACCTAGATGTGGACATCTGAAATGAATCAGACACTGAAATGAATTAGTATAAGCTGATCTTCTCAGTTCTCCTTCTAGTCCATATGATGAGAAATGCACCTCCAGAAGCAGATTCAGATACTTGATCTGTATCTGTGGGAAGAATTCATCACTGTAGCTGAATACCTCCTTCTGTACAGCAAACGGTACATTTCCTTATTGGAACAAGATCTACATTGTCCTTTCATTTGAGCATCTGTTTTTGTTTTAATCTTCAAGAGCATCACTTCAGAATTTGCACCACTATAAACTAATGACAAACTTTTTTCCAAAACCTGATTTATTCACTTGTAGTGCATGTCCCAAAAGACTGCCTGCGCAGTCCCCTCGCTGCACTGAATGGTAGATCCAGCCAGATGTGATACTGATGCACTTTACCTACTTACAGAAGGTAAAGGTTCTTTAAAGGTTATTCTGTAAGTTTAAATCCATATGAGCATATTTTCCATGCTTTTTGTAAATTTGCTAGAAGCACATATATTGTACTCCTGTACCTAGCTTTGCTTCCTTCCTGAGAGTCCCTCCTGCATTTCTGCTTAATATGGGCTGGTGTCTGTCCCCAGGAAGCAGTTGCACTGTCTGCATTAACCTGCTCTATAATGTGTACAGAAGGCTCTGGGTGTGTACAGTGATCCCATGTGTATAACATCTCCCAGGAGCAGCTTGTGCTGAAGTCCTGACCAGTCTCCTATCCTGACCCAACTCCTGGCACCACAGCAATGCTGCTATATGGTTGTATATGAAGATATGGGGCAGGGTATGTATGTATGTATGTACGAAGATACAGGGCAGCTTTGTGTGTTAAAGGCTCATTCATAAGCCCTGTGGTTTGCCCCGTGGTCTAAGAGTACACCATGTGGAAAAGAGTGACCAAGGCCACACAGGGACATAAACTAAATAGAATCTAGAGCCTAAGGCAGTAATGCTAAACTCAGAAAACCAAGAAAGTAATCAGTTGAAAGTAAAACCCAGAGGAAGGAATTCATTATGAACAGCAGTCTGTGGGTTGCTGATATGCTATCTTTGCTGGTCATTCTGACTCACCAACATGCTGAGTCTGTCCAAATGGCTGCAGACACACTTGACTTACCTTGTGCCCACGGTCAGTCTCTCCAAAAGCATTCTCAGATAGCGTGAGAAAAGCGTGACCTGACTCATGCAGAGCATGGTTGCTCCCAGGAAACTTGAGTGCTCCAAAATCTTACCCTATCTGGGAGCACTGCTATTGTCTCAGAGCTGAGGGGTGCCAGGAGAGCCTGGAGCAATCTAGTGAGGAGTTAATTAAAAGAAAACAAGTTACAGTTTCATCTCATTTGTGGAGGAAGATGGTTGACTCAGTTGCAGCAGGCTGCCAGTGATTTGCTGTGCCGGGATGAAAGACCATCCTCTTCAATCGCTCCCCAGCAGAGCAAAATTACCAGTGTCAGAAAAACTCATTTTGTGGCATTAATCAGAATGGATTAAAATGGAACAATTTCTGAGCTACCCTGCAAGAATAGCTGTGGGACATCAAAGAGAGCCTGTGATCCACTAAACCAGAAGACTGTGTCCTCTGCTTTGAAATATTGTAGTCAGCCAAACATTCATTGGAATGACATGCTAACTGCATTGTGCTTAAAAGCACTCACTCATTGTGCTTGTGTCCTATCTCTTCCATTGTAATACAATCACATAAGTAATCATCCGATGTGTTCAGGTGCTTTTATTGGAGGAGTTTGATGATCCATTTAAAATCCTGGACTGCTGCTTTATTTTAGGTGTTCGGTAATGATGGATAACGGACTACCACAGAGTGCACTTAGTCCATTAGGAATAAATCAATTGCTATATATGTTATGGCTGCATGCAGTCATTTTAAACAAGGTTTCCCTGGCTGCTTTGAAAAGTATTTTTCTTCTTCCAAGGAAAGAAAAAGCAGACTGTGTGTAGAATTTTGGTATTTATAATCCAAAAATATTCTTGCCTTGAAAATCTGTTTCAGCTAACGTATTTGAATTTGCCTTATAGTAACATATTTGATGAGAGGAAAAGTTTTTCTTACAAATCCAAAAATCTGGATTGCCTGTGGAACTTGGAAAAGGTACAAAATGTCTCACAGTATTTTTGCTCTTGAAGAAGAATGTATGTACAAGCTCTATATGCAGTAGATATTATTTTCAAATGCAAATGAGACAAATATGTGTCCGCTCAGACTCTTCCACTTTATGTAACATCCCACATCTACTACAGTCATGTATATGTCATTGCTGAGTGGAAACTAATAATTTTTACTTAGGAGACCCACAGAAACCCTAGACCCCTCAGCATCTCATTGTGATCACTACCATGCTGTCATTAAAAGTGTCTCTTGCAAAAGTTCCTGTGACTGGAGTATATAGTTCTGTGAAAAAGTCAGCTTGATGATCAGTACCAATCAAAAAACCAACCAATCAAAAAAATCACCCACGTCCCCCAATAAAATTGCTAAGAAAGGAGTAAAGAATAAAACATTGTGATTCCATCATATTAAAAAATGCCATGCTTATACTGTGCAGAAATTTGCTCTCCCCAGCTCAACAATACAGTGTGCCATTGGAAAAGATCCAGAGGCAAGTCACAAGAATGATCAAAATTATGCAGTGGCTTCTCTGCAAGGAGCAAATAAGTTAAGATTCTTCAGTCTGCAAAAAACAGCTAAACAAAGGGAAAATACAACAGGAATTTATAAACTAATAAATGCCATGAAGAGGATGGATAGGAGTCTCTTGTTTGTATGATAAGGTTTAGGATAAAGGAGATAATGTTCCAGGTGTTTCAAGTTTACCAAAATTCAATAGAAATCCATGAAGAGCTATTACACGTGAGGACACAACTTTTGTATCATGAAGCCTCTGAAGGCTGGAAAGTGTTCTGATGAATTACTACCATGTGTTTTCTGAGGTTTTTTATACTTTTTGCTAGACATTCACTTTTGGATAGAGCCAGGATACTGAACTAAATAAATCTCTCTCTTGCCTCAGTATACCTATTCTTACATAACCTGAAATACATTGCAGTTTAAAACCACGAGAGCTTCAGTATGGAGCATAGATGAGGAAGGAGGAAAAGGACAGTGTAGCATGACACTTGAAGTACACACACGGTCCCAGGCAGTGCCATTGGGAAGGCTGGAGCATCTCCAGGTCTTCTGTCTAGTTCGGAATTGAAAAAGGCTTTTTTTCACCAGTGAGAATCAGATGTTTATGCCAGTAGAATTAAGACTGTGCAAGATCTTCATTCATTTACTTAAATGACAGAAACTAACATAGCTATTGATTTCTGAATTATTGTTTTAATTTTTCTAACGAATAATGCCCACTTTAAACTCATTGGAAAACTTGCTTACATCTTTGTTTTGTCATGACTCCTTTGATTTCAGCATTGCATACAAAGACAGAATTTGACTCACATATTCTGATTTGCAAGGAAATGTCTAATCTATTTGGTACTTAAGAGGCACAGGAGACATGTTTTCTGTCTTTTACTCCAGATTTACCTGCAGTGTCAGAGCACCAGTTCTGTGGAAATGTCTCACAAGGTTCAGAATAATACTGGAAAGATGCTTGTGAACTCAACAAAATTTCATTATTTATTTGGTTGTATGGTCTCTCTCCAATTAGGATTCCTGCACATAGTATGAGGGAATATATCACATAGGAGACAAGGAAAAGGATCTTAGACAGTCATGCATAGGGTGATTTTCCTTTGAACCAGGCCTGAACTTCAAGCTGCACAAACTTTGGGGACACATTCAAGCCAAATTACACATCTCTAGTGCTGATTATTGCATTTAGAAATAGCCTCTATATAGCCCTTGTCAAAATCCCCAGAAGACTTTCATTTACACTAGAATATTTTAGTACATCAGAAGTTAATTTATGTTATGATTTTGTCACATTAACTCACCCTGATTTGCACCTCTCCCTGTGAGTAGGTGGTGCAAGCAAGGTGGCTGGCAGATTTTGACGCTGAGGTTCTTAGATCAAACTAACCTAACTTCAGTGCTAGACAGTTGTACATCCTCATGTGAAGCAATGGACCATTTCCTAACAAGTGGGCTGTGCTGCATCACTAAATCTAAAAAATTTCTCCGTAGTGCCAAGCAGAATGGGTGAGTCAGATCCCTTCTGGAATTGTTTCTCTGGAAAATTGTACAGTGCTTAGATTCATTCATCTGAGGTATCCCATGTGCTTATGTTATGACTTTCAAATCATAGCCAAAAATCTGCCTGTAATATGAAGATTAACACCTGTCCTCTGTACACTGACACAAACTGTGCCTTTATTGTACATTTTTGCATTAGAATGCAGAATCAGTGACCCAATGTCTGCTTGTAGGAGTGGCATGAATAAAACAGTGGAGGTGCTCCCAGTTTCATCTGGACCAGATTTTATATCTAATCAAGTCATACTTAGCTGCAAACTATCACTTGATTACTGAAACCCCTTCTAGTGTGATGCAGCAGCTCAGTTTATACAGAAAAACTAATTGCTTCCATTTACAGGATGTTCAGTCAGATCCTTTGAACATTCATCAATATTTCACAAAAAAAAAAAAAATTCAGTTTTTGTGGGACTGGAGTCTCTGCTTTATCCTCAGGAAAAAAAAATGCATTTTAGTGGATATATTTTACCTCTCCCTTTCTGAGTCAGAACCGTCCAAGAAAAGGATGAATCAGTAGACCAAAATGATTTTTTGAAGAGATGATTACATCTTAAGAGGGATGACTTGTTACTTTAACCCTCAATCTCAAAAGTGGTTCCCTACAGAAGTGTATGGAAGGGAGGAATACCACCCGCTGACTTTGGACAGTGCCAATCCCAAAATGCATGTATACGTTGTAGTGGCTGCCCTACGCTAACTTGTGTAAGTGGGCCTGACCCCAAAGTAACATAAAAGAGTGACCTCAGTTGCTTCTGCTCAGATTGCTGTGCCAGAAAAGTGCTCAGCAAGAAGCTGCAACCCTCCTTAGGGTGGGCTTTGTAGCCAGTACTGAACTCTGAAACAGCACAGTCCTATGGCTGCCAGGATCCAAGGTAGTCTGTTTTAGGTGGGTTCCTGCCAGCCTCTGTGTGTCAGTGAAGCAGAGCAGAGTTCTGTACTGATCCTGTCTATACAGCCTTTCTTTGCTCCAAGAATGCTGTGGCAGGTGGCATTGAGTGCTGAGCAGACAGATGCCCTTTGGAGTTAATGCTTTTCTGACCCTGCTGCATGTTGTAGTGAACTGCATTCCTCTTCTGTGTTACATTTTTTGAAAGGTAATCCATTTTTTGATTCCGGAAGAACCTGTGGGATTGTCCATAACATAGGAGATTCTCCCACTTTAGGAAAATTTTCAGTATACCAGGCATACACGAACAAATTTTAGAAGGGACCCATCACTGAAGCCTGAAGCATAGTCCCAAATGAGGAAAGATGTGCAGGTGGCTCTGGATCTCTCAGTGACAAGAAAAAGAGGTTTGTTTCTTGACTCTGCTGCAATGTTTTTGCATGTGCTGTGGAAATAATTTGGTCTGGCATTCTTGAAAGCACTGGCTGCCTGAGGACACAGACTTATTGCTGCCATCCATGCAGAGTATCTTGAAGGGTGGTAGAAAGAAATTTGGTATGGGCAGTTGTGGTGGTGAGAGAGGGGATGAAGGACTGTAAGAGGATACAGTAGAGCTCTGCTAGCTTCTGTCTCACTCACATGTGTGCATTGAAGGTTCACCATGGATATGTGAAGATTCACCTAGACTAGCACTCTTCTAGCACAGAGGAGGTCACAGGGAGGAGAGGTCACAGAGGAAGGTAGCGTGGATAATTCCTAGAACAGTTTCCCAGTTGGCAGTGTTTCACAGCTGAGAGCCTGTCAGAAAGTTCAGTGCTTGTTGAAATGTCAAACATCCTTCTACAATCTAAGGTTTTCAGGAATCTTACCCATATCCTTCATTATTTCAGAGTGCTGCCCACAATGTCTACGTTAAAAATTTTTCTGCATTTTTAGAAATACGCAGAATAGCCATGCAGCATCCTTCCAAACTGTGCCTGGGAAGCTGATTAAACAGTCATCTCTCAAGTAGTGCTTAGGAAAAGTGAGGACTTAACTGGGATGATTTCTATGGACAGGTACAGTAAAAACACTAAGGTTTATTGGCAGTGCTGAAAGGATGAAGTGGAATACAATAAAGGAGTTTGGTCAAAGCACTTTCAGGAACACTGCATGCCTCCTTCAAAAATAGTTTATAGACTGCTTGATTCTGATATTTATTCACATAAAAGAGCAGTAAATATTTTGGCCCCTTCAAATCTGAAAAGATATTTCTGTATTCGCCATGTACTAGCCCAGGCTTTTGCTGCATGTCACTCATGCCAGTTCTCGTAAGCTGAGGTACTGAAGAAGGTGTTTCTCCCTGGAAACAGTGTTTTAAAAAGCCCTGGCAATTGTGTATATGGCTCCTAATTTTAGTCCACAAACAAACCACTTCACAGCTGCTTGGATGACACTGTGAGGAAATACAGCATGTGACAGCCTGGTACATCTGCCTCGACAAGTGTCTTGTCCATTTTGCTAAAAACAATGGCTTCAATGGCAGGGAGTGGGCATAAGAGCTTCCCACAGCTCTTGGGACACAGACAAGCAGAGCTGAGGAGCTCTGTGAGTTCACTTGCCTGATGAGTGGGATGTGATGTCTCCTCTGACCTCATCTACAAGCAGGGATTTGAAACAGACTGATCTGCCACCAAGCAAACCGGATTCTTTGTGCCAGAACTACTGTCTGGGATTTCAGAATCTTCCTGTTTGGGGCCTTCACTGAAGCAAGTATGAAGCTTTCCAGCTTTTTTGCAAAATGCATTTTTCAGGAGGAAAACCTTAATAATAGTCCTCTGTTCAGGTGCTCTGTTGTTGCAGGCAGGATTTCAGGCTTCAACTTGAATGCATCTGGAGGCAGGAGCAACAGTGCCTCTCTTACACTGGGGCCAGAACACACTGATGCAGAGGACAGTCAAAGGGAGCCAGTGCTGCTGTATATCCTCTTTTTGAAAATGCACATGAGACATGACACTGTTTCTTTATGCACAGCTACACAGCAATCCCTATCTAGATGGGAAAGTAGCCCATTTTTTACTTTAGTGGGTACAAATTCCTACTTTAAAAGCAAAGAAAATATAATTTAAAGCAGAGACCTTTGCTTCGTCTGCAACCTGAATTTTTCAGTGCAGACATTTCAAATGCGCATGCTTGCATTTCTCATTTCTGTCGTAAAATGAAATGTGGAAACATTCATTTGCTGAACACATCTGATGTGTAAGATGTGTAAAGCAAGATGTGTAAATTTTGTACTTAAATCATTCCTCTGATAGAAAGCATCAGCCTTCATAGTCTATAAATATGGTACTGAGACATTGGGCTTTAATAATAGAAAATTAAGATATCGTAAATTACTTGCAAATTAGAAGAATTTGCAGAACCAGTCTTAAAAACAGACAACGATTGTGTGATTGGTCTTGCTGACCAAAGACAATGCTATTTGCAGAAGTACCTATATTGGAAAAACTCAAACAAATTACCGGTAAGAAAAAAGTCTGGCATTTTCCCCTTACTGTTGAATTGTCTGTGAATTTATTATATTTATTCTAAATTTAAAATTTAATTGCTTAGTGATTTCTGAAGATAATATTTCTTTTTATACTTTGTTACTCAGAAGAATTCATTGCATCAGTGGCTCCCAGACTCTTCCGGGTGAGCATCCCACCCACACTCTCATCTTTTCCCTGCCCCCTCCATTTGCAGCAGCACTGCAGATCTGAGAGATAAAAAGAAGGGGGAGATTTGTACCGTAAACCATCTGGCAGCAGTTCTTTTTGCTGTCTTTTGTCACTCCCTTCCCCTTTGCTGTTACCTGGGATCCAGAAGGGAGTCTGACAGCGGTGCTGGGGCCTCTGTGCTTTTCATCCTCGGGTGCAGGGGGAGACAGTGCATGGCTCAGGGTCCCTGCTTCACTGTTCCTGGACCCAGCTTTCACCCAGTGCTCAGTGCTGAGGATTCAATGTGTATGGAGGACCTGAGGAAATACAGGGTATATTCTGTTGTATATTCTGCTTTAGAGCATATATTCTGATACCTCTCCTACTAATGCTGTATGACCAGTGTCATGCTACAGCTGAACTGTGGGGAGAACACAGTACATGCATGATTGTTACCAGTCAGGTGTATTTTATTCTCTTTCCTAAAACCTGATCATAACTCTTGAAATTTGGTTTCCTAGAAAGCACAATCTGTAATGTGTTCTCTGCACAAATCCATAATTTCATGGCTGCATATGTAACTAGGTCTTGGACCTAGACATTTGAATTGATTTTGTTTGTGACTGGTAGGGAAGTTATTTCTTCTTCCTTAAAGCTCATTTAAAAATGAGTGTAGTGCTTTCCTCTTCTTCCCTTTGCCTGGCATATCCCCTTGGCTTATAAAGTTTTTGTGGTTTAGGGATTGTCTCTTGCCTTCTGTTTGCTTACTAACGCCACTGAGCCAAATCTGGATGGGAATTTCTAAGGGCAACCATAATACAAGTATTAGAGTAGTGGTCACAGCCAATTAATTTGCTACAAGAGCTGTAGAAACAGAACATAACAAGAAAACACACCTCCAAACTGTTTATGTGTAAGTAAAAATGGCTGAATAGCTTTTTGCAGGGTTTGTGCAAGTTGAACTCCGATATTATGTTTCAGTTAGACTGGAATCAGATAGTGAATCAGATAATAGTTGGGGAGGGTACTAACACTGTATTAATGAATTATGCTGTTGGGTGGTTATATAGAAAAGGATTACCAACCTCATGAATTTTATCCAGTGTGATTGATTGCCTGACTATTTAATGTGAAGTCCCTGATTAGTCAGCCTCCCAGATGTTTTTTCTCTCCTCTTACATTTCTATTTAGATATCCTTATGTTTCTTTTTATGTGATTTTTTCCATTTATGTTCTCTTCAGCAAAGAATTCCTTTGTCCTCCCCCCTCCTTTTAATTAATTCCCAAGTTTAAATGACACATAAAAAATGTTAGATTTGAAAACTCTGTCAAGCTGCAAGAGGGCTGACAAAAACCAAATCTTCCCCCACAATATCTTCCCCACATTATGAGGCACTGGAAGGTAACTGCTAATAATCTACCATCAATTTATAAGATGCACAGGGGGCATAATTCTTAAAACTTTTATGCCCCTATATGAGTTCATTTTCCTGGGTAATTCCAGTGAAGCAAATGGAAGTATACACAGAAGTAAAGAAAAAAATATCTCAGAGTAAACTTACACACAGGCTGTGTCTGCATTAAAGCAGGGAAAAGTCACAGGCTCTTGCACAGGGTCACAGTTGTCTTTATGGACAGCTTGTTAGGATGTCCCCACGTCCCCTGGTCAGGCCAGGCCAGCCCAGTCAGGACTTGCTCTGCACCCAGGCACTGTGGATGAAGCCCCTTGTGCGAAGCTAGGAAAGCATGGTAGTGTGGATGTGGCCAAACCATGCCACTTGCCTTCATGGGAAGAAACCCAACTCTGCCACTGTTGTACTCAAACATAGGTATCCATAGAGGCCTCGACTGTATAAATGAAAGCTGCAAAGACCGCAAAATCCATGAAGTTCTGTACCCACAGTTAGGCCAGATGTCTGTGACAGTTTTCATAACTCTGTCTGTCTTGAGTAGTTGAAATTATGCTCTACTCAGATACATTTTTCAAACATGACTTTATTTTTTCTGAGCCTTCTGGAGCTCTTTGAAACTGTCCTGCTCTTTATCCTCATTTCTTCCCGCACACAGGCTTCATGAAGTCTAGAAACCCCAGTTAGTTCTCCGAGTGTGTCTTCCCCTGTTTATTTTCCAGCTCAGATATAGAGAGAAATCAGACAGCTTGATACAGTGCAAACTTTCAGATACATTTTGTGATGCAAGGCAGTTGGGCTGAGCTGTGGGGATTAGGTTAGCAGTGACAATTCTGACCTACTTCTCAGGAGAAGAATGGACAAACTGTTCTCTTTGCTGAAACCATTTATGACATATAATGTCTATTTACAGAGAATGGACCTTTTCTTGTTCTGTCCACCTTTCCTGGAAATGTCATAAAGAATGATATTCATTAATACACTTCAGTAAACAAAAAAATTAATGTAAGGTTCTTATTACAAGAAGAAGTATACTTGTAGAGTCACAGGACTTATTAATTACCTTTCCATAACATATTAAATCCTTACCAGCTTGGAAAATACAGCACTTATGTCAGATACTGAAAAAATACCGTTAAGATTGGGGTCTTTATATAAAAGTACATGGAAAATAAACCTGTAAGAAAGACACTTGCAGAAGTACAGCCCAGAATTGCTCTTTTGAGTTAATATAGAACAAAACCGGGCTTTTGAGAGCAGCGAAAGACCTGGCTCAATATTTTAGCGTCTCAGTTTCTTAGTGTTTGAAATACATTTGTCTGCAATGACAGTAATGTTTGTTGCCAAACAGTTTTGAAATCAATTTGATACATGCTTTGGAATGAGGCTGTAGTCACAGAGGAAGTATGGTAATTTCCAGGCACTTTGGAAGATCTCTATTAGCTGCTCTGGCTGCATAAACTTAGGAAGTCTGAAGAGTCTGAACCTTTTTCATTTACTTCTCTGCAGAGAGAGTGAGCCGTCAGCCTTATTTTAATCCTCTTCCTTACTGCATGAGCTTATTGCTCTGTTAAAAGGCCAATACAGGCAGAAGTATTTTGAGGAGGTCAAATATCCTTTCACAACTACTAATGTGATGAGCTGGAAAACAAGATGGGACACTAAGAAAGTTGCTGTTCTGAAAAGAATTTGAATCCAAACAGATACAGACTCAATACCAGGGTCTAAGGAAGTTTTTACTGATGTTGTTTGCTTTTATTATTTAGCACTTTCATACTGTTCACTGCTATTTTGTTTTCTGTATTCTTTTTCTCATAGTATCATCAGATCACTTGGATAAAGTGATTAAGAAGATTTGCTTTTAACACGGTGTATTGATAGTAGTCTGTCAGCTTTACTGTGGTACATTTCCAGCCACACATGTAAAAATAGAAACTAAAAGGCAATAATAAACTAAAACAATACAGAGAATTTCTAAAGGAGCTAGGAAAACTTTTTATTTCAGTGTTATTCCCTTTTGATATCAACAGGCAGGCATACAGGAGCCTTCCTAGTGAAAAGACTATGACAGCATGAATATCTAAGAAGGAAATTAAAATAAGGGAGAAATGGATACTACAATTTTTTAAGTACTGGTAATACAGATGAAGAGATGGTAATTAAGCATAGTGTATCACAGGATAAAAAATAACGATGATTTGAAATAAATTATTTGGTACTAAGAAGAATATCTTAACTATAATTTTGTTCTATTTTGTATAATTTGCAATGCTTCCTACATAATGGAAACAATTTGCATATCTTTTAGAGGTGTCTTTGACATGACTGACATATTTCGTATGTCAGGCTGTTTTTTTCTTTCATCCTCTCCCCTGATAATCAGTCAGTGGTTGCAAAAACACTATCATTGCTACTCTTTCAGTGGAATTGTCACATAAAATACAAAGAGGAACTCTAATATGTTGCCTGAAACTGCACATATATCTCAATACTCACTTTATCTGAAAACAAAAACAAACAAAAATAATAATTAAAAAACCCCGTTAAAATTCTGTCAGAACATGAGTAGAATCTGATCTCCTAGAACATGTGGTTTCAAGATCTTAGTCCATCAAAGGATGTTAATCACTCTCCCCAAGATAGCCCTGCCTGAGAAGGCTCACAAATTTTCAGAAGAAATCCTCATTAGTGATGGGACTGGATTCCTCATCAAGGCACTTTTTTTTCCTCACTTAATTGCTAATGGACTCATACAAATCCCATCTGAACCCATTGAATCTTTGAAATACTGTAGAAAATAGTTTGGAGTGTCAATATTACAAGATAACGCGTGTTACCAGTTCCTGGTTGACACAGTGTAAGTCAGTGAACAAACCAATTACATTTCTGTTATGGTCCCCTTAATGCAAATACAACTTGTATCCTGGGAGTCCCCCCCTCCTTGCTTTGCAGAGCATTCCTGCAGAAGTATTTACTGTGGGCCTTGTGAGTCTTGCTTACAGCGACACAACACAAGGGGCAAGCACAGAGGATGGGCAGGATCCCTGGATTAAAACTGGCACAAGAGAGGCTTGTGTTTAGGTGTAAGTAGCCAGGAGTGACTTGATACCATGGTGATAGGGGTGATAAAAATCCCTGCATAAAGACAATGTTGGCCATTAAAGATAAAAACATTGACAAGTATTACTTTGGATTAATACTTTAGGTTGTGGTCAAGTGCTCTTCCTACAACATCTCTACTGCTTGAAGAGATTTTCGCTTCCACCTGCTTCTTGTTGCTTGTGTGATCACTCCCTAGTCCATTTCCAGTGAAATAAGCAGGATTAAGTACTTTATGTAATTTAGATCATTCTGATGGATACTGCTCAGACAGTCTTTACATAAGGGTACCCGCTAGCAGCTATGTGGAGGATAGCCTCCAGAACGATGCCAGCAATCAGCTGGCCACGGGACAGCACACAGCTTAGGAAAAGACTTGGGTCCACAGATTCAGATGCTGTGAAAATTACTTTTCCTAATTTTTCTGGAGAACAGTGATATCTTCTCAAGCATTGCTGCATTGTAAGTATTGGAAATTCCTGTTGTCTGTCTCCATGTCCTGAGTTCTTAGTTTCACTAATATTTCATGTTCACAGTTATTTCTTCTGGATGTTCTGGTTGACTTTTCTTGTTGAGTGGATAGACTGGTGTAAGGATATTGAGTGAATGTGGAGGTGTAAGTATATTCTCTACTCAAGAACCCTGTCTTTAAGTATTAGTAACTTTAATAAAGAATTTTTATAACTGTCCCTTTGTGGGATGAAAGTACCTAGAAGAGGACCCAGCGCTTTAAACAGGATGTTTGAAATCCCATCACATGCAAAATTACCCACTGTGTTCCCATGTAAAGAAAGGAAAAATCCTTGACCCTGACAGAGCAAAACACTTGGCATCTGATGGCTCTAAACATGTGAATAATCCCATTGCACGCTACAGATTTACTCTTGCAACGATATGCTCACATGACTGTTAACACAAGATAGAATAATAGACCATGCCATCATGAAGATGCCTGAAGAGGATACCACTACTGCAGTAAATATGTTTAGCCCATCCACCAGACTGACTCACTTAGTCTAAAAACTAAACCTCAACAGTTCAGGATCATTTATGATAGAAATACAGAATTTCTTTCCTCTTCTCTGCCAGGTTTTGACTTTTCATGCAGTTGGTATGTTAGAATTTCAATCTTCATGAGTTTGAACAGGAGAGAATCATGCATATTAACAATGCATATTAGTTTTCCACAGGGATACCTGGATCGTAAAGAAATGCTAAGCAACGCTGCACACAAAATAACATGTTTAGTTGACTAAAGAGTTGAAAAAACTATGTCCTCTATAACTACAACAGGAACTTGAAATTTGGTGAGCTATTGCTCAGTCCACCTAAGACTGTCTCCTTATTAAATATTCCTAAGACTGTTTCCTTATTAAATATTCCAGATATTACAAGTGTTCCACTGGCAGTTTAATTACTGATGTAGAATAAGGCAGGTTAGAAAACACAGTATTCACAAAGACAATTGCTAAAGAGATGGATGGTTCACTTCAGCTTTTCACCATTGCTAGTGTTGGTGAGGATATACTGGGAAACTGGTACCTTAGTAGTACATAAAAAGGTAAATAAAGTCATATGTTTTGTTTCCCAGGCTGTGAAAAATGGCTAAAATTTCTATTGCCCAAGTAAAAGTGATAAGCCCTTTCACCTTCAACAGCACAATTGTTTTTGGCAGGAACTCTGGAAAGTTTTAATGGAAAAAGGCTAGCATAGCTGCAAGATCAAGAGGTGAATGTCCATGTGCTCTTTCTGCAGATAACTGAAAACACATTCCCAAGATGACAGACTTGTCTTGAGTATTGTTACTATAGCTTGCTTAAGTGGAAAAGTAAAATAATGGCTATTAACATATATTGGCTGTATATTGTAGGGAAACAAACTCCACATTTTGGGTTGCTGCCTCTTCAAAGTTAATATTCCACAAATATTAGACAGCAATTTCCACCAGGAAAAGAACTCATTTATAATCTTAGGATATAGATAATCTTCTTTTTCTAAGTAAATCTCTATGAAAAAGACATAGATGATGAAAATGATAAAAAGGAAAAGGAAACGATTTTGGGAAGCAAACTACATGAAAGAAAAGTAGTTTTAATGTAGGTAGTTAATTTAATCAGTTTTAATGACTCATAAAATCAGAGGGTTTTTTTAAATTTAGAAACAGGAATGAAAGTCTATTCAAGGACTTGCTGGGGATGGTACTTTTCTTACCTGTTATTATACTTGTAAGCAACTTTTTCATAATTTCAGCCAGGCACTACAATATGATTAAGCTACAGGTGAGAGTGTATTTTTGCATTTTATAACAGCAGTGCAGAAAAAAACCAAGTATCTCACTTCACTCAAAAAATGCCAGAATATCTGAGCTTTACAAGTGTCATTTTGAGCTTCTCTTTTCACTCGGTTACGATGAAGCCTTCAGCCAGCAGGGAGCTATAGTTCAATCATTATTTATGTGTATTTTAATAATTTGAATTTTTTTTATTTGCATATATGGATAGTAATCAACAATAGAAACCCATCAGGAGTGTAAATGGTGTTTTGAAATATATTGTGGAAAAATATTCAGCGATTAAGCTATGGTACTTCTTTATGCAGTCATATTTTGGAGGCACCAGATAAACCCTTTGTGCCTGCCTGTTGCTAATAGACACCTCGATGGAGTATTTTGCTCTCAAGGCCCAGAACTTCTGCTTTTTTTCTCAGTGCTTTTATGCCATTAAAGTTCTTGCCCTTGACAGTCCTTGAGTGAACATAATCCAAGACACACCACACTTTCTGACAGCCTCTTTTAACAGGCATTCCAATGCTTTTTTCATACTTCATCTTTCATGCAGACTTAATCACCTTCCCTTGAAGGAGAAATGATACTGCTCACCTACAGCATTTCTAAGTATACAGTTCATTGTTTAAGTCTCGCTTTTGAGATTGACAGTGAATTCCTAAGGAGGTAATTGAGTTCTAGTTAATTAAGCTTTGTGTTACTTTTTGGGAGGTTTGATTGGGATTTTTTAGGAGTTTAGTAGTTACATAACTTTCTGATATTTTTAGGAGTTTTGGTTTTACTTTTGGGGGAATTTTGCAGGCTATCTGCCAGTTCTCCTTGGCAGTTATAATGATAGAGTATTACAAAAAATACCCTAAGAATGTTTTTGGAAACTACACAGTATCAATCAGTTCTGTTTATAAAATGAGTCAATGTAATATTTCATTAGGAATAAGCATCAAAAGTGATGTTATGAAGATCTGTCTGGTGTCAGCTAAGCTTCAGTTTTATTGTTGTATTGCATGAGGTAGTACTCAGATGTGTAGCATTTATGTGCCACGTTGTTCTCACATCACTAGTACCATGAAGGAATTTAAATGCATAATTTTTATTACACTTTGGGCTTTGTGCAGTTGTTCCAAGAGCACTTTGAGCTGCCAAAACCTATCACTGTCTGATGAAAGAAGTGATCCCTTCCTGCCTTCCTGGCTGCTCATTTCTGCTTCAGGGTTGCCTAAACACTGAGCTAGTGCAGGTTTCTCTGGCCTTACATTGAAATGGAGCAATGAAATGCTCCAGCTAAGACTAAACTGTCCAAAAAGCTGTTTGGGAGCAGCTTTGGTGAATTAGGTGAATTAAGTTGAATAATCTTATTTGACCCTCTGTTAAGCTCAATAGGTATGGTCATTTCCAGAGGAGCTCCTGTAGCTCTGATAATTGAATCTTGTCATTACAGAAGAAATGCAAAAGCACAGCCACTGCCCCACTGGCCCCTAGTAGAGCTTTGTGCACCAGAGTCGTAATGGGAGGGAAGGGGACCTGGGGAGGCATCTTCTGAGTAAATGCCCCTGGAAACACAGAGGTGCTTACGATGCTGATACCCACACTATGCTACGAGCGTGCTCAATGAATGATGCTTGCCACACTGGTTCAACAAGGGTAACTTGCCTCACTTTTACTCAAGTGCTGTTAAGCTACACAGGAGGAAGAAGGAGCCAGGCTTTGGCTTTCCTTCATTACAGCATAATCACTTTAAGTCTTGCAGTGATCCTGTGAAGTGTGGTGAGCTCGCTGCCTTCCACCCCAGGGGCACACTGATGGCAATGTGCCACCTGGGCTGGTTCTGCCAGGGCAGTGACAGGACTTGTTTCCCACATGCTCCCTCAGACACATTTATTACGATGGCCTAATGTATTCCTCCAGGGGTTTTGCCAACACTGGTTTCTTCCTATGTACAGCCAGACCTGTGATTCAGGGAATAGGCAATAAGTATCATTAAAATTCCTTCTACTTATTTCCAGAGAACTGAGCTTCTCTTGCTTCCAGCTGTGTGCCCTGCTAGAAGAGGTGCCAGCTGAAATTGCAAATGTCTTCCCTATGGCTAAATAGGTGAAAGAAATCATTGTGTCTCAGTATTGTCTTTCTGCTCCTTAGGAACGGGAGAACTTTCCAAGGCTGCAAGACCACTAAGGCTAAGCCTTATGGTATCCTAGCACATGCAATTGCATAAAATGAATTCCTCAGTCAGAGTTTTGTTTGGGTGTGCATGTGTTTGTCCTGTAAATTTACCTACTCTCTCACTGTTTTGAGGAAAGCTTGTGCTGGCTTTGGTTGAAGTGTTCCTCCTGCTTGGACATGGGCTAGACCTGTGTCCCAGACAGCCCTTGCAGGGCAACTTACTATGGAAAACCATGGCTTTGTGGTGTGAGAAGGGACATATGCCTTCTCATCACAGCCACACGAGGAAGCATGAGCATCCAGCTCTGAGACCACAGCATCCCTCTCCCTTCTTCACAGCTGTGTGTTCTGGCAAAGCACGGCTTAGACAGATTTATCACATCCACGGAGTTCAGAGGTAGTGACTAACACCTTGCTTCATATTGAATATGATTTCTTTCCTCCAAGTTTGTAACTTGCTGCTGCTATGAATTTCAGAAAACTTACTTTACTCCCCTGGAATAAATAATAAAAACAATCGGTCTCCATTAACATACAGTGATTCAACATCCTGACATTTATGAGTTCACAGTAGGAGTTTAATTAATTAAGGATGATTCTGCATTCTTCTCAAGCAAGATTGGTTTTTTTGTTTATTTTGTCATAAATAGTCTTGTATGTTGGAACACTTTGGAAAATACCAAGGAAATATGCTTCCCTCCCACTTTGAAAATATCCTCCCTCAGCATTTTTGTGTGTTGTTTTTATTATCTTTGCCTCCAGTAAAAACCCTAAGATAGGCATGATTTTCAAGGAGAAGGCTTCTGTACAAACAGCCTTCAGTGTGTGTTAACAGATTTAACAAAAGATTAAAGAGAAGAATGAGATTAATAGGAAGTATGAAAATAAAAAGGCTAAATCAATCCTGCCAATATTCTCAGGTTCAAGTTTTTGTTTCCCTCACAGTGAAAGTATATGTGTTGCAGCCTTGCATTTTAAAAAGTATTTTTCAACATAAATAAAAATATTCTATTAAATATAAAAGATTGCTGCTTTTGAGATTCTATTCTAAAAAGAGGGAGGGACAATAATAAGCTTGTATTGCAGCTGAGATCAGCTCTATAGGAGTAAGAGCGGGACAATATCCTCTGGTGACAGGAGAGAAAGAACAGGGTAATGCAGCAAGAATTCAGATTCCAAGATAGCAGATTTGAGCTCAGGAGCCCTCTGATCCTGTTAGCATTACAGAACTGGAGCAGAGCAGGAGTAACAACTGTGGTGAGATTCTTCCCAGAGCCCGAACAGTCTTTCCAGATCCAGCCTGACAAACAAAACTTCTACTCTTCCTGCTCAGTGTAGCAGAGAGAAACTCTCTAGCCAAACGCAAAGAAGCTGCAGAGCCCTGTGGGCATTTCTCATCTACCTGCCTTGTTTGTAACTGTAAGTCCTGCTTGCAGTGCTTGATGATGCTAGCTTTGACAGTAAGTGCAAAGCAGTAAAGTGCACAATGCTGTTGATTTTCAAAAAAAATTGAAAATAGAAAGACTAAAAACTGGAAGCACGAGTTCAATTTTTTTTTCAGCAGAGTCACAACTCCATCCATATTTGTGGGTGTACAAAAATCTGAGAAGTAAGAAGTACTATATACTAGTGTATCAAGCCCACCTCCTGGCCACTGTGTCTCTGCCTGTTCTCCCAAGAGGAAAGGATACTTGGAAAGATGCAAGGTTGGCACAGAAGGGTCTTGGAGGGATACAAGAAACAACTACTGTGTGCAAGAAGCATGTCTCAGGAGCACAGCAGAGAGTGTGTCTCAGCAAGACAAATGAGCACACCCTGAGCACAGTGCTGGCAGGAGGGCCAATACCAGTACCTGTGTGAGCACATTTTAAGCTGGCATAGACAAGTCTGAGCAGTCCAACTGCACTGTTGCCAGTGTTAAGATGAGGCATGCAGTCGTTTAGTTTTACAGGTCTGAAATTTTGTTCTGATAAAAAATCCTGATAGTACAGCCTCTGTGTGAACCTGATATCTGGGGCCAGAAAGAGAGAGAGTGTGAAGGAGCATGACTTGGCAGCCCAGTAGCTACAGCGCTTACCTCAGGAAGAGGTTTGAGGTTCTTGTCTCTAACCTCAAGATTATTTGTGGTTTTATGCTTTGAGTATCCAAAATAAGTCATAGCCCATCTCCATTGAGGGACCCAAGCTTCTGGCACTGGGCTATGAGACACCCTCAGGCCTGCTCCCCTCACATCCTGAGGTCCTGGAACAGCAGCCCAGATGCACTGGAAGGATCCTCCTACCTCCCTCTTCTGTAGCTCTGTGATTACGAGGATTGTATAGGAGATAAAAGATATGAATGTGAATTCTACTTGGCCAGGGGATGCAATTAGCTGTCTTAGACAATTAAGGTGAAAATTATTTCAGGAGGTAGGTTACCCGATCTAACAGATGAATACTGCTGAGAGGCAGAAGATCACCTGCTTCCACTGCTGACTTTATGCCAAATCTAGCAGTTATTGGGCAGCCTGTAGACCCATAAACTCCCCAATCCATGAGATGAGATGAGATGAGATGAGATGAGATGAGATGAGATGAGATGAGATGAGATGAGATGAGATGAGATGAGACACCCAAATAACTTCCTGCTGTATAAATTAATTAAATCGTCTGGCAGACAGGTTTGAGAAATGGAAAGGGTGGAAAGGACCACCTTAATCAGGGAAGAGGGTGAAGACCCTCCCTTTCAGCAACAGTGGGTCATTGGATTAGCCCCACAGCTAAGTCCCACATTTCTGGTGTATCCAGCAGCCACAGATGGGCCACCACTGGCACCTGGAAAACTTTCAAGCCAAGCAGGAAACCTAGTGTGGAAATGGCAAAGAAGATGCATAAGTTTCATTTTTTTTGGCCTTACACAATTAGATTTTGTTTACATCCCATTTTAGACATTAAAATAGGCCTTATTTATGCATTTGCCTAGTCTCAGCTTTGAGACATTGATTCTTATGCTTCTGCTGTTAAATTAAAGGCTCCCCTAGTTCTTGTATAACTACTTTCTGATAAACTAAATAATTTGATCCCTTTGATTCTCTTGCTGCAAGGCATTTTCTTCAGCTCTTTTGAGGCTTCTTTTTTGTGGCTTTTCCAATTCAATGTAATTTTCATCCTAAGTCTGCTCAGGACATTTGTAAATTATTTTGTTGATCATTAAAAATGCAACAAAACCCCAGCGCATCCGTGGAGCAGCTTGTTACTCTGTGACTGACAAGACACTAGTCTGAATCAACAATGTTTTCCTATTATACATATGCAAAGTCTTTCTGTCCCTGTACCCTAGTACATATGAGTAACACAGAAGTAAAATAGCAGTCTGGAAAAATCTTTGCTTCACAGAGAGGATCTGACAGTAGAAGACACAACTGCATATGCAGTTCATACGCATAGTGATTTTTCAGGTGTTGCCTGGAAGCTGTTTTATTTTTGGGAGACACATTATTTTTGACTATGACAAATCTGTATAGTTAGTCAAAATTATATGTATGTCTACAGGATTAACAGTGGAAATTGGCATTTTATATTTTGTTGCTTATTCTTGGTAAGACCAAATTATGTTTCACAGTCTTTTTTATTTAATAATAAAAATATGGCTATGGTATGCTATAAGGTCTGATTTAGGTTTGTACCTCTTAGTAGCCCACTAAATCAAGGTGCTTCAAACTGAGAGTGTTTATGTGCCGGAAGTCTGAAACAGACACTTTTAGGTGGAAGACTTACTAAACTGGCATAAATTATGCTAGACTGATCTCATCACCTGGTCATATGTTCATGTAGGTCTTCCCTGGACCTAGCCATATCTCATCTAGCCAGACATCTGACTATACACAGTGCGATCTTTACTTACCTTATTTAACTAGCCCCACAAATGCTAAATTCTGGCTCTGTCTGCAATACTCATCTGAGCAGTAAGCCTCTAAAACCAGCTCTACGAGCCAGCCAACCATCTGGAACAAACAAAGTTAATTTCCAAAACGTACCAACAAAGCAGCCTTCACGCATCCTCTCTGAGCACTGGCTCACAGACAACAATGGCTTTTCTATGTAATGTATTGCAAAATATTTGCAGTTCTGTACTGATGTTTCCTTTCTTTTTTTCCTCTAAACTCCTAGTCATCTATCTCCTTAGTTAGTGAGGATTTAGCCCACCTTTGTAGAACATGAGTTGTATTCAGTAAAATGTTTATCTTAGTTGTTTATCTGATACTGCTTGTCTTTTTACCAGATGAGTCCCTAGGATCTATATCGACAAATTTACTGAAACAAATGTACAGAATTGACTAATTAAAATATTGGATTAATCTACTGTTCACAACTATCCAAGAGGGGTAAAATTGCATCCAAGATTAATTTTGTTCAGTATTTCTCTTGGTACATTTGCTTTTTTTTTCCTACAGAGACTTGAAATATTAGCACCAAATTGTCTGAAGCATTTATCTCTTGCCAATAAGTCTGTTGGTTCAGACCTAGTAAAACATGTTCAAGCTTTTCCAACAGAAGCACTATGTACTCTATGAAGTCTAAATTAGCTTCTTTATGAAATCAGCATTGGTTATACAACTGCCATACAGTTTCATTAAATATGGATTATTATCAAGAACATTCTCTTTGGAGGATTTTGCAGGCTCCTTTCCAAGAGAAACAGAGAAAATTGTTCAATCTGACACACTGGAAGGAAGGAAATAATTGTTGATTTTTCATATTTAAATGCAGTGTATTTCTGCTTGGGTCATGTATCATTTGAACCTGTCTGTCTTCAGAGGATGTTAAAAAGGTACTTTGGGGTAAGTTCATCTGAATACCCTGCAGATGCATTTCTGGGCAGCTTCTTAGAAGACTGGAATTCTCCAACACATCTGATTGTCTTATAGCTTTTTCTGTGCTTAAGTTTCTGGGTAACATTTGTATAGTCTGGTCTTGGGCATGTTCCTTGCAGTCCCAAAGGCTGCTGTGCTCCAAGGTCACACATAAGCTCTGTGTACAAAACCAGTGACTGTTTCTAGGAAATAATGTAGTAAGCTTTTTTTTACTCTCAATTACTCACCAAACTTTTACAGTTGACAATTCACACCCAGTGTGTTTGGATTTTTATTTTTTTATTTATTTCATTTTCTATGACCAGATCCCTTATGCAATTTTCCTAAGACAGCTGCTGCTGTTTTTAAGATGCATTGGAGCAGCAAAGTCTGTCTCTCATCCTATTCTCCACTATCTTTCTTCCCTTTTCTCACTGTGGTGCAGGGAAGTGCTCATCTGGCTCCAGTACTTGGGGATTGGATGAATTTGCCCACTATAAGACTACGTACACTAATGTAGAAAAGTTAGTTAGATAAGGAAGATAATGTGAAACTGGAATCCACTGAAAAACCTGTCCTTTTTTTCCCCTTCTTCAACTCAAACCAATACAGAATTTGGGGTTTTTTTGTGGAAATCAATTTTTAAAAAGCTTTTTATTTGAAATATATGTGATAAAACCTCATCAGCTCATAATTTCTGGAAGTAAACAATATCATACTTTGGAACCAAACTTCCTGCCACTGCACTTCAAGGCAGTAGCAGGACTGCAGTAAAGCAATAGCCCTTGAATATTTATGGTCCATAGGGACTAATGGCCTCTATAAAAAGATGTTTACAGAGGATATAGGATACTGGGCTGCTTGGTGTATAAGCTGTGCATTACCAAGGTGTTTTACTTTTGGTACTAAGAGAATTCCCAGTTCATGGGAAATGCCATTTTGGTTAGGACTTTCACTTCTGTCAAGGTCCAGCATCACAGCAGTAACAAGTTTTTAATATTGTCTTTCCTGCCCTTAAAAGCCATCTTCTGTGCAGCAATGCAATGACAGGAGTGTTGCCATAGGCTGTTTGAAGTGTTCCCAGAAAACTTGGTTTTGTAGGTCAAGACATGGCTATCACAAATCTAAGTATGTCCCAACAAGGATGGAAGAGAACAAGCGTAGCAATGGTTTAAATCATTATGACATCATAATGCCACCTGAGTGCTCACCGAGCTCAGCTCAAAATACAGAAGAGGAAAGAGAGAAGGGAGAGTGAAGACATCCAAGGGAAAACTGAATTAAAACAGCTCACAGATTGTCCAAAGGCACAAAATGGTATTATATTTACAGTATCAGAAGTACTGGTTTTAATAGAGTGTGTGTGTGTTCCCTATACAAACCTTCTGTCCATGAGTAACTGACTTTTTATGGATAAGTAATGGTCAAGTAGAAGAACTTTGTCTGAACACACTTCAGGTTCCATTTCATAGCAAACAAATAAAACTATTTTTATTGTGTTGTATTAAACCTATGATTCTCAAGGTTTGGCAGCAGCAAGATATCAGTTCCAGAAATATATAAGGTTTACCCACACAAGTAATATCACATGTCTAGCATATACCAGCATGCTTGGCATATTTATGGGGTTCACAGTGGTGTTTTTCAGAATGTAAGCTTTTTTTTTTTTTGTAATGTAAGTAATTTTATGCTCCTTATGTTTAATGATAATATAGACCAGTCTTCTCACCCTCCAAATAATATTCTTTGAATAACAAACTGAGTTTGTAAGAGACATCATCTAGAAATGGATGGAGAGACAGGAAGTAAACAGAGGAGCTAATAATTAGTTATAGAAAAGACTTCTTACACGACTTTAGTGGTATAAAAGGTCTTTAAACAATTCTAATGTCAGTGAAAGGCAGTCTGGAAGCTGGAATAATTTATGATGTAAAAAAATTCTTTCTGTAAATGACAGTTAAGACCCCATGTATTTTTGACAGTGTTGAATTAGAACTTCCAGGACTTCCATGGGATATGGCACTGCCATATTGTATAAGAAGAACATGGTTTGAAATGAATGAACAAATGAAAACTTCAGGGCTGAGGGGATATCCCTAACGGAAACATCTTAAAGCAAAAAATGGAGGGGTCAGCCAGTATTCAGAGAACAAAGTGAGAGATTTTTCATGTGTGGGAGGAAAAGAGAGGGACACTGGCCTTCTCATCCGTGCATTTGCACTATAACCCTGACTTTCCCATGTTTGATCCTTTCTCCCTGTGAAAATTTAAATCTGCGGCAAGGTTGGTAACAAACACATCTCTTATTCAGTCATGCAGAACTTTTCTGTCATACAGTATTACAGTAACCCAAACTCAGCATAAAAAGGAGAAATCAAAGCAAAGGATGATCAATTCCATTCCTAACTTCTTTGACTATATGAAAAACAGGATGCAGCTCAACCCCCCTCAACCTCATTCTAGCCTGGAGGTCACTTGAGCAGCAAACAAGCTTTATAGTTTCCACCCAAACCACTGTTGTTTTCCTATGGATACAAAAGGAGGCCCAAGAGCGCGAAATTTTCTGGAAGTGAAAAGCATTTACTGAATGAGCTTTATCCTATGCAAAGGGAACCTATATTCTCCCAAAATTCTTCTTGTATGTGGGGAGCATTTCCAGCCATTTGGAGAGAGACCCTGTTAACAAGTGCATGAGGTTTAAAAGTACAGAAGAGGAAGTTTGCATCTCAAACAGATGTTTGAGACTCCAATTTCAAGTATTCATTATTTACTCTGTGTTAGGACAAGTGGGCTTTCAGAGGTTTCATGGTGAAATAATAATTTAACACTTTATCTATACAGTATGCAATTGGATGCAGAGTTCTAATACTTACACTAAGGCCTGGCAAAGTCTTAGAACTGTTGGGGTTTTTTGTTGGTTTGTTTTTTGCGTTTTTTTGCCCTCCGGTCTATACTCCCTCTTTGCTTACAATAAATTTTGTGAAGGGTGGTGCCCATGACACCATCACATGTTATTTGCTAGGTACACTGCAAAATGTGCTGTTTGCTGATCTAGGATAAGACTTCCTTGGCAGAATGATTGCTCTTTCAGGCTAATGAGTCTATGACGTGCTTTCAGTTTCTGCAGTGCTAGATTACTTTGGAGGATATTGCTACTGAGAATTGAGCATCTGACCTCGCAAAGTAGAGGTATACACCTCCAAGGAGATGCTGAGATCTACTGTACTTTTGTGACAGTCAAAGGCATATTTTCCATTTTTTGCAAAATATTTTTGTAGTAAAATTATTATATTAGTAACACATTAGTTATGCTAGTCCTCTTTATTTTCTGTTGGTTTTGTTTTGTTTTGTTTTTTATTATTATTACAGACTTCCTGAGACAGGATAAAGCTTGATACAAAGCAGTTTTAAGCTTTTTTGTCTTGGGGAACCTCAATAGTTTCCACTCACAGTGCAGAGCCTTCTGTAGGGAACATATATGCCTGACGGTAGCATGGGTGTATTTTCACATTAATTACATCTAGCCTTCAGTAACTACAGACTTTCTTAAAAGCCTAACCTAATCCCGCTTTTCTTTCCTTCTTGCTCTACTTCCTACTGGGTTTTTTGAGTTGAATCTTGTTTCCATCTGAAAGTTAATTTTCTTTCCAGGTGGGAAAGTGAACTGAATTGACTTGCCCAGCAGCTCCCCAGTTGCTTTTCTGCTTCTGGCACCAGAAAGACAACAGAGCTCATAGTGGGGACAGTCAGGCAGCCTACTGTGGTAATTGCCTTGGAATTGTATTGGTGTGGTGTAACATGAGATGCTCCCACAGCTGTCCTTTCCAAATTCTTTAGAAGCAGTCCCTTGATCCTCAGTGATCTGTAAACCACAGAGGAAAACCACTGCTTAACTAATCGGATTATCAGCTAGCTCACTTGCATGTAATACATATCTAAACACTGCTTAATTTGGGGTATTAATTACAGACTGCACTGAAAGAATATGCATAAGTCTTTAATTACATGGAAAGATGTTAGATCTTCAAATTTGTGGCTGGAACTCTTGTTCCAAGGGTTTAAGAAGCTGGTAATTGCTTGTGATAACCATTTTACTCTGTAAATTGGTTTTGGCTGTGTACTGGCAAAGTACTGACTGCTCTGAGTTATGTTGCCAAATGCCACCCAGACTGAAGACAAAACAGACTACAGTTTTGTAAATTTGATATTTCCTCATAAAGCTTCAACATTATCCCGGTTTGTCGTCTTACATATCTGATTGACTGAGTGAATTCAGGCTAAGGGGTTTTTTCCCTCTAAATTGTCTTTATTATAAATTCTCATTATGCAATCTAAAATGTAATCCCTTTATGTTCTGGGCTGAATCAATGAGGGACAGTGCACACCAGTGTGCTTCATATGGAGAAAGTGAATACTGCATGTCCCATGACTAACTTCTTATCAAAACAGCACCAATGTATTTACAGCACTGATGTATTTACTGATCCCATTTGCAACCTCATTATCTGTGAATGGATGCCAAAACCATTCTGATACATGAAAGTGCATTATTTTCAGAACAGATAGTGTCAGTTTTTGAGGAATCTATGAAATGGTTTCTTTGCTAGTTCCTGAACTAAATTGTCACGTGGAGAGCTTGCATATTCAGCAAAGCTGAAAACAAGTATAGGGATAGACAGATCTTTTTGTAATTCAGTTTTCTGTGGAGGATTGATCACACTTCAAAGATTCATAGATAAATCCTTAGAAGTTATTCAAAGAATATTATTTGGAGGGCGAGAAACTGTGAAAATTTCCCTTGGCAAATGAGATTAAATCTTGCCTCTCAGCCTTTCTGAAGGCTTTTTTTTGGCAGTTTGTTATATTAACTTGGAGAAAAAAAATAAATACCCTTAAAACTACTTAGAACTTCCTTGAAGCAAAATTGTGATACAGATCCAGTGGGAAGCATACAAATACACAGAGCAGAGAGGCAAGTTGCAAGCCTGGCCAGGGTTGTGCCTGGAGTCTAAAACCCTTACCAGGATGTATATTCTCAAATGAATAGGGTGAAACTTATGGTGAAGGGAGAGTGCCTACATAATTGCATTTTTTACGTAGCTTTTCACAAAAGCTTTGCAGGAGGGACTTTTGTAGCAGGTTTCTTCACAAAAGAAGGTTAATTCTGAACTATGTCTGATGCATTGGCGATAGCTTCCCTATGGAGATTATTCAATTCTGTAAGTTTGTTCATGGAATTAGTAGAGAGTATCTGTAATAGATACAATGAAATTTATCTCTCAGTTGCTAGTTAAAAAATACCAAAATGTATTGCTTCCAGATTTGTGAATCTTCTCATTTCAGTAACATACTGGATGAATTCGGTACTAGTTAATGAAACTAATAAAAATGAATTATGAATCTGATAATCAGTAATAAATTAGATTAAAATCTCATGTCACGCAGTCTGCAAGTGTAAGAAAAATTGCAATGTCCACAGAACATCAATCTAGTTTTATGGCTCCCTGCAATTGTCCAACCTTCATCAAAGTAATACAATAATCAATTTCATCCATCTAGAATATCATAAACATTTCATTGTTTACTGCTGTACTTCCCTGTACCTCTCCAATATGCACCAAACTTCTCTCAGCTGAGGAAAATCTCATAGCAAATATCACACAAATTACATGAAGACTTCTGACTGATATCAAATACCTAATACCTAGACAATGTGAAAGTCACAGTGAAAAGAAAGAAACAATATCCAATTTAAATTACATACATAAATTTCTGACATAAAAACCTGCCTAAGTACAAAACTATTTTAGAGTAAAATCTAATTAGTTACTAGAAATACATTTCTTGACACATCTTCCCAGCAACTACACAGAAGCTCTTCTCTCAGTCCTGCTCTGCCCCTTGCCCCATTCCTAGACACCTCTGCCTTTTCTGCCCATCAGTAACCTGGCCACAGATGCTGTTACTCTGCCACATTATCTGTTCTACATCCTGCTCTCAGCACAATGCATCCCCTGTGCTGATCCTGACCACCAAAAATACACTTTTCCCTTTATTTTGAAATCAATAATAAACCAACAAATCAGCTGTGTCTATTTTTGCTACAGCTGGGATTTTCAAGGCTGTTTAGTTTTACCTTCCATTGAAGGTAATGGCAACATTTCTCTTCTAATCAATTTAAATAAACCAGGCCAGCATGGATTATCCTCAGAAATCTGACTGTGCTTGTTATTTGAAGAAAACACACTTAAGTCATGAGAACTACAAAGAATCCTATGTAGACTAATTCATCATTGCTTCCCTCTCCAATTTTTACTTTAATATTTGGTAGTAAAGAAGTGCAAGTAGCATTAGGGCTGTAAAATAGTCATAACTGCCTGTTTAACACCTGCCAGTGATATACTCGTAAACAAATCTCTCTGATGGCATCTTAAAAGCAATGAGTTCCTGTGATTCTCAGGTAGCCTTCCATGAGGCTAGGGGTGGCAAGCTCAGCAGAGGAGGTGGAATAAAATGGGTTTCTAGCAATGAAATAGACATTTTTCAGTCAATTCAAAATCTAAAAAGAACTGATGTTTTTTCTGAGGCAAGAAAATACTTCTTTCAGTCTTGTCATAAATACAGCATCTTTTCAAAAAGCTAGGAGAGCTAGACTGACAAGCGTACAAGTATAACATCTACCACTAAGCCTTTTATCAGTAATGCATGGTCATTTTAAAGTAGTTGACTTCACACTGAACCACCCTGTATTGGTATAGTTTCTACTTGTTGCCAGAAGGGAAACAAAGAGGCCCCAGCTGAACCACAGGTTTGAAAAAGGAGCAATGCAAATTAGCCTGCGTTACAGTACCACAATTAAATGGTTTCTGGCATCTGCTGTGGCTTCTGAGCACTTAATGTGAATGCATGTCTCCTACACTGTCTGCATAACACAGATACTCCCACAATCTCTGGAACCTCTCATTGAGAGTCTTCTGGAAAGCACCTCCCATGACAGCAAGTTATTCAGGGCCCTATCCTGTCAACTTCTGAGTGTATTCAAAGATGGACGTTCTGCCACCTCTCTGAGTGACCCAAATTCTCATAGTAAAAAAACCTTTTCCCTCTATCAAGTCAGAATTTTCCATGGTACACCTTGTATCCATTTCTTCTGCTTCTATTGTGCACCTTTGAGAAGAATTTGGCTCTGTCTTCCCTGCAGTCTCCCACTGTGTAGTTGAAGACCGTGCTAAGTATTCTTCTTAGTTGTGCCACGCAACCTTAAACCTCCATCTTGGGGTTGGAGGAGTCATCAGTGAAGGGAGGTTCAGGTCAGGCTGAAGGTACTCAAACCTACAGCTCAACAGCCTAGGACACGGCCTAAGATCAGATGAGAATGGGAATTATTTTTCAGAACTTCTGCCCAGTTCTGCCATTATAAGAAAAGACTGAAGACTTCAGAAACCCAGAGAAAGAGAAGAAAGAGTGGGAAGCCTGGCTCTGGGATTCTCTTGCATTCTGTTTTTTGCAGCAGGAACATTATGAATTTTGCGTGGAAAAATCATTGTGTAAAACATTACTGTTTCTGGGAGCAGAGACTTGGAAGCTGTTGGGTCTTCAAGATGTAGAGTCAGACTTTTTTTTTTTTGGTCTCTCTCTGTGGCCCCAAGAATCTTTTCAGCACTTCATCTCTGTGCAATGGCCCTGCTAAGGAGAGAGGTAGCTAACCACCATAAGGACTAGTTGGTTAAAGTGATTGCAAAAATGCTCCGGGGAAAAAAAAAAAGGAAGTCCAGTTAATATTTCACACACTGCTGTGAAACAGAAATGTGTTATTAATCATGTTTATCATGAGACTGATGAAACCACTAATACATTTTACACAAGGATTTTTCCATGCAAAATAAACTTGAAGGATTGTTGTAAACTTGAAGACATTGGGCAAACTGAGAACGACAAACAGCCCCTGATCAGCCTCATGGGTTTAGGAAAGCAATACACACTAAAGATAGGACTCATCTGGCCAAAGGCAGATAGATGTCTGCTGGATATTATGAAAATTAATTTCTTCCTAAAAACGTCTTTTTTTCCCTAGTGACAGGGAATCTCAAATGTTATCTGAAATGAAGCTCACACCCTGAGAGAGGCAGTACTAAAGGGTAGAGCTCATAACAAATCTGCAGCAAAAAACCCCATATGTTGCCTTATTTAGGGGGATGAAACAGCTAGAGAGGTAAGTGAAGAAGGAATAACATGGAGGGGGCGAGAGAAGCTCTAGGAGGTGTAATGAGAGGGAGGCTGTGATGGTGTGAAGCGGAAGAAGACAGAGGCAGAGAGGGACTAGCTAGTCAGTGACAGATGTACGGAGCTCCCTGAGTGTTCAAAGGTGCTTTGGCAGCTGTCCCTCCTGTCTGAAGACAAATATTCCCAGCAGGCTGTGAGCATGTCTGGAGGGCATAACCCCCAATGGGCTCCTCTCTCTGCATAGTTCTTGGCTGTGTGGTGTCATCTTTGGCTGTGTCCATTTGTTTTTCCTGCTGCCTCCACAAGTTGCTACATTATGCTCCTGTTTAGCAGCTGTGACTCCATCAGATATCTGGTATCAGGTTTTTTTCCATCCGCTGTGTTTTGATAATATCCTGCTGTCTGTGTGAAAAGGACAAGGAGATGTGTCTAGGTTTAGATGTTGCTCCCCACATCTAGGTGCTGCAGTGGTGACAGCATGTGGGATTTCTCCCCTTACATCTTCTGTATCTCCAGCCAGGTAGACTTCAGACAGGGATATCACTACATGACTCCTTGTTTAATGCACACGTGACTTAAGGTGACTTATAGGATGTTTTTCTTCAAGACAAAATAGCAATTGCTTTGAGCTGCCTGGAGGTATATACATTTCAAAACTACCGTTTAAATCTTACCCAAGGAGGGAATTTAAAAACACGTCAATGCAATGCATTTTAAATTATTCCCTGCAAAACAAACACTTGAAACACAGAGCTCAGTACTTAACCTCTGATACATCAGACTTACAATGACTAAATAAACCAGAAAACCATTCTAAAGACACAAGGAAAGAAGCTGATGGTCAAATAAATGTGGTTGGCTGGCAAGATTTGGAAAGTAGTAAACGGTAGTGCAACAGATATAAAGGGACATCATTGCCCAATCGCTGCAGATGATGAACTGAGGTTCATCAGGGCTGCAACAGCCCCTAGTTAGCCCTGGACCAAAAGAGCATCATGGTTTCTTTAGAGATAGCCCTTTGAGTTCTTCAAATATCCCAGGAGTAAAGCTCACACAGCTATGTGTCGTACAGAGTCCATATAATTTAGATTCCTAAAGTCCCAAAGAGAAATCTGCGTTGCCTGTTCCTCACTGTCTAATCCCTAGGGAATTTCTCCAGGGTCTCAAAAAAGATTTTAAGTGCATAAACTTAGCCTGGAGAGATCAAACTGCATACACTAAATGTATATATTGCCTTAAAAGAACAAATTCAGCTTTTCCTATGGCCAAATGTGCATTTAGTGTGTTGGTTGTTTATAGAGTAGCTGATTTGACAACACTGGATTTTGTGGGTTTTTTTCTCCAAATGTTTGAAAATTCACTGTAAGCTTCATATAACCACAAGATGACTCAATAAAAGTCAGGTAATTTTAGAATTAAAGATTCACTGAAGGGTCTCAAGAGCCAGAGTTTAACACCAAAGATAGTGGTCCATCAGAGACTCTCATATCAGGACATTTAGCACTTCCTCCTTGATTTTACGCCATGGTTTGTGTTTTTCACAGATGGCCAGACTATATTTGCTTTTTGCATTGGTGTGCAGGGGTGTGGGTTTCTCTTGTCATCATGGCTAGGCTTCATGAACGAAGATTTGGGAAGGGCTCTACCCACATTTGCTACAAGTGCGCTGGTGACTAAAAAGGCCAGTGTGAGATAGACAAGTCCGGTTGCAAAAGGCACAGCAGAAAGACTCCTTAGGTGGTAAATTCTGCAGGGCATGATTCTTTCTGCGTTGTCTTTTCTCCTCGAGAGTGATCCTGTGTGCGTTCTCAAAAGCATCAGCAGCGTTATAGATGGTGTGTCTCCAGACCTCCCGATTTGAGGCCAGAGTACACCAGTTATGATGATCAATATGGCCAAGGCTGAGATGTTGTTTCAGGGAGTCCTTGTATCTCCTCTTCAGGGCTCCTCTCATGCGGCAGTCGGTGGCAAGTTCACCATAAAGCAAGATCTTAGGGAGGCGGTGGTCCTTCATCCTGGAGACGTGCCCTGCCCAATGCAGCTGTGTTCTCAGTAACATGGCCTCAACACTTGTAACTGCTGAACAGACATATTAGTCACATAATCTGACCAGTGGATGTTTAGGATTGTGCGGAGACAGGAAGTGTTCTAGGAGACGCAGGTGGTGGCGGTAGATGACCCATGATTCAGATCCGTATAAGAGAGTAGACAGCACTATGGCTCTGTAAACATTGATCTTTGTACTTTTCTTCAGGTGTTTATTTCACCAAACTCTTTTATGGAGTTTTCTGAAAGCACTAGTACATGTGTATTATCCCACTTCTGCTCAAGTATGCACCTTCTGGAGTTGCAGTTCTGGTCTCTTGGTATGTTCTTCATGAGACAGTTTGCGTTTTACCATCTCATTTTTTCTATTCTGCGTTTTATTGTGGACTTACAGAACCATAAACCACCTCAGAGGATTTGCTGAATTTAATGTGCTAAGTGTGAGGCTCCCATACTTGTCTCTGGTTTCCTACTGCTGCATCCATGCATTTGTAGCTCCGCTACAGCCTATCCTGTCCTCTGGTCCTGCATGTCAGATGCAGATGATCTGTGGTCCAGCAACCTGATGCCTCTTGTCTAAGAACAGCAAGCAGCAGAGAGGTTGCTGAGCTCTGCCACACTTTGAAATCTGCTCCTGTGTAGGGTGCCATTAATGGGCTGCAGCTTGAAAACACAATCGGCAGACTCCATGCTGCTGTGTGAACAGCCTCCCCTGCTCCCAAATTCACAGCTTTAGCAGGGACCTAATACCGATGTGCTCTGGCTTTCTTAGGCCATAATTTTTTTCACTCACTTGGGAGTGAAAGTAAAAAACAGTAAAAGACAAATTGCATTGGTGAGGCTCAGCAACAGTAAGATAAAAGTTTTACAGGATTTATTTGCCATTTTGTTTTCTTTTGTAATTATAGTTATTACATTGTCCATGTCACACTGCAATCTTGGAGATAGTTCAGAAGACCTGAACTGCAGAGTTGTCTGCATTTGAGATACTCCTGCATGCGAAATAGAACATCTGAAACAAACTTCCAATCATATTACAATTCATGCATGGTCCATTAAAGGGAAGATTTTTGCAGGATGCTAATCTGTCCTCCTTCACAGCTTGTTCTGAGCAGGGTTAGAGCATAGGTGTGCAAAATACTAATTATTGTCTATTACCTAATGCTAAATGTGCAAGTGAGGAATCTATTCCTGTATAATCAAGACTAGATGAAAAGCTGTCTGATCTGCATGTCTGAAATAACAGTTTGTTCGCATTCCATGTCATACCTTGCAGACAGTTGTAATGATTTGCCCAGAAGTCTATTGTTGCACTGTGTATTATCAGGTAGCTTCACTGAATTTAAAATGAGATATTTAGAATATCATCCACCCTGAGAAAGAAGATCTTTGTTGCTTTTGATATCTGAACTGCTATGTCTAACCAAGATATCTGTAATGGATTATTTAATTTAAGTCATCTTCAATTCAGAGTAAGAAAGCCAGCTCTCGGTATATTAGCTTTCTACAATCCCTGTAGGACTTTGGTGTTGTGTTTCTTTGTAGCTGTGTTCTCTCTGGAAATGTGGGATGTAATAAAGGCTGTTTTAAGAAGAAGAAGGTATATTTATGTTTTCTTATATACCTTCACATCTAACAGATGCAGCACTTTCCAGACTGAAGTGGTTTGTGAGATCCAAGGTGGTTATGGAGGGTCACAAATAGCTGTGGTACATTATCATTAGGTGTCGATACTAAGTCAGATCATGATTTGCCAGTAGATGTGAAGAATGCAACTATTTTTGACTCTTGGCTACTAAGAAGAAGAGATGTGTGGCTTGTATCTCTCCTGGCCTTGGAAGGGCTGTTCCTCATATGAATGTTTTCTGCCTGGTTTGCTCAGATTGGGTTCTTGATCCCCTGCAGCAGCTCCTGATTCACTTCTAGGACAGCTTGTTCTGCCTGAGACAGTGCAGGTGTTCCCCAAAATTTGCAGCTTCAGGGACTGAGAATCAGACAGACCGTATTACAGAGAGTACATGCAACCTTACCTCAGGATTTCCTACATGAGTGGGAGTAATAAGACTCTAGCATCTAAAACAATCCACAAAGAACTGGATAATTAAAATAATTTAGTGCTACAGGAATGGCTGGCTTAAGCCACAGGAGTCTGAGTGACAACGCTTTTCATACCTTTGCCTGGCTCTAGGGCAAAAGAAAAGACAAGGGAATGTCTTTCAGTCCTTCACTTTCATTTTTTTCTAATTGTTGCTGGATTTTGCATGGGTTTCTTGGGGTATTTGGTTGAGTTGACACACAGTGAGCATCACGTCCCTGGGATGTAGGCCTGCAGTATGCAATGACTGATTGCACTTCAGGTGATGAGGTGGAAGTGTGACCAATGGGTCACTGCACAAAGATGTGACAGGCCAGTGACTGTATCAGCATGTCCTCTTGGTGTCACTGAGCTTAGAGGTGGCCTTTCCAAGCCTGGTTGCCACTCCAAGGCAGCAGGGGTGCATTTGAGCTGCCACTGCTGGCATTAACTTTGCTTTCTGAGTAAGACAAATACAGAATTTGATTTTTATTTCAGTTAGGTTTGATACTTCTCACAGGTGCTAAATTCATCCATTGTTTATTGCTGCTGCTTATTATTTGTGAAGATCTGGCTTTGTGCCCAGCATTTTGATGACTCTGACTCCTGTTTCCATTGATTCTATCAGAAATATGATGAAATGGAAAGCAAGTTTTTTTGTTAGTGAGAATTAAAAGATGCTGTGAAGCAAAGATGAAAAGAGTGTTGTCACCCACCATTTCCATTTATAACATGAAGTGTTTGGATTTATAAAGTGATATCAAAGAACTGTTTCATTAGTATGCATAATCATTTGGGGACAATACCAACTGTGCTACTTGATAAGAAGGACCCACTCAGGCAGTGACAGGTGCTTTGGAAATTTCTGATCACCTAACTACCTCAGGGCAGGCAGGTGAATTTTCAAGGGAGAATACCATGCAGCCCATTTCTCAAGTTGTCAGTAGGGGTGTTTCCCATTTATCCTACCCCCTAATTTCCATTTCTTGATTCTCAAAGGTGGCCATTCTGGAAATACAGGTCAATGAGGAGTGCAGATTCTAGGGATGTGAGACCAGTCTGACTCTGCAAGATGTGACACTGCTTGTGTCTTTCTAGTGAATCCATGTTAGTGACAAGAGGCTTTTCTGTTAATGTAGTATCAGCATCACTTACCTTCCTCAGCAGCCATGTTGCATCTTCTGCCTTTCTTGGTTTATTATATCTCTGGTTTTGTCATTTTCTGGAAGCACAACAATTTTTTCCCCAATGAAGGAATGTAACTATTATGCAGAAAGATGCTATAGTGACACATTCGTTTCAGCTCTATGAATTTCTTTGGAACAGAAAATAATATGAAAATTGCCAATGCAGCAGTAATTAACTACCTACACTTATTTTACTAATGCTGAGGTTAGTTTCTGCCTAGCTTCAGACTCTGTAGAAGGTTGCAAGGCAACCGTGGATTTTGATTCTGATCTCCCAGGTGATTTCCAGCTCAAAGCCCTCTTTTGAGTCAGTCATGGTCTTTCAGCATGTCTCCATCTAGATGCACATTTTGTACTTTTAATCCCTTATAAGCATAATTAGGCAGGCCTGGATTTATCACAAATGCCAGAGATGTTAATCTCCACTCTCTTGCCCTTGCCCCTAGCTCTCCCAGAGACCTGCACTGAGGGCACAAGCGACACCTGGGTGGGAATGGGTGTGATCTGAGAGTTCATGAGGAAGCCCAAAGCTTTCCCTCATGTCCAAGGCAGTCTTGAGCAGCTCTTCTATGTCTAGGACCATAGCACAAACTAGAAACCAGAGACCCAAAGACAAGTGAGGTGTTTCTCCCGGCCCTATGCTGGCAGTGGCTCAGTGACCTGTGGTTTGGGATTTTGCTGAATTGCAAAGGAAAACTGGGATTCGGCTAATGGAGTCCCTTGTCATGTCTGAGTCTTGAATGTGCTTTGTCCCCATTGTAGTATCTAGCAGATTCAGGGCTGCATCTGATGCTCCCCATTGACCTGGCTGCTTTTCCTTTGTCTTCATTAGATTTTTAGGTTCGGCCTCATTACACATTAAAAGACCTATATCCTCCTTTCACTGACCCAGGCTTGACCTCATTTGTCCAGGGGCCCTCTCCTATTGCTTGGGGAAGGAAACCTGTGTTTGGGAGTTGATGTCTTTCTGGGGCTGAGGGTGGCATTGGTGATTGTGTCTGTCTGTGGCAAGCCTTGTTTGTCTTCTGTATCACTTTCTTTCTCTGTAGTTTAGTTCAATGTATGTTCATGAAGACTTTGCTTAAAGGTGACTATAGGCATAGGTAAGGAAGGGCAAGAAAGCAAACACAGCTGTCCTCTGAACCTCAACCACTCCCTTGCTCACTGTGCAAATGGTGCCTGCAGCACTGATGGAATCAAGGGGAAGAAGCTGCGACTTCTGTTCCTTTCAAGTGTCCCTCCATCCACCTGCAGCACTACAGAGGGAATATACTAAGGAAAACATGAAGTAGATTAGGGTAGGTAGAAAAGAACAACATTTCAGTGTGCTTTTCCTGTTATTTCCTAAGGAACTGCTGCTGAAATTCAGTTTCCAGAGATGTAGCTGTTCTTGCAAAAGTGTATTCCAATGTAAGTCACTGTGTTGCTGTCATTTGGATGATTTTATTTGTTGGTGTACATAACCAGAACTGAAACATATGTCTATGTACTGATGTAAAAAATTAGAGAAGAGTTTTATATGAAATTATTTACAAAGGGAAATAGCTCCATGACTGCCCTTCCTTTGGGTTGCTGTGTGTCTCCTGTTTGATAACTACACCGCCCTGTGAGTAAGGGTAGGTGGGGAAGAAGCACATTTCAAGAATGAGTTACTTTGTTCCTGAATAATAGTCTGCATGGGTCTGAAAGGTAGGCATTGTCAGAAATCCTTCATCCCATGGAAAAGCTTAGAGGTCTAGACCAGCACAGAGGATTGGATTTTTTATGAATGGCAAGGCTGTTTGCTGGCAAACTCTGCACCTTTTCATTTTCCAGGCATAACCAAGTGCTATGTTTTCTGAAATCAGCAAACATTTGCAAGAAATTCGGGCTATTTATGTCAAAAGTAAAAAAACCCTGTATTTTGAAATGTGCTATTTGGCCTAATTCAAAAGAAGTAGAAATATTTCTATCTTTAAAAGTAATACATTAATTATATTGCAGTTGTTAAGTTAGAACCTATAGAGTTTCAGAGGGTGACAATTTAGTCCTTTAAAACTGGCCTTTTTAAAGTATCAGGGGAATCTTAGGCATTATATAATGTTTGTTATATATAACAGATCTGTGTACTTGTACCTGAGTCATCACCCTCCTACTTGTAATGCTATTTGTTTACTTAAAACCAAAACATAAGTCTCTGGCGAAGCCATTGCCATAAGCAAACTTTGAGCAATTCGACCAGTGCAATCATTTCTCTGAGGGGCTCGAACTGTATAAATTCTCATCTCCATTGGTAAACACCCCCGGGTGTGCCAAGAAAGCCAAAGTAAATGACACTAAGTTTAGGATTTTAAAAAATTTTCCTTTAAAACAAAGATGCTCTTTCTCCCTCTGACAGTAATGTTTCCCTCCAAAAACACTTTTCTGCGTAGTTTCCTGTGACTTTATAAAAAGCATGTGCTGAGCTCTTTATTCAGAAAACTGCCCTTCTACAAATAGAGAAAATGATGATTTTAGGAGGCTGAAGTCCTCTGTCAACTGACATTTGGCTGCTGGTTGTTGCACCAGCCTGATTATGATCTGACAGCCACTGTATTCAACTCACTGACAACTAAATATGTGGACCAGTGTGACTGACTGTAGGAGCCATGACTGCTACTTAGCATAACAGGGTGAAAATGTCACTGGGGCCCCTGCAACTCAGAGAACTATTCCAGGAAAAGTCTGGAGTGAGCTTTGTGAAGGCTGGGCTGAGCCGTGTTTTTGTGAGCAGAGATAAACAGGCAGTGTCTGCCACTCACAGAGGGGCAGAAGACAAAACCCTGATGGGATATGCTCCATAGATCACAAGTGAGAGGATGCACTGGCTTTGCTGACCTTATGGAGCTACAGAGGGTGAGTTTCCAGGGGACCAGAAGAACAGCAACACTGTCTTCACATTGGTGATGTTACCAAACTCTGCAGGGGTCAACTACTGTACTAAACTTTTATGATCTGTAAGTGGTTCACTTTCCTTAATAGACTAACATTTCCACAGCACTCATCAAGATAGAAATCAAGCAACTCCACATATGAGTCAATGTTTTCTAAATAATTTTATTTTGGACTTGCTGAGTGCACTCACACAGTGAGATGTCAGTACGGGTGAGAATAGTAAATAAAACACCCACAGTGTGTCACCAATGTCAGAGTAAACAGTTTTCTATTCTGAACAAGAGACTACTTTGTTCCCAATACCTGCTCCTGTCCTCAGGAGCCAGCAAACGAGTTGTGGCCCTTCTCTGGACTATTTGGCCACAGATGTTGCCTTGCCTTGCCAGGCTCCAGGGCAGACAGCCTGGGAGGCCAGCTTCTCACCCCCAACCAACAGCTGAGGGTGGAAAAGAAAATATGACTATAACTCCATAATATCCATCAGTGAGCAAGTTACGTTCAGACTAATACTCTCCTGATTTTCTTGGCATCCTGGCAGTATAGTGGCTGGAGTGGATGGTGGCAGTACCCTGCTGTTTTACTGAAGTCTTCCTGAGGTTCAAAGACTTTCCAGGGTAGTTCTAAACCACTCTTTTCCTTTGGTCCCAACAGGCCTCCAACCATCTGGGCTGCAGACCAGTGTTTGAAGTACTGTGCAAAAAGCTCTGTGTTTCTTGCCCTGGTGAACAGATAAGAGTAAAGGTTGACAAACTCAGAGTCAGATGAAGCAAGAAAGAGTGTATTCCAAGGACTCTGCTCTGTGCCCTGGCTCCAGCTGCCAGGCACTTAAACCTACAGGCTGTGAGCAAGAGATGACATGTAAAATATGAGAGGTAGCCAAGTTTATTTAATATGTTGGCTTTTCCACTGCTCTTAGCACTGTTATCAGAACACTTAATTTAGTTACATGGAGCAAAATGGAAAAACAGTAGTGAACATAAAACGAAAAAGATACTTCCAAGTAGCTTCCAAATCAACTATTAGTCCCTTTGCATTGCTGGAAATCTAATAAGGCACTGATTACATGCAGGACTGATGAGTTTTAAAACATGCTCAGCTTCAGCTTTTACATACATATTGTTTAAAAAGCCTTGGGGCAGGAAAATATGAAGTCATCCTGTCAGGACCTCAGCACAGATACCACTAGGTCTTTTGAGCTGGCTGCTCAAAGGCTTTCTCTCTGTTCCCACATAGCAGCTGAGAAATGGCCAACTCTGTGAGCTTGGGGGTTGTTTTTCTCAGTCATTTTTTTGGAGTGGGACCACTGTAACTAGAGAGCTAATCAGCCCTCCAGCATGGGATAGTCCAGCTAATGGGAAATCCCAAGTAAGGCAAGTCATGTGGCAAGTCCCAGGGAGCATGACAGCAGCCACCAGCTGAGATCCACAGAGCTTACCAGAACTGCAGGCTCCATGGGGATTTGCTCTCCTGACTGGTGTTTCCAGGGGCCTGAGAAGCCAGGCTTATCCATATGCTTTGCCAAAGAGAGAGACTTGACACGTAAAAGAAGAGAGGCCTTACTTGATTGGAACTTAGACAGACAGATGTGCTTCCCACAGCCACACACCACCCTTTCCTCCTATAGTTGCTTGAATACAGCATGACCGGAGAGTGCTGGAGACCTGTGGGCTCATGTCAAAACTGCCTAGAACATGAAATTGAACAATAGTCAGCTCTTTGCTCCCATGTTGACTTGATCCTGTATATAACCAGGATGGGAAAACAGCTACTCTCTGGGATCGTCTCAGACTATAGTATCCTGTGCAGACATACGCAAAGCATGACTTGCTACCTGCACTCTATCTCTAGCTTTTCAACTCTCTGTGCCCTGCCCTGCCTTCTGACTCTCTATTAGGTTGCATTTTGGAGAAGAGTGAAATCTGGCCTCTTCACCCATTCTTTCTCCCACTTCTCTTCACCATGTGTCCTTACTACTTGCCTTGTTGCCAGCTCTGGCACTGCTCCGATTACAGAATAAGAATAACCCAATTCAACTCACAAGAACAGCAGAGAATTAAGTCATGACAAGTAAATAGGGAGAGAGAGGAATGTGGAAATGGGGATGGATAGCAAGGGGAATTGGACGGAAGGATAGCAAAGGCCTTTCTGTGGCAGACAGATTTTAACTTGATTCGGTGGTCAGAGGTTACTGGTGGAGTTGGTATCACAGCTTGGGCTACATGCAGATATGTTATTTAAAGAGCAACATTCCAATATTGATTGATTGACTGATGCTGTGTTACAAGAAAGCTGTACTTGGGAAACCATACAGCTTCGAAGTCCTGCCTCTCTGAGCATTTCTCATCCAGAAGAATCGCAGTTAAAGGAGGAAATTCAAAACTGTCAGTCAACGCGTGATGCAAACTGATCTTTCAGCTTGCTGGATCAGCTGAGCAAGAGACTTGAACACTAATGTTGGGAGACCTTTAGAGGCCCTTTTAGAAGGCAAACTACCTCTTTAAATGTTATGCCTCCCTCTAAGCAGGACATTCAGAAAGCAATTTGAAATCACTCCCACAAGTGTTCAGCCCTGTTTGAAGCATGACCAGCTACAGTAACTTGCACAGCACAAAAGCCAGCAAGGGAGGAGGGAGAATGTCAGCCTTGAAGTATTTGCTACAAAAGATACTAAAAAAAAAGGAGTTATGTTCCCCAAATCCTTCTGAAGCAAAGCCAGGGGTAACTGCACCAGCCTGCTACGGTATGCTGGCACTCAGGCTGCCATTTGACACTCCCTGAGTTTCCTTCCTCCTCTTTGCAGTTTTATTTCATTAGCAGGTGAGTGCCAGCGGGGAAGGGGAAGTTGATGTCAGCATCTGTACCAGGGCTGGGGTGGGAGCTGATGTAGGCTTGCAAGCAAAGCAGTCAAGAATCACAAGGTAATGGGTAAATGAGAAGGCAGGAATTCAAATTAATGTAACAAGGTCCGATGGAAAGACAGCATTTAATCTTCCATGTTATTTTCCTGATTTTTCTGCTGCCAAAGTCCTCTGGCAGTGTGTCCAAGTACAAGTATTGCAATATCTGAATGGACACCTTGGTGCTTCAAAGCTCCCAGGACCTTGAAGGGCAAAGGAGCTGCACAGCAGCTTTAAACAAACTAACACTTTCATGGGAGTTTTTCCTGTCTATGTCAAGAAAGAACTTTTCCTTGAGAGGAGATGAAAGGTCTCCAGCGTTTTGTGCAAACCATCCATCTATCCTCACCACAGCTTGTAAAGTATGTGCTGGGACTGACTGCAGGCTCATCTAGGAAATAGCAGTAATGGCTATTGTTAGTGGGAGGCTGGAGCTGACCCGTGTTAAGCTGTTATTGTACACTGAGCCCTTCTTCCCCTTTGTTCCCATCAGGATGCACTCCAACCCAAGCATGGTCCTGGTTCCTGACTGCATGTTGTGAAATGCTCTGTCACTCCCACATGAGCCGGTTCATCTCGCAGGCTGCAGAAAAACAGGGAAAATAAAAGAAGCATTTTCTGTCAGTTGAGTGAGCTGAATTGGTTCATCAAGTGGTCAGAGGAACAGTAGAGCTGGCATTAGGTGGGCGTGAACACCCCGGCCCAGAAGCAAGAGAGGAAACTCTCTGCCCTGTTTCAGTGGTAACAACCTATTCACTAAGGCATGCACCTTGTGAAACCCTACTCTCTGATGCAGTGATAAAATTGCTCATTTCATCACTTCCTGGTGCAGTTCTGTGAAAATGATCTGTATTAGCCTCAGGGATTTTTATAGATCTTTTTTCCAGATCATTTTGAGTGATAAGAGGAGGGGACAAAACGTGTCACACTGTTGGCAGGTCTGAAGAGACAATAATCTTCATGTAAGTGTGAGAGGGATAAAGAAATAACCTCTTAACTCTGTTTGTCTGCGGCCTGGACAACATCTCTAACTATGCCCCATGGGTACAGTCAGGCAGTATATTTGAACTGGGCTAAAAGATAGCTACTGCCAAAAAATGCCAGGCAGCCTCTCTCCACTTTCCACTTTGGTGCAATCCTGCTTTTCCCCTTGGAGTAGCGCTGATGCTCGTCTTGATTATGCAGTGAGGAGGTCAAGGAGTTAATACAGGTAAAACAATCCCACAGGAAGAAAATGAAGATTTTTCTGCTCACTGAGATAAATCAGGTAATGGTGAAGTCAGACAAACTCCAGCTCCAGCATAAAGAGGACAACCCTTTCATCAGCAGCTGCTGCAATGAGTGGCACAGCTTCATCATCAAGAGCTGTAGGCAGCAAACACATTTTGAATATAGAGCACCTGCCTCATCAGACAGTCTATCTATTTGCTATAGCTGATATATCCAACACTGTGGTATTTAGGGTCCAGATTCAATGAAGTTCAATAAGGTGATGCCAAGATATTTTCCAGAACACCATACTGAACAGGGGTACATGTACAAAGTTTAGAAAACTTAAGCAAGTGAAACAAAATGAGCTCAGTTCATTGATCTGCTTTGGGTAATGGGCATCCCTTCAAAAAACATGAATTTCAGCTTTAGCTTTTCAAATAGTGGACCACAAAGTTTCTTGTTTGTTTGCTGTGTACTTTCATTCTGGGTTTTGCCTTTTAAGTTTGCCTCAGTATTTTGTGGCCTTTTGTGGGCTGCGTCTTGCTGGACTAAGTAGGATCCTAAGGAAATGGTTCTGTAAAACCCAATTTATGGTCGGAGCACCAAAGGGGTCAGCCCTGAAATGGAAAGCAGTTCTCAGCCCCTGCTCTGACAATCTGCTAATCCCTCCAGACGCTGTTGAAAGGATATTTGAGACTTCCACTGCCGGACATATATCAGCATCACATTCTATAGGAGAGTTCAAGGATGCCTACAGAAAGTTTATGATTTGCATTAAGGGCTTTGTGGGTTCCTGCGCTTTCCCTGCCTTGTTTTGTTCCTATGGCTAAGGAAACTTCCCACCCCACCTTCCTTTCCCCACCAGATAAGTTCTTTGGTGCACATTGCAATGTAAATAGACCCCGAATACCTTGCCAGAATAATTAAGCTTTAAAATTCTAGCCGAAGATCCATTGTCACACAAAACGGACCACACAGATAAGAAGAAGGTAATCCAGAATAGCCTTTTACTATCTGCACTTAACCATAAAGGCTGGCCAGAATTCAGGAAGGATTAGGTGCTTCTACAGGAACTAGAGCATTTGCAAACAAAGCACTAAGCAGCTGCTAATGCTTTTTGCTCACAGCTCTGGGCCAGAGGCCATTTCTTGTGTTCCTTCACTCCTTTGCTTTCTAAAACACCGTTACAAAAGGCTATCGAATCAGTACAGTAGTACATCCTCAATAGCAGGCCTAATAAGTACCCCTGTGCAACTTTCTCTTATCTCATGAAATCCTATGGATGGTGTTGTCAAATTGCTGCAATTCTTAGTTGTCTATGTGTGGTAAGACTGTCTAATTATGATATAATTTCTAAGTAAGCAGTCTAAGTGGGTTATCTTCACATTGGTAAAAGACATATTCAGTAAAAGAAAGCTAAACAGACTTAGCACAAAAGATATTGAAAGATAATACAGAACATATATGAATTCACATCCCACTCCTGATTAATAGTTTATTTCATGGATCTGAGCTCAATTTACAAAGAGAAGAGTGACTTCAGTGCTTATAATATTGCTAACATCAGGGTATCTGTTTGGTATGCACAGTGTACAGAAATAAATCTGCTTTACTTCTTGTATATTTTATAATTTTTTGCTATATGATGATGTATTATTCAAACTTGAGTTTTTGAGTTTGTGAAGACTCTGATTTTTTATACCCAGTGGTTTACAATCTGTAGGATGAGGAAAGACTATTGTCTCATTTGACTGAGAGAGCACAGGCATAAACAAGCTTAGACGGGAATTTAATATTACATATAACCTAGTGTAACTGGGAGCTGCTGTTCTACAGTCCTGCTGCACTGCCCACCCATCTCCCTGCGCTGCATCCAGCAGTTGCACAACTGTAACCAGGTCAGCTTAACAAGCTGATGAAATGGAAAATGATGGCTTTTGGCTGTGTTGGTTTTCAAATGGATCAGCTCACAGAAACAGCTGCCCCAGTGGCCCCAGCACAAGTGCAGTGCAAAGCAAACAGATTGTGTCAGGAGGAATGCAAGGAAAAGATGAGGGTGACACTCACCTTGAGCCTTGCAGCTCATGCTCACCACTTATTCAGGTGCAGTGTCAAACTGATTCAACAGCAAGGTAAGAAGACCTGGCCAGAACTGCAGCTCCCTCATACCATCTTGGTGCCACCAGAGCTACACTTTCAGTTGTTCCATGGGTTTCACTGAATTATTTGTGAAGCCAGAGTGGGGGGCTAATGGTCCACCCTTTTGGAGCTTTAAAATATTTAAAAAATTTAACGAAACCTTGTCTTATGAGAATATTTTGTCTTTACATATACAGTGAAATACACAGCAGCATGGTTTTGTGCCAGAGCTTTACAAACTTCATCATATCAAACAGTTTCTTAAAACATTTATAACATTTAAAATAGTACTCATATATTTGGTATCGGGTCAGGATATTAGCTGATATAGTTTGAGAAATACCTACTGATGCTGCATCTATATTTCAGAATCTTTTAAAAGTGTAATGAAACTTCCTCAAAGGGTAAGACTTCCAAAGTTGCAAACGATCATTTAGACCTTTTCCTTTCTTTCTCTCTTCTGTGACTGACGATTCTCAGTCACAACCCAGGAAAAAGATGTGGGTGAAGAAATAATCTGATTTTTTGGTTTTGGTTTTATTATTTTGTGGAGGGGCGCGGATGGGATGGGGTGGGGGGCTGAGGGGAAAGGGGAGGAGGAATGGGGCAAATACAGTATGAAGAAGATGAGGGTGCCTGGGTGTTGATGGGAAGGTTATGGTCACTTGTAATGAATTTCAAGTTTGGAGGAAAAGACTTATAACCTCCAAAATGCTAGATCTCTCATGCTTTATGCTTCTCTGCTTCTTCCAAACTTAAGCACACATTTAACCCTGATGAAAGAAAAGTTTTCTCTAGTAAATAACACACAATTAGGCCCTTAAAGAAATTTGTAAATCAGGCAGTTTTTATTAAGGTAATATTGAGTTAAAACACTGAAGCCTTGCTTGTAAAGCTCTTTTCAACTCCCAAGTACTAAGGTTTGGGTTTTGTTATTTTACCCCCCACCCCCACCCTTTTGCAACTGGGGTCAAAAAAGCCCTGCAGGGCAGCATGGTTTGCGCATGCCTGCCAGGCTGCTCCCATAGCCTAAATTACCAGTAAAAGGACTAGAAATCTGAATGCAGGTTTGTGCAGGGTGGCAGCAGTTTGGATGAGGGGATGCATTAAAACCCATTAAACTCCACGTGATCCCTGAAGCACAATTCTCTTTTATCTTTCTTCTCTCCACCACCCGGAGACTAAAGAGCTCATTTCCATAGGGCTCATCTCCATAGGACTGGGGAAGCAAAGTCTTCCACGGGCTTTACTTGTTTCTGACCCTGTGCTCTTTCTCACAGTATCTGCTGTGGCTTTACAAATTTTATTGGGAACTTTTAAAATGTTTTAAGCATCTTTGGAAGAATCCGATAAATAGAATAAGTCAAAAGAAAAATACAAAACTTTTTGTGACCTCCTCATAAGTTTCTAAAATTTTACTTCACTTATGTATTAGAAATGGGCTGTTTCTCCGAATAATGAATTTTTCCTTTTACTTGGCAATGCATTTCCTTCAATGACTTGTGGAAGTCCTTAATATTATCTGCTGTAATGAAACAACAGGTCTGGGTGGGAAGTCTCTATATAAACGTTCAGTCTCTTTATTTCTTCCTTGGACAAATAAAACCACACAAACCAGCCCGCTGTAGGCTGGGTAAACCTTTCACATAATGAATTGTTTTATGCAGAGGGCTTCTGAGGGGGGCAGAAACTTAAATTTGGTTACTATGTCAGCAAACGACGGGATTTAGGCATTTTTCTCAAGGACTTACGTCTGCAGAAGGCTGAGGGAGAATTTATGGAGCGTGTTGTGCTGACACTCTTCCAGCTCTTCCTCCCCCCGAGCGGAGTAGGCAAGGGAACGGCTCCGGGGGCGGCGGCGCCTTCGGGGACCCCCGAGCACTCGGAGCAGCCGGGGAGAGCTGGGACTCCTTACGGAGGGCAACCCGGCTGCTCGGAAGGGCGGTTCGGGAGAATGAGAGCACCCTTGCTTTTCTTTGTGCTGAGCGGAGATCCTTATTTGTTTTGCTTGGGAAAGATTTGTACATGCAAGCGTCTCCTGCGCTTTCTGAGGAGTCGAAAGAGAGGTAAGGCATCTATTTTCTCTCATGAGTTTCTTTTCGTGCTCTTTCCCCCTTCCCTCCCCAAGTTATGAGCGCCCACCAGCATCCTGGTCCTCCGGACGTGACCGCCGCTGCCGCGTCCCAGAGGTGGCTCCGGAGGCAGCCAGGCGGGAGCGGAGGCTCCAAGGGCTCCCAGGCGCACCCCTCCGAGCTGCCGTGTCCCAGAGGTGGCTCCGGAGGCACCCAGGCCGGGGAGAGAGCTCTGCGGGCTGGCAGGCACACCCCCTGTAGCAGAGCCTCCGCCGCAGCCGTAGGGATGTGCGGCTCTGGGGGTCCCGTGGGACTGTGGCCCGTGGAAAAGCCTGAAATGTAATCCACGGTCGAGCGATGCTATCCCCAGTTTGAGGTTATTTGGGGGTCATGAGTGCTTGTGTTAAATTTTATTATTGCATGAGATAGGTCTTGTGTGTTCGTGAGGTCATTCCTGCTCATGCCTGATCTGCTAGTATTAGAAATTAGTTAGGATGAGTGAGGAATGGTAGAAGTTGCTGAGGGGGATTCAGTGCTGTCTGGGACGGGAGGAGATGTGCAGGAAGCTGCCCGTTTGTAGCTGGAGTTGTTCTGTGCAGATGTTCCACCGTCCTTCTGTGCAGCTGCCCACGTGTCATCCTTCCTTTTCCAGCATAGATCTCTGGTAATTCCCCTACCCCATCCTTATGTATCACGGCTAGTCTCATTTGAACTAGTTTGCTCATGGGATTTTGGAATTCAACACTCAAGCACATTTTTTTACTGTGAAAGTGAAGCCAGTGTGTAGCATTTTCTGCTTCCTCTACACCCACAAACTCTGAGTCTTAAAAAGCTTCTGCCTCCTCAACTCTGTATAACAGAAACGCATGGGGCCTCATGCACTAGACCACAGAAAATTCAACTTAGTGATTCTGTAGGAAAAGAACAGCTGTGTGGAAAGATCAATAAACACAACCAGTTGCTCCAAAAGTCATAAAATGGAAAGCCTTCTCAAAATAAAATATGTGGCAGGGGACCCTGGCTCCAGACATTGCAGGAGAACTCCTGGGAAATGCAGTTATTAGTGGGAAGCTTCAGACTTGTTTTCTTTCAGTGGTTCCACACATACAAATATTTGGTTTAGGAGAGGAAATCACAGTGGCAGGAAGAAATACTTACCTATGGAAAAGGAGAGCTTGTTTACGCTTAATGCATTGGAGAAATTGTTCATGAATGGTTTATATCAGTGAAAATAAAACACTCCCAGTGCTGCCAAGGCCACAGACCTCAGGTGAGCTGTGTATATGTATGCTGGCTGGTCCTGTGGGCTGAAAGTGTCTGGGGCTACTTCTGTTTTATTCACTCTTAAAAAAAAAAAAAAGAATGGAAAACTCTTTCAGTGAAATTTTCTTTTTTCTACATGCCTTTTAGACATCACTGTAGCTCTTTACTCCTTTGCATGTTTTCCTAACTTTTCCCTCACTGCCAGAGAGAGGAATCCTTTGGGAAGGCCCAGTTTCTCCTTGCTGGATCTCTCTTGCCTCTCCCTAACTATCTGGAACCCCCTCTGCCCTCTTCGCAGATGTCTCCTTCCCATCACTTGCTCTCCTCAGCTTCTGGTGTGGTGGTCTTTCCCCATCGCTCTCACATCTCATCCAGCCAGGTCCACTCCTGCTGTCCCAGCTGGATCCTGTTGCTGCTTTCATGTGTGCTCACACTGGCCAGCCTGTGCCACCTTCTCCTGGCTCTGTCACCACTTTGGAGAACCTTGTTTCTTTTGGGCTTTACATGAGAGCACCCTGTCTTGACAAGTTTCCTAAGGAATACCTCAGGCTCCACCATGATGTCCTGTGAAGGAGAAACTTCTGCCTTGGGTTCTAGCTTTGTTGCTGGCAGAGTATGCAGGATTAGCAAATTTGCAGATGACACTAAGTTAGGGGGGAGTGTCAATCAGCTGGAAGGTAGGAGGGCTCTGCAGAGGGACCTGGACAGACTGGAGAGTTGGGCTGAATCCAATGGGATGAGATTCAACAAGGTCAAGTGCCGAGTCCTGCACTTTGGCCACAACAACCCCACGCAGCGCTACAGGCTGGGCACAGAATGGCTGGAGAGCAGCCAGGCAGAAAAGGACTTGGGAGTTTGGATTGACAGGAAGCTAAACAGGAGCCAGCAGTGTGCCCAGGTAGCCAAGAAGGCCAGTGGCATCCTGGCCTGGATCAGGAACAGTGTGGCCAACAGGTACAGGGCAGTGATTCTTCCCCTGTACTCAGCACTGGTGAGGCCACACCTTGAGTACTGTTCTGAGCCCTTCAGTTCAGGAAGGATATTGAGGTGCTGGAGCGGGTCCAAAGAAGAGCAACAAGGCTGGTGAAGGGACTCGAACACAAGTCCTATGAGGAGAGGCTGAGGGAGCTGGGGTTGTTTAGCCTGGAGAAGAAGAGGCTCAGGGGAGACCTCATCACTCCCAACAATTACCTGAAAGGAGGTTGTAGCCAGGTGGGGGTTGGTCTCTTCTCCCACGCAACCAGCAGTAGGACAAGAGGGCAGAGTCTTAAGCTGTGCCAGGGGAGGTTTAGGTTAGATATTAGGAAGAAACTTTTTACAGAGGGGGTAATCAGGCATTGGAATGGGCTACCTAGGGAAGTGATGGATTCTCCGCCCCTGGAGGATTTTAAGATGAGACTGGATGTGGCACTTAGTGCCATGGTCTAGTAACCAAGGTGGTAGTGGATCAAGGGTTGGACTTGATGCTCTTAGAGGTCTTTTCCAACCTGGCTGATTCTATGATTCCATGATTCATGCAAAGCTCTGAGTGCATTTACTCCACACAGGCAGCTGTAGAAGTGCCCAGAGGTTCCACTGCCTCTACAGAGCTTAACACAAGAAGGGTTGCTTTTCTTCCCTTCCCTTTCACATTTCTTCATGAAGCTTTCTGATAGCTCTGTGCCCATGAGCTTAGGTCTTGAGGTGTGACTGATAGACAAATTAAGATTTCTAGATGGTTATAAAGCGAAATCCTAAAATTAGAATAATTGGTGTTGTGTACAGGTTTGTACACATGTGAAAACTTATCAGTAAAACTACGGCATTAAGTTACACCTCTTCACTCAAGTAGGGATTTGCAAGGGGATCAGAGGGAGTGGTTGAGACCCTACATCTCCCCTGGCTGCAGCACATGTTCTGTGCTATGTGCTGGGCCCATCAGTCCCTTCTGTCATTTCCTTCCACATATCCCAATACTGGGCCCATGGAAACACCACTAGTGACCAGCTGCCAGCTGGATGTAACTCCATTTGCCACTACACTCTGGCCTCGGCCACCTAGTTTTCACTCAGCAAACAGTGCACCTGTTCACAACATGAATAGCCATTTTTCCCAGGAGAAGACAAAAAACCATGGCTGCACTGAGTGGTGTGGATACTTGTGACACTCTGATCTAATTTCCTGGTTGGAGATACAGGAATCCTGGAAAGCTGTAGGAAAGCCATATAATTCTGCCCATGGACAGGAATTTTGCCTCATGGACATGACAGACTATGCTCCCTAAAGCTTTGGACTTGCTGTGTGTCCATAATGCATCACATCCCATGTGCAGGATGTTCACATGCATGGTGGCAGCACACCTGGGGGTCTTGTTGGCTCATTGCAGCCTCTGGTGGGCTCAGTCACCTGTCATCTAGAAATTCTTGGCAAATGGTCTAATTCCTCCTTTTCCAATCAGACTACATTTCTGGATGGAAGAATGTACTATTTGAGCAGGTAAGGCTAATAAGGGAATTCAAAACCGCACTAGTTTTTCCTTGCCTGCCTCTTTCATGCTTTTAGGTGAAGCAACTTGATGGGCATAATTCCTGAAGACATGGTACACCAATCTGATGCACTTCTCAGGGAGAGCTGGAAATGAAGATTTCCTTGTTGGCATTATAAACCCTTTCCAAAGTCTTTTTCCTTTTTGTGGATTAGTACAATCAGCAACCAAACATCAGATGAATGAAGAACAATCAAATATGTCAAAATTTTGAGCGACTTGTCGCATTTCTTCCAGTTTGCAATGTCATTACTGATAGTGGCATTACATGTCATCTGTTCTCAGAGGGGCCACAATCTACCCAGAGAATCACTTATCTAATTACATGCTTTTGTTTCTCCTCTCGTAAGAATGCTAACATGTTGTCCTATGAGGTTTGAAAAGAACATAATCTATTTGCTGTATCTCTCTCAGTCTGTGTTTCTTGTGCAGTTTTTGTCATCTTAATATAGCTGCCCTTTAGATTCCAAAACACAAGGAACAGTGTAGTTTGCCAGTCCTTGATGATGTTCTCTCTGCATATTCTCTTTCAGACTCCAAGAAGGACATAAGCAGAACACATTTCCAAGAGTTTATGAAGCAGCTGCAATAAACTAAAGCTGTTCCTTGGATAAAAAGTTGGTGCCTCTTAATGAGCTGCATGAATGCTTCTCACATGGAATACTTAAAGGGGAGGGGTTGAGGAGAAATTATTTATGATTATTAGAATAATTTAATGTGACTATATCAGAAATATTTCTGTTTTGTGAGGCTTGAAAAATTGTTATTGTGAGCAAATGAAGATGCAGTATCTTTATCTATTTGCTGCCCAATTAATGGTTCCAAATATTGGAATTTCTACTTTTTTTAAAGAAAATAATAATTATGTAATTGCAGATCAACAGAGAGGAGATCCAGAAATTTTATATTTCATGAAATAGTGCCATTGTAGTCTATTCAACGCAACAGTGAGTTATGTCAAAGACATAACTATTTATGGGAAAATGAAGTCCCTAGGAGCTGAACACTGTAATGCTTTTCCTGCCTGTTGCGACACAGCAGACTGCCATACCTGTATGTGTCCCAGCCAAGGGGAAAAGGTCAAGGGCTGCGAGAAGGACTAGAATAAGGCCATAGAGGGTTTTAACTAGGGGATTTTAACAAGCTTCCCAACTAGATGAGAATTACAGCTGTGGGTGAGCTCCTGTGGCAGTATAGAGCAGCAGCAGCAGTAATCTTCATATGCTCCATGAAGCGTGGACAGCTTTTAAATGGCAGTTGTGTAATGAATTGATTTAGCAGGGGCAGGCTCAAGACCCTTTCTGCAACTGTCAAAAGCAAGGCCATCTTCCAGGAAATCATGTATATTTTGCACTGTTGGGGTAGCAGACACATAGTTTGCCGATAGAGAAACCTCCAGTTTTATAAGGCAATATATTCAAAGGTTAGCCAAGACAATGTAAATCTCCACTGTGTAAAACCAGTAGCCCAAATTGTGCAACCTGAACCATTGAAATGTTATTTAAGTAATCTTGGTCTGATTTAGATTTAAGCAAAATATCTGGCACAACTGGCCAATCAGTAAAGTGAAGCAAAAAGAAAAATCACACAAGTTTGAATCTGTTGATTCAGATATTTTATTAGTAGTTGTGACAGGTTTGTCACTCTGTGTAGTGCTTTTAGTGGCTGGCACCACTTATTAAGAGAAAAGAGATTATTTTTCCTGATGGTTCTCTCTACTGTATAGTAGAATTGCAAAATACTGAGATAAGCATGGAGTGAAGGACTGACTCTGGCTCATGTCTTGCATGTTTAGGTGTTACACTGTATTAATTTAAGAATGCTATGATCAATAATTACATACACACAAGTACAAAGACACACATACGATTTTAATGACAAAACACCGTGCAGATGTAGTAGGTAGGTGATGAGAATATGAAGGGTATTATGTTATATTGGTTGTAAGTCTTCCCTTTGACCTTCCTGGCAGACTTTAAATAACTCCTACATGAAGAGTAGGGAGGTAAACTGTCTGTGACTCAGACTTCATTATCTCTGCAAGGTTTATTTCTCTATAAGAACATGTTACTCTACAATAACTGTGTTTTCTGTCATTGATTCCTAGTCTGTAGCTCCCTACAGAACAGACCTTTTAAACTACAAGACAGGGAGAAGGGGTCACGGTCGCTCAGGGGATGACAGCCCAGCATCCCTGCAGAGGCAAAGCACTGTTTTATTATAGGCACAGTGAATGATCTCTTTGAGCCTCAGTGGTGTTTGCCCTTACTGCTACATTTATAACGATCATCACATCAGTTTTTTCTCCACCTGGATCCCTGATTGATCCCTGAAATTGCCTAACCTTCCTCTCTTCACTGTGCACAGCTACTGCTCCTGTCTCCTGTCATTTACTTCTTTATGGTACACAATTCCTCTTCACTTGGAACAAAGTACCCTATCTCTCAGCCAATTCTGCCTTCAGATTTGACTGTAAAATCTTATGAAGTTCAGAGTCAGACTAAAGAGTTGTTTAATTTCCCAGGCAAATCTCCTCTTTTCTTAATATAAGCATCACATTTTCTGTTCTTCATTCACATGGTTATCAGTGTCTACTGAAAACACTCCTTAATCATCCTTGATAATGCACACGAAATGTCTAATTTTGGTTTATTCTCTGTTCTGAGAGAGACAGACAGTTGTTTGTATTATTTCATATTTGAGAATTTGATTTTGCAGTTGTTCTCAAAGTACTGTATGTGTTCTGGAGAAGTTGTTTCACTTGTACTAGCTGCATAATTTTAAAGAGAAGGAAAACACTCTACAGGAATAAACCCCCAATTTATCAGTGAAATACAACAGTATTCAACAGGAACAAAAAACATGGCTTACATTTGCTCCCTGAAGTGTCATTACATGAAGCCAAGATAACAGACAATAATACACATTAATGTGATAAAAAGAGTTATTTATCACACAATTTTAATCCATCTCCAAGTGCAATGCAAATTTCAACAGCCAGTTTGTTAAACAAACAGCCTCCTAAATCTGTATGCACTTATACTGTTGGCACACAGTGCCAAGTTAACAAGGAAAGCACCTACATCATTACAAAGAATTATATGTCTGAGATATTACATTATTTAAGATTCCTATATCTCTTTCCCTTCTTTGTCTTCCTGAAGGGAAACTGTAAGGGAAGAAGAATGTCATGCCTCTTGCTAATGAAAAGCACCAAAATTTTTTTCAAAATTCATCTTTGTCTAAGATTTCTGTTCAGGACACTTAATCTTTGAAACAGTAAATTTTCTTAGTATTGTTCTCACCACATGTTCTGTAGCAACATTTGATTTTGAATGAGAATAAATGTTCTGTATGCTTTGTGAGAATATTTTGAGTCTTAGGTAGGTTGACCATAAACAGAGACACAACTGTACTGAAGAGCTTGGTTTGATTAGTCATTTGGTCTAACAGTCTGACTGAGCCTGAGGTTCAGCAGAAGAGCTGCAGCACTCTGCACACAAGATCTGCACGAGGTACTCAGCACACAAGAACTGCAGCAAAAGGCTGGTATCTACAGTTTTACAGTGGATCATTTATCCTGGGTCCAGCCAGGAGCAAATTCAATCCCTGCTAATACACACAGTTCCTCCAAGCTGTGTGTGATCATGGAAGGGGGAGGTGAGAGAAATTAACACTTGGACAGTATCACTTATGTCTCTGTGTTACATCTGTCCTCTGTATGTGAGTCAGGTGGAACATGCCTGACCTGCAGTTGCAGTTCAGTCTGTGACACCGTTTCTGCTTGGCTTCAAGACAAGGCTCTTTGATCGCATCTGGAATTTTTGTTAGACAGTCAGAATGTCATATTTGGCATTTCTGTATTTGTTTTCATATTTTTATTTTGTGATATCTGAATGCTTTATGCTCCCTGAAAACATACTGGATTTGATTAATTATGTTAAACAAATTAAAGAGCAGTTTAACTACACTGTAACCTGGCTTTGCCTCTACACAGGACTTACCTTACGTATGCTCCTGGCCATCAGCATTGCTTTTGGGAGGCCAACTTTCCCACTGCTGTGTGCACAGGTAGCATCAAGTAAAAGATAATTTGGTGTGCAAAAACCAGCTGTCTTATTTAAAGCCAACTATTTCTTTCATTCACCCAAACTGTCCTACTGGACTCGCCCATTGAACTCTAGCTAAAAGTGACTTTGACTTACCTACTAGGCATCAGCTGCACCCTGTTAGCTTTAATAAGTAATTTATTCTTTATCTTGGTCAGCTTTTGTCATTTGTTTTCCTTATTAAATGAAGAAGTAGATATTTTAATAAATTAATCATCCCAGTGGTTTCTATTTCACTTGTATTTTATAGCTCTAGATTAAACTTGCCAGCACTGCTTACATATTCTGAAGTTGTTCTCTTTCATATGGCTTCCATTTCCTAGGATGAGAAAATAAAGAAGGCTTTCATGTACGTGCGGCAGTAGAAAGTAAGAGTCTGTTGTAGTGTCCAAAGCTCAGATGTTCAGCAACTCACTCAGATATCCTCTTGAGGCAGCACTGCAGCAGCTGCTGAGCTCAGCCCACGTTTTGTCAGTTGTTTCCTTCTTTCTAACGATTCTTTGTAATGAAGGAAACTTTTCTACCAAAGGTCCTAGATTAATTTTTACTATGCTTAGCCTTTCTGTGATGAGGAGTGTACTTCCTTATTCTCTTGTATTTTCGACTGGTTCTTAATTATAGTAATTTCATGTTCTGCTTCCATATGGAAGGATGGCAGCTAAGAGCTTCAAATGAAGCCAGGATCTGTCCCTGCATTAATACTGTTGCAGAGACTGAATTACAACCAGAATGGTTTTTATAAGTCTCTGGGCAAACTGCATGAGTAATATGCTTTAGCCAGTTAACAGACTAAGTAAATCAGATTTAAATAACAATAATAACAATAATAATAATGAGAAGGAGGAGCATATGTCAGATTGCACTGATTAGAAAAATAAAATCAATGCAAAAGCTTAGAAGTTTAGAATTTAGAAGGCAAATCTTGTACAGAAACCCTGTTTAAAAGCAAGTTCCTGACTGATACCATCAATTTGGGAATTGGGTTACTAATGGGAAGAGTTTGGCTGTTTATGATACTACAACATTGATGTTTGAAAGTTGGTTTTTATAGATTACTGGGTTTCTGCAAAGTTCTGTCGCAGAATTTCAAATTCACTCAGAGCCAAAACAATTTTCCTTTTGTCACTTGTCCTTGCTTATGGCAAAGGTCAGCATTTTTAAGTATAATGATTTTGAAGCTGTTTGAAGTAAGCTATTGCCTTGTTCCAGTGTGTTAAACAGGACCTTGTAATTAAAAGTAACCTCCCACAATGAACCAAGGGCTCTGTGGCTCCTTGGCACACTGGGAGGTTTGTTGCTGTGTTGTTAAAATATTTTTATGTTGCTGATGGAACAGCTTACCTATCCAGGAAGAAAATAGCCAAGCTGGCTAAATACCTCATTGTCACACTCTTGTGTAACACACTAGAGAAAAGGTTAATATGGAATGTAATACTTCCTGGTGAACTGGCTGCTGAGAGAGGAAGAAGGAATTTCGGGGAACTGGTGCCATTCATCAGTAAAGCTTTGACTTTTCAGCTTGTAAAAAAAGTTGAGCGAGTTAAATATGTTACTTAAAACCTGAATGACAGCATAAAATACAAGTAGCATGAAGAGAAGCTAGAAAAAAATCAACAGCATGCTCTTAAGGAATGAATTATTTATTTATGATTTATGTATTACAGTCATTGAGATTGTTAAAAACAAAGAATCCCCTCCTAATGGTACAAGAAGCAAGTATGACCATAATTTAAATATGTGGGCAGTAGTCCAGAAACTTAACTTGCATATCTGCCTATATGTCATCTTGCCAACTGTGCTCCCCTTTCTCATTTTCTCCTGGAAACCCATCCTTCCTGTCTGTTACTTCACCTCTTTCAACACTAATGTGTGGGAGGCTGGAAGCACCCAGGTTTCAGTACCCTGTGGTGAGAGTAGGTTTTCAGACACAGTATTACCCGGGCAGGAGATTAAAATCAAACTAAAAGGAATATATTTGATTTGGGCTACCAATTAGTTATGGGAATTTGGTGAAATATGAGGATATAGAATCCAAAGAATTAATGAAAATAGAATGCAAACAGGAAAATATGTGGAAAAGTGCCCCAACAGAACTAGAAAACAGTGTATTCTGCTTGCAGCCTCTGATTTAGGAATACTCTAAACTATAGATTACCAGAAGATAGGAAAGTAAAATAGAGGGAAAATTTTTCTGTATTCATTTTTTTCATGTTCCTCCTTAAGTCACTTGGAGACAAGAGAGTTGGTTAGATGTCCTTTTCATCCAGTCTAATGCAGCAGGCCCTTCCTGACAACTTTCTCTTGAGAATGAGATTCAGAAATCCGGCTATAAATTCTACCCTGGATCTTTCACAGTTTATTTCCAGTGCATATTTTTTATTTTAAATAGTGACATCTCATCTGTTATCTTTCAAAATAGATATATTTCTTGTATTTTACCAGCTGCATTTTAACTTCAGTGTTAGAAACTCCCTTACTTACCATTGATAATATCGAAGAGCTAATGTGCTTGTTGAAGGTTTTACAGTCTTCCTTATGAAACAAGCTCTTATTATTAAATAATACACATTAGCAGCTTTTGCTTTTATGGATGTAGTATGTTGTGTGTTTTCTGCATGATGGCATGAAAAAGAGAATGAGGACGAGAGAAAATTAACTTTTTCATCTTGTTGCACAGAAATCAGACTCTCAGGATGAAGGACAGTGGTGTTTTTTGTGCACTGACAATAGCAGAATCAAAGCAGTGTTACTCCCAAGCCCTACAAAGAATATTCCTCTGCTGAGAACTCAATCAGTACATCATTTTACCTTAGCAGCAGTGAGGTACGCAGCTCCTGGGCTGAGGAACTAATCTTCTCAAAGGCTTTAAAATATTGTTAAAAATAAACCAGGATAACTTAAAACATCTTGCTGGTTGTTAATCTGCTCCCCTCTGCATCTAGTGTCCAGGCTTAATTGTCTTGTATGACCTGGTGATGAACTGGTCTTATGAATAGTGCTGTGCCTGGATTACTTTGCAGTTGCTAACCTAAATATTTGCAAGGAGGACTGCCCCTCTTTCAGGGCCTGCCTTGTATTGTGTGGGGCTGTTAAGATTGAGATGCCTCAATGTAATTGATATAGCAACATGCAGACATACCTACTTTTGTCTTCCTTTCCCCCATCTCCCCTCCAGTTTATTTCTTTGGGTTTTTTCTGTGTTCTGACTATAGTTGAAGATTTGGCATGAACTGTTGGTAAGTGAACTGTGTATTCCATGTTTTTATATTTTTCAATTGAACTTCAAGATAATAAAAAGTAGTGGATGAATGATGGTGAAAGCCAACTCTTTTATTTGCGGAACATATACAGCATGGGAACAATGCTTTGTTTTATTAACATGTCCAAACTCAAATCACCGGTGTGAAAATATTACTCCCAGCAGTGTGTTTAGTGTTCAAGCCTTCTTAAGCCTTCTTTGCTTTGGTTGAGAATGCTGGTAGTGGTTGTAAAGAGCAATAGTAGTTTCCAGAGAGGAAATGATCCTCTGAAAATGTAACAGATTTCCAACTGGGAGCAATCAAAGGCAGAAATTCTGCAGCCACAGGAATATTACCTAAACCATCACATGATTGAAATCCTGGTTGTTGTGGGGAAATTAAACCAGTCCTATATCTGCCAGAGTGACAACAAAGCAGAGCACAAGCAATTCAGGAGGTTTCTGGAGCGCATTGAGGACAACTTCCTAACCCTGGTGACTGAGGAGCCAATGAGGAACAGCACTCTGCCGAACCTCCTTATGCTCACAAACAAGAAATATGTGGTTGAGGACATGAAGGCTGGGAGCAGCTTTGGCTGTAGTGACCAATAGTGATGAAGTACAAGATCCTTTGGGGAGGAAACAGGACAAATAGCAGAATCATAGCCCTGGGCATCTTGGAGAGAAGATAGTTGGTTGACTTTCAAGAATCACCTCTTGAATGCTCCAGTCCAACGAGCAGGAAATAAAGCAAGAATGGCAGGAAGACTGTATGGATGAACGAGGAGCTCCTGACAACTCATATGTCAAATGGAAGCATACGAGAATGTAGTGGGTCTAAATGGCAGGGTTTTTCTGTGGGGGGCTGCAGGGTGGCCTCTGTAAAGAGAGGCTGAGGCTGCCCCATGCCAGACACAGGCAGTTCCAGACAGCTCCACTGTAGGACACAGCTGAGTCCATCAGGGAAGGTGATGGTGCCCCTGGGAAAATGTATTTAAGAAAGAGGCAAAACACTGCACAGACAGTGAGGAGTGAGAAAAAAAGTGTACGAAACAGCTCTGTGAGCACCAAGGTCAGAGAAGAAGGAGGGGGAAGTGGTGCTCAAGGTACCAGAACAGACGTTCTCCTGCAGTCCATGGAGATACCACAGTGGAGCAGGTATCCACGCTGCAGGTCATGGAGAGGACCACAGTGGAGGAATTGGATGTTTCCTGAAGGAACTACCGTCCTTTAAGAGCACCCACAGGAGCAGGTACTCCTAACAGGAGCTGTGGCCCTTAGAGGAACCATGTTGAAGAACTGAAGCCCATGGAGAGGACCCATGCTGGAACAGTTCTTGAAGGATAGCAACCCATGGAAAAGACCCACAACAGAGTGGGGGAAAAGCGTGAGGAGGAAGGACCAGCAAAAACCTACTGTGATAGGCTGACCAGAACTGACCACAGTCCCCCATTCATCTGCGTCACTTAGGCAGGGTGGGCTTGAAGAGAGGAGAATGAAGAAATAAAGCTGAACCTGGAAAAAAAGGATGGGTAAGGGGAAAGGTGTTGTTTTAATTTGTCTTTGTTTCTCACTATCTAAACCTTTTTTTATTAGAAAAATAAAATTGGAATAACTAAAATATTAATTGGAATAAATAAAATTTTCCCCGAGTCAACTCTTTTGCCCATGACAGTAACTGGTAACTGATCTCCCTGTTTTTATCTTGACCTATGATATCTTGACCTATGACCTACTTTCCATCTTGTCTTCCCTCCCCCCAACCCCCTATCCCCTATCCTATTAAGGAGAGGGAGGGAGAGCATGTCTGGGTAGGCATCTGGAAGCCAAGGTCAACACACCACCAAGAGGCAGGAGCAGATGCAGGAACTCTGTATTCCTGGGAGGAATACAGAGACACTGATGAGCATGCAGGGTCAGGGCTAGGAAAGGCAATGCTCACTGGGAATTATATCTGGTGAGGTATATAAAGCACAACAAAGAAGGCTTCAACAAGGGAATCAGCAGTAAAAGAAAAACTAGATAAAATGTGGACCTGCTGCTGAATGCGGCAGAGGACCTTGGACAAAGGACATGGAGAAGGCTGAAGTACTCCTACTCCACCTACTCCTTGATCTTCACCAGTAACACCAGCCTTGAGCAAATCCAGGCCCTGAGTGGTTGAGAAGTGGGAAAAGGAAGACTTATCTTCAGTAAGGATCAGTTCAGGGAACATTTAAATAAAACTGAATACACAAGGCCATGGGACTTGATGGGATACACCTATGGGAGCTGGCTGATTGTGTTGCAAGGCCATTCATTATGATATTTGAAAGGTTGTGGTGACTGGGGAAGGTTTCTCAGGACTGCAAGACTCCAGTCTTCAAGCAGGGGAACAAGCAGGAGCTGGGGAAGTATAGGCTAAGCAGTCTCAGCTCAGTCCTCAGGAAGGAGATGGATCAAATCTTCCTCGAAACCATTTCCAAACATCTGAAGGACAAAAAAAGTGATTGTGAGTAGTTGACATGGATTTACAAGGGGAAATCATGCCTGGTCAATCTGATAGCCTACTACAACAAAATGAGCTGTTCCAAGGACAAGGACAGAGCAGTGGGTTTTGCAAAATGTTTGACACTGTTCCTGATAACATGCTTACAGGCAAACTGATGAAGTATGGACCAGACAAGTGGATAGGCAGGCAGACTGAAAACTGGCTGAACCACTGGGTTCTAAGACATGTGATCAGTGGCATGAAATCCATCTGGAAGCCAGTCGCTAGAGCTGTACCTGAGACATCAGTACTGCAGCCAATACTGTTTAACATCTCCATTTTTGGCCAGGACGATGGGATAGAGCACACCTTCAGCAAGTTTGCAGGGGATACAAACTGGGAGTAGTACCTGATACAACAACTAGAGCATCTGACATATGACGAGAGGCTGAGAGAACTGGGACCGTTCATCCTGGAGAAGAGGATGCTGAGGGGATCTTATCAATGAGTATAAATATCTGATAGCAGTGAAGCAGTAAAAGAGGATAAAGAGGACAGAGCCAGACTCTTCTCATAGGTATCCAGTAAAAAGGCAAGAGGCAATCTTTCCAACCTTGTAGACTTCAAAAAATTATTTAAAACTTGACAGGACATGGCTCTGAGCAACCTGCTCTAGCTGACTCTGCTTTGAGCAGAGGTGTTATACTCAGTGACCTCCACATATGTCTTCCAACTTCAAACCTTCTGTGAGGGGGGTTGGACTGGATGATCTCCAGAGGTGTCTTCCAACCTCAACCCAACCAGGTATTCAGTGAGTAGATCTGTGAGAGGTCAATTTGTGCCATGTAGTATTATTTGCATTTCTGTTTCTCCTAAAATTTCAAACCACAAAAATATGTAGTATTTTTGCATTTCCTTGCCTCCCAGGACCATGATCAAAATCAGCATTCATATGGCAACAACCTAGATGAGCACCTTGGTGAGTGATTTGAGACCAAGAAAGTTGCTCGAACTTAGCCTTTTTGATGATCTTTACTTAAAGCTTTATAGAATCGGAGGAAAGTCTTCCTAACTTTAGTGGACCTTGGGTCTGACTCCGAAGGCTTAAAATTGTAAAAGCCCAGTCTTGCATGAGAAGAGCATGGCTGTCAGGCATTTCCTTCTATCCACTGAAGGTTTGAGCATACGTCAAACATTGTGGAGTTGTATTCCTGTCTTTATACTCTCATACAGTTAATTTTCTTGGTACTGGGATTCAGCAGAGTATTCCACTAAAACTAATTTAACTAATAATAGGGAATTCAATAATGTCTGAATTTCAGATTGTTGCATGTGACATAATATGAAGCCTCATACTTGATTATAAATTATTAATTAGGTTTTGAAAGTTATCTTGGTTATGTAAATCTATTATTAAGGAAATCTGCTAGCATTTCCACTTCTAAGAAATGAATGTGATATTGCCATTAAAAATTATCATTTTGATTATTCATGGAATAATAAATGGAATAATTATTAATGGAAAAGAACTGTAAGACAGAAACTAATTTCTCTTTGAATTAGTGTTCTCTTGCATTCACAATTGCAGTTAGTCTTCACATCTTTCTACCACAATTCAAAAAAAAATGCAATTAAAAGCTGATATTTCTTCTACAGAGGAAAAGGGAAGATTGAATCACATTCTAGCAGATCAGTTATATAGAACTCTGTCTTCTGTATAGGGATATATAGGAGGGAGCTGTACAGGTCCTTCTGACTGAAGAGCACTCTATATTTCTGTATGTGATGCCAGGCTCTCGAGATAAATGTGGGTCTCTGGGAAAGTGGAGTTATACCCCCACTTGTACACCACGCAGCAAAAGCAGGGAGGCACATGTCCCACTGTTCTGGCAGGTGTCTGTCTGGTTTTCCACACTGTTCTGCTGCTGGGATAACTCTGCTCCCCACCCGCAGTGCCTGCCGTGCACCCGGCTACCTTCCTGTGCCACTTCACAGTTCTCAAAGACATAATTATACCTTTGATTTCTGCCTCTTTCATCTGCTACAGTAAATGATCAGGTATAACTTTGGCATTTGGTTCTGCTGCCGACACCTGCAAATATTAGAGCTGGGAGATAAAGTTTTGACGTTCCTTGTTAATTTTACTTTCACAGATGTGAAATGTGAAATGTGTATTCAGTGTGTGCCACCCTGGGTCATCCATTTTGTCCACACTGTCAGGTGCAGCTTGCTCAGAGTAGATTCTAGCTGATTACAACGAGCTCACCATTTGCACAATATTTAACTAGAAGGCTCTGATTGCAACTTTAGATTATTTCTGCCTTGACTACTTAATTTTACTTTCACCAGCACACTCCCAAACCTTTGCTTTCACGTGTTAAATATGTAGGAATGCTGCATACAAGACCCTTCAACACAAAGATTTTAAGGAAATGCTCCTGTAAATATTCTTTCTTCTCTGTTACAGTTATTCCAAGTGTATGTTTAACTTGTTGATTTCACAGCCCTCTGTGTAGCCGTTTGTTATATATTAACTTAAGACTCAATCCTGCAACGTACTGACTGCTTCTGGATCATGCCAAGTCCTTTTTTCCTCCAGCAGCGTTTAAGGACTTACAGGGTGCTCAGCAGGACTGAGCCCAGAATCCAGGCAACAACAGACTCTTTCAAAAACCAGACAGGTTTACTGGAAAAAGGTTTGTACTGTAACTGGACAATATTTTGTGCAACGGATTTTCATATATTTAGATTAAATATTATCCAGAAGAGCAGATCTTGTAGTTAGTGGCTACTGGAAGACATAACCATTTAGGTATATATGCTGATAATTAATTGCATTTTATAATTATGGTTTTATTAGTTGTTCCAGTTAAGTGCAAACCCATGACTGAGACTAATATTGGAAGTTTTGTGTGCTGGCTGCAGTGTGGTTTGCCTCTCTGTTAATGTGTATCTGGTTTTCAGAGTTGCAGATAATCTGTGTAGTTCATCTAGCAAAGTCAACTGAGCATTATTCATCCCTGAGCTCACACACCGTGCAACGTGCAATGGGGTGCTCTGCACACTGTGACTTCAAGGGGATCTGACTAGCAGTGGCACTGGGGGGAAAATTCCCTGGCATTACCCCAGCTTCCCGAACCCCCCTTGGGCAGAAGCTCACCCAGCCATATTGCTGAGCCACTGGTGGCTCTGTGTGCCGGTGTGTTGTCACCAACAGCACTGGGCTGGACCACTGTCCTGTACTGTCAGTCAGGTATTTTGAAAGGCAGGCTTTAACAAAGGGTACTAAACTGATCTGTTGCTGACCAAATGTATCTTAATGAGACCAAGATGTGGTGTAGTCTCTGCAAACTACAGTATTAACTACTACTCCTTCTTGGAAACTTGGTCTGGGTGAAGAGGCTGCCATTGGTCTTGTTGTAAATTCAGATTTATTTGGCACAGAAAAAGTGTTGTAACATACTGTTTCTAAAAAGCTATTCTCACTGTTTTATATGCAGATGAAAACCATAATCTTCCATTGTTTGGAAGCAAAAAGATAGGACCTGAAACCTTTAAGTAAGTGGTTTAATTCCATCTACAAACAAGGAAAATTACTCCAAAACTGCAGCCCCTGCCTTTTCTGCTAGGCAATGAAAGAGATGCTCTTTGATTTTGGTCCTGGTATTACTGCAAACAGTGGTAAATCTGAACTAAAAATTAAACATGAATTTTGCTTTCAGACTTATACTTCAGGTTGGCCAAAGCACAAGGCACAGTTCTGTTCTAGCGACTGTTGGAGCACTCTCACTTTAACTCAAATACACTTGTGTGTTTAATAAACATATCTTTTGAAAGTAAGCAATCACATTGTTGCCTTTGCCCTTACTCCCCCAATTAAACTATCGATTGCACACACATTTATTGTAGATTATCTCTTGAAATCAGTGTGATTTTAAGCATGCAATATTGGAGAATCACTTACGTAAAATGTTTGCAAGATCATGGCTCTAGTGATGTACTTTAACTGAATCCGGGGTATGAAATAAGTACGCAAGTAAACTGCGGATTAAGCAACTTGGTGACTGCCAGTTTTCCAGGAGTAATGGTCATCAAGTTGTCTGCTGTGTTTTTTTCTGGGGAATAAGAAAAAAACCCAAACAAAACCGAGCTTTTTGGAGTCTTTGGTAAATTAGAGAGGTTTCTGTGTAACTTCAAGCACAATTAGCTACCTTAGCAACACTTAAAAGTTTAGAGTTGTTTACCCATTAAGATAAAGTGGGGAAAGAGGTAGAAGTTTATGGGAACAAAAGTAGGCTGCAGATGCCAGCGAAGTATTTTCCAAAACTTTCAGCACAGAATGAAACCACCACATGATCCTATGTAAGAATACTGCAGCAGAAAGTAGTCACAAGTACTCAATATCCTCCCTGGAAAAACAGCTCCTAGTTAGGGGAAATGAGCCTGGGCTTGGTCATATGCTAATTGATTTTCATTACTATGTGTTAGCAAAGCTGTTTAATACTTGCTATAAAGCCTGGATTTCAGACTCTCTCATTTAATACCAGGTTAAATCTGAACTAATAAGCTCTCAGAAGCTTAGAGGTTCCAGTAAAATGATATTTGGCTAAAAATTACATGTTGGTTTCTACTAGTAACAGTGGTGCAGCTTTGGAGCCCTAAACAATGAGAAAAGCAGGACTAGTGAGAAAAGAGAACATGCTTCATTGGGATACTGAATGATTTAGTAGAAGTTGAAATGCCGAAGGGTTTCTTAGACTTCAGAATAATGAAATATGTAATAGTCAATTTTGAATAATTTCCAAGTGGTTTTTTGTGTAAAATATTTTGCTGAAGTATTGGAAAATCAAGACATAAAATACTATGCATGGAGCAGGATGGCTGTTATTTGATTGTTTCTTAGGCAGCAGTATCTGTGACTTTAAAGGATGAACACTGAACAAGAGCTGTTTATGAGCTGGTCGATAGCAGAATTTCTCCTAAATGAAGCATCTTCTCTTGGTATGGTCAAGTACAAAGATGATACTGCAGTCTGCTGAAATTGGCCGGTGCAAAGGTGCAGCTCTTGCTCTTCGATTAAAACAATTATTCTGGAATGTATTTGTCTGTGGCTCTTCAGGACTTTCAGAGTTAAAACTTTCATCTAAGTCTTGTCTCTGCTAGGAAAATTACCAGATGCTGACAGGGGGTGTCAGCAGTGCCTCAGCTGAACATATGCTGCATATGGCTTGGCTGCAGGAGCAGACAGGGAGGCCCTGTTCCCTGCTGCTGCAGAGACTGGTGAAAACAGGCTTTAAACCAACTGATTACAGCACAATACTAAACGTTAGCCTTTGTGCAGTGTTCATCCTATCAATGAGACTGAATAACTATTCAAGCATACATTAGCCTGCCAAGACTTTTGCCGCATCAAAAATGAGTTAGGTGGCATCTTTTCTGAGGTATTTTACAAGTGGTTGTTTTGAGGTATACAGCAATCCCAGTATCTCTGCATCATGATTATATTTGTATTATTTTGTGGTGAGGCTGGAATTGAAACTGAATCAGAGATTGAATGCAAAGCAGATTAAAATCTCTAGTTACCTTAATGATTGATTGTAATCTCAGAATCTGACACAACAATGCTTCATAAAAAAATTAACTATTTTATGGAGGAAGTATTTTCCTACTTTTCCAGAGAACACAACGAAAAATATTTCCTGTTTGTGACATTGCCACAGAAATTGGTGATTATTTGTGTTTCTTTTGTGAGTCTGCTACAGGGACCCTCACAGTACCCACCACCCACACACCCACCTCACACCCACACATTCTGGCACCCTATGCCAGAAACACAGCACATAGGTATTGCTGAGGGAAATTGCATGTTCCCCCAGCCCTTTCCAATTCAGAGCATTCTTGGGCAGCTCCTGAGAAAAATTTCAAGTCTGGTGCCATTTCAGGAGTCTTGTTGCTTCTGGGAAGCGTTTCCACTCTCCCTCCTGTGCTTTCCTCCCTGCTCTTGGATGCTTACTTCCACCTCCTGCCCAGCAACAGCTTGGGTGAAGCCAGGAGAGCTGCTTCAACTCACAGCCTGACAGGAACAAGCAGAAGGCATGTCCAGCATCTCTCCCTTCAGGTGGCAGGTAGCATGCTCTTAGATTGGTGAGAGCCACCACTTCTACCCTCATCCTTAGGGACCAAGTAGATCAAAGGAGATGATGTGAAGAGGAGTAGGTGATTTATGGGAAGCAACAGCTTCTCTGGGTCAGCATGTGGTAATAAGACAGTAAAGAAGCCATTCCTGTCCTGGCATAGAAACAAAATTTGCTGAATTATGTAATGAAAAGCAAGAGGTGAGAAGAGATTTGACTCAGGTATTTTGTATTGGTTAAATAAAAGACAGACCCTGGAACAGAATTAGAGCAAACTGCCTCCCTTTAGTACAGGAACTGGAAACATCACTCACATCTTCAGCTTAGTAGTTTAATTACGTACACCAGGATGTTGAGGGAATGGCTTTTAAGGCTTTTCTTAATCAGTTTTCTTAACCTGAAGGTTAAGAAAGGTCTTTTTAAAAAGGACAGTGCCACTGACAGGAACTAAAGTGTTCATTTTGCTGTTTGCAATGTTTAGGCAAAGACAGGTCACCAAGGTAAATTAACTTTTGTAGTAAGGCTATGTGTAATCTTTCAGGTTCAGAGCTATCCTGCACTCATATAAGACATAAATTATTAGCCAAACCTGCAAATTCCAGTTTAGAAGATTAATGGGCCATCATCAAAATAATCAATCAAATCTTGAAATAGGTACTTGAATCTGAACTCTTTTTAAAAAAATGGAATTTAGGTTTTGTCCTCTGCATGGGTAGATAATGGATTATTTTCCCCATGTGTATACTTTATATAGCTCTCATCACTGTAAGCATCAAAGTGCCAGAGAAGCATTGATGGATTGGTCCTTGCAGACTCATAGGTTATAAGGTACTACTCCTATCATCACATATTTTACACATATGGCACTTAGGCTGAGAAAAGTATGTTGAACTGCCAAGGTCAGACAGAAACAAAATCCAGAATCTGTCTTCCCCAGCCCCAGTCATAAAGACATTTTTCCTGCCTGAAATAGCGGCTTCCTTTTTTCAGATAATTTACCATTACTTTTGGTGCTGGTAAAGTCCAGAGTTGTTTTACCATTAGTCATAGGAATATGGGTGTCTAAGCCAATGGCCACAAAGGTCTCTTGGAGCAGTGGTTTCAGTCCACCCACTTCAGGCAATTATGCCATTTGGTACCCTAGATAAGCACAGCTAACTCTATCTCAGGCTACTAAAGTTTGGTTTTCTTCCAGGCTGTTCTAATAGGAAGACAGTTGCATGATTCCAGTGTCTGATCTTAAAAATAATCATCAGATTTCCCACCAAAATGTAACTAATTTGTGCAGCTGCAATATCTTACAGAGGTAGTTAGTATGTATTATTTGTATTGATTCCTAGAAACAATTGTAATATTACAAACAATATAAGACTGCAAGAGATTTCCTTGACTATCCTGCAGATAAAAGTTCTAATTTAATATATATGGTTGTTTGGTTTTTTTTAACAGGACAGGTAGACTAGACTAAAATATAAATTTGTGTCATGATTCTATGACCAGGCAAATAAGTTTTCAAGCGAGCAGCATTGTGTGTTTTCTGCATATTTAAAATCAGGTAACTTCTTTTCCAGACAAAATAAATAGACAGTTTGCTTAAAGTTGATTATCCATGCTTTAAAAAATACTCTTGATTTTAGCATTAATAATGAAAAAAATAATTAGTTACTACAACAGCAGAAAAATAGAAGAATGACTGTTAGACGAAGGCTTATGATTGCTTTGAAGTTTTCAGACAGGCTAAATTCAAATGTTATTGAAAAGACTGAGCACATAAATGTTGTTGTAGCACTTCATTGTCATCTGCTTTGCTCAAATTATTTTTTTCTAGCTTTTCCATTCCATGGCATTCTTGATAGAGTAAATTCAAACAAAAAGTAGAAATTGACAAACTAAAGGTAGAATTAGCAAGATTTTTTTTTTTTTTGACTGAGAAAGGAAAAGAAACATGGTGGAAATGGTTATTCAATCTTCTTGCACAAGAAATATGACCACGAATGTTAATTTAGTTCAGATAGTAACAAAGATAGCAAGTTTGTCATTGTGGAGAGAGACTAAAGAAAGAAAAATATTCATACTAATTGAGAAAAAAAAATCCAAACGACTGTGTGGTTCTTGAATCACATGAATCAATACCACCTAGGAGCCTCTTAACAACAGCAAGAAGCTCCAGTCCTTCCCACCAAATGCAACCTGTTTCCCCTTTTCTTAATCTTACTAAGATATCCACTGTTCTGCCCTCATGAATGTATCAAAAGCTGTAATTGCTCTCAGTTTTTTGCTTTGGCTACAACAGAGTTACCCAAAGTCTCCAGCCACCCTGTAACCAGGTGGGTATTTCTGTTGTGTCACGTTGGGCCAATTATTCTGCTGAGACCTGTTATTTTGTTATAATAAGCATGAGAAGCACCATGATCTTATGTAACCACATAATTTCTACTGATGTGGCATCATTCCTAACAACGTCCACTATCTGCTTCAGTTTTAAAGCATTTCCAACTTTTCTAGTATCTGACAGACGCTGTACCTCTGCAGCATTGCTGTATCCCTGCTCCCTTCAGCACAGCTGAATGATCTAAGCGAGCATTGAGTGCTGCTTGTGATTCCTCCCTGAGTCCAGGGAGAAGCACCATCACTTTGAAATCAAATAAACCCATGCACAGCCCCTTGCTCTGGCTCGTACACAAAAATGCTCCGCACTGACACTCCAGCCCCTGGTCTGAGTCATTCAAACACCCACTGCAGGTGGTCCTCAGCCCTCAAACTCCTCAAGGCCCTTTCTCTATGTATTTATTCTTCCACTGATTTTTTTTCCCTCCTGGTTGCATAACAAGGCACCTTCATATCCTCAGGTAATTTTGGAAGAACAGTTTTGAATAGAGAAGAGGGGATGGCAGGGTAATTAAGTGGGTGGGGAAGAAGGTTGATAAAGAGCTCCTAATTGTCACTTTTACACGCTGTTATTTCAAGCAAGGAAAATAAATCCAGAATGGCTGTAGGGCCATCAGACTCCATAGTCAGGGGTGTGACATAGGAAAGGATGGCAGGTAGACCAGAGCAGAAAGAGAGAGCAAAAGTCTGCAGAGTGGGGCAATCCTAACTTTGAAATCTCACCCTTTCTTCCCAACTAGTCCCTATCATTTCAATATACATCCATCTAACAGGAAACCTAATGTAACTTTTTTCAAGACAAGAAGAAAAAGAGAAAGATATAGTGTAGGAAAAAAAAAAGAAAAAAAAGAAATTCTTGACTAACCTCTTTTCTTTCCTATTTCTGTCTACTTTTCATCTCCCTTTCCTTCCCACTTCTTATGCTTTGTGAGACACAAAATAAAGGTGGGATTCAGCCTTCTTAATTGGCAACTGGAAGTCTTCTTTATGTTAAAACACAATGATCTGTTTATTGGAAACTGCTCTTCTGTAGTACCAGCCATCTCTTCATGTCATGCTGTCTGCATAATGCCTCTTGAGGATGGGGAGAAAGAATAGCACCACAGTCAGACCCCGTGGGGTTATAAATAGCAGTCTAGCTGCCTGAAAGGCTGAAGCCATCATTAAGTTGCATGCAGCTGTAGTGGTGTAGGTGGGTGAGTAAGAGCAACTTGGAGATGGGATAATGGTAACCTGGTACACAAGGGTCATTTTTCATTGATGGCGTCACTCCATTGGACTATTGTGCTTTCCCTAAATTGGTCTCTGTGTTTAACAGAGTTGAAAAAGCTCAGCGAAACAGCCTTGGCAAAGCACATTTAAAGAAGATTAGAGGGGCAAACAGTTTGTTGTGTATCGTGACAGACCAAATTGCGATAAACTTTTCTCACTTGGGTCAGTCATTGTTTTTATCAGCAACAAAGCAAATGCAAGCGGAACTGGCCTTTCAGAAGTAGCACACCAGCCTCCTGCACGAGGGCAATGGGGACTTTCACTGGGCAAATTAAGAAGTTAATACAGCAATTTCACCCAGGCTGTCCTTTCAGTGTTTCTCTTAGCAGTGTGATTCATTTTGTCATCTTGGACTTTTTCAGTGCCAAGACAACAAAGGTCTTGGTTTTGGAAAATCCCTTTCAATTTATATTACTAATTTGGTTGCAGATATACACAAATAGAAAAATCCTACACTAATTTCATGTTATATAAGAAACAGATGAAAATAATTAGCAGCCTATGTTAGTTTGAGCTTGCATACACAAACGTACTACTCTTCTCTTATTTCTAAACTGAACGAATGGAGATCTTGATCCTGCTCCCAGTGAAGTCAGTGGGGGAGTTGTCATTAAGTTCAATAGATATAGGACTCAGCTTAATTCCCCCTGTGGGACCTATCAGTTTGTAAAGATTCCTTGGAGGTTAATTGCTTGCAGAAGAGTCTTTGCCTAAAAGGAAGGTGCAAATTGCACAACTGGAGCCTTAGCTATGTACTGCAGCCTGGAAAAGACATTGTCATTTAAAGCAAAGGGATCTCTTATTTCAATAATCCTGCCTCTTAATAATTAAATTTGGTCACTCATTAATTTAGAGTATGTCTTAGAGAGTCGCTTCCTTTGCCATTTTACCCAATAGCTGTGGAAATAGGACAAATCCTTTTGTGTTTTCCTGAAATTACTCCTTTTGGCTCTTTTTGTTTGTATTCTTTTTAGAGTACCTTTTTTTTAAAAAAATCACTACTTTGAAATAGACTTTTAGAAATTATTTATAAAAGAAACATGGAAGAACAATGTTGAGGGAGTAGAAAAGAGGATTTCTAAACTAAGTAGATGGAATAATTCTCATTTAGACTTTTTAGATTTATGTGAGTGATTTCATTACATAAATGTGCCCTTCGCTATTCTAAAAAAGCTAAGAGATGCATCACTACCAACTAAAAGTTGGGGGGGGAGGTTGTTCTTTCATCATTAAAACTCTATATTCTTTCTCCTGTCACATTTTTTGTAATCCTTTCCCACCTGTATTACTTTTGGAATAATCCTTCTCATTCCTTGTCACATGTGCACTAAACCTCTTTTAAAGTACAGACTTAGAGCTTCTAAAACAAGCATTTCATTTTTGTAGCGCTAAGTGTGATGTCAAAACACTATTAAAAATCTCACGCATATACCAATCTGGAATTTGTTCTCAAAGTTCCTCTCTTCATAAAGTACTGTACTTGGTTAACCATAACATGTACTGCTGGCACTGCCCCTCTGTTCACTGCAGCCTTTGTTACTCATCTGGAGCCTGTAAATAACACAGTATGTAGCTCAGTTTTTCAGAAATACCTGTGCAAGTGCTATGAATTTGTTCTTATTACTAAGCATTCTCAGTGGTAGATAGCACGAATATTCTCATTTTGCTTTTTTATGATGGTAGAAAAACCTTAATATAGGAAAGACTAAAGTTACTTTAGTTTGTAACTTTGAGGAAACACTATGGCTTGCTTTTCTTCAAATACTGTAAGAAACTAAAAAGTGTTCAAGTTTATAGTCAGAAAAGGGATTTTTCTTTTTTCTCATGGCAGTCCTGTTGGTAAATTTTACTTCGCATCATTTTACTAGACCTTGGTGTCCCGAATACTATATACATTTACCAGCCTTTTAAAAACAACAACAACAACAAAAAACCAGATTAATAAAAGATCTGGGTAATTATTGGTCTCCAGTACAGGAAGTTAATCCTGCTCTCAAACACACTCCTTATTGTACTGCATCTGAGCTTCTCTGAATACTACGTGCATATGGAAGGACAGACTGAAACAACGAAGCTGCAAGAGTCAGAAGAGGGTTTTAACATACTACCAGTAGAAAAGCAAGTCTGGAGGATTAAAACTATTTACTTTTAGAAACTTGTCAAACATCTAATTGCCTAGATACTGTTATTTCTGTAATTGCAAATTCCTTTATTAAATGTAGTGACATTTAAAGAATACAACATACAACATATATTCTTACCTAATTATCTAAAGTGAGTTTTAGCAGGCCTTTCTAAGGAAATTAAGTTCTTCTGAGCACTTTGTTAGTCTGTCAATATCTTCTTCTGTCATTTGTAGCTCTTCAAGCCTATTTAGACGGCTGATGAGTTTCAAATATGTTTAAAAGACCAGTTCAGATCTCAGTTATCAGGATTTCTTAAATTTCAGACACACTGCTGACAAGATAAAGGAGAGACCCAAATTAGTGGCTTAATTCAGCTCAACAGTTTTCTCTGCTTTGTCTTTTTGTCCAACTGGTAGATAGAGGACACCTGAGGAACTGGGGTTCTCTTCTCTGAGAGGCCCTGTGGATTAAAAAGTATACTCAAAAGGAGTGTGATGCATATACCTGTGATATTTAAGGAAAGGACTGTACAGGAACATAGGAACATAAATCCATTGAAATTCAGGCTTGAATAATGCTGTTAGAAATTATCAAGTGACCAGCACCGTATAGATACCAGGGAGGCTGTGAGACAAGTTTATAAGACTTGGGGAAAGTGGTTTTAAAGTTAACTTCTGACACACTTTTTGTCTCATATAAATGAAACATTTCTCATAATGTTACCACTAATGTCATTATCTTGGCCATTTCATCACCTTTACTGAGTCCCCCTTCAGAGACTTCCTTTTCCCAAGGTCTGAAGCAGATAGTTCTTGTCTGCGCTGACCTGAGAACTTCCCCCAGACAGTTCCAAGCTAACACAGATCACCAGCCATGGTCCATATGGACTGTCTCCATACAATGTCAGCACTTCCAACCTTAATCACCATTTATGTCTCCTTTGCTTCCCATGCCAAGCACTGCAAAGCAACCAGTTTGCCTCCTCATTGGAGTCATTATTCCAAACTCCCTCATTCCATGGGGTGTCCCAGAAAGCTGTGGCCAGCAAGACCAGGGCTGGTGGCAGGCCGTGCCTGCTGCTGCTGACTGCTGGAGACTCCTGCGGTCACTCCCAGAGTTATTTGCTACCTCATTTGACCTGCATCCCTTAAGCCCATTTGTTTGCCTCATCCCCTAACTACACCTTGCCTTTGAGAACGTCTGTACTGCTCTCCAGAGAAGTAATTATACAGCCTGTGCAGTCATACCAGTCTTGGAGGTGAGGCAGTGGGGCTGATGGCCTTCGTTAGTTCTCTAGGGCGTCTGTTCTGCCATACAAACGAAAATGGGACAAGACAGAGTGTATCTTACCTGAGCTACTTTAAAATAGTTTTAATTATGTCTACACTTCTAGTCCAAGTGTAGAAATATTTTTAGACGATAAACTATTTGAGCAAGGACTACCAGTTGTTACAGGTCTTTGCCAGGAGTCATGACATATGGCTTTAAGACACTGTCTCACAAAATCTTCCTTGTAAGTAGATGAACTCTGTTCCGACTGTGCATAGAATGTTCTTCTTGCTGTAAAGTCTGAGGAAGAGCAGCAAGCCAAAAACTTGTCCAGATTTTGGACAGAAAGGCAGCCTGGTAACCAAGCGTAAATTCGGCCAGTGGGCTGTGCTATGACCCACTGCAAACAACGCGGGTGAGCAGAGCACACGGACCTAGAGTCGCGCGGTGAGCGCCGAGGCGAGGCGGGGCACCATCGAGGAAATTTTGGAGGCACTAAACGTGATCATCCTTGCGTGGCCGGTTGTTTTCTACGGCGGGGAACCGCCGTCGCGCACGGCAGAAGGAAGTGAGGCTCCTTCCCAGGAGCTGTCGCGCTGGAGACCCGGCGGGAGTCACTTGGGGGCGGTCACTCGGAGCAGACCCTGCCGGGGAGTGCTCGAGGCGGGGGCGGCCGGGGGAGCCGGGGCTTCCCGCCCCGCCCCGCCCCACCGCGCCGCCGCTGCCATAGCGATGCGGGAGCGAGTGGCGGCGGGGAGGCGCTGCGGTGGTGGTGGGGTGCCCCGGCTCTCCCCAGGTAAGGACGCTGCTCCGGGGCCGCCTCCTGGGGAGGCTGTTGCAGCTTCCACGCTGCGAGCTGAGTTTCTGATCTCATCTCACTGTGTTTGTTCTTCCCCCTCTCCCCCGCTCCCCTTCTGCACTGCTCAGGTGCAGTTTCTCCCAAAGCCGCTTTTTGTGGGAACTTCTCTGCCGAGAGCGGCGCCGTGTGCTCTTTTATAGTTGGATGTTTTTTTCCCGCGTGGAAAGTTGCGAGCGGTACAAGGGTGCGGCGGGCAGGCGGAGGGCTAGGTGCCCGGCGGGCTTTTGTCCGGCCCCGGGTGCCGGGGCGGCGGGGTTGGCCCGGCTCTGCCCTGCCTGGGCGCCCGCCGGGCTCCGCCGTGACCCAGTGAGTGAGGGGGATTAAAAAACAGCGGCGAGGGAGAGTTCAGGCATCTCGCTGAAGCACAAGCAAGTCTTTTTATCCGCGGATGAATGGAGACTCGCAAAACTTTCCAAGTGCTCTCAGGATGGAGCAGCCTTAAAACCAGCGGGCGCAGGCTGCGCAGCTGCCGCGTTTCACAGGGAGGTGGCAATTGCCTGTGAGGGACCCGCCGGGCGCCCCGGGCCGCTGGCTTCTCTCTCCCCGCGATGGAACTCTCGGCGGGCTGGTGCATCGCCTGCCGCTGCGCCTCCGCATCGCCCGCAGCTCCCATCCCCGCCGGCCCCCCGAGCCCCCGCGGTCCTTCGTGTGGGTAGAAGACAAAGAAGGGGCCGGGGCTGCCGGTTTCCCCTAAGCACAGCTGTGCGTTTTCTCTCCTTGTTTCGGGGCAAGGGGGAAATCTCCCCTTCGCCCCCACCTCACCGTGGCAGGCTTGCGAAGATCCCACTGCCCGTTGCTGAAAGAACGGTGCCATGAGCTTTCTTTTTAAGGTGGAGCAAGCTTCAGACTGTGCATCCCAGTGGTTTTGGGGCGTTGTGTAGCATGCTGGGGCAGACGCCTGCCTGCCCGGCAAAGACCCCTGGCATGGCCGCCGGTCCATGCACTGGAGTGTGGTTTGGGCTGCTGGATCTCCCATGCCTAGCTCAGCGGGAGATCCCTTATACAGCGCGTGCCAAACACTCCAGTCACTTTCAAATTTATGTTTTTATCTCGCTGTCAGGACAGCATAGGGTGGCTTCTGGGTGTATTACTTCTGATTCTTGTTTTCTTTAGTAGGGAAAAATACTTTGCTGTGCGCTTGCTGTAAGTTCTTAGGTTTTTATTTGCCTGCGGACAGACGAGACTGTCAGGTGTCACATAGCCTTCTGACAGCAGGAAGCATAGGAAAAGTTATGTATATTTTCCTCTCTTTTGCCTACTGTTTGAGAATTAGGTGTCACTTGATGAATATGATTATTTTTTTGAATGAAAACTTCCCCTGTGTCTTGGGGCTCAGTGCTGAGCACTTGAGGAGGAAGACTGGATTGCTGTTGTTGGGGATTTCTTTCTTTAAGTGTGTATGAACATTGTATTTACCATTGTAAGGTAGGTGTGGTAGTCATACTGAATTTATTAGCTGATTAAGCATTAGAGAAACAAGTACATATTGAAATTATTCTGGTCTCTTAAATTGCTAATGAATTCAATTATACTTCGAGGAGTTCTCTGCACCCCTGCAACCCATCTTTGTTCAGCATAGAAGAACTCCTTAATTTTGTGTATGTGTTTATTTCCTGCAATGGAGCTCAAACTTCTTTTAGTTGGGTACTTTGTAAGGAAATTTCTTAACGGTGGCTTTTGTTTTCCTGGTGCAGGCAGTGCCACCTGAGGAGCTCAGCTCATCCAGTCGATGTGAAAGCGAGACAAACCAAGGTGCAGCAGATGAAGGGGAGGCAGCAAGATCAGCTGGTGGAGACAGCAGTGTCACTTTGAGCTACCCCAGCCTCAGACTCCGTGCGTACAGCATCGAGAGCATGACAACATTTCCGAATGGCTGTGGAAATGGCACCACTGTTACTTGTATAGTTATGGATAATAAAGAGCCCCAAAACCAGACTGCCTGTGTCAGTAACAATGGGGGACACAGCACCAGCAACAGTCATGAGGAAGAATTTCAAGAGGATAAACTCAGCCCTTCCAAAATCATGCGCTTTTTCACCACCCCTCGGAAACGGGCTAATTCCAGCTCTGACAGGCCTCGTTCTCTGGTTTTGATGGGCAACTCATCCGCGTGGAATGCCTTCTCTTCCATCAGAAAAATGGGTTCTTTCAAGAAGTTGAAATCTTCAGTTCTCCAAGAAGTTAAGACAAGGGAATGCTCAGACATCTTAAATGAGAACGGCGTAGGCAAACATGGCTTAAATGGGGCAGTGGTACGAATTCAGACTAACAGGTATTCCTATTCGGGGCCTCTACATGATTTCCAGAATGCAGTGGATGGTTTAGCTTCTGACTGCTCTGATGCAGAGGAAAGTGATGAGTCTTTCCTGAGGAACACTCATCGTTCACGCAGCATCAGGCGGGCTTATGGTGCTGGCCGCATAAACTTGCTAGACACAGATAAAGTCCAGAGTCATCACAACTGTGTTAGGCCAACGTCACCTGTCATTGCAGAGCCAAAGATCTGTGAAATTTTGGTGAAGGACTCTGCAGACAACAGGATGATTTATCGGAGAAGCAAAAGTTCTGATAATTTGAACTTTCTGAAAAAAAGCTCATTCAAACGGAAGTCCACCTCGAACCTTGCTGATCTGAAGGTTGCAAATGAGAAACAGATGCCAACAAGGACTGTGAGTGTTGCTTCTGCTGACTCAGACAAAAGTGGTGGAAACCCTGAGAGGAGATCCAAGCGATGGAAGAGCCCTATCAGGGCAAAGGATTTTGACCAAGTTTTGAAACTTGTCAGTAATGTTACGGATGTTGCATGGAAGAAGGATGTCCCTAAGAGCACAGCTCCTTCTCCCATTGAGCAGTCCCAGAGAATAAGGTCAAACAGCAGACTCCACGATGACTACTCTCGCAGGGTTTCCAGCAGCACGGATCATGACAGAAAGAGATGCACCTCCCCAGTATGCAGTCCAGACTCTTCCTTGCAGGGAACACCTTGTCTGCAAAGCCCTGTGATTGCTCAGGATAAAGAGGCCGAAATGAATGTAGCTGTTGCGGAAGACAAGAGCCTCAGGACGTCATCGGGCATCCTAGACTCTGATAGTTTATCACCGACACTGAATGACATTAGTCCATTTCCCAATGAAGTCTTTTATTCGGACTCAGATGAACCAAAAGCTACCCAGCAGTTTACAGACGAAGCTGAAAACCCTAACGTTCCAGTCAGGCCAATTACTCCAAAGCCTCAAAGTCCTACTGCAGGGAAGGTCAAGTGCAGTATGAATTTCCAGTGTCAAAACCATCACAGCACATTGTCACTGAGCTCATCAGAGAGTGAGGAGAGAGTTGAGGTACCAGGGCTGAAGTTGGGAAGGAATCCTGTTTGCTTCCAGGACTCGGTGCAAACTGTGTACTACGATGATGGAAATGAAGACAGTGGCATAAGCAGCCACTCTCAGCTGAGCCTCAATTTAGCCTCTGGTGCCGAAGAGAAAAAGGAAGAGGTAAGAAAGAAAGCAAAATTCTTCAGAAGATATATATATATATATATATCAGGTTTTGTGTTTATTAAAGCAAAACACTGCAAACTAATGGCTACCGCAGCTTGTTATTGCTAAAATATGCTGACAGCAATTATTTCCTCTAATATATTCTCTTTGGATGCTAATGTCAAATTATTTTTGCTTTGTGCATTAATATCAAAGAAAGTTTTGGCAGCAAAGTTATTCATGTACATTTTCAAGGGCAGCTTATTGCACCCTGCAGAGACACCACCTTGTCATGTGGTCTTGTCAGATTTTACCAGCTTAAGCAGGGTCTGGCTGTATTTCCTTTCCAGCTGAAAGGTCTTTAAAGAGTCCATATGTTTTGGAGTAGTGTTGACTCATTGGACAACACTTTGCCTGTGGAAACCTTGCAGAAGATGGTAATGTTTGTAGAGTGCTGTGACGTGAAAGCCACAGTACAGAGGTTTAAGTATTCGGTTGTATCCAGCATTTTCACTGTGCAGTGATAGCCATGCTGAGGGTAAACTGCTTGGTTATTTATTTGCCTGCCAATTGCAGATAGCATTACTTTAGATGCTGGGCTGCATGTCTTGCTACTATTGTTTTGGTGAAGATACTGTTGTTTCACTGCACCTAATGTATGATTTCACATTCTCAGTAGATGGGTAGATATATTGCAGCACTTCTGAGGTAAGCTCACATGATAACACTGTGCCCTCACCTATACCATGGTTTGAGTTGGCACTGGAGCAGTTGCAGTGATTTGGCAGTGTTAGTGAAGAGCTGTCTGAATACCCCGCGCTTGTCTGAAGCAGTGAGGCTTAGCTCAGTCCCACTGATGTGCAGTAATGGGGTTTTGAGCTACTTGGGGTGAGGTAGCAGTGAAAGATTTGCTAATCATTGGGAAAAGTACACCGGGGCAAAAATCCCTCTAGATATATATGAATATGCAAGCCATTTGCAAAATAAAGCTGACATAGCTCTTAGGCCACCTCAGTTTGAGTAGAAGTGTGTTATACCTTAGATATGAGATAGACAAAGGTAATGCTGCAGCTGCACAAGCTTCAGCCTTTCATGCTGTCAAGTTTTTTAATGTCTGTGAAGCTGTCCTACTTTTAAAAGCCTAGCACAGTTTTTTCAAACTAGCTGTAAATGTTAACAGAGCTTATCAGTATTATCCTTTTGCTGGAGAAAAGTGAGTTTGTTTATTATAGTATTTGCAGCAATGGTAAGATTGGAAAAATAAACTCAGAGTGTATAATATTTGGGCTCTGAGGTTATTCCTCCTCTGGAGTCCTAGAACTGCTCCAGCCATCCATATTTTCCAAAAGTCTCACTTGTATGCAAGGAGATGCTTTCACACTGCCAGAAGAGGCGAGAGCCCTAGTGTGGATATATGCCAGTTGTATTTCTCAGGAATAAAATGGGAGGTAGAATTAATGCTACTCATCTACCATCTAGTGGTGATCTGCCATCATGACTCAAGGGAAATTCAGCTGGTCTTTTCCCTTGACTCCCGACAAACCACTACAGTTTTTATATGAATGTGTGTTCGTTGGGTGGATAAAAGTTACTGCAGTTTTTAGTTTTAACAGCACATTCTGTTATTATCTAACATGCAATTCAAGCTTCCTCTTTATATTATAACATATTTTAGGTTAATTATGAGTGCCTTTCAGTGCTTGCTTCAGTTGCCTAAAATACAGAGTTGTGCACTGGTGGCAGCTCTGGGTTTGTGTAGCGGGCAGGCGGACAGTATGGAGCCCTGCCGGAGATAGAGGAAGTGGTGGCCAGGGGATGGACTCCTTGGCTAGTAACCCTTCCCTCTCCTGTAGCACTGCCTGGAGCCCCTGTGCTTGACAAAACAGCTGTGACCACCCAGATGGTGTAGCTGCATCCAGACCTCTCTTCTGATCTAAAAAGCAAAGGTTTTGGAGGTGGTAGCTGTGAACTGGAAACAGGAGCCAGGCAGGACAGGCTTTACTTCTGCCTTATTATGCAAGGGATATAAATTCTGTCCTTTCTTTTTTCCGCACATGTTCTTCGTCCCATACACAACCCTAAAGCTGTGACATTCAGAGTGACTACAAAAAAGGGAGACTGTTATGGTTTCTCCCTACCATTTCTTCGGAGGATTTCATTGCTCACTTCCTCCTTTCCTCCAGCATGGAAGTAGCTTGGTACCAAAGCTACTTATGCCGGTGATTTTTTTAATTGGAATGTGCCTGTTGGCACCTTTATGAATGTTGTGTACTCACACAGTGAGGTCACTGGGGATTGAACTTTTGACTACAATTCATTTTTAACTCCACCTTACACCTCCACATTACAGAACTGTACCAGCCCAGCAAGTTGTTCCTGTGACAGCCAAGCACTTGGTTTGTTCTCAACAATCATTTGAGATGTACATCTCACAATTTTTAGACTTTGTCTGAACCTTAAATACACTGTCTTGATGGGCAACTCTGTGCTGTTTCCATGTTTCACGATCTGCTTTTCTGTACGGATTTTGTGTATGAGCCATTATGTATTCCAGTACAGCCACTAAAATCTCTGTGGCTTGGAAACATGTTTCGGTACAAAGCTTAGAAGGTGCTAACCAGTCAGGCTCAAATATGCTCTCTTTTCAGGACTGGCTGCCATAGCTGGAAGCAAATGTAGTTTATTCCCTTACCCGCTCATCTAGTAGATTAGTCAGCAAATGAAGTCTGTGGAACTTGGTCCATCTCTGTATTTTGCTAAATATTAGTGGAAACTAAATATTTCTACTTTTTATTTCCCTAAACTGTAAAGCTGACTTTGCAGTGTTGACACGAAGGCATGTATCCCTTCTTCAGAATCTGTTTTTCTTTTTCTTATGTGATTCAGTCTTAAGATCCTGTCACTTCTGTCACTGTTGGTTTCACCAAAATGCCGGATTTGGACTGGAGCAGGGGAAGCGTTAGGCGTTCTTGGTTCTGACAGAGGTTGCTTCTCAGGGAAGAGCTAATTAAGTGCAGCCTGAATCCATGCCTCAGCACTTCTTAAGCTACAGAAGTGTTAGTCACCGAAGCTCATCTGTGACATCCCAGGCTTTGCCAGTGTCTGCTTCATGCCACTGTCATTTATATTCAATATGTTGCTTTTAAATGGCACGAAGAGATGATTAAGTACAAGTTTGTATTTGGAGTGTTTCTTATAGTCTTTCATGAAGAGCAGCCCCATGTCACTGTAAATAATGAAAACTTGAAGTCTGATTTGGACTAGTGTGTGTCAGCCACTAAGACTGCCTGAACTGTTCTGAATTTGTTACAAAAAAATAAAAATCAAGTTATTTGACATTTCACCTAGTCTTTTGCAAGCTCTTGGAGCACCTGCTATTTAGATTGCCTTGCTGGCATCTGGCTTCACAGTACACCAGACTTTTTATTACTTGAATACCTTATCTGCATGACCATAAGTGAATGATAAATTGAAGACGTGACTCTGCTGTCATTAGGGTTGACTCACATTGTGTTTGAAGACAATACTTTGTGTTCTAAGACCTGTCTCATTTTTGTTCTTGCCATACAAAACTCACTGGTCCCAACTAATCCACATCATGAAGTCCCCAAGTGCTCAGCTGTTGTTATAGTTGGGCTGGTCTGTCCTGTACAGGTCTCTGGGCTCTGAATACTGAGCACTGAGGGCTTAACTTGGGGGACAGCTTATGGAGGGGAAGAGGAAGAAGAGCTGTATGAGTGCAAATATGGAGAGGACTTAGCTCTGTCCTCACTGTTCATCCTCCCTATTTCTTGCTTCAGAAAGTATCCTCACAGTGAAGGACCAAAGGGTGGTGGCTAGATGTAGTTATTTTCAATACCCACCGGGAGCAAGCATCAGTGAGGAGCTGAGTATGATCATCTTCAGTACCTGCCTCAAGTTCCTGAGTGCTGGGAATGAGCAAACTTCTGGGAGCTAGCTGCTTTTAGCTCTCTGAACTCTTCCCTTTGGATTTATTCACCTCTGGTTCATCCACATGCAGTTTAGAGTGTGGCTTAATCAACTTAATGTGTATAATTGAAAATGTGATAAACTGTGAAGGATAATTAGGTAAAGTAAATTAGTAGGGGTAACTTTTTGAACTGGGTTTACTCCTAAGGGGCTTGTGATTTGGAGTGAGGACTCACCACTCCAATGACACTCTGGTCTTGCTGGCTACAGGGCCTGGGGACAGAGCAGCAGAGCCCCGTAACAGGCTCTCAACAGCATCTCACAGCAAACTGAGGTTTCAGTTAGACCAAGTGACATTGGATTTGCACTAAACTCTGAGCTGCTCTGCACAAGTCAGGATGTGTTCACACAATGTCCCCACAGTCACTCAAAGAGCGACTTCCAGAAGCACTTGCCCAGAGCTAAACCATAAACCACTGAGAATTGCTACAAACCCAAATTGCAGTCATGACAGTCATCTGAATTCTGGATCAGGTTAAATTTTAGACCAAGTAACTCTGCACTGCTGAATAAAATTGGCCATTCCTGAAAACTGTAGGAAAGTACAGGAGTTACTGTCATCCCTGCAAAAATGTTTTTGGATGCTGGGAGAGCTCAGATGGACTCCACTGCAGTTAGCTGCTCTCTTTCCTTACTGGATTTGTGCACCTCTGCCTTTCCAGAGTGTCTATATTTTACTCTGCTGTAGCTGTCTTCTGGCATCTTAGTAGTACCTATTTGTTGCACGCCCTGGGATCAGGTGTAATAATAGTAACCCAGAAAGTTGAATCGCACTTCTGGCCATGTGATTTGTTTTTTACATTGAGCAGGGTGTTGAGTTGTCAGCACTGAATATCTGTCTCAATTCTAGGTGGCCGAGATGTCCAAATTGAGCAGAGGCAGCTGTAGAGTTTCCTCTGAGCCACCTCTGTTTCCCCTTTCTGGCATCTGGAGGCTGCTGTGCTGCTTGTGGTACTGGGACGCCATGGCAGGGTGGGAGGCGGGCCGGGTGCTGGGGGGAACCAAGCACAGCAGCTCAGGCACAGCAGCCTCGCCTCTTCTGCATGCTCTAGGAGATAACAGTTTGCAGACATAGAGTTGCTCCACACCACTGAAGCTCCACGAGCTGGAGTTTGTGACTGCTGCTGAGACCTGCCCATGGCAGGGCTTGGGCTTGGGCAAGGATGATAAGGCTTTGCTCTGGAAGGGTGGAGGGAGTAAGGAACCAGAGGACTTCAGTCTGGAGAGACACTGAAGAGATACAGAGGCCTATGGCTTTTTAGGTTTTGCTTTGTTAGCATAAAGTTCCACTTTCAACCTGTGGTTATCATCTGGCTTTTGAGGTTCGTCAGTGATTATTACAAAAGTAGCCTGGAAAAAGTTGCTTGTTTTGCCAAATAAAAGGAAAATTTTTTTTAGACCTGTTACTTGATCTGGGCTTTTCTGAGTCAATTTAGAAAATATTTAGGGATTTCTTTAGGGATTATTGATGCCTATACATCCTCTGAAAGAGGCAGAGGATAGGAATACTCTATACACTACATGCTTGCTATTCCAGTTGAGATACTGAAGTAAAGAAGGGACAGTATAAGAGTGTCACCCAGCCATCCTGAAGTATCAGTCACCAGAAAACTCATGGAAATAGTTTTCTGGTTTTAGCACGCTTGCATTTTTATATGACTGATGAGGTTATTTCTGCAAAGCAAATACATTTCCCTGCAAACTCCTCCCCTCTGCCAGTCGGAAATATGTTAGCTGATTTGGTTTTGGAAATGAGTGAGAGGACGAAGGAAATCCTTGAAGCTGAAGAAAAGATTTGAGAGTCACGAGATCTGCTTGTCATTTCCAGTTCAGCCCTATGCTTCCTCTGTGACTTACGTGATTTAACTGCTTTGCATCTGCTCCTTATCTGTGAACCATGGATATTACAAAGGTGAACTTGCTAACCTTGGTAAGGCATATTGCTGAGAGGGAAAGCTTTTATGGTTTATTGTTGATTATGATAAACAGGCTTTCAAGAATCAGGTTAAATGAAGCAAACCTGCATTAAAAGGCCTTAGAACATAGATGGCTAAATTTTGTTTGGAGTTGTATCTATATAGACTGATCTTTAAATACAGTTTTATAGGTGTATTTGTTAGTTAGAACACCACAATTGCTTTGGTGTCAGCAAATCCCAAGGGGAGAATTATGTAAATTTTTCCCCAGTTTTGAAAACTTCCAAACTGAGTGTTTTACCACAGCAGTTTGTGTTGCTAAGAAGGGTTGATTTCACCATGTCACAAAGCACAGCAATATAATTTTCCTTTATTACAATGCATAATGTTTCCTGCACCCATTCTAGAAGCTCACACTGGTATCGTGCAGCAGTATTCCTTTAGGGAGTATCCTTCAGAAGCAGTGCTCTGCAAATTTTTAAACTGTGGATCCACACAATTTTTTTTGGGGGGAGAAGGGGGAAAGAAAAGGCAGATTATCCTCCAAGCAGCTAAAACTTTTGTTAGATGTTGAATATGATGGTATTACTTTGATTTCTTCTGCTTTGCTTGTGTAATTGCATTACACAAGGTGTAATTGCATTTGTTCTTAAGCAGGTTTTTCTTTGCAGTTGTTTCATGGATTGTATTTTCTTGTCTTGCTGACCATCAGTTGAATAGCACTCTATATTCTAGGGATAGATAATCAATGCATTTATATGGGGTGTTCTCAGAGGCTGATTAAAAAGGAAAGATGCTAGTGGCAGAGGAAGTGGAGGGATGTAAAGAAAAAGAATATAGTGCATGTTGCATTTAGAAAGGAATAGATGGAAATTTTCTTCTAGCAAGTGGGTTGGACTGGTTTAATAATTCTGGTTTGTTTGTGATCAAAGATGCAGTCACTGAAGGTGTGCTTTCTTCTACAGTAAAAGCAATCATTTCCATGGTAACTATTGCTGTGATTGTATCACTGTTGGAAATTGTCAGCCTATTGGGTCAATAGGGGATCACTGAGCTCTTGTAACACTTTAGGATATTTTTATAAAATCCAGAAAGAAAACAATAAATAAATTTTCTCTAGGAACAATAAATAAATTTTCTCTATATTTATCTGGAGTCTCATAACCTCTGTGTCTCTTCCATAGTTTGCAAAAAAAAAATAAAATTGGTCATGTCCATGAAACATAAAGCAAGCTTTTGATGTCATTTAGTAGTGATGATGAACTTCAACTAATGCTCCCCCACTGTTATTTAGCAAGAAGTGCAAAGGTTGCCTTTTATCATGTATGTGGGTGGAGACCTGTTGTCCAGACTTACACTCTAAGTGAATGTGGTAAAATAATTTATGGCCACTAGGTCATGATCACTTAGTCGATTTTATTTTTGGTGGCTTGTATGAACCAAAAAATAAATTCTGAGATTACTACTGAGTTCCTAACATTTGGTACTTCCTGTGTTATACAGAAATAATAGCTATTTAATAGTCAACAATTATAATATGTTATAGAGCTGTCATTATATAGCTGTAGTGTAAGAAATTTGTACATTTTTATATAGGCCCCTAAATGTACACAGAAATGTATATTCTTGATCAAAATACAAAGATACCTACATGACATACACAAGTACTGTGATGCTTTTAAGCCTTGACATTTAAAGAAGAACGTGACTGATTATCCATCATAAATTTTCACTGAGAATATGTAGTAACTTGTTCTGAAACTTCTCAGCCTACTCAGGTTTTCTTTGTAACTTATTTTCAGCCAGAATCATCATCTGTTTAATTTATCACACCTTTTCACAAATTGCCTTTGGAAACGAATATGCATTTCTTGTAGAGTCATTATTAGATTTTGATTATCTCCTTTCTCTGGATGAGAAATAGGCAGCTGTAGGTAGCAAAACTGGATTTCAGCCAGGCAGCTCAAATATAAACAGATATCAAAACAGGAAGTATTGCAATTTATTGTGCAGCTAAGGAAAAAAAAAGGCATAAGAGGATCCAGGATGCTCTTTCCCCTGGAGACCAACAAGGCTGGGGGTCCTTGTCCAAGAGGCACCTACCTGTGACTTCTCAGCAGATTATGAGATAGGGAAAAAACTTTAAGGAGATATGCATCCTCTTAAACCTCCATGCTTGTCTATATGTGCATGTTATGAAATATTAATTGTTCAACATTTAGAACGTAAAAATAAAATTTAAAAAATCCAAATAGTTAACTGTAGGGGTTGAAATGCAAATCAGTGGGCAGGAAGTCTCATCAATGTACACAGGCATCAACTCATTTATAGAGTGGTGATTTTAATTAGGGAGTTTATTGACATAAACACATTAAAAAAAAATTACCCAGACCTTTTTTCCTTTGCTGTCATGGTGTCAGGCCTCACAAGCATGCCAACAGCAGCAAGCTGATCAGCAGCAGGCTGATTGGGTCAGACTTCTAGTTTGGCCTTTCTCTGCAGCAGAAAGCATGGTCAGGTGTAGGATGAAGGGTTATTCATGGTTGGTGTAACTGCTCCAGCAGAAGTCCTGCCATACAGTTTCAGGTACTGGCAATTTTATGCCTTATCACTGATAAAAGTTGCATCCACAGAAGCACCCCTTTATCAGTATTGTATGGATCAGATCTCATGCTCCTTGGGCAGGACTCCTTCTGAAGGCAGTTTTGGGTGCTGAATTTATCAAAAGTACACAGTAGTCTGAGTAAGAATTGGAGAACCTGGCTCCAAAAAGTAAGCTAAGATTTCAGTGATTAAACACCTGATGCTGATGTTGCTTACCTCGGTATTAATGAGTACAGAGAATGCCAACAGCAGTCATGCCATTAAATGGAACAGGGTTGTACCAGTGCCAAGTTGAGTGAGATCATGATCAAGTTGTTGAAGCTGTTGTGCCTGGATTGGGAAATCAATCTGGGCCCAGGAACAGGAGACGTTTGGTCTGGCTGGGCTCAGATTCTGCGGTGTAGTTGTCCGCCTGGGAGCAACCTGGGAAAGCTTCCACTGTACCCTCTTGTGTGGTCAGGGGATCCTGGGGAACACACCATTAACAGCACACCTGAAAGTGGCACCTGAAGTTGAGCTCAGCTAAAATTAGCTGTCAAGTGCAGTGAGGGGGGCAGGTATCAGAGAGCTATGCACAGCTGGAAAGCTGTGGGAAAGCTGCACATTGTCGGAGCAGGAAATGAGGACCAAGTAGGGCTCCCACAGCACTGGGGATCACAACTGTAGTACCATCTACATCTACCTGCGATCCGGCTTGGCACCTGATTCCTGCCTGTAGTGCTGCCTGGCTGATCCAGTCTGCAGGCTTGGCTGATGCTCTTGTCTGGGGGCTCAACTTGATTGCCAAAACATAAAAGACCCAGTACTGCTGGAGATGCCCTGACCGGTTCCCCCTCATCCCCAGGGACTGCTTCTGGATGGCCCAGGGCTCCTATAGGTCCTGTGACATACTGCATGATGCACAGCACATGGAGATATTTTAGATTGTTTAGGACATTTGAAATGGCCCTGGGTGCCTATGTTGAGGCAACAAAATTTCATCCCAGATTTTTACAGGCTATGATGACAGCTCTAACATCTAGACAGACACGTGTACAGACACCTTCATTGCAGAATCAAAATTTAGATGTGGGAATCTGGACCTTATAATGCATGAGCAAGTTCATGAGATTTTGATTTTCATCCTATATGAAGTGCCAGTGTGTATCCTACAGGTCTGTAGATGTTACCAGTAAAAATTGTATAACATCAATCTGATTTCACCGATTCATGAGGAGAAGGTAATCTGAGGTCAGTGGTGTTGCATCATTATAAAGCCAGTCACAGGTGTAATGAAATTGTTTCCTCAGAATTTTTTCATTGATGTCAAGAGTCACACTTATGCTTAAGTGACTGCAGTACTGGAGCCTATGAGTTGTGTGCTGGATATTTTATTCCTACTAGTAAGTGGTCACTTGATCGGGTCCTGCTTGAGTTGGTCACTTAGAGGAATGTGAGATTATCAGTCTGGTTTCCTCTGATTTTTGCAATGGGAGTATTATGTTTTCTGTTTTATTAGGATTCTTCAGTTCAGTTTGTAGATCTAAGCCTAAAAACACACATCCTTCAGCATTGCTTATTGTACAGCGTAGATTAATCTGACTGTCGTTTGGATCACTACTCTGGAGGTGGAGTGCTGCAGAAGGAGAACAGTCCTCTCTTTGCAAATGTTATTGCTCAAGATAAGGGTGTAAATAGCAGATTAGAAGATGACGTGTAACATGTCCTTCCCTCAGTCTAAAAGTACAGGATCATGGGATGAACTTTGCCTGACTGGTTATGCAGAGAGTGTGCTCACGTTTGTAGCTCTTATGGACGAGACTTTGCGAAACAAAAACACAAAATGACTCTTATGAACTCCTTTCTCAGTCACTGCATATGTAGAGACCCTTTACCTGTGTCTGATTCTGAGGTAAGAACCTTATTTAACTTGTGATTTTGCTATTCAGACCTCGGAGGGGCTGTGTTTAAGGGACAGCTTTGCTGGAGCTGTGTCAGTGCACTAGTCAGTGTGACTCTATTGAATTGATTATACTATTAAAACTGATCCTGTGCTAAAATCTATAGAGAAGCTGAAGCATGCTTGAGTGACAGGTGTCATGCCACAGAAATAAAAATTTATGTAAATGCTCTATTTAGAATAAATTCCATGCTGTAAGTGAAATAATTGAATGTAGAGCAATGTATGACATTGATCATTTTTCATACCTTAATTGCAGTAATCATGTTAAAATATTGACTGTTTAATAACTCTGCTACTGGTTGAAGTGCATTCATACTATGAAATTTGTCTTAAGCTATCTTTCAAACAAAGAGCAACATCTGCCTGCTCTATCGGGTGGCCTTCTAAAAAAGGCTTATTAGAGTTGTACTGGCCCAGCAGAAAACAGCAGGTAGAGAAGAAGGTGACAGAAGATAAGTCTTCTGTCACAGGCATCTTTGTAAAAGGCTGTTTCTGGGCTGCGTGTTTGCTTTGAATATGCAATATCTGAAATGCCTTCATCTGGTCTGAAGCAGATGAACAACATGCAGCCAGAGACAAGCAAAGTGATGCCTCTCGGTTTTGGAATATTTATTAGCTTTCAGTTTCTTTTCTATTCTTTATAAAGGAGTCAGGAAAAGCCAAGGAAATACCCTGAAATTGGAAATTTGAAGGAAAAGTGAACATAAATTTTAATGTGCAGAATTTTTTTCTGAAAACCTGCAGGGGTTTTGCTAGAAAAATTCACAACAGTATTACTTTACATGCATTAAAATGTTCCCTCAACAAGTATTTCAGCTGAGATTATTTTATTTCCAAACTTGTAGTACCAGTGCAATTATGATACTTGTGACTCATCCTGTGAGCCAGATATGCTGTTAAATAGGAACAACATGCTCATTTTCCAAGCTTCCTTTCTAAAACCATCAGTTTTTCCTGTATTTGTGTTATATCTCTGATCCTAGTCTGTATGACTTTAACCTCCTAGAGCATAGAGGAAGTTAGCTTCTCCCTTCCAAACTGTATGAATTTGCTCACCCAATTCATTCATGGCTGCAGAATCTCTAGATCTGACCCAAGTGGGAGTGTGGGAGGAGGGAGTGCGACTGCCCGGTTTGTTATTGGTTACAGTTACATGGGATCTGCAAGCAGTCAAACTGCAGCCTTACTGTTTATTTTCATCACTGATCAGATGTGAAAGAGAGGAGTATCATAGAACGGGGTGGGTTGGAAGGGACCTTAAAGCCCATCTAGATCCCACCCCCCTACCATGGGCAGAGGCACCTTCTACTAGGACAGGCTGCTGAATATCAAGGCCATCCAACTTGGCCTTCAACACTGCCAGAGCTGGGACATCCACAACTACTCTGGTCAGCCAGTTCCAGTGCCTCACCACCCTCAAGGTCAAGAATTTCTTCATATATCTGATCTAAACCCAACCTCTTTCAGTTTAAAATTGTTACCCCTTGTCCTGTCACTACAAGCCTTGGTAAGAAGTCTAGAAACACAGTATGTTGGCTGAATTATTTTTACTGGTGTTATCTGTAACATCCTACTTTTGCACAGGAACAAGTCCTGTGAGTGCAGAGCTGTCTTTCTAAGATATCATTCTGTGAATTCAGTGTTTATGATAGGACCTGTCTGTACTTCTGAGGTAATAGGTGAGTTTTTAGTGTTAGTAGTCACATTTGCCAAAGAAGTGCTGATGGTTGGGTGTTTACCTTACTCATCACAAGCATCATGATGTCTTTCCTTTGTAAAGTTATCTCTTCCTGAATTGTCAGTTGCACTTGTTGTGTTTATGGTAACTCTTTCTGTTTTAGCAATGTTAAGTTGATCTGCCATATGAAAAACTGGCAAATTATTAACCGTCAGAAAATTCTGTGGCTTATTTGACTTGTTCACATTTAAAAAGGTTGTTTCTGATGACCACTGGAAGAGATCCACATCCCAGGATGAAGAAAAGGCAGACTCACAAAAGGTCACACCCAGGAGATGGGGCTCTGGAAAAAGATCTCGGCCCAGACCTCTCTCAGACTATGGCCAAATGTCGATCAGAAGTTTCTCTATACCAGAAGATGCAGTTGTGGTGGAATCTCAGAAGACAGACTGCATGGATGGAGAAAGTCAGCCAGGACTGTCATCCGTTGGGTCTGTGGTCCAAAGCAACACAGTAGGCTACCACAGAGGGCGAAAAAGAAGACCCATCTCCATAATAGGTGGGGTCAATTTCTATGGAAACGGTCCAGTAGGAGAGAGAGAAGGTCTGCTGACACAAGTAAGACAAACAGATGTGCTCTGCAAACTGCAGAAGACCCTTTCACTTCCTTGTCTATCTTCAGCCTAGAAAATAGAATGGATTCTTCCTTCTCTTCCTTCCCTTTTGTCAAGCTGACATTGTGTACTTACAATACTGCTTTCCTGGTCACTAACTACTTTGTCTTCTTGATAAAAAACAATACAGCATGGAATAATACTGACTTTGGGATAATCTTTTCTGTATTGTAAATTAACCTGATTTCTTTCTTGGAATGGTCATTATGTCTCACATTAGTATATAAGGGCTCATTTGTGTGTAACACAGTTGTGTGTTTAGTTTTCTTAAAGAGTGTTGGGCCTGAGGAACAGAGAACTGCAATCAAATATGGTAATAACACATTATTTATTGATCCTTTCAAATTATCCAAAAGCAGGTCTGTTCAAAACCTGTGGCATTAGCAGTATAGTACCAATACAAATCTTGGTATTGGCATGACAAGGATACTTAAAACTAATGAAGACATTGCTTGAGAAAATTGGTAATAAATTTAGAAATTAATGAAAGAAAGAATCTAAGAAGACTGACAATATGAATAAAATGTCTGGTTATATACTACTAAATTGACTAGATGGAACAAAGGTAAAAAAGCAGTAAGAAAGCCTGTAAGAAAGCAGTGTGTACTTGAGTAGTTCCTGTATACTTATTTGCCATCTCTGTTGGCTTAAATAAACAAGTGAGAAATTAGGAACTTCTGAAAGGTAGAATTTACTCCTTTTTCCCTAGAGTAGTTCTGAGCAGGTACAATGTGTAGAGGAATTTACTGTTTGTTGGTAGTGGTGGCCTCATCTTGCACTTGCTTGCAGAGCTTCAGGCTCATGGGCTTTTGTAAGACTGCACTGGTCAGGTGTTCCTTTCCAGGAAAACTGGAGGACTTCTGCCTAAAGTGATTGTGAAGCTGATAAAGCAACAGAAAAAAGGAATAATATTTACATCCTCAAAAAATGTGATTCTGGTGGTTATTAATGGAATTTGAGTTCTCTTAATCTTTCTTATACCGCTTGATCTCCTACTGGGAAGTTTAGTGGTACTAAAGTGCTGAAACAGTGGCAGGATTTTCAGTCTCCTGTGAAAAGCAATTTGTAACATGAACTTTGTTATTGTATATTACACGTTTCTTCTTTATAATTCCCTGTTGAAAAAATGCGTCTTGATCAAAACCTCAAGTGAAGCCAATGAACCTTTTACCCAGGCAAAGACTTTAGTTTCAAACCCTGTATCATTGGGATATTTAAAAATTCATTTTATTGCTTAACTTGGAGAAAAGAGAAAAATTGTTGTTATAAATTCTAGGCCATCTTACTCAAGGATAATAGATGGATTTCAAGGGATAGTAAATACTGGCAGCTCAAATAATCCTTGCTTGTGGAAGTGAATTAACACTCTCCAGGCCCTTCATTTACTGCTGAAAGCAGATTGATCTCATTTCAAACCTTGTTCACATCAGCTTAATAAAGAAGGAACATGCATCAAGCTATCAACTATTTGAGTTGACTCTTTTCCATGCTCTGATGCTGCCACAAGGGCTTCACTGGGGTTAAATGAGCACATTGCTGGATCACTGTGGTCAAGACCAAAATTTTGGAGCATTCCCAAAAAGGGCACATTATTAAGCCAAATGATGGCCTTTCTAGGACCTCCACTGAATAACAGCACATCCTTGTCTCTCTGGGATTTGGACTGAGGCCTTACAAGAAAATCTTAGCTGCCCAGAAGTAAACAGCTTTTTTGCTTGCCAATTATTTGCATATAGTAATTGCCATCACTTCTATTAGCTATTTGATGCAACATATTGGACTTTTTATGGTGTAGGATCCTGGTATATTGCTAAAGCACTTAGGAAAAGAGGTTAAAAGATGAGATTGTAGTTAAATTATATTCAACACACATTGAGGTTTTTGGCAGTCATGTTAGAAAGTAAATTTGTAGCTGGAATGTAAAAAAGCAGTAATGAAGCAGGAATACATACGCTAGAAGTATTTTATCTGGGATTTTCAAAGACTGCTCTTCACACTGGTGATTTTTTTTCTAAAAAGCTTTGAAAACCCACAGGAATACTTGGAAAGTGCAATGCTATTTCCTTCTATGTTGTATTTTGTTTTGGTCTGACAGCTTAGGTGTGAAAAAACATTTTCAAACAATACTAAATCATTGGTTTCACAACAGAGTGTCAAGAGATAGTTCATTAAAAATCCATCCCTTATGTTTCAGATTACTTGATAGAAGGGCCTATGAGCAGCAACAGTTAATGAGAAGAGAGGATGTTTCTCTGAAGTTCATGTGCTGAAGCCTGGCTGTTTAATGTTGAATGCTGATGCAAGGTCATTCAGCCTGGCTATTGTGGAGTTGTTCAGGGACAACATAAAATCAGTCTCACTTAGCAAATAAAACAAGGTTTTAGGTTCTCTAATCATAATTAAGCAAATTAATGATTTATCTAAAGAAAATGGCTTTGAGATAAAGCAACAGTACACCTAGTATTACCTCTTTTTTATGAGACTCCTGGGAACTCAAAGCAGAGGAACATGTAGACAATTATTATTGTCTTGTACAATGTTTCTTTTACTTACAAGCAGTACATTATTAGAAGAAAGCAAATGTCCCAGGAAATGAACACAGCTTCCAGATATAGCGTGGTCATTCTTTCTCCTTGGCTTTCCCTTGAGATGTGTGTTTGCAATGCCAGCTGGCATTGCACAGGCTCTTCTCAGAGTAGTTAGAACCCAGAGCGTTTGGGCGTGAAGTCATCATGGAATCGTCTGGGTTGGAAAGGACCTTTAAAGGTCACCTAGACCAAACCCCCTGCAACGAGCAGGGACATCTTCAACTAGATCAGTTTACTCAGAACTCCATTTGTAGCCTGATTTCAATGTTTTCAGGGATGGGGCATCTACCAGCTCTGTGGGAAATCTGTTCCAATGTTTTACCACCCTCATGATAAAAAGCTTTTTCATTATATCTAATCTAAATTGACCTTCCTTCAGTTTAAACCTACTCCCCCTTGTCCTATCACTATGTGCCCTAGTAAGAAGTCCCTCTCCAGTTTTCTCTTCTCGTAGCCCCTTTAGGTACTGAAAGGCCACAGTGAGATCTCCCTAGAACCTTCTCCAGGCTGAACAACCCCAGCTCTCTCAGCCTGTTTTCATAGGAGAGGTGCTCCAGCCCTCTGACTGTCTTCAAAAAAGAGTGAAAATTATAGAACATGTCTAATCATTACAGAAGACTAAGTAACAGAGAACTGTAATGTAATAAAACATGTTCTCTGATGCTGGTGGATATGGTATGCAGTGTTTAAGCAATGTCACTTTAGCATAGTTGATTTTACTGGTTTTAATTACCTGGACTATCTGAAGAAAGCTTACTCCCTACCTGAGTTTTGCTCAGTTGGACTTGCTGGTATCTTTACTAATACTGGATTTTCCTGTTTTCTCTGTAGCCTGTAACACGGCCACCTGTTCCAGCACACCAGGTGCCCCCATACAAAGCTGTTTCAGCCAGGTTCCGGCCACTCACCTTTTCTCAAAGTACTCCCATTGGCCTGGACCGGGTTGGACGGAGGCGGCAGATGAGAACATCTGATGGTAAGATGAGCAAGTATTTAACTTTGTAGATCTCAAAGTCATACTCCAGGCTGAGCAGGAATTAGAATATGGTATGGAACACGAAAGGGTGCAAACCAACTCAGTGAAAAAGTAGTACCCAGCTAAATTTCTTTGTTTGGTGAGTTTCTTATTCGTAGCTGTTGTGCTCACGTAAAACTTGTTTGTCACATCTGCCGTTTGACACTGCTATGGTTTATTGTTCTGTATCACTTACACTCCTGTATTTTCCACTCTCTATTTACATCCTTGCCTGAAGAGAGAATGAAGGAAGTGAGGTCTAATATGCTTGAGTTTGTGCCTGAATCCTAGCCACACCGCACATGTACTTTTAATTTTCTGATTGCCATGCACTCAGCTTAACTACTTAGATAGGCAAGCCTTAAATAAGTAGCCCAACGAGGGCTCTGCTACATGAAGGACAGGTTCTTGGAAAACGTTGCCTTTTTGGAAGCATTGCCCTTTATCAGACTCTGTACTCTCTGTATTTTTACTGTAATTGTTTACTCTTAGCATGCAGTGCTATCTGGAGTTAATAGAAAGTCCTGTCTAGTATTAATGGAACATTTCTTCACAGGTGGGACCAGAAGATTCTGGGTTAATACCACTTGTGTTCTTTCAGACCACTGTGAGCATAATCGGAATAGTTACTCATGTTTCACTGGCAAGGTTTGGAAATAAAAGCAATATTTTCACTTTATATCCTTCAGTGTTAATAATGACCAAAACACTGCTGGGAACCTTCTCCCTGAATCTTTTGAATCATGGCCTTGCCATGATTGAAGTAGGAAACTTAACAAATAGCATTTTCAGTGCTTCTTTATTATAATTACACATATGTTTACAAGTCAGTATGTGGCTTCTGTGGTTCTAAGGTAAGTTTATATGCAGTGATGTCCAAATCCTGCTCAAAAAATACCTCAACAACAAATTAATTTATGTAAGAACATGCTAAAACTGCGTTTTTCTGTCTTGAACATGACAGTTTTCTTCAGAAACAGACTTGAGACGTTCTAACTACAGCAATGAGATACTGTATATATACTGTATCAGTATTTACCTTTTAGTTTATATTGTAGTAAAATATTGGAAACTACTTTAAAATCCATGTCTGGATTGTGTTCTTGCTCTATGCATCTTAGTATACTTAATGATCCAGATCAGACATCGAGGTAAATTAGACATCTAATGCTGCAACCCTTGCTGAGATTATGTGGTATCTCAGTCCATGATTCCAGAAGGATCATTCACAGAATGACAAGTCTAGCTGTAAGCTAGTCTGGAAAAAAAAAGAGGATCTTTTATTATCACAGTGTAGGAATTATTTTTCTATTTTTAGTTATCCTTTCCAATTCATGTTTGGAAACCTCATGAAATAATATTAGTTACCTAGACAACTGCTTAAAAGCAATATTTTTCCAGGTATTTGGCTTCTGAATAACTGATCTCCTAAACATAAGCATCAGGATGACAAATACACAAACCAAGAGTTCTGCCACTTTTCAAGGCAATGAAGCCAAAGCAATATTGGGTGTGACTTTTATGAGTCCTTACAAATGTAGAAGTGGAGCAGGAAAAGCTTCTGAAATCAAAACTCTGAAAGCAAGGAGGGAATATCATGGACTTCACAGTTTGAAAGCAGTTGCAAAGATCCAGCAGAAAATAGTAAAGTGACCAGTGTCATACATTCTGATCTCTTTCCTTTTTTCTCTTAAATCACAAGGCATTTCCTTGTCTTTGAACATGTGAGAGTTTTTTGTTTGCTCATGCACAGTGAAATTTGATAGTACAAAAGCCCTTTATTATAGAAAGTAATTCTAAACCCAAGCACTGAAAAACCAGTGGTATCCTATTTTAGTTACTAGCTAAAGCCTAATGCATTGTACGTCTTCCTTTTATAACAATAGGATATAGAAGTAAAATTTTTGAAAAACGGCAGTTAGAAGACAGTGAAATATGATCTGTAGGAAACAGAATAATAATCAGACAAAACATAAGGGAAAATTCACTTGAGACTTATTTTACTACTCTTACAGGGTTACAAGTTTTAAATTATATTAAAGAGGTTGCCTAATTTTCACAGTAGAGCAATTTTTATAATTATCTTAAAACCGCATCTTTTTTGCATATTTTTGTGGGGGACTTGTATTTTGCTAAATTGATTGGTAAACTCCTTTAGATAGGCTCAACTCTGAGTAAGTAGGGTGCGATTCAGCTCAAGTTTGTCACCTAAATTTAGTCTAAATGCAGGTACCTACGTAAGAGTTAAACTTTAGTACACCTGTTACAGGCAGTAGAGGACTAATGCTTGATTAAGTTACCCATCCCAAGGTCCAGTGCTGTGTGGGGTACCTGAGCATCTGCCTGCAGTTGGCAGATAGGACAGAGGACCTATGAGAGACCTATTTCTTTCTCCAATGGCAGCTGGAGGCAAGCAGGGTACCCAGAATACTTAAAATGGTGCTAAGTAGCTATGTTTAAATGACTGATCTGAGGCCCTTGTCATTGCAGTCAATTAAGGTTAAAGTAGAATTGCCTTGGATGAGGTGAATTGCTCTCAGCTCTTTTAATTGTGACCAGTACCTGCTGATTTAGATGGTTCATTTGAATGTGGATGCCGGCGTTTAGATAAATAAATTTACGTCTTTACTTTCAGTAGTATCCGTTTGTCTACAGTGTTAAATAACAGTCAGATTTTCCCCAGTTCAGTCAAAGTTGAGTGACTCAGTATGTTTGACTGTATGGAGCACAGCTCAGGGACAACTCAGAAGAGTGGTCAGTTTTCTTAAGAAAAGAGCTCATGAGCGGAGTCAGATGTTCAGTATCTTCACAAATAATGTGGGAAGAGTAGTATAAAGTGAAATGGTAATTCTTGCTGGTGTGCTAAATTATTCACAGAAGTAAAAGCCAGACACAAGGCACTGTACTGGTGGCAGTGTTGATAAAGACAAGGTAGTGCTCATGGAGGAAGAATCACAGCCTAGTGTGCTTGCAGAAGAAGGGACTCTGATTTGGGTATTGCCATTCAGGAAAAGATCTTGCAATCCTAACAGACATTTTAAAGTGTTAGTGCAGTGCACAGTAACAATCAAAACAGTAAATAAAAGGGCAGGATTTTGTAGGAAGGAAATAGAGAACAAAACAGAAAGCCTAATTGTGCAACTGGTGGGGGGGGGGCATCTCACCTTTCCTTTCCATCCCAAAAGGCATTTTTTACAGGGGGTGATAAAGAGAAAGGCAAAAGGACAAGAAAACCGACCCAGTGTCTCTGGGAGGAGTGATTAACACAGCTAGGGCTCTGCAACATGGAGAAAAGGACAGTAGGAGAATAAAAGTTTGTTTTGCACAGAAAAAATGAACAGATAATATTTTTTCCAATAATGTAAGAACTAAAGGGCACCAAATGAAATCACTAGAGAGCAAGTTCAAAATAAAAGATAGTTTTCATACTCTAAACTATGAAACTAATTGCTACACATGGTATTTCACATCCCAACAGTTTGCAAAAATTCAGAAAGTGGTTTGAAAAATTCAGTACATTAGACACAAAGGTACCATTTCTGCCCCAGGAGGGATCTGACTCTGATCTGCAGATAGGTGGAATTTAGAAAAGTACATCAGAAAAATACCATTGCATGCCTCATCTATTTTTACGTTCTTCCCTGGACATCTGCTACTGGCTGCTGTCAGAGCAGTGGTTGGGGGTTACCTGTGGTCTGCCCCAGGGTGGTGGGTTCTGTGATACTAGAGGATATCTAGAATTGGATTTTTTTGAGGCAGGTAAGCTAGCTTTTACATTTAGTATTTTAGTATATGCTACCCAGAGCCTTTTCAGAGTGCCCTGTGCAGTGGGTAAGCCAGCTCAGCATGGATTTGGATGAGGCCACTGTGGACTAGACAAACCTGCCAACACCTAACCCCAGATGAGTACTTTTGTGGTCATTCAGTTTGTGGTTGCACAGTAGCTAGATGTGCCTGTACAATGGAGGGAGAGCAGACGCCACTCCATCCTAGCAGCATCCCACGGAGGCATTAGGTTAGTCCTTGGACAAAAATGCACAGTCCATTCCGTTCTGCAAAAATCAAACCAAAAGACTGCTTTTCAGAGGTTGTTTTTAATGTATCTTCTAAAAGAGCTGTATGGGGTTTGATCTGGTTTTCCTGTAGCAGTTCAACTGTTTTTCCCTGGAAGATAGGCATTTGATATGGCAGAGAGCTTGTGCTCTGGTTGGTTGAAAGCGTGGAGCCTTCACTTGCAGGTCCCAGGATCATCAGCACTTCAGTGTCACTTCTGTTTGCTGGGTTACTTTGTTTTAGTGGTTTGTGCCAAGAAAAATGCACAGGTTTGTGCCAAGTGTATGAATATTTTATAATATCCAGTAGCTTATTTTTACTGTGCTATCCAACAAGAGTCCTTGCAGAAAGAAATAATATGGAAGTTTGGGAGATTCAGAAGAGAATTCCTGTCAGTCTCTCATGCAGTGAAGCACAGGCAGGATTTTTGCAGGAAGATGGCATTAATATTGCAGGGCCATATTTGACCTTTCCTCCTCTGTCTGAGGCAGTGCTGGGGGAAACCATGTGATGTCAGTGGGTGTTGAGAAGTCACTGTGTGCAGAAATGCCTCCAGGGTTTTGTGAACACATCCCTGGAGGAGACAGTCCCCAGTCACAGGACAGGCTCAGCTGACCAACAGTTTGCAGGTAAAGAAGAAGCCATAAGGATTAAGGAGTTTTCCAAACTGTAAGCACAGTGCTGTGTACAAGCATAAGTTGCAGCAGGCTTTGTGCTCTGCTGATGGCAGCAGCTCTTGCTTTTGCTTTCAGTGCATGGACTGATCCAGCTTCACTGCAGGATGATACAAACGTAAAGGTGGGGATTGCTGGCCTGTGGTGAATGAATGAGGTTGTGCTCTGGCTGGGTCAGACCCAGAGAAAGCTGAATGGTTTGAGTGCTTTCCTGCTTTATTCCCTGTTTCATGAACCAGCTGAATTAAGTTTGTAGTTTCAGTGAGGAAGTGTCTCTAGCCTCTCCTGTTTTTCCTGAGAGCAGTCTGCTGCAGCCTTTACACTTGCGCTGCTTGTGCCTGTGAAGCAAGAGAAGTTTTAATAGCTGTGTAAAAAATACCTTAATTGTTTACTTCTGCTGGAATTTTAACTGGTATATTATGACAAAGATAAACCGATACTCCAAACAGTGTTGTAATACAGGGAACTCCCAGCTCCCACCCAGATCTCTCTCCCTTTGAATTGCAGTCATTTGAATATAGATTGAAATCGCATTTAGCTGCTTTAATAAAAAAAAAAATGCACTCCTTGCCTTGCTGTGCTTACCATTTTCAGACACTGTGGGAGCGGTCTGGGCTGCTGCAGGCACAGCGTGGCCAGGGACAGGCAGCCAGGTTTTGTTTCTTTTCTGGAACTTCCTCCCTAAGGGCACCCCATGATGTCAGAGAGCCGGGAGCTGGGAGCCAGGCTGAGCGGCTGAGTGCAGCGCTGGCAGTTCCCAGTCAGGCTCTGGAGGCACTGCCAGGAGCTGAAGGCAGTGAACAGGCTGTTTCTCTGAGCTGGATGTAGCTCAGAGCCTTTTTTGATCCTCCACCAGCCCTTTAGGACTGAGAATCACCTGTTAGAGGTCAAACCTTTGCCTTGGGGTCCAATCTGACAGCAGCATGGTAGCCAGGGGGGCAATGGCACGATTTTGGAGTCTGGAGAGCCTTCAGATGGGTACGTGTGAGTAGAACATGCTCTCTCTTGTTAATTTTTACAGTGTTTTTAGATTGAACTGATAAACAGTGGTAGTCAGGGGGCCTGATTCTGGTCACAGTAACTCCATGTCATCCATGGGAACCTGCAGCCTTACACTGCTGACAAAGCTGCTAGGAGATCTGAATCAGTCCCAGGCTGTCGTTTAAGTTTTTTGCATCCCGTTGGTGCAACTGGGAAAGCATACCCCTCCCTCTGATATTTCTGTCTGTAAACAATAGAGGAATAGATGCAGAGTGCAAGTGGCTGATTTCACTTGAGTCTAACTACAAAGTCAATATAAGCTTGTTGATTTGGTACACAATAACGAACAGTTATCGATCCTAAAATTGTTAGTAATTTTTTGTCTGGAGCCAAATGAATTAGGTTATTTTGATGTGCTGCTGTTACTGGAACAAACCAACAGACAATACTGATAATATAGTATAAAGGATCACTAGGATTAATATTTTTTTATGTTGCTTTATAAGATATATATTGATTTAATGAAATATTTGTTTTCAGATTTTGTTAACAAAGCAGTTTCAGTAAGTTTTGCAAGATGTATTTTAAAAGTTTATCAGTGCTTGAATCTGTAGGGGAAAAAAATTGTTTTTTAAAACAGGAATTCTGCATTCTCCCATTTTAGGCAGATTATACCATTAATGTGAATGTATATTTGAAATGCTGGGGAGTGGAACAGAATGGTCAAATAGGCATGTTCTGTTATATCAAGACTATGCCATATTTTTCCGCTTTTAATGGAAAGAAAAATCTTTCAAGTTTTTTGGTAAATCTGTGTGGTAATCTGCTTTGATCTCTATTGCAAGTTAATACTCAGATGACCAAAGATGCTAGTGATGGTATGAGTGCCCATAAGGAGGGAGTTGTAGTATTTCTCCCTATAACATAAATAGAGATGGCAGCAGTGTGCCTATTGGTAGTAGATGTGTGGAGTAAAGCCAGGAGTCATCTCTTTGCAGCCCTCATCCATCTGGAGCCCAGAGCTCAGCAGGCAGGCAGTACCCAGGTTTGAAGCAGGGTAGAGAAGGGGCAGTGTCAGGGCCCTGCTGCTCGGCCTTGCTGCTTGGTGAGATTGGCAGTTTCAATAATTCTGCTTAAAGGTCAGGAGTAAGAGATGTTCTGTAGGCTGTGCAGCAACTTACCTGGGACACACTGACCTTTAGCAAAGGAGTCAGTGCTAGAAGCCCATTCTGAATTTTACTTGATTTTTTGCTTTTTACTTTTTATTTTTAATGCATTTTTGAGCACTGTATGATCTTCAGACTCTAGTTATTCACAGCTTGGACCTACCATAGGAACAAATCTTTAGGGATAAATAAACAAGGACCAGAGAGTGCACCTAGGCACCAGTCCACTGGTCATGAAAACTTCTTGACTGCCAGCTTATCCCGATGGGTTTGAACATTATAGCCGTCTTTCAAAGGCAAACCCACGTGGACAGGGTCCAGCACTGAGCAGGATGGGCGTCAGTCAGTCAGTGGGACTTGTTCCTGAGATCAGGCCCCAGTCCTCTTCATCTGCCAGTACAGAGATGATTGCTGAAAGAATCCGCCACCCAGTGGTGTACCCCAGATGGATTTTACAGTTGTATGCTGTAATATGTGCATAGTGACAGTCACTTAAATGGTGTTTCTCTTGGTTTATGTGGTTGTGTAATAAGACGAAGCCCATCTTAGTCCTGGTCTCTATTTATATACAAAGCTGCCTCTTTGGTTAGAAAATCTGCAATTGTCAAACCAAGAATTTTTTTGTGATTTGAGGCAATTAGAACAAGTTTTCAATTGGGCAGTTACTCTGTGCTCAGTGCAGACTCCCTGTCCCCTCAGGTCTTGGTGCTGCTAGAGCCTCCCCCGGCACTTGGGAGAGGTGGCAAGCAGCCAGCACAGAGCAGAGGCTGTGTATGGTGGGTGGGCACAGAGGTGTTGGGTCCTTATGTCCCTGCAGGGGATGTGATGGTGTGAGGGCACTCAGCCTGAGCATGACAGTGTCCCTGCTGACTGCTGGGGCTGCTGGGGCTCTAACCTGCCACGTGGAAAACTGCATTGGGGCCTCCTTTCTCATACAGATAATTTGAGGTTTCCTCTGGGTAAAAAATAGTGAAGAATGATTATAGTTCTGTTTTTTGCATACAAAAATTTCTCAGTTTTATCAGTTGCTAAATGAGAAAATTCTGAAAAAGAGTAAAAAGTATTTAATGATGGAAAAGTGGTTTTCCTGAGAGCTCTGCTGCCCTCCACTTCTGCTGTTATTGTTATATTCATGACAACAAAGGCAATTTCTCAGCAATTCCTCTTGCATTGTTGTTTTTCTTGGAATCATAAAAATGATGAAGCAAACAGCTGTTGCACCTTTGTTTTAGTTGCTGCAGATGGTGGGACTGAATCTTCAGCCTTAGTGGATGACAATGGCAGTGAGGAAGATTACAGCTACGAGGAGCTCTGCCAAGCCGCTCCCAGGTACCTGCAGCCTGGAGGCGAACAGCTAGCAATTAATGAGGTAATGTCTGGGGCTTCGCACTGCGGAAACGATGGGGCAGGGGTGGGGCAGGGACAGGGATGGGGGCTGCAGAGGGATGTCTTCCACAGGTCTGAGATTTTGTATTCATAAAAAGTGCAATGGTAGTAGCCAGCATGGTGAAGAATCCAGCAGCCATGGTGACCTGTCTCTGGTGGGGCCCACAAGCAGATGACAAGGGAAGAACACAGTGACTTGAACTTCACTGGGAATGTAACTCGTTAGCCTATGTAACTGCTCTGGATCAGGATTCTAATTGTTCTCACTAATAAATACATGCATAGATTTCTGAAAATACAGAATTTTAGTTTTATCCTGTAATAGGAGTAATCGTAGGTGCTGTAGTGAGGTATTTTTATATTTTTGTAATCTATGAAGTGTTCACAGTTTATCTTTTGTCCTTCACAATCTCATTTTTTTTCTATCTTAGCTGATAAGCGATGGCACTGTTGTCTATGCAGAGGCTCTCTGGGACCATGTCACTATGGATGATCAAGAGCTGGGCTTCAAAGCTGGAGATGTCATTAGAGTTCTAGAAGCTTCCAACAAAGATTGGTGGTGGGGAAGAAATGAGGACAAGGAAGCCTGGTTTCCAGCCAGCTTTGTCAGGGTGGGTAACTCTCTTGCTTTTGCACCATTACGGGATTCCTGTCAGAGTATGGCAATTGTCATGGCATTACATTTCAGAGAAGGGCCCTGATGGTCAGCGTGTTTGTAGCTGAATGTCAGTGGTGTAACTCCTAAGGAGTTCACAAGGAAAAAACCAATAGAGAATCACACCCAAGATCCCTTAGCTCCTCTAACACTTTCTACTCTGTCGTCTTCCTTTGTGTGGTCCTTTTGTAACCCAAGGAATTTCTCAAGCAGAGATTACAGCAGCAGAAAGCTCAACCAGGAGCCATTACTATACAGAGACGACAAAACAGTTTTCATAAGGGTGTGGTGAAAGCTATGCTGCAGGGATTTTTTGGTAAAATAGGACTTAATTTATTATCACAACATTGTGTAGACATCTAGTTCACAGTCTGAACTCCCCAGTCAGAACTCATGCAGATTAATGACAGTATAACTCTCAGATGGTATAAAATTGAAGTATGTTTTAGAAAGTAACTTGAACTACTTTTTGAGAGCCTGTGGTGAAGCTTGGGCCACACTGCATGAAATAATACACAAAGTGCTAGAGGCGGTTCTTAATTTTGCTCTTCCTAGGTCTCCAGCCAACATGGGCAATAAAACAAAAGTCAAAAAGGATGTGCTGTTATCCATATCGTACAGATGGGGAACTGGTGCAGAGGGAAACTATTTAAAAGTGGTTCAGTTGTCTACTTTTGTAATTTTACCCATACACTAGCTTGGCCAAAATAACACCTAAACTATTAGTAAGCGTCAGAAATAGCCTTAAGCCTGAAAGTACATGGGCAACACAACATGGTATCTTTCAGAATCTATGAGTAGTAGAAAGCCATGTATTGAACCAGACAGAAATCTCAACACTTTGTTTGAATATGCAGTGGGCACAATGGGACAATTCCTATTATGGAACCCCCTCTTTAAGGTAAGATTGGGAACATTTCTGTAGCCAGTCTTCTCTTAATTGTAAGAAGTTAGTAACAGTTTTACCATATTTTGTAAAAGTTTCTGCTTTATTCTAATTCCTTTGTTTGTTCTGGCTGCAGCTGCGAGTTAATCAGGAAGAAGTGCCAGAAAATTTTAATAGTATCCAGGATGAAGAACAAGATGCAGATATTAGCAAGCATCGCCAGAAAATAGCTGAAAACAAGGATCAGATGAGAACCAATGTTATACAGGAAATTATGAACACAGAACAAGTCTATATCAAGCATCTCAAGGACATCTGTGAGGTACATGCTTTAACCTGAGGACATTCTGCTCACGTAATATGAACAAAACATATAAGCTGAGAATCAGCGTGGTTTCTCATATCAAAATATTCCCAGTTGAGCTTCTGAGGCTGTCAGTCAGACCCTTCTTGTGTCCTTTTACAGCTTTCCTCTCTGCTGACTGCCACAAGGCATTGCTTCCTTTTTTAAAAAAACAATTCTGTTTCTGACAGGGAAAAAGTGCTTTGCTTATCTGACTGTTATTTCTGTAATAATGAGAGAAGGAAGTTCAGTTTATTTAGAACTTTTTACCACATGGTTTATATAGAAAACTTTGAGTAACTGTAATGTTACAGTTAGGGACAAAACTTTTTTAAATTAACTTGAAAAGAGTATTTGCTGGGTGTGGGGTTCTTTTTTTGTTGTTTTCTCAAACAAAGGGACTTTTTCTGGATGCTTAGAACTATGAAGAAGTCTAAAGGTGTTTTAGATCTACCTTGCTTGTTTGAACCATAAAATGTAGGGTGTTTTCTGCTTCTTTGTTCGAATTTTGTTGGAGGCCCACACTTAGACAAGAAGCTTCTTAATACTCTTCACTGAAGTTTGCCTCTTTTGATGTGGACGTGAGCTGCATTTGACTTGTATTTGTGGTTAGCATCTGGAATGGTGCTAAGCAACTTACCAAAATATTCTTCGTACCCTAAGTTTGCTAAGTCTGTCCTTGTATTTGTCATGCCGCCATCCTTTACCACTTATCATTAGATTATTTCATGTACAACAAAGTAGACAAGACAGCGGTGTTTTTTTGTGGTGTTGTGTGGTTTGGGTTTTTTTTGTTGTTGTTTTTGGGTTTTTTTGGTGGGTTTTTTGGTTAGTTGGTCGGTTGGTTGGTTTTTTCTGTTTGTTTGCTTTGGGTTTTTGTAGATTTTTTGTGGTCTTTTTTTTTTGTTTTTTTAATTTTTAGATCAGGCCTTTTTTATGCATCTTGAAGGGAAAAATTGGGAAAAAAGGCAAAAATTGGTTACTGATTGGCTGATTTTAAAAAACATTAAATGTAAATTTTGTCATTTATGTTCGTTATTTCCTTAAGGTAGTGAGCTTGATTGTGTGCATAAAAGATCAGGGAGGAACTTTTATGCTCAGCTATGTTGCTGCCTTGGTTAGCTGAGTTCTAGAACTACTTTCATAGTCATAATATCTTAGACTGATATTAATTAATTAATTTTCTCTACTACATACATTCTATGCCTCTTTTTAAAAATCTGACATGCCTCTGAGTTTAGTACTAGAGAGCAAACACACACTTTCCAAGTAGAGAAGTGATGCACCATGTTCAACATGTGGGGTAGAGATGGTCTGCTGTCCTCAAAGTGAATCCATACGGTGGTGCAAGCAGGACATAAGACTGAAATTATACTCAAGTAAGACTAAGCCAGAAAAGCTATGGCAGACAGTAATCCATATTTGCAAGCTCAGCAATAGAGTGAATCGCTAGGGCTGGTGCAGTCAGGATCATGAAGCTGGATATACCCAGAAAACACATTTTACATTCAAGAAGTGTCTGCAGTCTGTATTACAAAAGCTGCACAGGAATTAGTTTTCCTTGTTGGTGCAGTAGGAAATGTGGCAGCTGGCTTGCAGCATAGCCACTGCACAGCTCTCAAAGCAGATGGCTGGGGAGGAGACAGGAATATTCATAACAGTGCCAGCAATATTCAGTATTGCTTCCTGGTAAACCTCACCAGAGCGACTGCAAGGCTATTTCAGCTGTCTGCTTCCGAAGCAATTTGGAGGAGACCAGACTGACAGCAGCCAAGTGGAGGAGCCTGGCAGATAACCCCTATCATACCATTTAACCTTCGCACTCCTGAACCTCGGCACCCTAACAGATAGGAGAGTATGAGCACAGCAGCTATTCCTGAATATCAAGTCTCTGCATTGTATCCTGCTCACCACGCTCAGCTTTGTGGAACAGGTACATGAAGATGTGCCAGCTGTGCATACCAGTACTTTAGCTCTGGTAGACACTGTCTTTATATTAATTGTTTCAGGGTTTGTTCTAATGTGCATAAAGAAGAATTGTTATGACACAGAGAAATTGCTGTGAAAAAAGTGAAAGTAGCAGCACCCTTGGGACTTTACATTGGGCTGACATTGTACAAGGAGGAGGTGTGAATGGGCTTTACACACTCTGCAGGTTTCTGGTTCCGTGATTCATTTACGGTCCTGTGAGACAGGAGTTGGGCTGCAATAATCAATGTGTAAACATTTCAGATGCAAATCTGAACTTACACACCTGTACACGTATGGCTGGGAAACCACTTACCTGCCCATAGGTCACGGGGGTTTGGCCAGCTCAGATGGGCTTGCTCAGGGCAGAACCTGTTTGACATCTTTCAGCTAATGAGTGTTTTTTATTTCATTTCCAGGGTTATATTCGGCAGTGTCGTAAACATACAGGAATGTTCACCACAGCTCAGTTAAGCACCATTTTTGGAAATATTGAAGATATTTACAAGTTTCAAAGGAAGTTTCTGAAGGATCTTGAGAAACAGTACAACAAAGAAGAACCTCATCTAAGTGAAATAGGATCATGTTTTCTTCAACATGTAGGTTGCAAAAGTTGATTTAAGTTATGAAATTAACAAAATATGATAATAAAATACCATGTTAGGAGGGGATTTTAGTAACAAATGCTTCTCAAATACTAAACCAGCAGTATTTTAGAAATTAAAGTAATTTGCAATTAATTAACTATTAAATGTTTTATATTTCTCCTCATCTTTAACGATCATGTAACTTTGTAAACAATTTTAAATTTCCTTTTCAAAACTGTAATGATCACAGTTGAGCTGGACTATTTGCAGTGATCTCACATTTGGCATGCAAAAACTTCATAAAGAAATTAAAAAAGGAAGGTGGTGGGGAAAGAGGCTGTGAGTTCTTGATAGACACTTGCTAAGCATATAGCTGTCTTCCCCAGGGAAAAGTACTTCTTAAGGCGGGTTTGATTTATCCTGATTGAACAGTGATCTTTATTTCTGTGTTCTGACAAAGAAGGTACAGGGTTTTGAGAGTTACGAAGTAGATTTCTGCATAGTTTCAAGGCTCATCAGCCTGGAAACAGTATAGAAAATGGATTAATTAATCTGATTATATATAATAGATGTTACAAAAATAACTTTTTTTCTTTATAGACAAATACTTCAGTAAAGCTGTAACTTTTTTTTTTTAATAGCAAGAAGGCTTTGCTATTTATTCAGAGTATTGTAACAATCATCCCAGTGCCTGCATTGAACTTTCCAAACTAATGAAACAGGGCAAATACCGCCACTTCTTCGAGGCCTGTCGCTTGCTTCAGCAGATGATTGACATTGCCATTGATGGTTTTCTTCTCACGCCTGTTCAGAAAATCTGCAAATACCCTCTGCAGCTTGCAGAATTGCTCAAATACACCACTCAGCAACACAGGTGAGAGAGTAAAAAGAACAAATTCTGTAACAGTAGTAACACCTACTTACTCAAGTTTTCTGGATAACACAACACTGAGGCTTTTGAGATCAGGACCAAAACTACCATGGGCCACTATAGACAGGGCATCTTGGAACCATCACAGATATTACCAAAAACAGTATCTGAAAATGCAGTACAGTGGACTGGGAGGATGCAAGACAGAATGAGGAGTAAATCAAAAAAGGAGAAGGTGAAGAAGTTGATGCTGAAATAGGGTGCAGGGAGGGATGTGTAATTCAGAGTGAAAAGAAGGCCAATGTGTCAAGGAAGTGAAGGAGAAAGAAAACCAGAGAAGAACAGGGGAAGATGCATAAGAGTCGTGGATGTAAAAAAACGGTAAAGAGGGTCTTAGAAAAAAAGATGCACTCTGAGCATGTTTGGAGGTAATGTTTTTTAGAAACCTAATAGTAATAAACATTGCCTTTGTTTGTAATAAAGTCCAGATATTAGGTTTTCATCTGGGATAAATGAGAATTTCAGTTGCAGTTTATTACCCTTTCTGGTATACTCCTGAGCTGATTAAATCTTTGACTAAATTAAGATTTTGTCTTTAAGTGTCTATCTTTTTAACTTGCATAACTGCAAGAAGAATGTTCCATTGTGACCCCTGTGCTCAAAGTCCAAATGCAGCCTGAGGCAGTGCTTCCTTGGCCAGAGTCTGTATTTTTTTAACCTTGAGAAAATTGCCCTTTGAGCCCACTGGATTTTTGCCAGGGCCAAAATACAAGGTCCATGAAATACTGACATTCAGGTGTGAAATGCCTCCATTCAGTTTTGTGGCTACCTGAGAAGTGCTGCAATAACAGTTACTTACATGAGTTTCTCTTTCACTGGTACTAATTTTAGGAAGTTTATTCTGTGAGCTATTAAACCTGTAGATAAAGTGACAGCAAGGTCTCGCCACCTTTGGCCCACAGTACCTGTTTTCCTCTTCTGTGGCACAGCATCCAGAGACACCTACAAGCACAGACAGGTGCCCACTGTACAGAGTTACTCACAAACAGGCAGACCTGCACCCATATGGAACCTTGGTAAAGCTCCAGCCAGCTGGTTTTTTGGTAGCATTTTGTTTTCATAAAAAGTTTGAAGTTCTGATGTGCACAGCCTGCTGTGAAGGCCACAGGTTTTGAAAGAAGTGTGGAATAACATACCAATAGAGAAAGAAGGAATCGAGATAAGGAAGGGCAAGAATAGCGGTATGGATATTATGTGGTCATCTTCCTGATGTTTGTAGGATCCTATTATGGTTAATCTCACTTTTTGTATACAGTGTGGCAGAATAGAGTTTCCATAGATATAAACAGAGAGAAGAGAGAATGCACAGATTTAGAAGGGAAGTGCATCCATCAGCAGCAGCCAATTAAAATTGGAACTGAGACAGAATCAGATAAAAAGGACAGCAAGACTAACCCCTTTGCAGGATTTATTTCTGGCTCATGCTGTGTTCTACCTCTGGCTTCCTTTTCTGCAAGAGGCATTCTGATAAAAGAGGGAAAGCAGCTGCTTGGCTGGGAGACCTGAGGCGAGAAATACGACTTTTCCCTTCTCTCTTCTCAGAGACTCCATTTGGGAAAGGTGAAGGAGTAATGGATAATATTCAGAGGCAAAAAACCCCCTGAACATTGGGGAGATTCATAGGCATGTTGGGAGCTCAGGGAGGGAGGGGAGCAGAAGGACAGGAGGACTGACCTGAATTGATTGTACTCAAGCAGGCAGAGGAAGGTGACCATCTTAGATCTCACACACTTCTCCCATGGAAACAGGCTGCCGCCTTGGTACTGTTGCCTTGAATTCCTCTCTCTGGTGCCCATGTTCTTGGGTTCCTCACTGACCCCGTTTGGGGTTGCTTTTGGTATTTTTTTCTGCCCATGTGGCATTCTCCATTTGTGTTCATTGACCGAGCCATTGGAAACAAGGAGAAAATACAATTGTTAAACACAATTGAAAGAATGCCCTTTCCAATAAAATCCCACTAAAATTTTGCTTAAAAACACAGTCCTTTGGTGAAATGTAGCTATCTCTGAGGTCAGTGGGAGTTCTACCATTGTTTTCAGTAGACTTTATTGCAGTTCATTAATCTGTCTCCTCTTCCTCCTTCCAGGAGTTTAGTAATTTGGTCCTGGACAAGCCTAGCAGTACTGCAGCACTGAATTGCACAGGCTACTGTGTGAGGTTTGGGATAGCTGAGAATCAGGTCTCTCTTATTTAAGTACCCTGAGTAGAGGGACAAGTGAGTAATGTGGGCTAGCACTTGTCACGGCTCATGATTGCATCATGTCCACTGCATAAGTGATCTTTGAAACGTGCCTACATTTCACAGTGATTATAACAACATAAAAGCTGCATATGAGGCTATGAAGAACGTTGCATGTCTGATCAATGAGCGAAAACGGAGACTAGAAAGCATCGACAAGATTGCACGTTGGCAAGTCTCTATCGTAGACTGGGAGGTGAGTGTCAGCCTGTCCCTTTTCTGAGCAAAGGTACTGTGTACAATACTTGATGTTCCCTACAGCATATGTCTTTCTGCATAGGTTGTTGTTTGTGGTGTCTACTTTTCAAGCGGTCATTGCTCAGTTAAAAGTCCAGTTGCTTCATTTGCAATGATTCTGTTACTGATTTACTTTATTTATAGTTCAGGAAGAGCAAGCATGTTTTAACGTGGACATTGTCTGTGAGATGAAATGACAAAATGTATTTTTTTTAATAATAGAGCTCTTAAATCTCCTTTGGAATTTTGGTAGTTCTGTCAGAACTGAAACCTGTTTCACTGACTTAAGAAGAGTTTCCTCTTCTTTATGCAGATATGAAGTAGAGCAGAACCACAGTCATTAAATTTACCTCTATGACATTATTTACACTGTGTTACATTTTCAAATCTAATAATAAAAATACCAGAAGAGTGAACTTAAAATTTGATTATATAGTGAGACTGGTTAGGCACACAGTGAGACTTTAAAATATTATTTACTTACTACCTATATATATATCTATATCTGTATCTTCCTAGGGACCAGATGTGTTAGCCAGAAGCTCAGAACTGATCCACTCAGGAGAACTGACCAAAATATCAAAACAAGGCAAAAGCCAGCAGAGGACTTTCTTCCTTTTTGACCATCAGCTTGTGTTCTGTAAGAAGGACTTGCTGAGAAGGGACATCTTGTATTATAAAGATCGTATTGACATGGATGAAATGGAAATTGTGGACATCGAAGATGGCAAAGACAGAGACTTTAACATTAACGTCAAGAATGCTTTTAAGATAATAAACAGAACAACAGAAGAGATTCATTTGTTCTGTGCAAAAAAACAGGAGGATAAAAAGAGATGGATTGCGGCATGCGAAAGTGAAAGGAGAAGAGTTCAAGAAGACAAGGAAATGGGTGAGTGGAAGAATTTCCTCTCTGAACAGTAGTTAAAACAAAGGGGAATGTTTTTGCTTTTGCCATTCTTTATGTTTTGTGCAGATGTGCATCTGTCATCTGGAACTGGTGTCCCTTTCTTACCCAACAGTTTAGCTGTGTAAGTGAAGCCTATTCAGGTGTGCTTGCCCTGTCACTGTGGGCCAAAGGTCCAGGGCAGTTAGTGTCACCCATATGATTCTGGTGCATTATGAAGCAGAATGAGAGATGAGATATGACAAGATGCAATTCACAAAGACCAATCAATAATAAAAATCAATCTAAAATCCTGTCACTTCTATATGAATTATTGGCCAAAAATATCTTTTTGTAAAGGACACTTTATGACAAAGCCAAGCAGCAATAATTGTAGTTTTATACTGCCCATGTCATATAATGGCACCACCTGTGTCCAGGAGACCCATGCCGTTGCATGGCATCATTAGTTACAGACCCAACACCGGGCAGTGTACAGAGCCTAACCTTGAGCGAGGAGGAAAAAAGGTAGCAAATACTAGACGGGCAGCCTGTGGGACACTCTAAGGACAGTGTCTTCTGTGTGAATGTATATTTAGGATTTGCTCTTTTTTTTTTGCGTGGTTTCATGCTTTCTTTAAGATCGGTGACGAAAGCTCCAGCAAAATTTCATTGGCAAAACATACACAAGGAAAACAGCAACGCTAATAAGAAAAATAAAATCTTTTTAGTATTTCTAAAGTTAGTGCATCTGTGTGGGTTGACTGCTTGAGAACTTCTGTTTTTCATAACATTGGAAGTGCAGTGAAGTGGATGATAGAATTCAGAAGTTATTAAAATTTAAACAAGATGCCAAATCTTATGTTCCACATCCACTTAAAACACTTGATCAGAAGAATACAAAGACAGGAGTAACCCTTAGATTACAAATGTAAACCTTTTGATCTTAGTGGCTTTTTTTCTTTGGTACAGTTGTAAGTATGACAAAAATAAGGCCTCCTCCATATGTATGTTAGGTAATATAGCTGAAGAAAACACAAGTTTACCAATTCATACTCGAAAACCAGTTTTAACTCTTTCACATTGCACCAAATGTTGCAATTAACCTCAGTCATCTCAAGTCTGAAATAAACAATGAAGGAGCCACAGCTAAACTCTCCTCAAACTTTCCAAACCTGACTCTCCTCCTGTCCTGAACGTGTGACATTATGATCCTGTTGGGCACAACACTGATGGTTTTTATGAGTTACTCTGTGTAGAGCATGCTCCATCACCTTGTACTCCTGGGGATGGGAGGTAGCTGCCTTCCCTAATTCACCTAAGCAGAACTCTGCAATAGTGGATATTGTAAATGGGTGAACATGATCAGAAAGTAATAGAGCAGTGCTGAGGATCTGATGATAAGTGTCCACACAATCCCTTGTACAACAAAGTTACATAAAGCTTCCACTCCAGCATGCAATGAGAGTACTAGTACAGTCACATGGAAGAACACTAAAGAGTAAAACACAGCTCCTGCACTTTTGTGAGAAGGACTGAGCAAAAGGAGATAAAGAGTGAACATTTTCCATTCCTGTCCTTTCTGATAAGCATTCTTGAGCTCTATGCCTCTTCCTGGATGGTTACTTTATGGAGCACTGGGAGAGTATGCTGAGCAAGCTAAATTCTGTATGTCAGGATGCTTCTGAGGCTCACAGTAGTGCTTGCCCTGGGCAGCAGCAGGTCTGTCTTGGTGTTACCATTCCTTATAAGTGACACTGCTGCACAAATCCCCAAGCATGAGGAAACTGCAAAGCAGCTACAGCCCTAAATGTCATTATTTGTTCTTCTGGGACCCCATGAAAATCAGCATATGGTATTCAAAGGGTAACCATTTGACAGTGGTGGCACTGGCAGTGATAACAATAAGATTTGTCATAATAGCACTAAACGTTATGTAGGTCTGGGTCACAAACTCCCGTGGTGCTCAGTGCAAGGGTTGCACAGGAGGGTCCATTGTGTTTGCTGCTCTTTAGGCACAGTGCAACATAGTGAAAAAAATATCAGTTGAAAGAGAAACTGTGGCACGTAAGGCAAATGCAGTCTCTTCTGCCCCTGTAACATCCAGCCATCTGCAAACTTGCTTTTCAAATATTGCAACTCATTATTCTGGTGCACCTGTTTTGGGACAGGGATCATGAACCAGAGGAAAGGTAGTTGAATTGCAATATTAGATGTCCATCTGGTCTTGTGAGTGATCTTGTGAGCCACCACAGTGGCTTGGATGTTTTCTCCATTAATCAGAAGACTGTTTCTTTTCTAAACTTTCTTCCTTTTTTTGGCGTAATTGAACATTTCCTTTAGCCAAAACCACTGGAAAGGTGCCAGTATTCTCAACCTCAGGTTTAAATTTATCATGTTGATTTTGTAAGCTATCTTGCTGGACTTCCCACAAAGCCTCTAATCTAACCAGAGACAAATACATACTCTTCCAATTCGAAACTGCAAATGGCATTTTACTTCTATTTTCAAAAACACTTTAGTATGAGTCACTGTCTCCCAAACTATATCTAGTTTTTCTTAGCTTTTATGAATATATGAGAAGGCCACAGCCAGAAAATCCTTCTCCAAACCACTAATAGTAACCCTAAAAAAGTGGTCTGATCTCTGCTGATGAAATTGCTTTCATTTTTTAAAATGTTTCCTTGTTTCTCTAAAGGAAAAAAAGCCTGCAGAATAATATAAACTTCTGCTACCCCAAAATTATGGCTGTTTTAAGTTAATAGACTGATTTGTAATAACTTCTTCATAAGTTCAGGATAAAAAAGGGAGTTTTAAAAGTATAGGGAAGTGAAGGAAGATGCAAAATGGAAGCAAACCAGATACTTCATTTTGGCTTTGAATCACAGCTTCTGTGCTTTTTGTATGCATATGAGTGAAATGAATGCAGCCTTATGCATAGCATGAAATGAAACAGCATCCTGTGCACCTTGTTGTCTCCTGGTGCAAACGTAACATATCCATGTATCTCACCTGTATTGTACACAGGGAGAGGAAACTGGAGTGCCCGTTCTGGCTCTCCAGACAACACCAGTAACTGGTGTCACCTTTTCTAGCAGGTGTCTGGCATCTCTGTACTCATCACAGATCAGTCATACACCTATCACACGACAGTAAATAGTGTAGGGTTGACCACATAACTATAGCACCATGTAAGTTATACAAGTATGTGAACAGGTACATGAGAAACCTGAGTGGGGGATCCAGCCCTGGTCTGCTGCAGCCATAACCACACCACAGCCTGCTTCAGTGTCTGGCAGATTTTGTGATACTTTCCTCTGAGTGGAGGAAAGTGACTTCAGTTTGTTACCCATGTTAGCTCAGAGTGAGTGAAAAAAAAAAGGTTCTGAATTTGTGATCTATTACTTGGAGGGTTGTAGCCTTCAGAAATGTTAGTTTACTCTTCTTTTTTTTAATCTCTTGTTATCTGGACTTATCTGTGAAAAGAAATTTTTGTGTAGTTAGTTCACCAGTGATTGCCATTTGCAGAAACTGGAAAGGAGCTTTTTCATGTAATCTAAAGGCAAATCAAAGTTGTTCCTATCATTTTCCCAGTGAAAAACAATCTTTAAATTCATATGACAAAGTAAAACATACTTCTAAAAACTTCAGGTGTATTACTATTAAGTTTTACTAATAATTCTTAAAATACAGTTTACGTATTTGTTTTAATTTAACATAATCAAGTATTAGGTACAGTAATTTTGTACTAGTGCCCTAATTTACACTTTGACATAGGTATGGAGATCTCAGAAAACCAGAAGAAACAAGCCATGCAGAATGCCCGTAAGTCAAGGCAAGGAAAAATTAAAGGTGGGTGTTCAGAATTGTTTTACATTCTTACTGTGTTCCAATGATCTTTTTGTGAGGAAATAGCACAGTCTGGCTACGGTTGAATTATTCAGTCCTTTAAAAAAATTTAATGGTTTACATGGAGTCAAATAATTGCCATTAACCTGTATTTTAATATAAAATTCCAATTCCTCTGTAAACTGTCTACTAAATCAGCTCCCAGGGCTTCTTCAGATGGGTGAGTCAGTTTTCTCTATATTAGAGAAGTAACTCAAGAGGTAAGGCAAGCTGCTTATTTAAGTGCATGCAAAGATTAAATTGTAAATGAGTGTTACCGATTCCTTCCTTTGCTTTTACTCAAACAGCTTGTTCTTCTTTACCAATTCTGTGCCTTGTTTAAACTATCGTAAAGTTCTTTTTGCAAGCCACGTGTTCCAATATTTACTTTAACACAGTCAAAATGGCTTCCTTCTGTCCCTAGACTAGAAGGAAGGATGGACTAGAAACTTGTTTAGCAGAAAACAGGGGTTTTATTCATTTTTTATTCATTTTCTCTCTCAGAAAATATGTTGTGATTTTGTCCTTTTCCATCTTAAAGTCAAACTTGGAAAAATCTCTAGTGTGTTGAGAGAATAAATTGAGAAAGTAGGACAAGATTTAAGTCGAATTTAGGAGTGAAGGAATTGATGTTAGGTTGTCCTCTGATCCCTGGGATTAATATTATTAAAGCATTTTCTCTTTATCATTAACCTTTAAAACCTGTCTGGATTTCCAGGGGAGTGGCTAAAGTTTGTGATTAGGAGATTCTGTTCAGAAAGCAGAAAGGTCAAAGTCTGAGAACATTGTCCAGAAAAATGTATTCCAAATGGAATAAATAACATTTTTGTTGGTAGCAGGATTTTATCCAGTCTTATTCTGAGAGTGGACTAAAATATGAGTATCTGCTGTGTAAAGTCATTCTTTTTAAATACTAGGATTTACTTGTGCAAACAGTATTGTCAGGCTATGTGAAACTGCTGCTTATTTTTGGTAATTCTGTAATGTTATTTTTACTGGTACTGTTCTCTTCTTAAGCCAAATCAATGCAGCAGTTATAAAGTCTAACATCAGAAGAAGTAACCTTTAGCAGTTCTTCCATTCTCCCCTGGCCCTGTGCTTAAATTTTCACTAGCTGACTCATACGCTTTCTTAAACTGTTCCTTTTGCAGGTGTAAGCTATAACGGGTGTCCTGTGCCTCCTCCACACCAAACCCTGCATCCCATTCACCAGCGACACATCACTGTACCTACCAGCGTCCCGCAGCAGCAGGTCTTTGCCCTGGCAGAACCCAAGCGGAAGCCGTCCCTCTTCTGGCATACCTTCAACAAACTCACTCCCTTTAAAAAGTGAGAAGCCAAGGACCTGGAAGGACTTCAGCATGGCAGGAGACTTCCTCTAGAGGAGGACCCTGGAGACGCAGTTTATCTTACTCGAGCTTGGCGAATCTCCTGTTTTGGAGGCAAAACCTTGGCTTCTCTCGAGCCAGAAATGCAGCATTTGTCTGGAATACGAATGAAGTTTCTCAAGACTGCTCTGAAGTCCATGTTGCCAAGTGTCAGCATCACTGATGAAGAGCAGTCTCTCTTCTGACTAAGACAGCTTGCTGTTCCTCAGAAGCAGCAGTATTCAGTCTCCGTTTCTTAGTCATGTTGAAGTAGTGATGGAGTCATGCAGGTCATTGTAACATTTCATTTTTCTTAACCCTATATTGATGGCCAAATTTAGGATAGGAAGGTGTTTTTCCTTAGGGATGTATCAGCAAGGAATCTTAGGAGATTTTTCTTCTTCCTCCAGGATCACCAAGCAGAGACCACCCATTAAAATCAGACAGAGACATCCCATGTGTTTAATGAGCTACTGCAGAATTTAGTGGACCCTAATCCTTCCTGTCTTTTTTATTATATTGCCAAATGGCAGGAGAACATCCCGCAAGGCCTTACCATATTCCAGATTGGAACAGGGGAATTTTATTCTGTCATGTAGAAACACGAACAGAGTGTGAAATGAACTGTAAAGATATGTGCATTTATTGCACGCAAGTGGAAACAAGAGGAGCCCAGGGCATCTCAGATTGATTGATTTCAATCAGAGCAATATACTGCATGTATGTATGCTCTTCAGTGTAGAGCTTTTATATCCCTTTTTGTGCACTTCTTTGCCTGGGAGAGACTTCTTTATATTTCCAATGTGTTTATTTCTCTGTGTAAAAAATAGTTTTTTATCTTCTAACAGAGATAATGTGAATGTACAAAGTCAGCATTGAGACAGTACATGGTGACTGCTGGCTATGTTACAGTCTAGGTCTAACACTTTTTTCATGTATTTTGACTTAGAAAATGGATTATTAGTAATGTAAATATATTAAAGTGGTCTAGATCCAAGCTTCTTATACACAGTCAATTGACAATGGGTTTTGACCAATTACTTCTTCACGAAGAAAGTGAAATCTTTACTGGAAGGGACAGAGAAATTGTGTGGACTGGAGATGGATTTTTGTCTCGGAGTCATCACTCTCTATTGGAAGGGGAAGAACCTGACTTGATTAGGGTCAGCTCTGGCCAGCATATGCAATCCTGGATTTGCATTTCTGCAATTTGCCTGTGACATGAAGTTGATTTGTGAGAGCAACTTTTAAAAAGCCACCAGGAAGAAAGAGGATCCTGATATTTGTAGCACTGGTAATTTCTGCTTAATAGCTCTCATCAAGGATGAAAAGACTGTTGGGAATATGGAAGGAAATAAAGACTCCATATGTTTCAGAACTGATATGCCATGAATGTCTTTGCAATACTTTATGCTGTGCTGCTGATTAGGGGCATTACCTGATGATAAGGATAGATCCAGGGGTATTCTTTGACAATGGACACAATCAGCTTTGTCATGGATCTGTAATATATGAAAAACAAACAAGGGGCTAGAGGCCAGGCATCTTAACAACAATGTAAAAAAGCCTTATTTTAAAGATGTATTTGTTCCTACTACTATTGTGACCTCTATATTTTTATTTCTCGTCAGTGTTGTGAAGCCCACTAGTCAGTAGAACCTGTGATTTGATAACGTTGTGGCAACTTCTGCTAAGCTAACCTTCTAAGGTTTGTGGGTTTGACTTTAAATTACATCTTTTGACAAATGTACATTTCAAATGCCTTGTGTATATAGCTCAGCATTAAGGCAAGGTCTGGTGATGCCCAGCCAAATTGTTCCCTGCATAATGAACTTAATTGCTTGTGCTTTCCCATAGCAGTGGAAGATGACCCAGATCAGTTAAGAACTGGAAATGTGCACTGAGATTTTTAACAATCCACCAGAAAGTGAGTGAAAAAAGCTGGTTGTATTTTTCTTTTGATGTTTAAAACAAGCTATTGCTATTCAGATTTTTTTAAAAGATAATTCTAAATGCTCTATTTAAACACAAAGAGCAGACTTCCAAATGCAGGCATGCCCTTCCCCTCAAATGAGTAACCCTTCTGTGTTTCTTACATACCCATTTTTGTGGGTACTTGCCACATTCAGGCCTGCAGACCAACGTAATGCATGTAGGGTGGAAGTGGAGATGATGTTTTTCATAATCACATTTTGAAAGACTTGTTCTAGATGCACAAAAAAGACTGAAGTTGGATTACAGTGCTTACCCAGAAACTTTCCCAGCTGAACCTGAAGCCATTATGAGATCCACACTTCCATACATGTCTTTGTTGAAACCTACTTCCTTTCAGGGCTTGAGAGTCTGTGGAGTGCTGGGGAAAAAAAAGAGGTTTTGGGGTCTGTCTTCTGACACATCAGTGCCCATGAAGGCTCTTCCCATGTATTAGTGCTGGTGCCTTAGCCCTAAAAATGAACAGAAATGTTTGTATATGGTTTTGGATGCAGCAGTTTTTTTCTCAAGAAGTGAATTTCAAAGAGATAAAAAGAAAATATTTCATGGTGCAGATTACTCAGGACAGTTTTACATATAGTACCCTTCATATAGACATGGTTGTTTCATAATATTCTCTGTGTCTTTCTTTGCATTATGACCTTGCAACAGAATTAAGATAAAATATAGTAAGACAGGCCAAATTTATACCACGCCATAGTATTTTAACCAAATTATAGTGAAATGAAAACACACAACTACATTATTCAATAATTAAGACAAAAATTTACTCCTGACTCAGCCTCACTTTAGAGTCTGTGGGAAAAAGAGTTGCAACAAAAATGTAAAAGACTGAATTCTAGCAACTCTTGCCCTGATTCTCCTTTTGATGACAAAGCTTATATATGATGAGAAGGGTGTGATGGCAACATCTGTTCTTTTCCTCTTGCTTTTGCATGAAGTTACTATAAAAAAAAAAATCTAGGGCAACTACTAAGCACGTTTGTGCCTCGTTTAGATAAAGCACAGCCAGAGCCTTCCCAATGGCCTGCTGAGTAGATAACCTCAGACTTTTTGCATGAGATGCAGTAAAATATAATTGTCCTCAAATATGTTCCCACTGATTTAGGAAAATGCCAAACCATAATTACATCTAACTCGAAGCATTTGATGTATAAAATAATAAGATTGTTTTACAAGTGGCTCTTGCCATGCTAAATTTCACATTGAATTTTAGTGGTCAGTGTAATAACTGAGTTCAAAGACAGACTTCTCAAATGTTCCACATTTTAGTTGTCTTTTGAAAACAATTATATCACAGTTTTGGAGCCAAAGGTCTTTAGCCATAACTAACACAGTACTTTTCTCTGACTGCCTTTCTGCTTTTTTTCTATATGTGTGGCATTTGCATGTAGGAGATGCCTTCTGAATGATCTCTAATTTAAAACTACTTGTTGTAAATACTAGGGATAACTTGCATATATATTTTATTTTGGTAAGTGTTTTGTAACATTTTATCTTCCATACATTGCTTTGTGCATCTTACCATCAGTGTGCTGTTACACATTTTGTAAATTAAGTGTTCTGGCTACGGAGCAGAGGAATTGGCTTTTGCTGGCTGAAGTACAATGTATAGGACTGCAGTAGCTTGACGTGCATTTTTTCTGAAGAAATTGCATTCCAAGATTTATTTACTCTTCCAACATTGTTTGTCAAATGAATCTATTTTCTGGAAATAAGTACAAACTTACATTCCTATTATTTTTCTCTTATTGTATATATTTGAATTAAATAATGTACAAAGCTGAAGTTTCTCATCTCTGTCTTATAAAACTTTATTGTGCAGTTTTAAAATTGTTGTGGGTTTTTTATTGTCTACAAAATTTCCTCTGTGATGCAAAAATACATCAACTGTCATATTTCTTTTAGTATTTTAAAGAAAAAAAGTCACATCCCCCTCTCTTGGTTTCCCAGTAATGGCAACAGTACTTCCCAGCACAAGTTCATTTTAACACCGACTAAGCCTGATTCTGGGATTTAAATTTTTCATCATTCAAGCAAAGTCCATCCTTGTTGTTGTTTCAGACATATGCATCTGTGGTCACTGTGCTTTATCTTGTCCTGGCAGAGGGCTCCCACAGTTCCCCTTGGAATAAATGCAAATGCAGCTTCTCTATTAATAAGGCTCCTGCTAACAAAGGATGGTGACTTAAGTACTGCAGTGCAGGTAAGAAGGATTAAATTTTATTTTCTTTGGAATGAAAGCAAAACCTTCTGAAAGGGTTCACCCAAAAAGGTGTGTTCCTTAAATGTGTGTGAAGAGGCTTACCTGCCTGCTTGTTGGGCAACACTGCTCGGGTTTCAGCTTACTTCTCTGATTTGGGGAAGTCTTTTGTTTCTCATTATTCTGACAGGGCAGAGGACCACATCTGAAAGGTGTACCTGTGTCCTTCCTGCTCCAGGCTGTGTCAAAACTTATGTTTCGCTGAGACACATTAGCTTTAACAAAATAAAAAATTTTGCTGAAATCTTTTCATTAGAAGTTTCGGTGAATTCAAACGCTGACAGAATAGTTGGGTTTGCTAATTTGTTACCCTTATTTTCAATGTCCAGGCACCTATATTTCTTGGTTCACCTCAAAGCTGAGACTTTCTCAGGCCTCCCAAGTGCTGCTGTTGCAGTGGGATGTGTGCTGGGTGCGCCAACATCAAAGTGAAAGGCACAGTCTGAGCACTCAGTGCAGTAGATCAAATGACCGAAAAACATACCTTGAGCAAACACTCGAGTAGGATGTTGCAATCAATAGGCTTTGTAAGGACCCTGTGGTTCACCTGGCCATGGTGAGCTCATTTGTGCATTTTATTTCATGCTTTGGCAGTCAGCCTAAATCCTGTAGATCGTTCTGTACTATCAGTTCTACTATTAATTACTTTAAAGTTCTTCGAGAGCTGATCTATCACGTGGTGCTTTTAGTTTACACAGAAATAGCACTGCTCATCTTGAATTTTTTGGGTTGTTTTTTTGTTGGGTTTTGTTGTTGTTTGTTTTTTTGGTTTTTTTAAGGCTACATCGTGATCTGTGCTTTGTAACAAGAAACGTGGAGTTGAGCCTTTTTATGTTCCAGTACCAAAGGAGAAATGAAAAAGTCAGCAATGGAAAACTGCACACCTCGTGGATTGTAAGAAAAGCACACAAATATTCCTTACACAAGTGTATTTCTAAGTGCTTTTCAAAAATTCAGTTACTCTAACAAGCTAGAGGACATGTAATTATGAGAATACCTCAGAACTGCATAAGCTGTCAGCACATCATGTTTTTTATTAATCTTATGTCTGTGTTAGGTTTAGTTCACTGCAGTCAGAAGTGACTTCTGGTTGTCCAGGTGAGTGCCTAGGGCTGAGAACTCACATACTGCCACTATTAGGTATTTTAGACTCTGGTTTTAAAAAACAGACTTGTGTGTGAGTGTGTATGTGTTTGTATATGTATGTATTTACACCCCCCCCCCTTTGTAGACTCCATATGGCATCCCCATATGGACCCTCCCTCTCTTTATGTTACATTTCTGTTGTGCATTGGGGAGGGGGAGGCTGATAACTGAATGACACCTGGGCAAGGTTTTACCTGAATCATTTTAATGTTCCAAGCATTCAGAGTGGGCCACCTGCAATGACAGACAAACCACTCTGCAGACAAGTGAAGGCTAGGAGGTATCCATCAGAATCCCTGCACTCTGGTGTCAGTGAAGTTTAGAAGGGCAAACCTGAAATGGCAGATGTCAGCAGCAGAGGAAGGAGTACCACTGCCCTTCAAATGCTGAGTTTCTCTCAGAAGAGAAACATAAGACGATGTAGGATTTACTGACTGTTTCTCCTAGTGTTTTTTGGAAAGCTGAAACTGCTTAAGAGGAAAGGAGTACAGGTACTCCTCCAGTACAGAGGAAAGGAATCCCTGAGGTACACCTGAGGGACTTTGCTGGCAGAACCTGGCACCTGCCAAATTCCTCCTTATTTCTGGCACATAGGAAATAAGAAGGCAGAAGGCCCAATGTATACACTGAAGTGAACTGTCAGTAGGCAGATTCACTAGGCACAGTTAACCACGGCCACTTCCTATAAGCGTACACCAGACTTTAGAGATACTGACTCACTGAAAAAGTGTCTAGAAGGTGCTCTGCTAATAAGATCAGGTACCTCACTAACCATCCATCTCATGGTCATTACTGCCATATTCATCTCCTAAAGAAGGTAATGAGCACAGCAATCAATCTAAAAAACTCCCTGCATCTCCTTCCATACAGATGCAATGTTTTTTCAGAGCAAATGATCAACTTTTGCTACTGTGTAATTATTTTCAAGGCATTACTCTGTGATGAGACAAGACACACTAGAAAGCAGCTGGGGGGTAACATTTGCCTTTAAGGCCATTCCTACAGCATTTTTCTTGGTTCTCTGCTAAAAATGCATCAAACCAGACTAACTGCAGAGTCCATCAAGGTAGAGGTAACTAATAAATGATGTCATTTTCAACTCAGCATGGGACAGACAGACTGTGACTGTTATCACTGTAAAATTCCAGCTTTGTTTGGGTCATTGTAAGGATTGTGCTGCCCTGGGAGGCCCAGGGCATGCCACTGCTGGTACCATGTCCCCAGGAGCCTCCAGTGCTGTCCCACCAGAGCCACTGACTCTCCCAGGACCCTGCAGACAGAAAGGTTTGTCAAGAAATCCAGGTTTTCTGCATGGCAGGACAGACCACTGAGGGCACAGCACTAAGCTGGCAGGGTTGGCTATTTTTTATTGACTCAAACTTTTAAGTAGAGAAAGGAGGCTGAGACGAAGCAACATTCAAAAATTTCAGATGGTGCTTAATGGGTAAAAAGAAAAGGATTGTTTGTCACAGCTCTCGTTTTTTCTTCTCAGTTAGCACAGAGCGAGGTTAATTTGGCTACAGAAGTTCATTCAAGTAGAGCAGCTAATTGCTGCACATGGTCCTTCCTTTTCCTCAGAGCACGGTGGACACAGTGTCCCAAATATAAACCAGGGCACCACAGCGCTTGCAGTATTGTCGTATTGCCACAGAGTGGTGGTGAAGACCTTACCAAAAGCTTCGTTGCTCAGCAGCACCGAGGTTACATCCTTCGGTATGTGCAGACCACACGTGTCATGTCTTTGCAGTGTGGGAACACCCTCAGACACACTGTTTTCAGTCACTTGCACCAACCAGGGTGAATTAAGGCCACTTCCTATAACACATTAACTCCTGTGATTTTTGGTTTTATCCTTCAGTGTTCATGACCAGCATTTAAGGAGTTGATGATAAGCTCAATTGCTTTACTTCCACTAGTCCTTAGCAGCAGTTGCAGGAGTTTCAAGAAGACATAGTTAAGTATTGAGTTATAGCTTTTAAAAATTTAGTTACCAATGTTATATAATTTAGTATAGCAGTGGCTTTCACTGTTGCTCGAATGGCTAAATGGGGAGCCTGCTAATTACACTTGAAAAGCTCTCTTTGTCATGCATCTTTTTTACTTTAATTCAACCTTGTTACTTCTTTTCCATAAGCAGCTAATATTTGTAATGTTATGTTCTCAGCATTTTTGGTTTTAATTTCTATAGTCTTTTTCCCTAATTCCATTGAAAATTACTTGATACAGAAACTATTACATGTTTTGCAGCACAATAATGGTGTGAGATATGGCTTCCATCCTACAAACCAACCAACCTGTTAAAGGTTAAAATTTCTGTGATGTATTTGTAAAATGGAACAGGCAAATCAAAGCCTTATTAATCCATTTTAACAATTTTCTTTCATGTAAGAGTGGTAAAAGCCAAAACACAGAGCACTTCAGCTTAATATTGGAATAAATAGGAAGATTCCAGTTTAAAACTGTGTTTTAATTATTGAACAGCTCTCAGAATTAAATCACTGACCTTTGAGAATTTAGTGACCTAACAAGTACTTGTCCTCAAGACACATATCTGAGCGGGCATTCCTTTACATGAAGCTTTTCCACTCTGGTTAAAGATGCCCAAGAACACTGCAAGTACCAAGTGAATGAGGTAAGAACAAGGATCCTATATATTTGATGATGATATTAATGTCAGCTTGTGGAGTGCATGTATGGGGACCAAACTGTCTATTCTTTTGGCAAGAAATGCTCCATTAGACAACTGGGAATGGGGTTTTCTGTAAGTGGACAAAGACTGTCAGACCTCTCCATGGGGTGCATCACATCCTAACAGCGTCACACAGAGCACTTCTTCCTTTTGCACTCTTCTGGAGTCCTTTGACTAAGGCAGAAAAAGCTTATATAGCTCAGAAGTAGCAAATGTTTTATTGATTTTCAACTTCCTTTCGTGTCAACCAGCAGCAGCAGACAAAGTGGGATTTTACTAGCTGGTGATTAAACATCTCTCTGTAAACCATTGGCAAAGACAGCATAAATCACATTTCCACTAATTGTTCCAAAACAGGGAACTTTTCTGAACACAGAATAAAAAGATTAAGGAACATGTCCCAAAATTAGGGTCTCCCTATATAAACTACATTAAAAGAATATTTAGATTGCATATTGCTAGCAGGCTGCAATTATTCTTATTGAAGGATGTAGGCAGTCTTCTGCATGGCTGTGAAAGGCAGCAATGGCCATGAAATAGCTCCTCTTTGGGCACTGTTCTGGCTAGTGGAGTTAGTGAAGTGATTTCTGAACAAGAGGAATGCGTATATGTTAAGTAAGCAAAACTACAGCTCAGAGAAACAGGACATTGTATGAATCCTTGTGCATGAGTGTGGGATCACAGGTCCTACATAAATCATCTTACAGGACGAAACTTTGAGGCTTAGGACAGCAAAAACATTATTATTATAGTATTATCTAGTACGTAAACTTGCAGACTTGCCAGACATTGCGGTTTCATGGTTTTGGTTGGAGTAAGACCAGTCACTGGAAGTTCTTCGGTCTATAGCTGCTGCAACTCTATATTCCTTCCTGCAATTGGTGGTGGGGGGGAAGAAATTAAAAATGAACACTTTTGCCTGATTTGCCTTTTTATTATGACCTTTTAATCTGGGTTAAATTCAGCCAAATCCGTGAAATTCAGGCTTTGTCAATGCACTTATGCTTTAAATAGAACAATGTAAAACTTTATGAGATGCACTGAGCTGTTGTTTTCTTGTTTGCTGGATAGATTCTGAGGACAACAAGGGTAGCTCTAAACCTCCTCAGAGCTTTTGTGACTTTCAGCTGCTCATCATCTACCCACATCAAAATTTCCCTTTGCAGAGCAAATAATTTCCACAAGTCAAGCTGCATAAGAAAATACAAAACAGAATCTGATGCTCTAAATCACAATGAATTAAGGAATATTTTAAATTGTGTAAAGCTAATGTTTTAAATGTATAATGATGCTATGGCTGATACTCCCATTAAATTATTATTTAAAATAGCACTCAGTAGTCTTCAGGACTGTAATTAATGCTATATAGAGACCTATGAATAAAACAAAAGAATAGACATGGTGAAACCCCATTTCCTTGTTTTCCTTCCTCCACTATGCTGCACTCCCTTCCAAGGCAGACTTAGGCAGATGTACTTTTGCTTCTTAAATCTTTCAGCCAAAATCATATAACCTATCTAAAAAATGAAAAGCTGGATTGTACTGCTGGCTATTGTAGTCAGCACAGCAAAAACAGAAAAACAGGACGTCTGTACCCAAGGGTATCCTGGCATCCCTGGCAATCCTGGGCACAACGGCACACCTGGTCGTGATGGACGTGACGGTTCAAAAGGCGACAAGGGAGATACAGGTACTACATTCAGAATAAATGATTTAATGTATCAAATGCAATGCCATTCATTCCCAAATTTGTGTGTAGTCACTCTGCATGAATGGGATTATTCTGCCTATTCAGAAAACATTTCAGACATTTGTCCTTTACTTGTCTGAAGAAAGAAATATAAAAAAGGCTTAACAATGAAAGCAAGACAGCTAATACTATGGAGATGTCAGGTCCATGGGGTAAAAACAGAAGAAAAAAGGCTTTATCTTCTATGTTGGGAATATTTTCAAGTCTATTTGAAAATTTTAAAGCCTGTATACCTTTTCCTACTCCTTTAAGATAGCAACTCTATTTCTGTAAAAAGCTTCAAGCCCAGTAAATAAAAAAACAACTGATATGTTGTTTGGAGTAGTAGCAAGTATGCAGTGGTAAGAAGATTTCTCTTTCTTATCTAAATTTTACATTTGTAGGACTTGCTTCTGAGTGTGTCTACTTGCTGCAACTGTACCAGAGTATGTTCAGGCATAGAGACTACTGAAAAACAATGTCGGATTCATGTGTGCTCTAAAAGGCTATAATAGAGATTTGTGTGTGATACTGAAAACAGAGATAATCTCAGCATCCTAAAGCTAATCATCCCCACGATACTTTAAGCCTTGTATCCATGCTGGAATATCAAGGATAGGGTAGCACAAGGTGATAAATCTATGGGCATGTGGACATATAACACTTCTTCTCAAGTGTCACAACTTCAGAATGCAAAGCACAGGAAAAATGCAAGTCTACTGCTTCAAACCTTCTCACAGAATTTTGAGGGAGAACTTTTCCCCAACAAGCTTTATGTTAGGTCAGCTATGCCATCATGCAGGTGGCATTATGGCTTAAGGCAGAAACCTGTCACTGTTATTTTGGGCCTGGCTGCCGAGATCGACCCAGATTAAACTTATCAGATAGGCCCTTCTAACAAGTCCTGATCTTAAGGATTGTGAATCCCAGCTATTTTCAGTGGAATATATAATCTAGTACCTAAACCAAACGGAGGTCAACAATCTCAAAGAAATTAACTTAAAATGTTCTGAAGTGTCTCACTATGTCTTTCAAGCTAGTGGAAATGTCTATTTAACATACTGGCTTGCTAAGCTAATGAATCACCTGCTCCACCAGAAAAGTATATGCATCCTCAAACATTGTATGCTAAAGAATCAGCGTTGAAGGTGTAGTTTGATGTGCAGTTATTTCATGGCTATGCTGGTATAGGCAAAATCTTCCAGATCCTTTTCCTAACACTTCAGTCTCTCGTATAGACCACAGCTGTTCGTGTGGCTATACAGTAAACTAGAACAGCTGAAAAATAACCAGCATTTATAACTGGGGCAATGAAGACTTTTCACTGCTTATGGCCTTCCCTGGACCACCAAAAGACAAGTCTACCTACTTAGGTATTTACACCAGTGATTACTAAGGAGTTACTTGGAACTTGTTGTTTATAAAATGATTTAGAGTTCTCTGCCAAGCAACCACTTATATATTCCTTCTGCTTTCCATGCCCTAGCTTGGTTAAAACCAAAGCTTTTTAAAATCTAGAAACAAACAAAAAAATCCATTAGCATCTTAATAGGCACATACCTTTAACTGCCCTCTTTTTCTATATACATGGTTCCAGGAAGATTTGAAAATGGAAAATCTAAAGCTTGCTTATTTTCATTTATCTTATAAAGGTCCTCCCTTTACTCCAATGAGTTATCACATGGTACCAGTGATTTCTGATAAAGTCCCCAGCATTTTTTCCTCGATTAATCTGTTTTGATGACTGTACTATTCTCTGTTTGAACAAATTGGGGTGATTTTACCATTCTTTATATTGTATGTACATACACCTTTGCAGTGCAGTTAAACATATCAGACTTAATTTTGTTCCTTACCAAGTCAATGAAAATTCAGCACATGTTGGGCTACATCCACCATGCAGAAAACTGCTAAAGAACTGTTCTCGAGTCAGTATGGTTGGAGAGCTACCCTTGGAATATGGTTACATCCAAACTGCCAACTCTTTTTTCTTCTGTTGCACTCTGGATGCAAATCCAATTATTTTATCATCTCCTGGTCATCTTTGACTTTACGACAAAAATTACTTTTATAATTGCTCTCTTTAGAGCAGTAGAAAGTCCATGTCATGCTAGATACAGGGATCAAGAGTGTGAATGCCTTCCCCAGATCTACAGGCAATATTATTCCACTGTAATGTTTCATTACCATCAGTCAAACTCCTGCACATCTCTTCTTGAGGTGTGAGTTTACCATTCATAGAATCATAGAATCATTACAGTTGGAAAAAACCTCTAAGAGTATCGAGTCCAATCATCAACCCAGCAAGACCGGGTCCACTGCTAAACCACGCTCAATAGGCTTCTGGCCCCTGCAGTGTTTCTTTGTGAATGTGGCTTCCTCACTCCATTTCCATGGATGGAGGCAACAACAGGACAAGAAGTTTTCACATTGGTGGGCCTTACAAGGATACAGCACCTCTACACACCTCCATAACTCACCTTGTTATGCCAAGGATTCCTTCTGTGTCAAAAAGCACCATCCTCAAGCAGAGTTTCTGTGCTCTCTGTGAATCTCTCCATAAGATAAAAGTACCAGCAGTGGCACCCAGTAAAAGTCAGGAATAAGAGTACGCTTTACACTACTGTTTGGCCAGGCTTGGAGAGGAAAGATTGAAGAAGGACTCATCCCAAGTTTTCTGGTTTAATGAAAATCTGTTTTTTAATTCTGTACTAGGTGAACCGGGAATTCCTGGCGTTCCAGGAAAAGATGGTGCCAATGGAGAGAAAGGTGAACAAGGTCAGAGAAGAAGTGTTTCAATTTATTATTTGTCTATCAACTGCTGCCCTTGTGTTTGTGAATACTGGACGTGCTATACATTCTAGCTGTAGCAAAAGTACCATAAAGGTTAAAAAACCTTTTTCCTGAAGTAGTAGAGGCTGCACACATATGCTGACAATGCAAGCGGAATTTGCCACCTCAAATTATCCCACTGCCTCTGATGCCCCACAACTTGTTCACTCAGGCTGTTATCCTGCCTTTCCCATCTCTAATCCTTTTGTCAGCTGCTAAGCAAGACACTGCATCTGCAGCTACCTCAGGAGAGTGAGGATCCTGTATCTATGAAAGTTCAGAGAAAGAGACTTTTAAAACAAATTGTAGAAGACACAAGTTATACACCTAAAAATACCATAGATCCTGTATACTTCATATGTAAGTAAGGACTTGTTATCCTTAGAGTAATTGTGCACAGACAATGTATATCTCCAACAGCAACTTGCCAATGACAGTGTCCAGGTTCTCCAGAATCCTGAAGGTGACCCTGAGAAATAACACATGGTTTCATGGAAGTAATTACAAGCTGCCCTACATCCCTCAGACTTTTCTCCAGTCAATTAGAAACATCCCTTGAAGGAGCGTAAGACATGAGGCCAGAAATGTTGTTTAAAATTAGAAAGCTACTTTCTTCTCTTGTGTCCTTGTCCTGATGTACCAATGCTACTTTTCCCACCTGTTTTCAGTTCATTGATTCTGTTAAATACTCTCACTTGTAAATTGAGAACAGTAAACTGTACAAAGAGCATTATTCCAAACATAAGAAGCCAGAGGCCCTATTGCAGAAATTATCATGTTCTTTTTCTGATTGATTGAGCGTATGTTCTTTCTGGTATCTTTTGTCTGTCAACTGCTAACATACCCTTCACATTACGGGATCTTCACTTTCAAAGCCTTGTGCAGCAACCACAGGATTTTCAAAGGCTTTGATCTCCAGACCAAGAGTGGATGAAGGATAAATGGAGCATATGGTGACACGTAACTAGGACAAAAAGCCTTTAGTTTTGCTACAGTAGCAATCTAGGTAACCCAAGCAAAGTTCCATCACGCAGAAATTACAGAAACACATAGCAAGCAAGTTCTGGGTGTTGTTAAAAAACAAATTGTGAACCATCTCACCCATTTTGTATACCAAAGACTGAAAACAAGTATCTGGACAGATGCTGCTTGTGCCTGAGATGATGTGAGCTGTCAGTGCTACCATCAGCCTGTAGACACCTTTCCTTTCTTTGAGCTTATTCTTGCTGCTTTCAGCAAGAGCACCTGTTTTCTAATGCAATAAGAGGTTCTTTAGGTATTATGTTTATCCTGCACTTAAATGTATGAGAAATTGTGTGTACAGTGAGCACAGTATATATAGTGCTGACACACACCTGCATATATATTTCCTTATGCTGAAACTCAATTTGTGCCCTATTAATGCAGTGGAAGACCACAAGAAACTGTCTTTTTTTTTTTTCTTTTTTTTTTTTCCTTTCCTTTAGGAGCCAATGGGACTGTTGAAGAGAAGGGGAATAAAGGAGATAAAGGAGAAAGAGGACAACCTGGGAAACTGGGGCCAAAAGGAGTTATAGGGTCAGTGGGTTACAAAGGTCAGAAGGGAGAGCTGGGACTGCAAGGACAAAAGGGATTAAAAGGAGACATTGGACCCATTGGCCCGAAAGGGACAAAGGGTGAAATTGGCCATCCTGGAAGAGTTGGTTTCCCAGGGCCAATTGGCCCGACTGGTAATCCAGGTCCTAAAGGTAATACGGGAGGTACAGGGCCACAGGGTAATCCAGGAGTTCAGGGGGAAAGAGGCTTGAAAGGAGACAGAGGAGAAAAGGGGAATGTAGGTGCCCCAGGAGTCCTGCCAAGGAGTGCTTTCAGTGTTGGCCTTACAGTTGACACCAAATTTCCCCCTCCAAATCGCCCAATCAAGTTTGACAAGGTGCTGTATAATGGTCTCAATGACTACAATCCAGTTACTGGCAAATTCACCTGCAAATACCCTGGTGTTTACTATTTCACCTACCACATCACTGTCTACTCAAGGAATGTCCGAGTTGCTCTAGTTAAGAACGACATCAAGATGCTGCACACTGTGGACAGGTACCAGAGTGGAGAGGACCAAGCCTCAGGAGCCGCCATCCTGGAGCTGCAGGGAGGAGACAAGGTGTGGCTGCAGGCTCACCAAGGGGAGACTTTCAATGGGCTGTTTGCAGACGCTGATGATGATACCACCTTCTCTGGGTTCCTCCTGTTCAGCACCTCTGACTCGCTGGAGCCACTGCCATTGCCCACCACATAACTCCATGTTATCCGTGAATGCTGTATGTCTGTGTCCTTCAGCCCTCCTTAATAAAGTTGTTATCTGCTAAACGATTTCTACTGGATTCGACAGAAAACAGTTGTTATCTTCTGCACAAGAGAGGACAATTCTTCTGCATCAATACAGTTTAGTAACTTACTATAGGAATGTACGGGGTGCATACACAAGTCCTGAAGGACAAATGTTTTTCAAAAAAGTGGGACAAAATAAAGGATAAATATTCTGGAAATATGACGTGGGTCCCTGCCATCTTGTCTAAACATGAAGCAGCAGTTACTTCTAAGCCAGTTTATTTCTTCCAGGGTGACATATGTAGGTGGGCTTGAAACTTGGTTAGTTTGCATCCAACCATTTCAAAATAATTTTTAAACTTGGAATTAGCACTTGCTTGTTCTGTGGCATGAGCAAGTTCTATTCTAGCTGGGTGGATTTTACAGCTTTTAAATATGGTTCTTTGCTCTCCGTATAGCCAAAGGTCTGAAATGGAGTGAAATGGAGTGATAGGAGGAAGTGCCCCATGGATTCTCCAATGTAGGCAGATATTAAAGGCCAGTGCAAAAATACAGCATAATGCTGCTGTACTTCAGAATTAGCCAGGGCAACAAATGAAAGATAATATTTAATCAACACTGAAGCAGTCATACCAGAGAACTGATCAAGAGATACTTCCTTGATGTGCCATAAAAGATTAATTTCTGTGATTTTTTTTTCGGAATTTTCTTCCCCCCCCCTTCTTCTAAAACTCAAAAATATAACAAAAGATGTTGATAAGTTTCATCCACTTCCCTTAGAAGAGAATAAAGCAGAGATGCCAATGAAGTTGGGCCAGCACCATGAAATTCAGTGCAAATGCAGTGTCGGAGCATGAGTCCTGGTTTCCTATCACCTCTCAGGATGTCGGGGAGGCAAGGGAATGTGAATGTGGGCACATCTCCACAGTTGTTGAACCCTGAGTACAGATCACAGAGCCCAAATGAAAATGATGCAGTGGGTTTCTTCAGGAAGAACAGCTGCACTTCTCATGTCAGCTGAATGACTGCAAGGGAGATATGAAAGCAGAGGCAAGGGTTATGTGAATTTTTCACCAAGAGGTGGTTTTTTCCCCTGTAAGCCACCCGCTGTTAAGTTTGCGTCACAGAAACAACTAGGCCAAGAAACATTTTAAAATGGACTTAGGTTTAACTAGAGGACGTGTAGGACTGATATCAGAGTTCAAGAAGCGTTTTGGATTATACTCTCAGGCACGTGGTGTCACTCTTGAGGATGGCCCTGCGCAGGGCCAAGGCCTGGACTCGATGATCCTTCTGGGTCCCTTCCAACTCGGCATGTTCTGTGATTCTGTGATCAGCCGGCAGAGGCCCCGGCGCGTCCGGGGAGGGAGCAGGGCAGCGGGACAGCCGGGGGAATCGGAGGGATCGGGGGAGCGAGAGGAACGGGCCCAGAAGAGCCCAGGGACCGACAGCCTAGCTAGAGCGCCGAAGCCGGCGGAGCGGGTGGGCTGAGGGGCGGTGAGATCAGGGAGCTCCGCCCCGCTCCGCGCTGTGCCTGCCGGCCCTTCACCTCCTGCTCCGCCCCTCGGCCCGGACGCGCGGAGGTCGCGGCCGCGCTGTGAGCGGGGTGTGCTGGGGTCAGTGCGGGTGTGCTCCGCTCCGCTCCGCTCCGCTCCGCCATGCTGGGCGGCTGCCGGCGGGCGCTGCCCGCGGCGCTGGGCCGGGCGCTGCAGGGCCGGGCGGCGGGGCCGGGCCGCCGGGCCGTCAGCACCAGCTGGTGCCCCGTGGGCAGCGCCTTCGACGCGAAGCAGCAGCAGCAGCAGCCGCTGCGCGGCGGCGCGGCGGGCAGGGAGACGGTGAGCGGCGGGAGGGAAGGGCCGGGCTTGCGACGGGCCTGCGGCGGCCCTGGCCGCTGGCAGCGTGGTGCTTTGCTCTGCTTGTCGGAACTCTTTTTTAAGGGATTTTTTTTTTCAGGGTAATTTTTTTTTTTGGACGCGGAAGAGTTTGACAGTCGTGGTCTTATGTATGGAAAGACTTGCTTTGAGCCTCAGTAGCGCCCATATGTACATACAAGAGATACTGCCCCTTCCATTGCCCCTTCCACTCCCAGCTCCCACCTGGCTGTGCCTTAGTTCCTCTGTCAGTGTCGTGCCACTCTGGCAGTGCTTCGGGATCTGTTGCACTGCCGACATCCTCTTGCCTGGACATTATTCTTGACATTTGTCCTGTGGCAAAAAAAAAAAAAAAAGGCATTTGTTTGCTGGGTCGGTGACGCTTGGCTTTTCTGATATGTTTCCTTTTGAGGTGAGTCGGGTGCGTTTGTTAATGACTGTCCTAGGAATCAACAGGCTGGGTCCTGGGCAGAGTTGGGTGGCACAGTGCATGCAGAATAGTTATAGCTGTAAAATCCAGGTGTTTGCCTGCTGACTCAGCTACTCTTGCCATGATGCCCAGGTTGGTAAAGCTGTTGAACTCGAGGGTATACTGAGGACAAATCTGACCTCTCTTTATAATCCAGCACTTGTTTGGGAAACATTTCTGTTGGTTCTCCTGCCTCTGCAAGCACACTGGTGTAAGTTTTGCTTCAGGAAATAATACAGTTAAATATTGCCCATTTGGCTGGCCTGGGTAGTGAGTTCTGGACAATTCAGTTGGCCCACAGTAATTTGGGAATAGAGGTACATACTTCAGGCTCACAGAGAGGCTGTGACAAGTAGGATGTAAATGCTGAGGCCAAGTGAAGAGAATAATGCTGCATCTATGCAGCCAGTGCCATTAAAGAACACAGAACTGCACCAGGCTTCATTTGTGGTAATTTTTCAGTTTTTATGTCAAGCTTGGTGTCATATGGAAGAAGAGCTCCATGGCTAATTTATTTCTAAGAGGAGATACCTCCTGTTCACAGAGGACTACATGTGCAGGAAGAGCTCACTCGGGAGGGTGGATGATGATGTAGGGCAGCAGGAAGGCCAGGAGCTCTCTGGGATATTGCAGGATACTGCAACCCTTGGTTGGGGATCTGAGTGAAGTCTTGAGTCTCTTATGCAACAAGCATCATTGAAGGGTGCTGTGATACAATTATATTTATGTCTAAGTGCGTGTGTATATATATAAAAATATCTTTTTCAGTGTTTGTTTTGGTCCAGTTCCTGTTCCCAAATAATAAATTAAAACATAGGAACTGTGAGGAAAGGGTTTCTGTCTTTAGGAAAAAAAGAAGGCAGTTTTAGCAACACTGACAGAAAGAAAATAGGCAAAAGCAACTCAGAATGTCCCAGATACTTACTTTAAGGGATGCTTTTGCTTCATTCAGAATATATACTTTTACAGACAAGCTGTCAATTTGTAGTTTTTTGTTTTGTTTAGATAAATACTTGCAAGCTATATGCAAACCTGTAGCTGACTACTGTAACACAAAGAGTTTGCAGAAGGTGCATTATAAAGTGACTGGCCTGCAGATCTGCAAATCCAGATTGTGGTTTTAGATACTGAGATTAAATTTGGGAAGGGATAGATGTTGTGTAAAATCATGTGCTTTTCACTGTTAGATACTGTAGTTAGCAGGTAAGGAGATGCTTGTGTTGCAGTTGGGCAGTTGCAAAGGGAATGTATTGCTCGAAGTGATGCTTTTTTAACTTAAATGAAATTAAGGAATCATTAGGAAAAGGTTTTTCAGCCAGGGGTTCGTTGGGCACTGAAAAAGACTCCCCAGGGAAGTGGTCACAGCACCAAGCCTGCCAGAGTTCCAGAAGTGTTCTCAGGTGCACGGTGTGATTCTTAGGGCTGTCCTGTGCAGGGCCAGGAGTAGGACTTCAGTGATCCTTATGGTTGCCTTCCAAAGCAGGAGATTCTATGATTCTATGAAATCTTTTTACTGTTGTAGGTCTGTCTTGTGGAACTTTTCTCTTGCAGCCAGTGTTAGTAATTTTGTTTGATCAGCAGTAGGACCTCTTTAACTCTCTTTCACTGCTGTCTGTGTCTACCCTGCCCTGTGGGACAAGGCCAGGCTTGGTAGGAACTTCAGGAATAAAACTGTTCATACCATACAAATTTTTGGCGGTTGCTGATTTTTCCTTTGAGATCTGGTTCCAGTATGTGTGGCTCATTTAATGAGCCCAAAACAACTGTCCTATTGCCTGCTAGATATCAATCCAGCATTGATATCTAGTGCTATTGGCCAACTCATTCACTGTTTTGGCACTCCTACTTAGTTGTCATATTCCTTGACAAGTCTCTTTTGCTTCAAAGGAGTGATTTTCCCTCGTTTTCAAACGTAAGTGGACTTTCTGTGTTTTGTTTGGTGCCCATGCTTTGGAAGCAAGATAAATGCTTTGAGAAGAGGTTGGCATAGGAGTTTATGGTGTGGAAGAGAAGAGTTTGTGAGGATTTGATGTCAAACTCTTAAGGTTTCCTGAGAACAATACTGGCTAAAAAAACCTCAGTGCGATTTTGCTCTGGGAAATGAACATGTTTTGACATCATACCAATGTCTGTGACTGGTTTTGTGACTATTCTGTTTACAAAGACACTTGGATAGGAATGTTTTAGTGAAGTGTTACAATATGCTAGCTAGGGGAATTTTGATAAAATTCCATAGTGATAATTAAATATTGATACAAAGGTGCAGAAATCAAGGAGGGTAATAGTGATGTGTTTTCATTGTGTTCTGCATTGCAGGGTCTGTTTGGTGTTCCAGAACTGAGCTGTCCAGAAGGATTTCAGGAAGCACAAGACAAAGCATTGCACGAATCAGAACAGCTAGTACAGAAGGCATGTTCAACACCACCTGGGCCAGAGACTGTAAGGATCTTTGATCAGCTTTCAGATAGCTTGTGCAGAGTAGCAGACTTGGTAAGTTACTTTTTTATTATTACATAAAGTAAAAATTAATCCTTTTAAACTGACTGAGCTTACACCATGGTGTTCCATTTTATGATTTTCTGCAGTGCAGTAAATAGCAGACAGCGCCATGAAGTTTTGTGTTGAGATAAAATTAAATTGATTGAAAGTTAATTACATGTTTTTACCAACTGATAGGTAATTACAAATCCTGTCAAGCTCCAATTGTTTTTAAAACAGATGTAAAAATAGTGTAAAAGCAACAACAAGAAAACAATGGTGACATCACAGTTGTATTTCTGCTGTAATATTAATACGTAAACTTTCCAGCATCACTTACAGTGGGGAAAAGAGAGGATTGATTTCAAGGATAAAATTGGGTTTGCAATGCACATTTTTTTTAAGTTATGAACTTTAAAAGGTGAAGGTCCATAGAGAGCTTGCAGATTAAAAGTGGCAGATGAAACTCAACAGTATTACTTTTTTATTAACAGAAAAATGCAGGTATTTCCTAGACAGCAGTTTCTATGGTTCACAGATTCATAGTACTTGGTCTGATATTCTGTATCACAAAATGTTAAGTTTAACAGAGCATTTCATATTGCTTTCTGGAAACTGTTTACCTAAAGTATATATTGTATCAAAGCATCACACTTTGGTTGAAGGAAGCAGACCCAGCCTTCATTGAATTCAGTTCTTAGTAAATAGGTCACTGAGTTTTTTGACTTAGGTTTTCGCATTTGAATGTCTCTGTGTGTTTTCAGTTCTCAAATCTTATTTCTTATTGTTTTCTAGATTTAAGACATCTTTTTTTACATGCTCTGTCAAGTCACTAGTTCTTATGTTTTGTATAGACTACTTTTCATTCTGCTTAATCAATCAATATCTAAGTAAAACACTAATGTCAGAATTCAGTGCCCATGGTTTTGTATCAGTTTGCTGAGTTAAAATTACCTCCTATGTACTACTTTCAGGTTTTTTGTGTTCAAAGATGCACAAAACTTGCAGATCTTTGTCTAGAAGCAATTTGGTGATTTTTATCTGTTGGCAGGTGCTGTCATTTAGCACCTATTCTGTCAATATTATACAGAATTTTAAACAGGGATTCCAAGAAGTAAAAATCTAAAGTGCTTAGAATTTGTAAGGCTGCCTTTTCAACCAGACTGCAATCATATTATTAGACTGTGAAGCTTGTTACATGTACTTTCTGTACAATCATGCTAAATGTCTACAATATATTCCTAGACTTTAATTAAATACAACCTCCCTGATTTAAGTAATGGAAGCCCCTAGCTCCCCAGCCCCCTTTTAGCATCCTTCTAGCCTTATGGACCCCTTTAGGTATTTGGAGACTTACTAAAAATCAGTAAGTCAAATAAAAACCTTCTTCTGAATCCAAAAGAACTTCTATTTTTCTCTTGAAACATATTTCTTCCTACTAGGAAGTTATGTGAAAGTATAACTTGGTGGTCTATACATAAGAGACACACTATACTTAAAATGTTTCTAAGAAGTGTATAGGTTAATGATATTTTTGGAAAGATATATGCACTGTCTGATTTAATAAATGTCAGCAAAGTTTTCCAATCAGCTTTATGTTTTAAGAAAAAACCAGCAAATTCTGCAAAAAGATTTCACAGAACTCTTAGAAATAAGTGTTAATAGAAGTGGAACTGCTTGAATGCAACTTTGTTTATAAGGCAAGATTCTCTTTTACTTACTGTTTTCTTCTTCTGATTTGTCAGGCTGATTTTGTGAAAGTTGCCCACCCTGACTTTGCATTCAGAGAGGCTGCTGAAGAAGCTTGCAGGAACATTGGTACTGTGGTAGAGAAGTATGTTTTCTTTTTCTTTTTTTTTTTTTTACTATTTCTATATGCATCTTTAAAAATTACTGTATGATCATCTATGAAAACAGCAATCAACAAAAAATAAGTTGGAAGGACTTGCACATGTGAACAAAGTGTCGGTCTTCCATTACAGGTATCTAAGGGTTTAGATTTATTACGTTATCTCATGAAAGGTTATTCTATTTTAGTTTCAGTTTCTGACTTCATGTCACTGAAACCCATCAAAGGCTCAAAGTAACATTTTTTTAGGACTTGTGACAATTCACTAGTGGTTGTAAAGGGTATGTACAAAATGCTAATTTGTTTTTAAGATTTAAGCTGTTACATTGCACAACACTTTTTCTTCTGTTTTGCTGACCCTTTGAATTCCAGACAGTGAGTGGGATATGTGAAAGAGGAAAGGACAGTTTCCTGTTAAAATGAGTGTTTGAAGATGTGTCTGTCTAGGGCTCTGATATATGGCTGATATACTTTGGTGTGCTTGTTCTTTATTTAAAACCCCCATTTCATAGAACATGTTCTTAAACACTTCTGAAGTTTGGCTTTTCTTTGGGTTGCCTTTTTTCTTAATACCTTAAAGCTTAAGTTCTGAAAGTTACCTCTGTGGCTCTTGACTATAGTGAATTTATTTGCTTCTTTTCTGCTCTTGCTGCTGAGAAGTGGAAGAAATGATCTTAAGTCTCCAAATGCTGTGTCCTTTCAGTATCTTCCCTTCCTGTTGGATTCAGGAGTAGCCTTCTTTAGTGAATGCTTTACCAAGCAGTATTTTGAAGGTCACCCAGAATTTGCTGCTTCCCTCAGGACTCCTAGTTACAGTGGACACAGTGACTGGTTGATCTCATGTCCTACAGTGAGTTGCAGAGGCCTTTTATACTCTGAGGAGGACAGTAGTACTGACTAAAAAGAGAATTCTAAGAGTAAATTCAATAGAAACTGTTGCTTTGTTCTTGCCAGCATGTTTGGGAAGCCTTTCACTTGAAACCGGGTTCCTCAAGAATTGGATTCAGCAAGCCATCTAGAACAGTATGACTATAATATCTGAATACCTCTTCAGATATAAAATTTTTAGAAAGAAGAAAATATTCACAAATTATCCTGAGAGGCTAATAAACTATTGTATGCATATGTTTCATTCCCCACTTCAATTCCCACCCAGTAATGCAGGTTGACATAGATGCTTGTAGATAATGTGCCAGCAAATCCAATGGACATAGTATTGTCTGCACAGGTACAGTGATCGGTGTCTGGAAATGTCCTGGGGTTAGTAAACTCTTAAGTCTACTCCAGTGGCAGCCAGCAGCACATTTATCTGATGGCAAACTCAAGCACAGATGTTTCCTTAATGGAGTCCTTTCAAAATAAGGACTAGAAAACAGTTCTCTGAGATTTATGCTGTCACCGTGATGATCTTTGTTCATGGAACATAAGTCATCAGTCTTAGACTTGCTCATATTTGCTACAAAATACGATTCAAAAGTATTTTCCTCTTGGATGCATAAAACCTATTTTCGTGCCGGTTTGTCCACACATGCTTTGAATACAATTTTTCTAGTTTTTAAGTGTGATTGTGAACCAGAAAGCACTTTGAAAATACAGCCGTTGGCTTTTAATGTTGTTTCAGTAAATACTAAGATCTGCCTTTGAATGAGTAATACCAAGAAACCGAAATGTTATTGTCTGTTGCTAATGTGTGCTTCTTTTACTCTTTATTTTTTCAGATTAAATACAGATGTTGAACTGTGTCAGAGTTTAAGACGTCTGCTAGCTGATGAAAGTGTTACGAGTTCCCTAGATCCAGAAACCAGGTACTTATTAATGCTTATAGATCATTATAGATAGAATCTTATAGAATTACATTTTTAGATATATGTATTTTTCCTTATTGTACTTATGTCTCATGTTTTGTGAAATTAATAAATGCAACTGGAAAACAAACCACATCTCTGTTATTAATTTATTAGTGACTACTAAATAACTGGCACAGAAGTTAGGAAGTTTGTAGTTGTGTAGTCTTGGAGAATGTCTCTGTGACTGTAGAGCACAAGATATATTTACACTGAATAACTGAGATCTGCAAAAACAAAGAAATGAGAACTGAAGATTTTCTTCAATCATACTCTTTTGATTAAAATGATACACTGTACTGTGGTGTATATGTGAGTGTTTTTAGCAGTAAAATTAGGGACCAGACTATACAACTTGATTTCAGTTTATAAAAGTTTATTTATATATTTCAAAATCAGATTAGTGGTATATTTATTTACAACTTTATGATTTCTGTCATAGGTTTTATTAGTTGTTTATTCAGTTATAGTTTTGAATTATTTATTTGCTGACATGGTTAGACAAGCTCGGTGTTTGTTACTTCCTTCTTCCTTCTTTCCCCATGAACAAGGATGTTAGATTTGAAGAGGTATTTTTCTGATGTTAGAATAAATGAAGTGTGAAATGAAATTAAAATGGTAATTTGCACAAATTTGTTAAACATCTAGATTAATGTAGTGGGATTATTTTGAAGCATATTTTTAATGTAGATGACTAAGAACAAAGGAAAAATCCTTTTTCAATGAGTAGACTGTTGAAGACCTACAAGATAAGAAGTCTTTGTCCCTAATAACAATAGTTGTATAACTGTGGTGTTAGTCCCTGTGAAAGACATGAAACCTACATAACTACTAAAGGTAAAATCTGTTTAAAAATTATGCTTACTATCAAATGAGGTGATTTTAACAGGGATTTACTGTATTTTTAGGCGAGTGGCAGAACTTTTTATGTTTGATTTTGAGATCAGTGGCATTCATTTGGATGAAGAAAAGGTAATTTTTGGCTACAATATATGAACAGAAATTTGCCTGTCTACCAAAGACCAGATAATGAAAAATGTGCAATGTGAAATCGTGTGATTCAGGGTCAGTTTGTCCTCCAGGATTCCCATTGTCCTCTGTGGAATTTTGTCTTCTCAGAAGTGATTGATTTTGTCTATTTTAAATCACTTCTAAATGGTATTTTTTAATGTTGACTGTTCTTCCCATTTTGGCCCCCATCCTTTCATTCTCTTCTGAACAGTTATAAGCAAGACCTGAGATCCTGTTTTCTTTGTTTGTTGTCTGCATCAGATTTTTAAAATAGCTACTTATCTGTCAACAACATATTTATAGAGGGGGGAAAATCAGCACCCCGTGTGCTGTGATGGCAGGTTAATCAAGTAGAGTGTTTTAGAAGGGATCAAGTGTGTGCCCAGGCTCTCCTTTGGTGCTCACATAACCAGAAGTTGTAAATCTTGTTCAGAATTGATTATCTGGGTATGGTCTGATTACCTGTCTTGGAGCTTTTACATACTTTCGCAGTAGTTAGTGATGGATTTGCCAAAACCAGCAGCTTACACCATGCTTTGTGGTATGGTTGCTCTGTTCATAGCTCATGTCCCTTTATAAAGTTAATACCTTGTTTATTTGAGTCACCCCCTCTAAAAAGATCTGTACAAAGACTCTTCTACTAGATTTATGTGGTAGTTTTTCTGAAGATCATGGTTGTGATGGTGTTTTGTGACCTAGAAAATGCTTCTAGAATATATTTTTGCAACTACTTTGTATAAAGAACAACATGAAACTTGAACTCTGGTGTTTATGTCTGATTTGACTATTGGTTCTGTGGTGCTTCATCTCCTTTCAGTTACAATTTCACTTATTTTTGCACATTTTCCTCTTCCTTCCCTGCCTATTCCAGTTTTCTTCTTGTTTGCTGCTCAGTGGTTTGTTTTTTTTTCAATTCTCATTTCAGACTTTAGAAATCCTTCCCTGTTGTAGGTTGAAACTTACTTCTGCTACAAAGAATTTCTACTTTTTAAAATAAAACTCAGAGATATATTTTGAAGAGTTAGGGTGGAATGGGAAGACAGAGATCTGGAGATTATGTCATTCTGTGGACTTTACAAGTATGTTGTATCCGTACCCTCGCCTTTGTTTTTTTGAGCTATGAACCCATGGGCCATAGAGACCATACTCTACTAATGTGAGCAAATTCACTGAAGCAAATCTTACAGTAAGGTTAAATGTGTGAAATACTGTAATGATGGTGATAAAACTCTAAATCACTAACTCCTCAGAGAAGGGTTGAAATACCATAAATACTTCACAGTCTCCAGAAAACAGTGCAATACAAACAGTAACAAGATAACTGTAGTTCTATATCTATTTCAGGATATCTGTCTCAGTGATGCTTCTGGTTTTTCTCTTCTGTGTTTTACATAGCAATCAGGCATAGTTTTATAAATGCTTTCCAAGCAACCAGCGAAGCTTATGTAAATTCTACTTATACTCCACTGGACAGTTTCTTACTGCAGAAACAGAGGCATTGTCTTTCAAATTTCAATGCTGTGTGAAATTATAGATCTGTATGAGCATCTGATCATGTTGACTTCAGCCCTACATTACAGTTTTATTAGTGCTGTGGGTCTAATCTTAAATGTTGTATTTTCTGCTTCATTTTTGGAAAAAGTCCTCTAAGGTTTTAGAAACTTTGAGTTCTGCCTGTACTATGTCTGAAAACATTATTTTGTACTTTATTTTTCTTACAGCGTGAAAAGGCAGTTGACCTCAACGTCAGAATATTGGATTTATGTAATGAGTTTCTGATAGGAACTCATCTTCCCAACAAGATTGACAAACATGTTTTGCCAGAGCATATTCGTTATAATTTTATAGCCGAAGGCAATTACTTACAAGTTGCTGGTCTGCATGCTGATTGTCCTGATGATCTGGTTTGTATTCCCTGAGTTTGCTTTGACATTCTCTATAATAGAAGTGTATATCAGTTATTTTCCTTATTAATGAAGCAAATGCATGTGGTTTATGATTATGATGTTATTACTAACAAGGAAAAACTGTTTTAGAACATAATAATCAATGGCATACTTGACTGTAGCAGCTATGAAATAACAACTATGCAGATCCTGAATGGTTGGAGGTAGAAGAGGCCCAGAATACAAGCTCTACATTTTAGGCAAGCAGACTTCAGTTAATTCAGTAAACTGGGAGGTGGGGTCTCATGGAATGCAGCTCTGCAGGGTAAAGGAGCTCAAAAAAGCAGGTAGTTCTCTAAAGATAGCATCCTCCAAGCACATGAGGGTAGTAAGATACTTGGTATTAGCGCATTGTGATCCTTAGAAAGCCAAGTAGATGTATCGGGAACCAGGCTTGACAAGCAGGAAACTCATACCAAAGCTTCATCTCCAAAAGGTAGCGTACATAAAATAGCAGCAGGTACAGGATCTAAGGGAGGAATTTAGAAATATTGCCTGTATCTGTAGAGATGATGTCAAGAAGGTCAAAGCTCAACTGCAGTTGTGACTTGAAAGGGACATCAGCGGCACTAACAAGAACAACTACTGCTGCATTAGTACTAAAAACCTGAACAAGGAAAACATGGACTCAGTGCTGAGTAAGGTCGGTGACTTAGTGGCAGCAGGCACAGCTAAGGCAGAGATGCTCATCACTTTCTTTTGCCTCAGTGTTCTTCAGTAACTTCAGTCCAAGTTAGGACATTAAGTCTGGATTTATGGACTAACAGGTAAAAAAACTAATTTCATGATCAAACTCAGAGGGTAATGGTTGAAATGTACCCTACAGGAAGACTGGTAATGAAAGAACTGTTGCAGGGGTCTCTCCTGGGTCTTCTGTTTAACATCTTTATCAGTGACAGAATGCTTGCCTACCAGACTTGCAGGTGGTAGCAAACTGGGAGGAAGAATTTATATACTTGAAGGGCAAGGCTGACATTCAGAGTGGCCTAGAAGCTGAGGGAATGTTCCGGTGGCAACACTATGTAATTCAAAAAGGACAAGTGCAAAATCCTGCATCTCGAAAGGGAGAATTCCTGGTAATAGGACAGGCTGGGGCTGCCTGGCTGGGTCTGATCTGTCGAAAAGGCCCACAGTGTTCGTGAGCAGCAAGTTGACCATGAACCAGCAATGACCCTGGCAGCAAAGGTGGCCAACAGCATCCTGGACTGCAGGAACAGGGACAGAGCCAGAGACTATGGGAAGAGATTATAGCCCCACTCTTTAGGAGTGACTTCAACAGAGGCCGCCAAGATGGCCAGTAACTGGAGTGCTTGCACTGAGTAGAGGCTAAGGGATCTGGACTTGTTCACCCTATAGCAGAGGTGGTTTGGGGGGAACTTGACAGCAGCCTGCCAGTACTTGCAAGGATATCATGGAGAAAGTAGAACCAGGCTCTTCAGAGTGGAACATGACAGGAGACAAGTGGCAACAGGCACAAGTGGATGTGAGAAATGCCAATTGGAGAAGTTTTTCCTGCTCATGATACCCAAGCAGTGAGACAGTGAGGTCATGCTGTCCCTCCCATCTGTGCAGGGTTTCAGGACTAGACTGGAAAAAGCTTTGTGCAACTTGGCCTTGGCTCATAACTGTCTCTGCTTAGTGCATGAGGTTGGATTAGAGACCTCACGAGATCCCATCCAACCTGAATTATCCTGAATACTCTTATTTTATTCATTGTTAATGTTGCTTTTCTAAAAAGGATTCATTTAAAGTTATTAACTGAAAATTAATTTAGGCCATTGAAATGTGACGATGATTCCTTAGACTCCCAGATATGATGCTAGGACCAGGGGCATATTAAAACACTAAAGTGTTCTGTCTTCACTTATACTATATAGTTAAATAATCAAGGTGGCTTTGAAGAGAAAAAAAAAAGAGAAAAGCTTACTGTGGTAGACTCCAAGCTGTAATGTTTATTTCTGTGAGAAATAAAAAATTAATTAAATTACAGCACTAGTGGGGTGTAAATAAAGGAATAATACTCACTGTATATTGTCTATAAACTCTTGTCCTGAAAATAGTGTGATCTGCAGAATTGCTACTGAAGCTATGAGTAATATATCAATTTAAAAATGCAGTTCTCTGGGGCAGATCTGTGGAAAGGCTCTTTAGAAATCATATAATTTAGGTTGGAAGGGACTTTTGGAACTTGTCAGTTTGAGTCTGTTCAGAGCTTGATCAAGAAGATCCGGTTTCTCAGTGACACGTCCAGTTGAGTTTTGAACACTGTCCAAGGATGGAGATTCCATTACTTCTCTGGGCAGCCTGTTTGACCACCCTCACTACTATTATTTCTTCCCGGTATCAAGTTGGAATTTTTCATCTTGTAGCTTATGTCCATTACATCTCCTCCTCTTGCTCTGTACCTCCAAGAACAGTCTGGCTGCATGTTCTCTATGCCTGACTGCTAAGTAGATGAAGATTAAGATCTCCCTTGAGCTTTTTCTTCTTTAGGCTGGACAAACTCAGCTCTCTCAGCCTCCATTCTGTTTCATGTGCTCCAGCGCCCAAACAACTTGGTGGCCCTGTGCTGGACCCACTCTGATATATGGCAGTGTCATTATTGTCCTGTGGAACACAAATCTGGACATTGTAGTTCAAATGTTGTCTGGACACACATGGACCAGATGGCTGTGCACTTGTAGTAGAGTATGCTGTTGGCCTTTGCTGCAGAGGCACTGAACCGTATTCAAGGAAGGTCAGTCATCTTTCTTACTTTATTTGCTTTTTTTCAAAATGAAAGCCTGGTGGAACAGAACAGGTACAAAATGACTTGTAAATTTTTATGTTCATATTTTTTCTCAGCTCAGGACCTGCATTCTTGTTTAATGTATTGTCCAAGAGAGAAGCTTATTTCAGATGAAGGCAGGCATAAATTGTTGCTGGATTTCTTGAGTTTACTCCATATCAACAAAAAAAAGATTATCTTCAATTGGTTTGTGAAACATAAAAGCATTTTATCATATTTTCTGCGTCTTTAATTAACTCTTTTCTTCAGAGTTACAAATAAACCCAAACAAACTAGAAATTGGAGAAAAGGAGAAAGTTGGGCAGATGGGCAGACTAATAGCTTTCTGCTACAAAAGAAATAAGGCTTTTCCTTTCTTTTCTTTCCCCTGACCCTGTCTCTGTTTCTTATCAGATCCTTCCATGAGCCAGCTTAACTGATGTGCAGAAAACAATTTGGGTTTATTTTCAGAAGTTTTAGTGAGTTAAGGCGGCCCACAGAGTGGTCAGAGAAGCACAGATGTTGGCAGAAGGAGGGAGACGATGAGCAGAGGGGACTGTTGACAGGAGTAGAGAACAAGAGCCTTTTTGGCAGTCTTGATCTGTTAGATTGTCTCATTGCATTTCCTCATTCCACTTTTGATGGGTAAGAGAGTTGTAATTGTCAGGCAATTGTAATTACTGTTGTTGAAAGGCTTTAGGCCTTTTCCCAACAATATCAGTGAAGTACAGCTGTTATGCCAGATCTCCAGATGTGTCACTTGTTTCCCTTAAAAATTGCACTGTAGTAACAGTGGCCTTTTTATCTTTTTTTTTTGTTGTTGTTGTTGTTTTTTTTTTTTTATTAGGTGCGAGAAGCTGCTTACAAGATTTTTCTTCACTCCAATGCTCAGCAGTTGAGCCGCCTGGAGGAATTGCTTGCTAGCCGAAACAGTCTGGCGCAGTTGGTTGGGTATGAGACCTTTGCCCACAGGGCTCTTCAGGGTACAATGGCCAAAAATCCAGGTATAAGGCATGTGTGGAGGGACATGTTGAGAAATCAAATGCACTGTATTAGGTGTATGGTCATAGGTTGGTTTCTTTAGCTAAGTTTACACATATTTGTTCCAGTGAAGTATTTTATTGCAGTTACATTTTGCTGTATGCCGTATTCATTCTCTCTGTAAATGACAATACTCACTGAGTAGGAACTGGTGGTTTTTTTTCAGAATTGATGCTCACTCCCTAGATTATGAAGTTGTCATTATCTCTGCACGTAACAAAGTAAATGTAGTACTAAATTCTCTTGAAATGATGTCAGTGGAGTAGTTTATTAAAAATTTTTTTTCGTTTGGAATATTTTGATGTAAACTTAACATCCTTTAAGGGAAAAAATAATTTCCTTATATTCCCCTCCCCCTCCCGTTCTAGAGACAGTAAGACAATTTCTGGAGAAGCTTTCTGACCAGTTGTCTAAAAGGTATGTCTTTTCAATTAAGTTATTTTTTTAACCATACTCTTTATTTCAAGAATAGAGGGACTTGTGCACTAATAAGTGCTGCATATTATATGCTCTGATGAAGCAAAAAGCAAGACTTTCCCAGAGTTTTGAGACGAGCTGTTTGCTTAGAATAAATTCTGTGCCTGTGATCAGAGAACACCCAGGACTAAATGCAACAAATGATGTGCCAAGAAATGCAGTTAACAGCAAACAAGACCAAGTTGAAGTGTAGAAGAACACCTCTCCTGGTCTTCTTGCCATGTGCGCAACTCCATATATTTTCCATCTGTAAACAAATTCCTATTTGTCCATCTTGCCTCCCTTAGTTCCACACAGCACAAAACAGTTTCATCACTGTGTATAAATGGGGTGTATAGTAATGCTTTGGAGCTGTATAACTGGAGTAAGAGGGACTTAATTTGAAGGTACCTGAATGACAGAAGGTGAATGGAGAAGTTTTTTACCCTGATATGTGGGCCTACTATTTTGTATAGTACTGTAAATGTCTGATGATAGACATTTTCTTAGGATGGAGTATCATTGTGTGCTGTATTACATTGCTCAAAAATATTTCATAACACTTGCATCATCAAAATATTTTTCAGAACTCAAAAAGACTTTGAAATGATGACAAAGATGAAAATGAAGCTCAACCCCCAGAATTCAGTAAGTTACATTTCTGTATGTGGTGATCCGTTTTCTTTTTAAAAGTATAGTATAAGCTAGCCCTGTTGTACAATTAACTCTATTTTAGTATACAAGACATAGTAGAATTAGAGATACATTCTGGCTTCAAATTGACTGCTAAGTTGCTGTATTAAAACCAAGCATTGAGTGTGAGAGAACTGTTGGTATATACAAAGTGATACTGAGATAACTGAACCGTAAAGTGGTGAAAGGGAGTATAACTTTGTTTCGAATTAATTGACTCATTTGAAAAATAAAGGCTGTACTCTAGGTTAGATGCATGTCTATTTTTTATAGTATATTGTATGTCTTAATTCTGTACATGTTTAGGTTTATCTTTTTATTTGAATTGAGTGTATTTCTTGAAATCTGGTATGAAGTTCTATTATATAGTTGAGTAAGAAGAACAATCTTCAAGAAATGTTAAGAAAATAAAGGTTTCAGGTTATGATATATGATGCTATTACCAATGATGGTTTTAGCACTGACTACTTCCCATTATGTTTTAAAGTTCTGTGCCTTATTGAAACTGCAAAAATATTCAAAGGAAACAAAACTTTTACCTTGGGTTCACTTGTTGTCCATTATTGTAATTATAAGCTGGAATTCTCTTTCAGACGCTGATGCCTTGGGATCACCCTTACTACAGTGGTGTCCTTCGTGCTGAGAGGTAAGCTCCTTATGTTCCTTATTGTAGTGTAAATGAGTGTCCTTACAATAAGGATAAAGAAAGTTTTCAATGTAAACAGGATTGCTTTCTTTGAAGATGTACTCTGATATTAAAAAATAAATACTATCTGGTGGGATAGTTGTTTGTAACATTTCTTAGTTACTGCTGGAATGCCTGTAGAAATTTTTGGCTCCTCTCTTGTTTTGCAGGGAAGTATTGTCCCTCTTTGAAGATAAAAGAGAGTGAAGAAGTTTCAGAACAGATAGAAAATCCTTATTCTTGTTTTGTTTTTAGTTCTTAGCTGAGCTCTAGTAATGTTTAAAAATAAATTTTGATCACTGAATACAATCCAACTTCTCTTCATATTTTAACTTTATTGTACTTCTTACTGAACAAGCAACTTCATCATCTTCTGCAGACTTGAAACAGCAACTTCTTGAGTAGATCATCACTGTTAACGAATAGAATTCATTCTTATCTCTCTTGCAAAGATGCGAAATAAATCCTTTACACAGACTTAAATTGTGCACAAGACTATTGCACATAATGAGATGTCAGCTCTGAAAGACGAGCCCTGCGTGTTGCCTCTATTAGATCAGCAACGGTGACCTTTTAGGTTTCTGTTGGAAAAAATAATTGAAAGTTGTGCTTGTCTCACTAGAGGGGGAGGAAAAATCTTCCTTCATTGCAAATTTGCAGATTTTTGTTTTTTAAACAAATGCAGACTAGATGTGTCTGATTAAAATAGTAGTTTACTCTGGATCAGGAAGCTATGGTAGTATAGACATGACAACGGAAGATTGCCAGCAGTTGGCCTGGCTGTTCTGCTGCTTTCTTGTACTTTGTTTCCAAGGCAGTAGTTTTTGAGCAGCAGCTCTAATATTGACCTTATCTTAAGCTACTGCATGCTAAGATGGGAACTGAGCTATGTGTGTGCAGCAGCATTCATGTCCTGCGTGAGTAGAACTTGCCATGCAGGGGTGGTAGAGGAATATCCATTTGCTAGATCTGCTCCCAGTAGCCAGTGCCAGAGCACAGAGTGCTCCACAGCATATGTTTAGCAGTGAGCAGCAGCAGGCAGTGGAAGAGGACTGCCGTACTCATTCAAGATACTATCCTGTAGCTAACAGATCTACACTTTACCTTGCCTGTGTAATGTTTTCAAAACAGCAAGAATTACATTCTGATTCATAATGCTTAATATACTGTCAAATGTTCATGAAATTTACTGTCTGTGTATTGTATTTATTTTCTGCATTTCCTGTAGTGTCTGCTTTCCCTGTTTTCAGAATTGTGCCATAAAGGTTAGTCTTAGGGGTAGAAGGCTCTGTATTTGTTTCTTTCTCCTCCTGGAGGAGTGTCTTCTGATGCTTATTGTCCTTAGTCTTATTGGTCTTATTGCACTTCTTAGATCACCACAGAAAGCTAACCATCTCATAATTGAGTTGCTGATGATTACAAATAGATTATTCTGCACGTTTTGGCATTAGGAAGGAAAATATTTCCTTTCCTTCTGGGGCTTTGTAAGAGACCCAGTTAAGTTACTTTAAGAATTGTATTGTAGCTTTATGAAGGGAGAGCTGCAGGTAAAACAGACCCAGACATTGGCAATGTATCTTTGCTATTTTTTATTTATTCAGGCACCAAGTCTGGAAGCTGGATCAGTGTGAAGAGTCTCCTGAACCTATGTAGGGCCTCCCTGATTACAGTGCAGGATTGGGGCCCAGTGTTTTTCTCCCTCCAGGTTGGGTGGGAGTATTTTTTATGGCATTTATGTAGATCTACAAGCGTCTACAAGATGGAAGGAAAAGTGGTTTTCCTCTCCACTGCGTGCAGAACTGCTACACTAAAAACCACGGGCTTAGATCTTTCACTGTTCTGTTTTCTGGATAGTGCTCTGTCTTTGGGAAAAGTTTTTGATCTATGACTGAACGATGCTTTACATTCATTGTGCCCATACTGCAGATGTTTAACAGGGTACTGGATACTAGGTAATCAGCCCTGAAAAGTAAAATTCATTTTTCCACTGCATAGTATGAGAGGCTGTGCTTTGTGACTGAAACTAGGCAGGAGTCAGAGTATTCATACAACAACCAGAGGACAGGAATATTCCTTATCATGTCTGTGCCCTAAATGCGTTCTGTTTTTCACTTATGAGCCATGCAAATGTGATTCCACTATCCTTTATCTTGTATTTGTACTTATCTCAGTTTGACTGAGTTTGAATGCTTCTTGGATGCTATAGTATGATCAGTTCAGCACTTCTGTAACTGAAAGATGAGAACTGTTATGTGTCACATAAAGCTTCATACTGGCTGGAATTTGACTTTGGCTATTTATTGTTACTCTCTTTCTAACTGAGACAATTATCTTGCAGTATTAAATTATGTAGCTAAGGAAAAGTGATGTTGTTTTCCTTGTTTGTTTTTTCCGTGGGAAAATAGTGCTTTTAAAAAACCAAAGTGTTAGGTTTCATTTTATTTATTTATAAGATCAATAAATAATTTATTTTTTACTTCTTGTATCCTATTTTATGTTGCATGTTTGCATCATGGAATGACAAAATGTATTTTCGAACAAGATATATTTACCTGTCTTGCATTTCTCTCTTTCTTAGGATTCTTTTTGTTTAGTAGATTCATTTTTTTATTCTTCAAGGGTTTTCCTGTTTTGGAAGAAATTTACTTTTAGCTTTATGTCTTTTACAGAAATGCCATGGTTGTATTCATAATAGTGCTGCGCTCAGAGCATGGCTTATGTTTTTGTGTGTCATGTTTTGGGACTCAGTAGTAGTTTAGAAATTTAGTAGTATATTAGAAATTTCTTGTTTCTTCTGCTTAGTAGAATGTTTTTGTTGAAAGGGAAGGAAGTGTATGCTTTGGGGTATATTTTTTGTACTCTGTTGTTACTGTGGCTCTAGCTGATGTACAGACCCATAGTTTCCTATGTGTACATAAGATGCAAGTTATCTTTACAAATGTAGGTATAAAGAAAGAGACTGATTTCTGATATGTCAAACATGCAGCACTAAGGTTGCAAGAGATATCAGATGAGACAGTGTCTGTGTCTGCTGGAAAAGATTTACTGTTTCTTCATTTGGTCTATACAACCATATTTGCAAACAGGAATGTTGGGACCGGAGGGAGCATTAGACGGTGTGATCCCTGATGAGATCTTGTACTTCCTCTTTAGTTCCCCAGATTTTGACCATCTACATCTGAAATGACACTGAAATTCATGACATATTTTTAATGTGTCTGTTTTATATTTGCATGTTGAATATTTAAAATGTATTTATATATTTTATCTTCTAAATATACATTTATTCTTTGTTGAAACAGGATTAAGGAAACAAATCCTTCATTAGATTTGTAGTAACTAATTTTAAGAGGCAGATATTTGCTTCTGAGGAATGCAGGATGTCCCTATGCGTTCTGTCGAGTTCTAATGCCATTTGCTGTCACAGCGTGTTGCCTTTATTGTCAGTCTGCTTCCACAGCGTTACTGAGCGCTGCTGCTCTTCTGCAGCTCAACAGCAGGAGGCGCTCCAGGCTCAAGTCACAGAGTTCGGTTTCTCTGTAAATTCGGACACAACAATTTTACTGTGAGCTTTCACCACCAAGTCTTTTCCCTGGAAACTTGATCCTACTTCAAAAGTGTAAGCCTCCCATTAATGGTAACAGGATAGTTTACTACTTTTTTTTTTTTTTTTTTTTTACTTTTTTTTTTTCCCCCAAGACTATGTTAAGTAGCCTCTCTGGCTTTAGGCCCACACTCGCAAGAGTGTAATGTAGCTACAGTTTAAGCGGCAGGGAAAATACATGCCAGTATAAATGTACATTTAAGAGAAAAAGAAGACAAAAGTCTGAAATTCATGGTAGTAGAATCTTAGAACACAGAGTAATTAGAAGAACCTCAAGAATTTTGGCAGGCTAAGAGTAATAAAATGGTGAATGCTAGAACATGCTTCAGTGTCTAACGAGTAAGAAGATGTCTAATATGTATATTATAAAAATAATAATGTTGAGTTTTAGTACAGACAAGTACGAAAGTATTAATTAAATCTCATTACTTCTCAGTAAGTGCAGCTGCAGTTATAAATAATTCTCAAGGCCCTGATCTTGCAAAGATGTGGCAGTCCTGCTGACTTCTTCCGGGTCAGAGGAAAAAACACAACAGGAAATTACCCTGGAAATGCTGGAAGAGATTTTTTGAGGTCAACTATTTGCCTTGAATGTGCAATTGACTGTGCTTAAGCCACTTCTGAGAGAGATACAGAACTGTCCTTGAGAACTGTTGGTGGTGAGCTTAGTGTATTTGGTATTAATTCCTGTTTCCCTAACCTGTGGTTCTTACCAGGCTGGGTTGACTTCACTGGTTATAATTCACTGTTGGGATTTTGGCAAAATGTCCCAGATTTTATTCAACTTGCAGGTGGGATGTGCTTGCAGGATATTGGGTTCTTTGCTAGTCCATTTCTTTGGGACTTCAGAAAGAAGATCAGCTTTAGGGATGAGAGATCAATACCAAAATAAGCCAGTTTCCTGATGTGTAGGAAAGAGAAGCCATCATGGCAACTGTTGGCATTTTGGATGGTGAGGTAACTAAACAGAAATTAGGAATAACTCACCTCCTTTCTTCTTGGGACTGATCATAGGCTTCAGGAGAGCGTGGGCATCACTTTCATTTTTTTTTTTTTTAGAGGGATAGGTTTAATACCAAGGTATGAAAAGATGAACGGATGTTTCTCAAGATCCTAAAAGCTTCAGCTAACGTTGAGATTTGCAAGTTACTAGTAAAGAAACTTGTTCATGGCTGCTTTTTGTTAAATTATTTTTAGTTCTATGAAAAAAGTGTTGTTTGTTGGGAACACCATGTGGAAAAATAGCCTTTGTGGAATATGTGAGAAAACCGTCACTCTGTTCAATTTGAAAGCTGAAGTGGAAAATTAATACAAAATTTATAAAAACCCAGGAAATCTTTCAATCAAAGCGCTCAAAGAGGAGGATAACTTTCTATAACAATCTGTTTATAAGAAAGGGAAGGCATGCCCTCTGTTAAATCATCTAATGTGGGTGCAGAAAGTCCATTTAACTTACCAGTCACTAAAGGTAGTGGACTAAGCTTTCTGAAGGAAAGCCCAAAAGTTGCTAAAAAGGATTGCTTTGAAGCAGAATTCAAGTTTCAAGAATTATTTCTTTATTCAAAACATTGTGGAAGGACAAAGAAATTGTTGCTGATGTGAAAACTAAGTCAAATCTAAAAATTGTGTACAGTTTCGATACCAATATTCTAAATTACCCCTTGATCTCCTCCAAAATATTCTATGAAGTACACTTAACAGAAAGAAAAAAGGAATGTGAAATACAGGTGCTAGTTTATGGTTGATGAGAGTACAAAGTCTTTCTATTATTATTATTATTGTTATTATTTTTAAGAAATCCAGAGTCTTCTATAAATCATGGTGAAGAATATCCCTTCAGGTAAAGAATTAAATTTCAGAGTCTGGCAGGTAATGAAAATTGGAAGGGATTTTCCTTGTCTTGATCTCTTTAAGTTAACCTGAGGGGTTCATCTCACTTTTATCTTCCACTAACAAGATTTTTTCAAGTGTCTTTGGAAGCTTTGACAGGATCTGTTTTATTAGAGATAGTTAACTTAGTGTTCTATGTTTCTGTGGATATCAACAGGATAATAATTTTTCTCAAAAAAAAAAAGAAGTCAGGATATATCAGGGACTACATTTAATAGCCATTGAGAAGAATTCTTGACAAGCAACTCATTTACAGTTGTTAAGAGTCTGAATGCTCGTGTTCTGAAGAATGGTGATCCTGACTCAAATATCCCTAATGTCCAAGTTTATAAAAAGCATTCTTAATAGAATAGATGAAAGTCATGCTACACAAAATAGTCCTAGCTTCCTTCCAAACATACAGCTTAAATGAAAGTGATTTCAGAAGTCTGCATTTTATTTAGACTCAGTGAAGTCATACAAGCTTAGAAATAATTATTTATAATCACATACTACATCTTTGTTCTTCACAGGGACACAGCCTTTTTGTTTGAAGCCTGCTGTTCTTGAAGAATAACCAAACCTCATTGTGTCAGTTAACTTCTTTTCAAAATTGTTTTTTAAATTGGTTTGGCTACTTTACTTCTCTTAAAAGTAGCGCTGGGCTGTACACTGTAAAAGTAAGTTGTTTGGATTTTTTAAATGTAGTTAATCCTTCAATATAAAGCAGGATTTTTTTACATCAAAGAAACTACTGTTTTCTTTGATATTTCTACTTTCTTTAGGAGGGTACTGAGATTTCTCTTTGTAAAGTTTCTGAGCTCACATTCTGACATAAAGTATATGAAAAAATGTTCATTCTATTCTGGGCTTCGTTATAAATACAAATGCATTGCTGTTTGAAATCAGATGTTCAGAGTGAGTTAAGTTAGTGGAATATATTTTAAGAAAAAGTGAATGCAGAGCAAATTTCTTTTGTTCATTTTTATGCATCTCAGTTTTTCACAGTTTTGGACATTTAGGCATGAGGGATATACAATTCTACAGGAGAAACAAAATAATTTAAGATTCATTATTACAATAAAAGGGACTGCTTTAAACCTTGACTTTTATCTTTTTTTTTTTTAAGTTAAAGTAACTAACTGAAAGTTTGGCACAGAAGAAAGTTATTCTTTTCCACTGTAGATGGGTTCATGTATATATTTGTTGATGCTGTTTCTGATTTGTGCAGAGGGAGTGTGTACTGATGTCCATTTTTTAAAAAAATAAATGTTATATGATATTTCCTACATTAAAACTAAAAACAGTCTTTTTTTTTTCTGATATCTAGCCATGTACAAGTTGTCCTGATTTCAGGAAGTCATCTTATGGATTAATAATTGTGTTTTCTGGAGTGTATGTCTGTAGCAGAAGTTTTGATATTTCCTTTTCCTGCTCTTTCAGAACTACATTCAGATCCTTTAGATTTCATGTAAGGACTTAAGAAAATTTACATGCTTATCCTTTTGAGATTCAACTACACAACATGCAGTCCAGTCAGGGGAGCCAAAGTTCCAGAGAGAAGCAAGAGCTCATAGCTAAGCTCAAACCTTCTGCTAGATACCTCTAGTTGGTACCTTATTAAGCCTGAAAGTATTGTAATATTCGTGTCTCCCTTTCTCTGGTTACATAGGCATCCTAAGGTGCCTATTTGAAGCGTCTGAATCACCTTCCTGGGGCCCAGAACTCCCATCTTAAGTGAAAGGATATCCAGACAGGATGTTTGATTCTTGCCTTGGATTACTTAGCCGACCTGAATCCTTTTTCTTCCTTAGGAATTGCTGTAACCATGTTTCCATGTGTTTGTGGGCTTTGGAGACGATAGTATAATGTTTTACTAGAGACACTACTATGCCATGTGCGTGATCCTCCACACTGAATTCTGTCTGTCTGCTCTTCTGGAACAGTAAGCAAGCTGCAAATTACAGCATACAAGAAAATCTCTTCCAGCACTTCTTTGCAGTATTTGTCATCACTAAATGGAGCTCCAGTTGGTTTCCAACGCAGGTTTTAACTGTCTGTCTCCAGAACATTAACCTTTCTGGCTAGTATCAGTAACCCTTAGCAGAAATTTTCCTGGTAGCAGAGTGCCTGTTAGCATAGTTCAGTATGGGTCATGATAATTTCCCTTCTGATTTCTGTTCCCAAAAATACTTGAATGCATTTCCTGTTGGAGATAAAATTGTAACTTGCCTGAATAAATGTGGAGGGCGTTTGCCAAAGAGTGTGCTCATATTAAAGCAGCTGCTTCTTGCAGTTTTATTTCAGTTTTTTACTATTTATTTTAAATAGAAGGCACGAAGCTGTACAACTATTCAAACTCACAATTGACAGCAGCTTGAAAATCATGCATAAAGTGATTCTTAGAATGGTTGTTGCTTTAACATGTCATATAATAAAAATAATTATATGCACAGTAGGATCGTGAACAGTTATTAACATGTAGATTATGAAGATTGGTTTGCTCTGACTAGTGAGCATTTCAGGGGCAGGCTAAACTGTAGGAGTTTGGAAGCTCTGCTCCTTCTTATGTAGGGTCAGTCACTATCAGATAATTAATGAACTGAAGTTTTTGTCCTTTCATTCTATTGACAGAGAAGTAATGTGCAGTGGAATCACAGAATTGTTATGGTTGGAAGAGACCTCTGGAGATATCTAGTCCGACCCTCCTGCCAAGGCAGGAATACCTTGGTTTTGGTAGGGTGTTGTTGAGAGGTTTTTGTGTGCATTTACAAATACACTTGGTTTTACATTTGAAAAAAAAAAAAAGAAAAAAACGATCAAAGGAGGACCATACACCTGGGATAGAAGATGGTGAACTCTGAGTTTTCCCTTTAGCTTCAGGAAAAATTCATTTTAGTCTTGGATCAGCCCTCAGAAAGGCTTTGCATCCTACACAGACAAGCTCTATCTTGGTTACAGGGCAATTTAAACTGCTAAAAGAGTATATTGATAGAAGTCTTCATCTTGAAGTTTTATGTGGTCTTTTAGATAATCTGGCCCAGGTCAGAGCACGTCATGAAGATACAACCCAGACCCTTTAACAGCATAACAAATTTCATTCAAAGAGCTGAGGGAAGAAAAGTTTGGATTACTGTCACAGTTGCTGTCCTCCATTGCTGCCAAAAAATTGTGCTACCATGTTTTCAGATTGGTATGAATTTGAGCACTGAAATACCGTGCCTGTGAAATGTTGTATTCTTGCAGTTTCACTAAGGTGATGAAGTTGTAAGTGAGGTTGGGAAATCATAGCTAACAGATGCTTTTTTCTTGTCATCTGGAAACAATGAAGTTGCTAGTGGCTGCTACCGTTTGAGTGCCTGGAATCAACAAAGAATCTTCAATAAGGGAACGGCTAGTTTGTAAACTCTTCCAAATACTTTTCCACCCACACCCATGTGCCAGATTTAAGTTTTGTGGATCTAGTAGAGATTGTAGGAATTCCTGTTCTGTTCATTGAGTATTCTTATTTTTGGGAAAGATTCAAGTCTTTTAAATTAATTTCTTCCCTTTTCCCCCTTGTCCTCTAATCTTATCTAGTGTTACACTTTTCATTTTGCAGTAGCATTAAATCGTGAAGGTGAGGGCTCAGAAAAGAGTCAGTCACATGCTTGCTCTTGCCACTGAAAGGCAAGATCATCTATTAATAATAATTCCGGGAACTGAGTTTTTGGTTATAGGACATCAGCTTCAGATAGCTGAGGTTTTGGCTCACTGCTATTCCTAAGTAAGCCCAAAGAGAAAGTTTTCCTGGAATCAGTGCAAGTTTGGGGTTAGGCTTTCTTCAATTACGGTTGGTCTTACTTAATTTGTGAAAACAGAGTTCATGTATGTATGAGGTAGGACCAAATTCAACACTTGGCAATTGAATCTGTGTTTTGGTGTCTGGAATGATCACTGCATAGTGGGTATAGACTGGTATTAGACAAAGATTTTTGAAGATGTATTACACACTTCCTGGAGCTTTTTCTTTTTTAGTTCCCAGTACTCATTTTGAAGTATTATTGATTATTATCATCTGATTGTGATAATTTCTTTATAGTATCATTTTAACCCCTTTCTCCATAACTCCGATGACATTGCACTGGCCAGCAAACAAATAAAAAATTGATGCCAGATAATGAGTGTAATAATTACTGCTGACTGCTGTCAGGTGTGTCCAAAAGCAATTTAAAAATCAGTTTTGTCTCATAAGACGCTAGTGGTATTTGAGGATTTTTCAGTATCTTAAGCTTTAATCTTGTTTGCACACTGATATGATAGGCAAGGCAGAAATGGACAATTAGGTGAGATGAGAACCAGAAACAATATTTTGTTTTGGCATTCTGTATAAAAAAAAGTTGTTTTTCAAAAATTTTTTTTTTATTTTCCATTGGCAAGAGGAGCATTAACACACATCTTTCATTAAATGTGGGAGAGGTTTGATCCTGACAGTGTTCTACCAGAAGAGGCTTATATTAACTGTGCAGTTCCTACTAAAGTGGTTGTTTAGTCAGGACCTCATTGTACTCAAAATGTCAAGATTGTGACATCTTCAAACATCAGCTAGAATAGGGGACTAGTTTCTCTGGGGAGTCTGCCTTAAGGCATTATAGTCCGTTACTGCTATTTTTATGCGTGGGTGGATAAGTATCATGCTTTTTTCAAAAGACAAAACTATTACAGACTGATTTCCCCTCCACTCCCCTCACTTTGGATAGCGACAGTGTATTACAAAATACCTATCAGGAAGCCTTCTTCTCATGCTCATTATCGTGGGATAAGTTCATGGGGACAATGTACATGTTAAAGGAGTGCTAAGAATGAGGAAGAAGTGATCTTCTCCCTCTAATACACTACTGTCAGCTCTTCTATCCATGAAGAAATATCATTGCTTTCTCCTGCTGGTATGTATCGGTGTTTCTGACAGAAACAAAATGAAAAGTAGTTTCAGAGTTTTTTTTCCTTACCCCTCCAGCAAACACATTAGTTCAGTATTTCTGAATACGTTAATCCTTTGCAGTCAGCAAGAAATGTTGTCCTCCTCTGATAAAGCTGGAATCTCTCTCATACTGCAGCTGTGTGTTCTTAGTCCTAGGCTACATATAACAACTTCACAGAATAGTTAAGGTTTGAAGGGAGCTCTGGAGGTTGTCTGATCCAACGTCCGGCTAAAGCAGAGTCCCATAGAGCTTGGTGTCCAGGATCATGTCCAGACAGCTTTTCGATATCTCCAAGTAGTAAGACTCCACAGTCTCTAGGAGTAACCTGTGCCACTGTTTGGTCGCCCTCGCTGGAAAAAAATTGTTTCCTGATGTTAAGATGAAACCTCTCATCTGTGCCCATTGTCTTTGGTTCTGTCACTGGGCACCACTAAGAAGAACCTGACTCTGTCCTCTTTGTACCCTCCTTTCAGAAATATATACTCCTTAATAATAAGATCCCTCTGAGCCTTATCTTCTCCAGGCTTAATAGTCCCAGATCTTTTAGCCTTTCCTCATAGGAGAGACACACCAGGCCCTCAGTCATCTCAGTGGGCCTTTGTTGCATTCTCTCCTGTATGTCCATGTCTCTCTTGTGCTGAGGAGACCAGCACTGGACACAGCACTCCAGCCTAACAGTGCTGAGTAGAGCAGAAGGATCACCTCCCTAGACCTGCTGGCTGTGCACTTCCTAATGCACCCAGGATACCATTCTTTGTGGCAAGGAACCATTGCTGGCTTATGTTCAACTTGGTGTCCACGAGGATGCCCAGGACATTTTCTGCAAAACTGCTTTCTTACTGGATGTCCCCCAGCATATACTGGTGCCGGGGGTTGTTCCTTCCCAGGTGCAGGACTTTGTACTTCTCCTTTTGAACTTTAGGACGTTCCTGTCAGCGCATTTATCCAAGCTGTCAAGATCCCACTGGATGGCACCATGAGCCTCTGATAAATCAGCCAATTTGGTGGACAGTTTGATTGACACCCAGTTTGGTGTCATCTGCCAATGACTAGACAGGACTGGACCCAGTACTGGCCCCTGGAGTGTACTGCTGGTTACTGGCCTTCAACCTTTGTGCTACTGATCATCATACTGCTATGTAGGATGATGGTATCAAATGTGACAGATGTTGTATCAAGTGATGTGACAAAAAGCAGTCCTAGACTGTTATGGAAGTTCTTATGATTTGCTGCTAAAAGAAGGGTCATTTTCGCAGGTCTTGTAGTCTGTATGCAGGGAGAGCTTCAGAGTAGAATCAGGAGGGCTGAAGCACTTAGTGGTGGGTTTAAGTTTTCACGTAACAATCTGGGCAGAAGGTGATCAGAGGGTGATTCTGTAAGAGTCTGGAGACATTTATCTGCTAAAGTTTTCAAAAAAACACCACTCTTGAAGGAGCTGCAATACTGAGGACTTGCTGACTTAAAAATTCTCCAGATATTCAGCACATACCCTGTAATTCTGTACTTCTGGGGGGGCTTTGTGTGTGAATCAGTGTCCTCTGTACTCCAAATGTTTGTGGCTTATATGGAAATGAACTCATCTCTTCTGCTTTCTTTTAGAGACTTGCTTACAGTCTTTTAATCTAACTTGATCTAAACTGATTTGTATCATGCTTCTTTCCGTTCTTTTGGTGTAATGACTTTCTGAGTAAGAAGGAAAACGTGTGTATGGAAGCATGCAAAGTGTGGATTCAAGTGTTGCTATGCATCTAGAAGTGTGTTAGTATAGTAGAGGCAAAATCTGCTTTATTTTTTATGTTCTAGTAAAGTAGAATGGAATACACTGGCTTTAGCTTCTTGCGTTTGTAGTGTGAAAATAAGCAAAATTTTGTACTTTAACATGTCTGTGGCTTAGAGGAGTAACTCCACTTAGAGGAGTAACTCCACCCTGCTGTGCCTCGCAGTGCAGTGAAGCTGAGTAGTGAATCGTAGCTGCAGTTGTAAGCAGCACATTGGCAAATGCAGTATCCCCAGTGGGCTTCATTTTTAGGTCGTCTCTGTGTGGAAGTGGGAAGGAAGGAAGGATAGGTGAGTGAATAGGAACTAGCTGGCTCTTTCACAGCTGGTCGATAAGTCTTTTGATCATAGGCCATAAAACAGCATGGTTCTTGTCTTTGGTGTCCAGCTATTGTAATCTAGCTGATGCTAGAAGCAAAGAAGCTAAGAAGCAAAAGCACAAGAGCGTGAAAGAAGATAGGAGGGAGTGACTGAAATGGTGTAAATAACACTTGGACTTTGTATGTGAAATGAGGAGACAAGAACATTTTTGCCATTTGCAGTGCATGCACAGCAAGCAGATTCCAGTTTTGATTTTGCTGTTGCCTCCAAAGAGTTGTGTGGTCCTGAGCAGCTTGTGAAAGGTGTAAGTTTACAAAGCATTTGTCTGCTTGATACACTTGTAGTGTGTTTACTTTTTAGAGTCAGAGTCTCAGGAAGTTTGAGCCCACTTATGGGTTGCATACATCTCTGAACTACTTTTTGTTCATTCTCAGTTTATATGTGTGCGTGCAGATGTATGGTGTCTTCCTTCCTATGATTGTCTTCTGTGCTCCAGTGTCTTGAACATAGTTGGTTGAGGACAGGCTCAGGAAGCTTGGCCATGTTTGAAATCCATGTCACATACTAAAATCTTCATGTGGCCCAAAGCTGCAAGATACTTTCTACATGGTTCAAGAGAGTCCCCAGAGCTTGGAGTGTGATTTGTGCATGGGAGGTGATTGTGTCTCCTTAGTGTTTCTATTGCTGAAAGAAATAGTGAAAGACAAGACTGCAGAGTCAGCAGTGCTTACCAGTTGGTTTCCTGCCCTAGCTGAGGATTTGGCTTACATCACAGCCAAAACCAGCTCATTTTTCTGATCAGTCACACAGTGCAGCCTTGGCATGGGAAAGGCACTTGAGTGCCAGTGGCCTCTTGTGGATCAAAAGCCACAGCTTGGCCACCCATTGTATTGCCATGGTCTGTTTAGCTACATGTTCACCACATTCCTGAAAATGATAGTCAACATCTGTTGAATTTGGTGTCCAAATTTGAGTATAAGAAAAATCACGTTACTGTTAAGCACTGTGCCATAACTAGCCTGTGACTTAGTTTCACTATTTGAAAAACAAGGCATGCCTAGTAAGGGCCTTGGGACTGAATTAGTGTATTTTGTCACATCCTGTGGCTTGAAGGTGAAAATGGTAGTTTATGTAGCTCTGCTAACTGACTGATTTGGGATTCTTGTATTTCCTTAGGTACAACATTGATCCTGGCTTGTACTGTCCATTTTTCTCTCTTGGGGCATGCATGGAAGGTTTGAACTCTTTGTTCAGTCAGCTGTTAGGAATCTCCCTTTATGCTGAGCAGACAAAGAGAGGAGAGATTTGGTCTGAAGATGTTCGAAAGTTGGTAAGTATTCTTGTTCCCAGCATCTGAAACCAAAGGGAAGATAGACAAGGCAGCGTGTGCCTGTGAGCCAAGTCAAATTTTTTTAAAAAATTACTTGGGTACCTATCAAAAGGACAAACTAGTTGTCTAATTTTAGTTCAAGTTAGACCTCAGGGGCTTTATACTTTCTAAGTGTCTTTTGTATGTTTGGTATTTTAGGAACTTCACAATATCTCTGTGTAGGGTGCCTGAATCAGAGGCAGTTTTTCTGTTTGGAGATTGTTGCCATGCCTTTCAAGATGTCCTTTTGAATGAGCCCTGCTAGTTTTTTTAGTTTCAATTTGTAGATAACCATAGATGACTAGAATGCTGTAGGTGTGGATCCTAGCAGTCATGTGTCTTTGCCTCATTTTTTTAACTCTGTGTGTCATCTTTACTTTGTGATTGATTTTTACGCCTTTTATTTTTCTGCCCTCTTTTTAGGGGTGGGTGGAAATAAAAACTTGGGCAGTAACTTGGGCAATAACTTGCTCATCAAGTTCCCAGGTTCCTCTGTTGTCTTCCCTACATTTGTTGACTGCCACATCTTCTCCACTGCTTTTCCACCTCCAGCCTCCAGCAAGAGCTGCTGTTCTTTATATCCTGTGGGTCAATTTTAATTACTCCTTACTCTTTCTATTTTTATATCCATGGTAAATTGGCTTTTGTTTGACATTTGAGGACTGCTTTTAATACTGATCTGTGACTGATTAGTTTTGAGTGAAATGCAGAAATGTCTGTAGTTTGAGAGACAAGCTGTGAATTTTCTATATATAATTTTTTCAGTTAAAATTACCAACTGATTTTACATTAATTATTCCCAGTTCATTTGACATTTATTAATTTTAAATCTTTGAATTAGAATATTGTGTCTTCAATTTACACATCAGTGCTTTCACTGTGGAAATGATACTCTTTTTTTCTTCAGGCTGTTGTTCATGAAACTGAAGGTTTGCTAGGATACATCTATTGTGACTTCTTTCAACGACCTGATAAACCACATCAGGTAACATTTTTTATCTGATTTCAGCGTGGGTTTTATTTGAGTAATGAGTGTAGCATTAGTGCCATTTCTGTTCAGTGTAAGTTTTTCGTAAAAGTTATCTTGATTTTAAAATAAATTAAATTTAAACAGGGAAAGTCTGTAGCTTGAAATGTATTTTTAGGTAATATATTTTTTTGTGAGTAACCCTTCATTTAAAAAACATCACTCAGTAGGCTGAACTCAGACTCTTTGTGGTACAGAATAACAGGCACTATGAAATGTCACAGAACTCTGTTTAGAGAAATGGTAGATATTTAAACACCTATTTTCTGGTCTACTGTTCATAAGTAGGAACAATCTGAAATTTACACTCTCTAAAGGTAAAAGCTCGTAATGAAAACTAGTTTTTATTCAAAATTCTACTTAAAACTGTAAATGGTTCTAACTTGTGGCTTGCTCACTATCTGATGCCAGTATACTTACTATATGATGCACTACAATACACACGTCACTCAGTAGAAGCATCTGCAAATTATCACCTTTAGTGAGGTGATGAGTGGACAAATTTTAAATCTACATTAGCTTAATGTACTGCTCTGTTTTGCTAATTTTTCACGATAGGAGTGCTGTGTGGTATTAAGATAAAGAAGTTATTGCTGAAGAGTGAGAGGAAAACTTAATCTATACATTATGGATTTGACACATCAGTAAATTTCTTTGAGCTTGTGATATTTTTTTAGAAAAACTGAGAGGTTTTGATAATTCTAAAAACCAGTATTTTCTAAGAGCAACATGGTGTTTTCTTTATGGAATAAAGTAATTTCCATATGAATTTGAAACAAATAATAAAGATGGAGAAACAGTGAGCTGCTATTGAACAACACTCTTAGTGATCATTGAATTCTAGTTGTGTAACTGAGTATATGGTTAGATTTAACAATTTAGGTTTAATTTAATAATTGTTTTAATATCATTGATGTAATGACATTGGCTGTCCATATGTTTGCGTTTATCTTGAAAAGGATTGTCACTTTACAGTTCGAGGAGGAAGGCTAAGGGAAAATGGAGAGTACCAGCTACCTGTTGTTGTTCTTATGCTTAGCCTTCCCCATTCAGCAAGGGGTGCACCAACACTATTAAGTCCTGGCATGATGGAGAATCTCTTCCATGAAATGGGACATGCTATGCATTCTATGCTGGGAAGAACTCGGTACCAGCACGTCACTGGTAAGAATGCTTTAACAGTGATTTTTTTGTTTTGTTTTAGTGAAATGTTTAATTTCCAGAAGAAAAGAGTGGATTAAAAAAAAAAAATCAGAACAAAACAAGAAAAAAAAGAGTACGAACTAGCAATGGTTGAGTCATGCGGATAGTTCTACACCTTTGAAGACTTGAAAATGCAGTATCAGGTCCTCAGATATTATCTAAAATCAACCAAACAACTCTTGAATATTATTCTTCTTCTAATAAGAATTAGGCATTTGCACCTCTTCTTTATGTACTGTTGATCTTTGTTCTGTTGTTGGTACCCACTCTTGCAAGTTTGCCTTATGTGGCGTTTTTAATTGTTGGAACACTTGGAGGATTGAAAATAGATCAAACTAAAGTTGTATCTGGGTTGGAAATGATTTAGGAAATTGAATGAAGAAGAATTAGTGAATTAGGTCTTGCAAAGAGCATACACTGGCAATGTAGAAAAATCTGTAAAGCCAGGACTTTCCTAGTTGATTCTGATTAAAGCAAAACTGATACATTGAAAGCATACTGTATTTGCAAGCATGACTAACTGGTGGGCCTTTTAGTCATACATGAGTGAACACAAACGAATATGCAATCACAGCTTACTGGATGCACAGGAAAGGAATATTGCCTTTTTTAATTTAGGCTCCTTTCTCAAGTAGTGGCAGTAAGTGTATTGGCTGACAGGTTGCTGGCTTCTATAGCCTTCTGCAGTTGTGGCAAATAGGTCCAAGACGTGCTGGCTAAGGCTGCTTGGCATGCTACTTTTTTTGGCTGTGGACAGCTTGGTATATTCTTTTCTATAACAGTGTGCTGAAAATCCCTAGTGCAGTGGACATTTACATATTAAAAAGCCCACAACTGAACAGATGCGATTGCGGCTTCCTTGTCTGAAGAATTTTTTTTAATGTTTTACTATTTTTACATTAGGCTAATGATACAAAGGGGTGTCCATGGTACAGTTAATATTTTATCAATACATACCTCTGCACCCAGAGGCAAAAGATACTTTTTTTTTAAGTCTTCCACATAAAATTAAAATATGCTGAGCTGTTTCTGAGTATGTCTCTACTGGACATGGTTAAAACAACTGAACACAGCATGCGCTCTTTCAGTATAAGCTCTGTGTAGTCCTTGGGACAGTTAAGGACCCTCCCCCACTGCTTCCACTCATACAGCCTTGCTCATCTTGACCTACAGGAGTACTTAGATGCCCAAAGTAACTGCTTTGGTGAGAGTTCTCTTGTGCTGAATCATGTGTCTGCATGTCAAAGTCTTAAAGGGGCAGGAAATGGCTAATTTTGAGGCCTCAGACTTTCCAGGAGCCCCTGTGTATGGTTTCAGTGTTGCCTTAGCTCCAGGCAGTCCTGTATCCCAGAGGATTTAACTCGAGATCTAGCATTGCAAAAGCAGCATTGGAGGTCAGTGGTGTTGTTTCTGCAGAGAATCTTTTTTTTTTTTTTTTTTTTGGATTTGGAATGTTTAGCAGTCAAAGGGCTCGTCCCAGGGATGTCTGTTAGGGGCCATCTCCTCATGAAACACTAGGGTGGCAAAGTATGGAAACAAGATGACTGCAGGCTATCGTGAGAACAAAAAATTTGACATTCTAGTTGAGATGAGATGAGTATTTGACATCTTTCCTGCTCTCTCCCACCTTCTTTTTCTGATTACATTCCCAAATATTCAGGAACCCATCCTGCCCTCAGTGGGCCCAAAACTTGGATAATACTATATGTTTTTAACTTAAGATGTGCTTCTTTTTAAGCTAATCTTTCATTTTACCATATGCATTTATTGGTTGTTTCATGCATATGTATGTATAAGATTTTTCAAAATGTAGCCTTGAATTCCATTTCAGTTTATCATGCAGTATAGAATACCTACATTTGTTTTACAGGAGGGCTAACTTATCCCAGATAACTGCCCAACCTTTTACCTTTCTGATTTTCAGATAACATAAATCATGAGTTTCTTCAATGGTTATTAAAAGAATTATGTTACTTTGTTAAGGAGCACTGAGAAAGCATAAATACCTAGACTGGTGTAGTTTTGCAGGCTTTTGTCTTGGGACCTGCCTTGTTTTAGGCTTTTTAAAAATTATTTTCAAACAACAACAAAAAAAGACTACTAATGAAATGTGATGGCACAAAAGATGGATTGCATAAGAGCTGAATGACTGGATACTAAAGTCTTAGAAATAAAATATAATTCAGAACTACACAGTGCACATCATGCGTTTGCAGAGTACAAAGAGAATTTATGCTTGGATTTTTCAGCAGTAGTGGAGAAACAAGAACAGTTTTATGTAATGCAGAACTGCATATAGCTAATGTGTCTGTGAAAGAGTCAAATGTGATTTGAAATTGCATTAGAGCTGTATGTAACAGCAGTACGTGTTAGAATGGTAGAGATACTGGTGAAACCTCATGCAATCTTGGGCATAGTTTTTGTGTCTCTAGTCTGAAGGTGAGTTCAATCTGAAGCAAGTACAGTGAAGAACTGCAATGGATAGTTTTTTAGACTTTATCTTGCCTTTGGATAATGATGACTCTTAGAAGATGGTTTCTCTCAATTTAGGAGGTAAAAAACAGCGTGACAAATGCTGTTTATACTAAAGAGTAGTATTTGTCTGAAAACATTGAATATAAACATATTATAAATTAAGATTAAAAATTAGAGAAGGGTTTATGAAGATGAAAGGAGTGATTTTAAAAAATAGTCTTTAAAAAATAGTAAAAGCTTACATAGATTTAAGACTGATTTTGAATGTTGATATTGTCTCTAGCAGACAGGGATAGAGGTAATAACCCAGTGGGTCCATTATTAAAGCAACAACTTTTACATTGCTGACTTTAATACAGAAGTTAAAAATTCAACTTTGATTTGGTGATGTGTTATGCTTTTTAATAACTTCCGTTGTGTAAGGTGCTGATAAAGATTAGCGTAAATAAAGTTTTTGGGAAAGTACTATTTGAAAATACTAACATATTACCTCACTGCACTTACACAGAACATGTCTTCAATCTGCAAGATTGTTCCTTGAATGAATGACTTGGTGTTATAAAGTGAGGTTAATATAAAACATAAGTAAGCTCAGCAAACAGATGGAAGCTAAAAATTGTAACTGTGAATGGGATTAAGGCAGAGTTTTATTTACATTGTAGTTTAATTTAGGTTTAGGACACTTAAATAGATTCGATGTTTCATGTAGGGCCAGTTTGGCTACAGTCTGGTTTAGTTTAAAAAGGGTGTGATCCAGAGCTTTATAAGGTGCCTCACCCAGCTGTTCAAATATTTTGTTTTACTTTGTGATTTATAGTAAAATGTGTAGGATTATAATGAAGCTTTTCTGGCAATATGTACAATAATGGAAATAAAATATTGACTTAATAAATGAAAGAACGTTAAAGTTCACCAAAAGTCCAAACTGAAAGTTGCAAAACCTTTTGGGAGAGTTAACTATTTGTGTTAATGAAAATAGCAAATGCTAATATGTACAATTATTCTACCTCTAGGGACCAGATGTCCTACTGATTTTGCTGAAGTTCCCTCAATTCTGATGGAGTACTTTGCAAATGACTATCGAGTGGTTAACCAGTTTGCAAGGCATTATAAAACAGGACAGGTAGGGAAATATAATGTGTAAAATATTGAAAATAGGAATTAATGTATTTAGGAAAAGAATAATATTTTCATGTGTAATTTATCAATAATGTTTAAAGTAGAAATAAACAATGGGTAGAAAATATTTTAATATTATAATTTCAGTTATTCAGAAAAAATGTAAGTGTTGTCATTGCAGAAAAGATAAATGTAATCTGCAAAAGAATACCAGATTCTTATATCCAAGGTTCAAATCACATACTTAAAAATTTCAGGCTTTTTTCTCTTACCTAGTGTGGTAGGTGAACAATTTCTGTGTGAATTATTTGAAATAATTTAATTACAGGTAAGTTATGACAAAAATAGGATTAATCACTGAACTCTCTAAAGTCTATCTTAAAATAAAGCTCAGGTACCAAATCATGGACAAAAATGGAAAGGATCTGCAGTGTTTAAAAACTCCCATTTTTAACACAGTATGGGGTGGTGATTGAAATAGTTTGTGATGAAAACCATACTGCTCTATTTAGGATTAAATTAGGATTAGTTAGATTCTGTTAGATGCATTTTTAATGCATCTCTGCATTAAAACTGATGCCTTTTTTACATGAAGCTATTGTGTATCAGTCTCCTGCAAGGATCTGCTTTCTGTGGAATATTTAAAGAACAGTGCTCTTTGGAACAAGGTGACTTTTCGTGATCGCTTTAAGATACGACAGCAGAAAATTATTTGTATTTGTACAGACGTTTCAGAAATGCCTTTTAAGTTGTGTAGTGTGTTACACTTCATTGAAGCTTTTTATCCAATACTAAGCGTTCAGTGTATTTCAGTATTGTGGAAGTAGAATTATGTTTGCCTCCATTGAAAAGTTAGGAAAATATGTTGCTTAACTTCTATTTTAATGGATACTGTCTGAGAAATTTGCTCTGTAAATATTTTTTTTTTTCTGCAACAAAGCAACCATTTCTGTAGAATTGATTGCACTGATCTTGTTGAAACCTGGAAGTTAAGTGTACCCAGATCAGGAGTGTTCCTCATTTATATGTTTGAGTCCACATACTGAAATATTGCTTTCTGGTGTTCTCTGTAAAGTTCATGTAGTGTTTAAACAGCATGGAGTTAATCTGACTGCATATGAGTTTAGAGAATGAGCTTCACTAAAACATCTGAAAGAGATTTGTGGAACATTATTTATGGCTTTATATTTTCAAAATGACTTAACAAATCTAAACCATGTTTAGTTTCAATGCAAAAGCTAAGAACCAGACGCTGTGTCCCATTTGGCATTTCCATAAACTTCTTCTGTTTATTGGTGGTGAAATCTTCCTCTTTCAGAGAGCAATTGAGAGAAGTTTGATGTAGAAATTCAGTCTTGAAGGGGGCAAGAATGGATTATGCTGGAAGATGAGAAGAAGAGCCTGAAACTGCTCTGTGGCTTTTGAGGGCTTTAGATGGCTTCCTTTTAATTGCTTTTTGAAAATTTTGGAATGGATTTTTAAGCCATTATCCAACATATATAAATCTGCTTTTGCTTATACTGGTTCATCTAAGCTGATTTTAAGAACCTAATATCGGATTTCTGTGTCTGCCATTTAAATATTAATAGATTGAAGTAATCTTTTCTGTTCTTGAAATTTAGTGATTGTTATACTAATTACTTTTATCTGTTGTGTATATGTTACAAAGTACTTTGAGTAGAAAATCCCACCTTACAACTTCGCAGAGATCTTTTTAGGGCTTATTTTCTCTGCTTTTTCCCTGATTAATTTTTTGTTGTGCAAATAGGAAATTCAATCTTTGTTTTTTTCCTCCATTTTTTTAGTTATTTGAAAGAAAATGAGTCCACTTCACCCCCTTTTCAAGGGGAAGTAAGGAAGGTGGATGAAAAAGTTAAAATGTGAAATTTGTAAAACAATTTAATCCAAATGTTGTTTTGTATGAGAATTTCCACTGAGTTTCTTCTTATGAATTAAGAGACTGAGCTTTTCTGTGTGAGAAGGATCTTTTCTGCAACAACTACACCAACGTAGCTCTGCTGGACGTTGACAGAAGGAAGGCTTTCTACCGACCCAGCCTGTGACAGAGGCCGTGCAGATAATTTGAAAAAGCATCCTTCTTTTGGCATTGCTGCATCTACGTTTTTGTGGGTAGACTTCAGGTTGTGTAATTTTTAACAGTCCTATTGAACGTAATTACGTCAGAGAAACTTGTTAGTGTAGTCTGAGCTTATGATTGCCATTGCTATAAAAGCCAATTGTAGAAGGACTTATCCTTGATGATCCACACTTAAGATTGTTGCTTATGCTTATGGGAAGAGGAGGGAGGGAAGAGGTGTTTTGGTTATTAAAGCATGTGGACTGTTGAAAACTGTATTTCAGTAGCATTGCAGAAAAAAATTGGTTGGCAGGCTTTCAAAGATGAGAATGCATTCAACATTTAGATGTAGATCATGAGGATGTGGTCCAAAGTATCTTGAAGTTTACAGAAAGCTTGTGTCTGCTTTCTGTCCATTTTTGATGGTTGTGTTGTTAAATACTGAGGAGTGACAAAGCTTGCAAGCTCTTCTGGCAAAAGGAGCAAGTCTTTTGAATTTAGTTGTAAAACTTGACCAGTACAAAAATGTTTGTTTCAAGAAAGTTACAAGCCTACTTTTCCTTCCATCTGAAAGATAACTCAAAACAGAAAATCCTTGAGATAAAAAAAAAGGAATAGAGGGGACTGCGTTAATTAGTTACTAAAGTTGAATTAGTCAAGTAAGCTCATGAGTCAAACCATACCGAAGTGAGGTCTGCTTAAGCAGACAATCCGGTGCATGGGTACCATTCTGTACCACTGTGTTTGTTTGTTTAATTTCATTTGTTAAGTGCACAGATATGTGGTAGGTCTGAGCTAAATCATTTTAAGCTTGTGTGTCTTTGGAGGCTCTCTTTAACAAAGGCCAACATTTCAACTGTTCAAATTTGAACTGAGTTCATTTTTCACAGAGATGGAATTACAAGGACAGTATTGTATTAGCATGATTACAAAAGTAAGCCCACAGATAGTTAACAATTGTAATGTATTGCAGTTACTACAAAACAGTAAGGAGTTAAGAGTGCTTTGGGACACAGGGAATTCTGTTCTTTTAGCTACCATGAAAAACATGCTGAAAAATTCATTCCAAGGCCTTCAAATTACTTAGAAGGATGGAAAAGTGGAATGCAAAGTAAAGCATATAGTGTTTAGATTTAAAAAATTGAATGGTTATTCAATTAATAAAGTTGTAGCCAAAGCTCTGTGAAGGCTGTCTTTCTTTTAGAAGGAGGATGGCTGTTGCATTCTGGTTTTATCCAAGAGCTCATCTTTTAGGATAAGTAAAATACTCATGCTGATTTTTTTTTCCTTCACTCAGCTGCTTATCAATGGGCTGTGTGAGATTGTAATGAAGCAAGGAGGAAGAGTTTCTATTGCCTGAAACAATACATCTTCCTGAGTTCAAGACCTCAGCATATCTGTGTGCATGACATTCACAGAAACATACTTTAGAGAACAGTAGTGATCTTTGAAAAACTCTCTGGAGTAAAATTTTGTTTCCCTGAAATCTTAAGTATTAAGACCCAAAGGTGTTTCAGGGAAAAATAAGCAATCTCTTTATCATTCTTTCAATTTAATCTAATTTTTTTTGTATTTGTGAAGGGTAATATTGGCCCAACAAGGATATACTGCAGGACAGGCTTCATGTTTGTTCGTTCATTTTTGTGTGTTGAAATTTAAAAGCTGTGCACATATATGACAGGCAAAATAGTGGATGTTATTCTATACCATTCTTGGCCCAGCTAACTTTTGACTTGGAGAAGAGGTTAAAAGTGTTAGCAAGTATTGCATAAACAACCATGCAACTTGATAGTTTTTCTTACCTGCTTCAAGTTCCAGATTCCACAGAGTTAATTCATAATATTTTCTTCACTTATGTGTAACTTCTCTGAGCTGGATTTTTTATTCTGTGAACATTGTTTGTCTTGAAGTCATATAATTTGCACCGAATCTAAACATATGGCTCTGCCATATCTATAGACTTTCTTGTATTATTTCTTAAACACTGTAACGCACTATAAAAAGCATAGGTATGATTTTAGAGTCCGGTTTAATAGTGAGCATCCATATTACATTGTACAACTTGTAGTACCTTTCTTAATATTTTAGCAAGATCCTAGTTATTTTATCCCTGTTTAATTCATTTGGTTAAGACAGAATGATCTGGGAGGGCTTTAACTGCTCCAATCTGTTCTTTATCTCTAAAGATAGTAATAACATTTTTAACAGGCATATAAGGGAATATGACATCAATTTATAGAAAAACAGAGACACAGTGATTTCTCTATTGCTATGTAAATTACTGCTGATATCTTAATTGACTGTTTAATGCTTTGCTCCACAAATGACATTTCCTTCCTCAATGCAAAGTACTTCAAATGTGGTTTTATTACCATCAAGTTTTTTTGTATCTTCAGCCTCTTCTAATAATTACCATCCTGTTTAAAAATGTACAATAATTCTGTGATCTGAATTTTTTTTTAATTCAAGCCACTACCCAAAAACATGGTGTCAAGACTGTGTGAGTCCAAAAAGGTGTGTGCTGCAGCTGATATGCAACTCCAGGTATGTTCTTTGCATTCTAGTTTCTATTCTCTATTCAGAACTTAAAGAACATATTTTAGTTCCTATGATTTTACCAAATTTTAATTTTAATGTAGACACATTATCTGTTTTTTTTCTTAATTGTCATGTTTGTTTTTCTGAATGTGTTCTGTGCTGTCTGCTTCGAGCTAAATGCCTAAATCTGTAGGAAAATATAATGAAACTCATGGCTTTGAAAATGTTTGCATTATCAGAATTCCCAAGTGTGTTTTAAGATTGAATTCTTGAATTAATGGAATCATTTACGGAGAACTTGAAGTAGAGGATGTATTGGATACCTGAAATCATTAAAATGTCACAGGACTGAGAGATACGGGCCACCTTAGAAAAATCAGACCATCATGTTTATTTACTACAATGTGATTTGAGCTCCTTGTCTTCTGTAGCTCCACTATGAAAGTGACGATTTATCACATTGGAATTGCTGGCTGAGCTGTAAGCATGTAAGATTTCTCTCTCACGGTGTTAGGAGAACTAACTAAATTCATAAACCTTTATTTTCTCTGGGTAGGTGCGATTGATCAGTCATTCACATAAACAATCAGTGTTGCTGTTCTTCAAAGAAAGTAAGGGAAGTTAGGGTTCTGTCTAAAATGGGTATTTGGTCTTTTTCTGTCGTACAACAGCGATTCTCCGATGTGTACAGCAGCATTAGCATCCAGTCAAGGGTTTTTACAGTGCGAGTTTGGCTGCATTTAGTGTGCTACAAGTTTCTCCTGTGTGATTTTTGTGATTTTGTTTTCTTCTTTGTTTTCCCTTAAGTCAGAAGCATATAAGTTTTCCTTTTACAGTTAACCTGGTGTTTAGGTGAGATAACTCTGCTAGTACCTTAGTAAAGTTTAGTTATTATTTTTGAGATGTAGAAAGAAACAAATTTAAAGATCAGATTTTTGTAATTTTTCGCTTTGAGGAATTCCCAAGTGATCACAACCCTGTCTACAAGCATGAGTTGCAGTGGTTAACTGAAGTTGATCTAAAATTAAAACTCAGTTAAATATTGGCAGTTTGCTCTGTGCAGTTATTTGAAGGAATTTAAAATTAATCAGAAGTCTGGAGTGTGGACCTGTAAATTGTACACACGTCAGTTACACTAATCAAAGCCAGACTGAACACTGTTTTCAATGTATACATGTATTTTTCATTGGTTAAACCTAATGGACTTTTGAATTATGCTTTCAGTGCAGTGCTGGCTGTCAGCAGCCAGGGTTGGCTGAGCAAGTGTCAACAAGAAGGGTGCTATCTGTGGCTATACCTCTGTGACATGCAAATATAACTGCACCCTCTCTGCAGGTCTGATTCTGAAATGCACACTCCTGGCTTTGGAAGATTCTCATAGAGATATCTGATAATCTAGAAAGAATGTGGGCAAGAATATAAATAGTTCATATAGGACGTTTTTATTGGGGGCAGAAAAATTCTAGATGGAAATAAAATTTGCGCTGCGAATGCTTAATTGTGAACCTATATTCATGAGTGCACAATGCATGCGTGGATTAGTAACCACCAAAGTGATGATCAAGTCCTTTCACATGTGCCCATTCTTTCCGAGTGTGTCCACCCATAACAGCTATTTATAGATCTGACAGATTTCCTTTCAGCTTTTAATATGTATTTGCCATAATCTTGTCAAGGTTTGAGACCAAATTGGCAGTGTGGAGGCTAAATGGGCTTGTATGCCAAGAACACTGTAAGTCGCAGATATATTCACAAGTGACGTGGCCTCCCTGTCCTGCGGTGCGACAGATGGCAGATTCCAAAAGGAGAGGTCATCGCATCAATTGCTCGTGTTGGGCTGTGCAGTCCCCCTGCTGCTGTTGGCCCTCAGCTTTTGGGGCCCCTGTAGGGTCTGTCCTGGAGTGACTCCACACCCCATGACTTAAGAACTGGGGAGAAAACATCCACTTCTGGTGGGCTCAAATTCCTATGGGTCCCTAATGATTGACTGGTGCTGGCAGTGATGCAGTGATTAAGCAGGCTGCTTGCCCTCAAATTACTCTTGTGCAACTAATGTTCAACCCGTTTCAACTCATGCCAGGTGACCACAATGCCACACTGAATAGTATTATTCATTTCCTACTTTCAGCACTATGTTTTTGAAGATTCCAAATATAAAACCTGCAGAAGTGTGCAGTCATTTCAAAGAAACAGATGGCGGGGCTGTTCTGTTTATTAATTCAGAAAAAATGTCCCAGAGAAGTTGACTGCGTGGCAGATATAAAACTATTATGTTCCTTTGTAGAAGTACATACTGTTACTCATACAGATTTAGAGGTATAATAATTGAAGAAAAATACCTTGTAGTCTGCGGTTGCCGAAGTATATATGTGCTAACTAATGTATATACCTGAAAAAATTGTGAATGACGATTCTAATACCTTTCCTTCAGACTTCGCAAAGACTATATTCTGTCTTGATGACTAGATGCTATGTAAGCCATATTTGACCTTTAAAAGAAGGAAAAATGCTAAAAAATATTCCAGCACTACAGAAAACACCTGAAGGTTCTTTTGTGATCTGTTGAGAAAATAAGTCTATTGGCATGTGAAAGTAAGAAATGGTGCTGCTTTTTCTTAACTATGATACCTCTGAATTTTCTTTTAGGTCATGTAATCAGTTACTCAGGAGGAAAGATAGGAGAGTTCACGCATCTTCTCCTAAGGCTTTTGCCAGGCATATTGAGTCCCAGAGTCTTTCAGTCAGTAGTAACTTCACTGGAAAATGCATAAGTGTTCACATATAAACGCTATTAAGCAGACAAGGAGCTAGAAAGAATTGGAATCAAGTGAAACTAATAAATATCAATGTAAGTGCAAAATAGAGAGACAGTATGAAGATAGATAACTATTTGATGGCCTTTTCATATTTTTAGGTCTTTTGAGAAACATGTTTTACTGAAATTAGAAATCATCTTCTAGCTACTGCTTAATATTAAGTATTAGCTTGCTCCTCAGCAATATCACCTAAAATCCTGTGGTCCTGGGATGTGTCTCCCTTTCCCATTTCAAAGCCCTGTGTAAACACACAGAGCTGTGGTTTGTAGATGGGAATGTTTATGGGTAGAAAGTTCATCCAAGTTTATTTCCAGGCATGGGGGTTTTTTAACTGTGCTGTCCAGGTGGTCTGGCTCATAGCTTTCTTCTCACACTCTACATGTGCCAGGATCAAGGGAAAGCTTATAGCTGACTTCAGTGACTCATTTCCCTATCACCACATTGCTCTTTAGGCAGTCCATTTCACTGGCCTTCAGCTGACATTTCCTCACTTCATAGCTGTGAGTTGAGTTCCGCCTTTGAACGCAAACTACTTGACCCTCAGTTTCACTTTAGAGAAGGTCCACTGCAGTGCAGTCCGTTCCCTCTTGTGAGGAACACTAAGGAGTAACTGCAAACTGGTCCTAACAAAGCTGAGAGAGAGATAAAAGAGAATAAAGGTTGTGCTGAAGCTGAATGCTAAAATCTGTTGTGGGATGCTGAGGTTCCTGTTTGGTTTGGGTTTTTTAGAGAGGAGAGGGAAGTCAGTGTGAAATAACTCCTGCAGAGTCACAAAGGCCTAGGGTAACAGGAGAAAGTGAGCTTTCTAGGACTGTTACATCATGTAATTTTTGGGTCTATTCATGTTACTTACTGTTGGTCATATTCTCAGTCACCCTTGCTACCATAAATGCTGTAGCTTTTGTTAAACTATGTTGAATTGGATTCTAGAGACCAGCTCTGAGAATGAGAAGTATTAGCAAAGGCATTGTAAAACCTCTTTCTCTTCTAAGAGTAAAAAATATTATAGTTTTTACAGTCCAGTCTAGGTTTATCTTTAGATTTTTAGTTTTTCACATTATCAATATAATGATGGAAAATTTAAAAAGACCCCTGCAAAATTTTAGTTTCAAAAAATAAAGTACTCATTATTGTTTGCCATTTGGTGTTGCATCTTCATGGAGTTATCCTCTGAGCAGATAACTTGCTGCCTACTCTGGGTTTGTAGAGGAGCGATGTCTTGTTCAGTGTTGCTATGTAGGACACAAAACTTGCAATGCCACTAATGGGTGATTATGCAAGTTTAGTCTTACTGACCTCTTTTTTCCCCATTAGCCATGTAGGAAGCAAGCAGAAAATCTAGGAGTAGCTCCTGCAAGTCACGGCTTATTCACCCCTCTCCTTATAATCCTCTTTTTTTTTGGGAAAAAAAAAAATCAATTTTCACATTTATCATTTGTCAAGAGACACCGTCAAAGGATTTATCCAGGTTCTGTATGTTAAAAGACAGCTTATTCAGACAGAAGGAATATGGTCCTTTAGAAACAGTCACAATTTTGGTGAAAATACATTTTGCATCCAGAGCAAATAAAATACATGCTGAATTTGGATAAATTATTGAAGAGTTCAGAATGGTTTGTACCCAAATTTCATAATAAAGAATCTTTTCAGAGGTTGAGGGGCTTGTGTTACTCAGATCACATAAAACATCCAAACAACTTCTTCTCCATAAAATTTCATGGTTATAATTCCTGGAACAGTGTATTTATGTCACTGGGGATGGCGTTGCAGTGGCCCTGGGAGTGTGACTGGGCCTGAGTCTCTAGCTAATTATTTACTTCATTCCTTGCACAAAAGCTTTTTGAGGCTCCCTACTGTCAATTTTCCTATGAAGTGGGACTACCACAGGATGGCCTGAACTGAACTCTTCCCTTAAATCCATCAGACTTCTTAGAAATATCTGGTGTTGCACAGCAGTGGGTGTCCTCTTTTTCTGTCTTTCCTGCACTTCCACAGAATAGGAAGTCTTCATGTTAAAAAAGAAAAAAAGCTGCAATTATTTTCAGTGATGGCACACACAGAGCCTTAGCACTGTCTTCTGTCCATGTCTGTTTTATGTTTGCTGTTTAAGTGCCAGATACTCTGCTTTGCTGTTTTTGCTTGAAAAGTCTTTTTCTCGTGCTGCTGTCCCAGTCTCTAGACACCTCGGTAATTTAGTCATGCGCCTGTGGTTCTGTTGAAAATTGCCTATGAAGCAGCTCTTACTTCTGGCAAAGTACCCTCCTGGTGCAGTGTGATCTCAGGCTAAGCTTACACTCTAGCAGCTTATTGCTCTGATGGTGAGAGCTAAAATAAAAGCAAAAATCTGCCTTAGTACTACATCGTTCAAAGGCTCTAGCAGAAACTCTGTAGCATCAGCAGCTCCGTGTAGTGGGCATGGTGCTTTTAGGCCAAAGATTGGACTTCATCATCATGAGATCTTTTCCAACCTCAATGATTCTATTATTGTATAATTCTTATGTTCGCTCCCCAGGCTGTAACTTGCCCCTGCAGGTGTGAAGTGTTCTCATGGCTGCATGCACACATCTTGAAATAGTTTATTTTGCTCTGTCCACTCAAATAACTTTAAAATAAATAACTTAAAAATAGTTTTTCTTAAAAAAAATTAAATATCTTTAAAAATACTCTTTTTGAGAAGGGAAATTGCTGGACGGCTTTAGGGACAGGTCCTAATTTATTTAAAAATGCAGTCATGATGGTGGTGGTTGGTGTCATCCAAAAACCTGCTTCTCTCCTTGTGCATTATACTAAAAATAGAAGATTTATAAAACCATATGAATTTAAACTCTTCCCTCTCCCTAGTCCATCTCTCACACTCTTTTCTATTTGTCTTTTTATTGGTTTTTCAAATGCCAACGCCATGTGCCGAAGACAAATATGTATTTTATTTCTTCAGGTGTTTTATGCTGTCTTGGACCAAATCTACCATGGTAAACACCCTCTAAAAAAGTCAACCACGGAAATTTTAAAGGAGACACAGGAGAAGGTTTATGGTTTGCCGTATGTACCCAATACAGTAAGTAGAAACAGAATAACTGTATGAACTACCTTTAATTTGATAGCATATTAATACCCCTACCTGTTCCTGACCCTTGCCCCACACACTCACATGCTTGTTGTTGTATTGTTATATTGAAAGAGTTTTCTTTCTTTTAGTCACTTTATTCAGAGAGTATGGTATTGGAAATTTTCAACTAAAAATCAGTATTTAATTAATGTACTTGTTTTTGTACATGTGTAACCCTGTCATGGTGAACTTCACTACTTTGCCTTTTATTTTCTTACTAAGGCACTGGAAACAATATACTGGAAAGAGAGTTTATTCCAGCTTTTCAAAGGGCTGTTTATAAAAGGCAACAAAACACTGTGCTGCATGTTGGTGTTTGTATGCTGTCAGTGTCAGCATGAGAGTAAGTCCGACTTGGAAGTGAGTTTTTCTCACTGTATTGGTGTGACCTTTGTCATGTCATTTATCCTTTCATATGGTATCTGAAAGTGTAAAAGCCTTGAGTTCTGCTGAGGTATGTAATTTCGATATTCATCATGAATAGTCATGCATTTGTTCTGTACTTCATGTGGCAGCCAAAGGTGCAGTTTTCATAGATGATAATCACGGGATTTCCTGGTCTGTCTGAAGCTGAATTCCTACCAGGAGCATGGCCCCCCAGTCACTCTTTGACAGTTTGCTCAGAATACCCAAATGCCTTTTCTCTTTCTGCTTCTCAGAAAATGTACTTTTCTCCTTTGCAAAATGTGCCTTTCATTCTCTGAGAAGGGTGTTAGGAGATCCATTTCCTCATTGAAACTGTTGCCACTGCTGGCCTGGCAGAGCCACAGAAGCAGAAGCGAAATATCTTCAGAGTAGGATGTCTGACTTCTTAGCATTTTTATAAGTGTTGTTTGACACTTTTCCTCCCCAGGTGTTAGTCGTCTGGTGAATGGAACAGTTCTTGGCTTTGAAAGTTAGCCTATGTTTTTTGTTCATTTAAAATTATTTTAATTTAGCTGTTACCTTGTAGTGAGGCTATGATTATTATGAAGTGGACAGCAAGTTTTGGCCTGGAACTTTATCCTAGCAAAATGTACTGTAAACTTTTGAATTGTCAGAAAGCTTGTGTTTATTTATTGAATGTAGAATTAGTGTCAAGAACCAGTCAAGAACTGTAATACAGTTTAAATTTCAGTAAAACATAGTGAAAAATTGCATTAGAATAACATTGGTGCTCTGTTGAGTAATTAATGTCTGTAATTTGTCTTGCTGTTCTTTTTTGTTCTTTCTTCCAAACTTAAGATATGCTTGCAGTTTAACTTGTAGTTCAGGTAAAAAAATAAAAGCCTTGAAAGTGAAATTGGAGTTTTTAAGCAAAGAGAATATATTTCTTCCTTTCATTTGATTTCAGAGGTAGACATTGAAATACAGCAAGAGAGACCAGTTTTTATTTTCTACCATTTGTCTAGGTACATAGATAGCTGGCAGAGAAAACAAAGTATTTTGATTATTTTTTTTATTTGTTCTCTATACATTTAGATTCAGCTATGAATTGCTATGTCAGGCTTGTATATGTTAAGTTAGTCATGTTGGGTAAAAGTAGTTCTTCCTTAGTGAAGATCTTAACTGCATTAATGTGATTTTTCTGTAGTAGCACTATCTGTCAGGGCTGCAGGCATCCATTATTATCTCTTTCTGATGAACCTTAATTCCCTCTTACTGCTCTTGACAGGCAAGTAAACTTAGTAAATATCCTCTGAATGTACTTGGGCTTCAATCTTACTGGGCAGATTCATTTACTGAAGTAGATCCACAGCATATATCTTTAGCAGATGAATTCCTGTCATTCTTGGGCACAAGCTCAGATAATAGGACAATTTGCATGCATCTTTTTGTTACAGTACTTTCAAAATGAGACATATAAACTTCACCTGATAAGTAAATGCTGATGTGCCTGTGTGGTGATACCTATTTAAGGTAAACCTAAGCATCATCCTCAGCAAATATTGTGTGTTATGTGCCAACAGTAGGAGGGATAGTGCAAAAACAGTTGAAGTCTTCCTGTTGAAGTCTGTATTTAAATAGGTTTTACAGGCATTGGGATTGGCATTGCATGCAGTAGTATTTACATTGGCTGTGTTGATATGGATAGTCTGAGAAGCTGGTGCCACATGCAAGGCAGAAAGGCAGTCAGATAGAAGCAAAGAGAAACAGCACTCCACAAGACTTTGTTTTTCTAAATAATGCAAATCTCAATTTCTGTCTGGCCATTGCTTATCTGTTCAGAAGAACACAGGGTTTACTGCTGTCTCCTGGATGACAAAATTCCACTGGGATTTCATTGCTCTGTTACAGAGTCTGGAAGCTTACGATTGCCAGGCAGGGGGCGAGGAAATGTATCTGCCTGTTTTTGTAGTGTCTGGCAGTTTTACTGCCAGAGGAGATTTGTGTTACTGAGTTTGGAAAATGAATAGAAATTTTGCACAGATTGAATTCTTGAGTACTTGCGATACCTTTAAAAAGCAATCAGTCTTCCTTTTGACTCTAAGAAAACAAGATAAACCAAATAATAATGCCCACACTTTTTCTAGCCACTTTTTCCTGAATGTACTTGGTGTCAAAATTTGTGTACTGTGGGGAATTCAGTACTCTGCTTTTGTTCCAAACTTTTCTTCAAATCATAGCTTATTTCTCATCTCTTGTGAAGTCAGTTTTCATTTACTATGGCCTGCCTTGTAGTTGATAACACTGTCTGCTTTTAGAGTGTCTCCCCATGTCTTTTCTACCTTTGTCTCCAGGAGGGCCGGAGAGGCTTTTAAAAATCGGGTATTGGGTGACCCTTTGATCAACCTGAGACTTGATCAAAGTTTCTCCCCATGAGCTGTTGCTTAGTCCCCTCCTGTCCCCCAAGTTCAGACTTGAAAACTACTTTCCTTTGAGACAGTCATCAAAACTTAGTGATATGCCATTGTTAGTACTGCGCCAAGCATAATAATTCCTATCTCCTGCTGTGGGTTTTGGTTCAATATTGTAACAAAAAATGACATATAGGGTAAACAGGCTCTGCAATGATAGTGGAGTTTGCAGCCTCCTGCAGTTATAGGAAAGAGCTCTCAGTAATGAAGTGAACACCAGCTGCCCAAGTCATCATACCTTTGAGAATTAGTTTGAACTATTGATTCTTATGTTCGGGAAATTATTATGGACTTACATATTAATTAGCTGTCCATTGTAGTAACCTTTTCTGATGTGGAAGTTTGGTGAGAGATGCTGGTTTGACTTGTGACTTGTGAAGAAAAATGGTTTTGAAGGGTGAGTCACTGTGAACCTGGGTTCTTTCTTAGATCGCTTCTAAATAGTCTGTGTTGCATTTTTTAAAATTACATGATCTTCCGAAGCTGAAGCCTTTTCTTACAGAAACAGATGAATTTCTTGTGTGGTACTTGAATATGAAGTACAGTATTGGAATTAACCCACACACATCATTATAATTATGTTTGATAGGAGGCAACACATTGGTACGTAGGGAGCCTTTGATATTTTTTGGAACGCTGAATAATTTGCTATATACCTTCTTGCTTTCACATATAAAAATACATATTAGTTCAGAAGAACCACCTTTACTGATGTCATAAAATGTGCATCAGGTTACGGGTTTAATTATGGTTATATACTTTTGTCCAGAGTACAGGTTTCTTTGAGAGCATATAAAGTTCTTAATGGCCTATGGTTGATAGTGTTTGGAGAAACCAAAACACCTGTGAGACCAAATATGTTAGCCAGCCAAGTTTGCCAGCAGAAGACAAGGCAGGTATTGTAAGAGATGCCCTAGAGGGAAGAAATGTATGAAAAATAGTGTATCACCAATGTAGTTGTTAGTCGTCTTCTTCCTGCAGCTGGGGGGGACTCTGCCCAGACAGAGATCCTGACCTTGGAAGGCTCCACCTAAGTCCTTGTCTTAACTTGCTGTGGTTGTGTCTGTCGTGTTCCTGACAAAGGGAATCAATGGATGAGATGCAACCTAACACTTGGATTACTTGCTTAGGGAGGCTGTTAGGCACTACAGGAAGATATAGCTTGCCATGGGTGCTGAGAATACAAGGATTTCATTAACAGGGCACATGCAAAGACATCTGGGTGGTTGGTTGGCTGAAGAGGGGTTAGTGTCAATAGACAGCGAGAACTAGCTTTCCTGCAAACAGAAAATTTTGCATCACACATGGTCGCCATGAGCCAAAGCTGCCTCTTTTATTGTTATTGAAGAACACCTGAGTGCAAAAGAGTAGCTGTATGCTTTTTTCCTTCTTAGGAGCCTTTACTTAGGAGTTTGAAGGTGATGTGACTTCATGCTTAGTTGTGTTAGGTAAGCTGGAGGCCACAAATAGAGACAGTGTGATTTCTGAAGTTCAGTTTTGTGTTGATCATGATCACTGTTGGTAGTGGTGCTGCAGTGAAGAGGAAAGTATAGTTTTAACAGGCTTATTCCTCAGCCTACTGAAGGCTGGCTGGCAGTTTTAAATATCTTGTTGTAGATTCTGCCATCTGTCATCTTTTGTCTTTGGATTTCTTGTTAGGTTTTTGGAGTGACTACTGATGTGCAGTTATAACTGTTTCTGCATAAAATTTCATGTGAATATCAGTAAGATATATAAAAAGTGTAAATAGACTGAGCAAGCAATGAGGCAGCTGTCTTAAAATAAATAAGTGATAACCCTTAACCTCTGACAGTAAAAGTGGTTTTGAATTCTGAAAACTTTACTCAAGTGGTGCACATAAATCTTAAAATTATTGGTAAGGAATGCTAAGTAGTGACTGCCTATTAAATTTTAAACTGTAATTTCATTTCATATTTACTTTATCTAAAACCTTCCTAAATTTTTTTTAGATTTATTAAGCTAAACTAATGTAACCTTAGAACCGAAGCAAAACAGAAAGCTAGGTTAAAGGAAATGTAAAAAGAACAGCTAAAAGTAGAATTGGTGCTGTTGGCAAAAAGCTTTTGAAAAAAAAAATAGTGGGTGGTGGATGAGGGTACAAAATTTTTGGTGGTAATCAATAAGATGCTCAAAAGAACTGAGCATGAGAAAAAACCTGTACGTTTGAATATCTGAGAAAAGGAGGTTATTAGAAAAGTAGAAACCATATAAAAGTGTGAAAAACAGAATACAGGATAAGTGCTAATGAGCCAGAAGTAAAACTGTGGAAATTTCAAGCAGCTTAGAAACCAAAACCAGTCATAATGATTAAAAACAGTGCATCAGAAAAAGGAAGGCTGCCAGATATTTTCTGGAACTGGAACATAGCTAAGTATGATGATTTAAAAGACATTATGTAGTTATCCAAGAGACTGAACCAAAGACACAAACTATCCTGATGCCCTTTAAAACTTTATTAAGATAATAAAAAATAGAAATTGTTATATGACTGGAGATAATTACTTAAAGAATGCAAGAATTCAGAACAAAAAAGGCTAGAAATGCTGAGTTGTAAAGTGCAAGTAGAGCAGGTAATAAAGTTCCGTAATTACTGAAGAAGCAAGAGCAGAGTGGGAGAAAGAACAATAAATGTCAGAAAAAGCAGTAATATTCTATACCTCTGCCTCAGTGTTTTTTGAAAAATAAGTGGATTTTGGTTAGATAGGTAATACATATAATATTTGAGATGGATAGAAAAAGAACTGAGATTAAGAAATGAAAAAGAGAGAATAACTAGATTAGATGTAGTCAGGTTGTCAGAATATTTAAGTTTGTCAAAGTAGTCAGTGACCTGGAAAAATTATCACTCACAAACTCCTGAAAAATTGGTAGTGCTATCATGATAACTACTCTTATTAAAGGAGAAGGACTGTAGACTAATTGTTTGGATTTTGTCAGTCAAGAAGTAGTAGAGCCAATTATTAAGCAGCTCATAAGTACAGTGAGAGCTCAAAGGTACAAATGAGAACAGTCAACTGAGCAAAATAACCCCGCTTTTGTTAAGAACCACCTGAGATGAGAAGAATCCTCCTTCTTCTTAAAACATTGCTTGACCTTCGAAACAGGAAGGAAGTGGCTGATAGGATGACTCTAGACTTAGCAAACTTTCTGACACTTGTAACTCATAATTGTCCAAGCAAACTGTGAATTTACGGCTGAGTCAACACAAAGAAAACATGCTGGCAAAACAGGTGAAGGCTTAGTTTCAAACAGAGACATTTTAAGTAGAAGTCACCAGGAATCTGTCCAGGAATTACTGCAGTTCTGTGGTTTTGTTAATGATTTATATGACAATACATTTATAATATTATAGAAGCTCCTTCAGTTGTATAATATTTATACAAGCCCCTTCAGTTGATAAATGTTGCAGAAATTTTGAAAAGTACAATTTAGATGATCCAAAGAATTTGAATCACTGTGTTGTAAATCAACCAAACAGTGCAGAAGACCAGCTTGGCTGAACAGAGAAGTCCTGGTGAAGCTCAGGAGGAAAAAGAAACAGTACGATCTATGGAAGCAAGGTCAGGCTTTGCAGGAAGAGTACAAAGGTGTGATTTGTTTATCATAGAATCAGAATGGTTTGGGTTGGAAGGGACCTTAATGATCATCTAGTTCCAATCCCCCCACCATGTGCAGGGACACCTTCCACTAGACTAGGTTTCTCAAAGCCCCATCCAACCTGGCCTTGAGCACCTCCAGGGATGGGGCATCCACAATGTCTTTGGGCAACCTGTTCCAGTGCCCCACCATCCTCACAGTAAAGAATTTCTTCCTAATGTCCAATCTAAACCTCCCCTCCTTCAATTTAAAGTCATTCCCCCTGGTTCTATCAGTCCCTGTCCTTGGGAAAAATCCCTCTCCAGCTTCTTTAGGCCCCTCTAGGTACTGGAAGGCTGCTGTAAGATCTCCCTGGAACCTTCTCTTCTCCAGGCCAAACAATGCCAGTTCTCTCAGCCTTTATGTGGGGAGAAGACACAAAAGGCCAAAGCTCAGTTAGAGTTGAAACTGGCCAGTGTTGTTACAGATAACAAGAAGAGCTTTTTAAAGTATGTTAGTAGTAAGAGGGGGTCTAAAGAGAACATTGGACCAATACTTGTTGAAGATAGTCATCTGACTAACGGTGTGAAGAAAAAGCAGAGGCATTCAATGCATTTTTTTGCCTCAGTCTTTAATAATACTAATAGACCTCAGATGTCCCGGTTCTCGGAGTCAGAGGGCCATGAGTGCAGGAACATTGACTTTCTCTTTGTGTACACTGAATGTTCACAAGTCCGTGGGGCCTGATGAGATTCATCGCAGAGTTGTGAAAAAGCTAGTGGATATTATGGCAGGACCCCTTTCACTCATTTACCAATGGATAGTTTGCATTAGGAAAGCAGTTTAAGTAATAAGTATTTAAACAACCATAAATGCCAAAAGAGCATGCTTTTATTCATGGGATACTGTAAAAGAAAATATCTGGGTTTTTCAAATATATTCTTGTATTTGTCTTTGGGGACTTAGCAGTGGTAGTGTTGTGTCCTGTAGTACATGTCTACCTCTTAAAAAGATGTAGCGAAAATCGAAGAAATACAGAGAAGCAGCTTTGGAAATTTAATATTTTTGGAAACAGGAGGAAAGCTAAAGGAAACTGATTTTTTTTGACTAATGAAGAGAAAACGTTGTGGTGAGAACCTTTATGAAAAAAATAATTGGAATTGAGACTGTGACTATTTGTTTCTTATTAATGAGCAGATAATAGGAGGGGGAAAATGGTATAATTTACAGCAAATGTTATTATGGTTAGTACTCAATCTTTTAAACTCTTGTCAATTTTTCCCCTCATTTTTTGAAGAGGGAAACAGACACCCAGTATCTTGGATCACTCTTATAGGCACTGTTGTAGATCACGAAGACTGTTTCGTAGTAAAGGTGGAGAGCCTTCATAGAAGATTGCTTTTCCACTTTTTATCTGTCTTCAGTTACTTGAAGAAGTACTGATGTTGCTCGTATTCCACTTTTTTGAGTGTTCTGAAGAGAGATGAAGTCATATGTTATTACTCAACCTCTTGAAGTTTGTGTAACCCCTTCAAGGTAATATTTTACGTTGCCATGTTGGAAACTACAGTTATTTACACAGAGTGCAAATCCCTGGATTAGTTTTCATATGAACCTTCTAAAAAGTATACTATGAAATCAAGTTGAAGAATCTGGGTCTGAGGAAAAGATTAATAAAAGAGTGCACAGTGAACTCTGGGGAAGTGATAGTTCTATAAATAATTAATAGCTAAAAACCATTTCCAAAAGACTCGTGCCCTGCTGAGGTCAGTATTAAAGTAGAGGCTGGGATTTCAAAAGCTCTTAAAGTCACCTTTCAATGTTTGTTTAGGTTTCTGTCTTTGTGGAGTTGAGTTCATTTTATGATAAAGAAAATGGTGATAGCAAATACTGTGAAGATTTGTTTTCCAGTGGTAACATGACACTATTCACTGGGCAACTATCTACAGGAGCAGAGTGTTTGCAAATACCATAAGATATGAAGCACTTTTAAGGAAATTCTTTTTGCAAGCATTAGTCCCATGAAACTCAAACATACATTAGTGATAGTATTTGCCATGTTTACCGTGTAGTAGAGCATTTCATGGCACAGTGCAGGAAATAGTTGCATACATCTCCAGGTAACATTTTAAACATATTTAAATAGATCTTACATAGATTTATGTAATAATAATACCAAATACCAATATATAAACAGAGATTGTTTAGTTTTATATAGTTCTGTTTTCATGGTTCATATGTCCTTTTTTTCCCCTGGGATTGCAGTACTGGAGCTATATTTGATAGTGATATAACTGAATAGATCATTGCCATAAAGACAGGCTAGAGAGCCTGAAATTAAATGCTCTCTAAGTGCAGTGGGAACTTGTCCTTCCTATGAAAAGCCTGCAGTCAAAACAGAAAAGAACAAGAGAGAGGAACTATTAGCACTCTCGCTTCACGGGAGGTGGCAGTTAGACTGAGAGGGGGGAAAAAAAGTAGTTTTAAGTTTATATTGCAGCTTGTGGCAGATTCAGGATTAGAGTCATGATCCCTTATATCCCTGTCTGGAATGGCTCTAGCAAAAGATAGTAAATAAATGTTATTGTAGAAAAGTAGTGATTTCATCTTCCAGTGTTGGTACAGATAATGTACATGATTAAGCTGTACTGGCAAATGTATTTTGCAGTTACAACATTGCTTAAGATATTTCTTGGGTTTTGTAAGAGCTTATCTTAAGCAGCATTCATGATGTTTGTTTTAAAAGAATAGGTCAATACTTAAAATTAGATTTAATTGGAAAATTAGAATAAAAACTTTGGACTACAGTGTGAGTGTGTACCCAAAGTAAACGGTGGTGATCTGATTCTACTTACCTCAGGCTTATGAATTTTTAAATCTTAGTCAGTAATAGAAATTATTAATGGGTAATTGAAGGGAGGGTGTTGCCTGTTTATGTATATGTGTGTAGAATTACATGTTACAATGTGAAGGATTTGTTTGCATGTTTCTTGTATTTCACTTTAAAGACTAGTTAAAATACTGACAAGTAACATTGTCTCTTGACTTGTCCAAATATGATCAGTCAAAACACAAAAAAGAATCAATTTTCATATCTCTGTGTCTTTTAATCCAAATTTTAATCATTGCAAAGTAATGCAAATCATACATACAGATTTTTGATGTCGGTATTCTTTGTTATCTCCCATGACCCCCTTCCCTTAGTCCCTTTGTGGGGAGGAGAGAAGTGAGTAGAGAGTAAATAGTTTTAAATTATTTTATTATATGCAGCTCAAATTCATGAACAGTTTATAAATAAGAATTAAATATTTTTCTTTAAGCAATTTGAAGACCATATGGTACATATCTAAAATCACGTAAGTGGTTAATTGCATGTTAAATTCCTTTCCTCTTCCTTAGTTAAACAACTGCAAAAATATTTACATTCCCTGCTGTTCTAGATTTATTTATCATTTTATAATGAAAACACAGAAGTGTTATAAATTGAAATCTTAATCTCTTGCTTGACTCGCTTTCTAAAATGTCAACGGTGTCTCTGGTTTGGTTTACTTTGTGTTCTCTCCCACTCCTAAGAGAGAAATGCATGACACTGGAAAACTGAAGAATATTGACATTAAGCAAGTCAGAGGTGCAGCACGAGATGTGGTTTCTTGAAGTTAGTTTTCTGTTATTCTAAACAAGATTAGAAACTGCAGGAAAGAAAGTGGCTCTTTATTGCATTTTATTATTATTGTGAAACTCCAGAAGGATGATGATGTAATTCTATAAAGCTTAAAGGGGTTCAGGGCAGAAATACAGAATGTAAGTTTACCAAGCAAGCTGCTGCATACCTGTGGAGACAGTTGTTTCTACAGTCAGTGAGCGCTCTAGCTTTTTCCCTGAGGGAGCTACTGGCACAAACAGTTTGCAAACTCTGCATTCCAGAACTCATTAAACTGTTTTTTCTAGTGAGAATGAGTTGAGGACATTTTCAAAGCACTCTGTAAACTTAACTAACAAATGAATATAATAAGGAAAAAAATTCTGTATTTTGTTTCGGAACAAAAGAGTGAATTCTTTAAGCTGCAAAAAGTACGTGAAAAATCCTTGATTTGTTTCACGGAGTGAGTAGTTTAAATGGAAATGCGGCGGAATAAATTCTGCTGTGTGAAAATTTGGCTTCTCCAAAATAAGTGCATCCAGCAGTGGAGCTTGGTCTTTGGAGCCTGGCAGCCACAGGTTCTGGGCTGCTCCTGTCTTTGGAGCCTGGCAGCCCTGGGTTCTGCTAGCTGGGCTTCTGCTGGCAGTGCTGTGCTGTGCTGCTTGCTCCTGTTGCTGTGTGGGGGCAAGAAAAAGAGAGGAGCCTTACCAGGAGGCTTCTCAGCTTGTCTCACTGCAGTCTCAGTTATTTCGGGAAAGGGAGCATAGGAATTATTCAGAGAAGGGCATTTAATTCCATTAGCACACTAATTCTAGAGTCACTGTAATGAATGAATGAGACTGGAATTTTCTATATGGGATGTCTGGAAATCACTTGAGTATCTTCCTTAAATTTGAGAAAAGTGGTCTTAGAAAGAATATGAGTGTGAAGAGCTTGAAAACTGGAAGTGGAGTCAAAAAGTACAACCAGATCTCCTGGTTGTCAGATAACACATTTTTTTCATTTGCTAACAGCACTTCTTCCCTCTGATAATTTAAAATGATGTCTGCACAGCTAGTACATCAGAACAGAAAACTTTCTAAGCTAAATGTGGAGCATCCCTCAGATCTGCACCCCACAGTAAATTCACCAGTTTTCTGTGCTGAAAAGTGGCTTCACAGTTCTTGACCTGTGACCTGCAGTTCTTCATGTTCCACCTCCAGCTCCTGCTGTATGAGTGGCTGACACAGTGCCGAGAAAACATTGCCTGTGCTAACTTCGAGTGTGCTTGTTTGCATGCCAGAGTGGCGTTGTCCTGGATTTCCACTAGCCCTGATAAACCTTGGCCTCAGCAGAGGGAAATAGCCTGTACTGATTTGCGTGCTAATCGCCATTCTCTTCTGGCTCCAAGTAACCAGAGCCTGGAGCTTCTCATGGCTCTCAGGAGTTTTCCACCCGTGCTGATAGCTAAATTCAAGAGCATTAGGAGCAATAATACCAAATTAGTGCCAGACACAGGGGTTCTCCACCCAGTAGCCCCTGAAGGAGATAAGCTGGCTGCTCCTCTATTGGGTTTCCTGCCAGAATAAGAATTTAATTAAGAGGGGGGAGGGCACCAGATATCATCTCCATCAAATATTGTTCTTCATGGCAACAATTCAACAACTTGCTCATTGGTGTAATTACTGAAGCACACATTTTGTAATTAGAAGACTTAAATGACAAAAGTACTTTCCTTAATTTAGTGTTGGTTCTTTTCAGGTTCTCACTTGTGTTTTTTGTCTTCAGATGCAAAGCAAAATGGACATAAATATACTTTAAAGTCACAGCAGGAACTGTTGGAAGAACATTTTGAAAAGTCCAAGCACTAGTCAAGAATTTCTGTAGGATTTTTTTTTCTTTCCAAAAGATGTAGTAGAATTTTATAGCACTGATTCCTATGTAATTAGTGGAGCCCCATGGAACAGTGTTTACTGTGCTCAAACAAAAGCTAATTTAGTTTATATTAAGTTACCTATGGATTTTCTTTCAATTTTGCCTTTTTACCATCACATCTAAATTTTTGTTTTATATAAAATGAACTGAATCTTACCCTAAGAATGTATCCTACAAGGACTTCAAAAAAATCCTGATAAGGTGTAAGAATAAAAAAGTATCAGTAATGTGTTTTTATTTTGCTGCATGATAGGATGGAAAGCCATTGCACATGTAATTTTGGAAATATTTCAGACATGGTTATAAGAAAAGATTGATAATGTTGATGGACAGAACTCCCCTTTAATAACTGCAGTGGATCAGTTGCACACCTTTATTTCGGTCTGCTGTGCTGGATAAAAAGCAGGCATGAACATGACCTGTGGATGGCATATTATCATAACCCATGGGCTATGCTGTAAAATGCATTGTTTTATAAACTCTTGGAATGGGTTCATGGAACTTTTTGAAGTAAGAGATTACTCAGAGTCTTCCATTAATTTTCTAGCTGCTTACCAGAATTATAATAATTTAATAAGGACAGTGCCCTACTTCTACATGTCTAGCCTTTGCCCTGTCCAAAAGTGAGTTTGATAAGTATTTTTCTTTTTTTTTTTTTTTTTTTTATAATAGAGAAATCACTCCTTATTGGAAATAACAGAAGAAATCAAGTCATTTTGCATCTATATCTGAATTTATTAAAATGGGAAATGGAATTTTATGCTAAAAGGACAACCATTTAGTTTCAAATACATTTACAGTGCTGTGGGCACTCTTTTTATTCATCCTAGAACTTTTTAAAGGAACAGTAGCCTATATGTTCTTGAGTTTTTTTACCATTTGATTTCCTAGGTTGTAATCTCATCTGTATGAAGTAGAAAGAGAGGAAGAGGGTATTTTTTTTAATGTGGGCAGGTAGCTCCTTGTGAACTAGGGTAGAGGATGGGTGTTTTCGGAAAATATACTTGAACAATGTGATAGATACTGGGTAATAGTGAAATATTGAAGATTGGGAGTTCCTGATCAGAAACTTTGTGTGAGGACTGGGACAAAAGTAGGGACAGGAAATGATGACATGCTAGAGTTATTTATGCTCTAGAGTGGGGAAAATCTGTAGTGGTTAAAGGAAAATGAATTGAATGTGGGCTTCAAACTTCAGTAGGGAACCACAGTGTTTGTTATCAGATTTCCTTCACTGTGGTTTGCAATAGGAAAACAATCTTAGGTGCAGTATTCCTTTGGGAATGCTTGTCATCTTTAATAACTTGAGCTATCTAAAAGTATGTTCCTTAAGTATTCCAGTGAAGGAAGTCATCTATCTTAAGGTGGATTGAGTCATCCTCCATTTTTGTTTCCTTTTTGCGTACTGTCCTGTTCCAAATGAATTTTTGAAATCTCAACTTCATCATATTTGAAAGCCTCCCCAAATGCAGGGAGAGAGATGAGCAATGTCTTTCCTTGGTCTTTCTATATCCTTTCCTTTTCTCTTTTGAAAGTAAACAATGCAAAATTTGTTAGTATAGCTTAGTAGCAAAGACAAGGTCAAAACAAATTGAACAGAGGGTACTGAGGCTTGTTTTAGATGCAGATTCTGAAATCAAGTTTTTGGTCTTGGACAGGTTGCTGAGAAGTTGTTCTTTTCTCCTTAATTACTTGTTATACAGAGTTTCAAGAAACTCTATGCATGGAATAGTTGATCAACCTGGAAGAGCAGATGAGCTGTTTTAGGTGCAAACCACTAAATGCAAGAACATTTGATGTGAACTATGTAATCTGAGCTGTTGAGGAAGACATACTGTCCTAGTTACAGCTTATATGATGTGGCAAAATAATTCCATTCTGATGGGAGAGATAGAAATAGTCTTCCCTCTGTTAAAGTCAAAGAAATTATTTTGTTTGTACCCCAGAAACATTTCTGAGTATGTTTATTAATCAGTAAAGTTTTCCACATTCCTGAGAGAGTTGGAACTTCTAGTCATAACTTTGCAAACTTTCATTTAATAAACTGACATGTTTTCCTGCTCAGTCTTCTAAAAATGTAGGCTCTCTGATCTGTTTCAAAATGTGCTTTTAGTTTAGTGATTATGGTTACAATTAAGGGACTAGTTAGAATAACTGTAGGTACAAAGTATAAACACAGCAACCACAATACCTTTCAGAGCAAACTGGAGAATCTGTATTCAAGCTGAGTGTTTTTACGTACTTGCATTACAATGAGATATAGTGTTTACCTTAAAGAAAAGAAAGAAAAAGTTAATAATTTTCAAGAGTTTGCATCATACATCAAGACCCACAGAAAAGCTGAAGACTGGAGATGTTTTTTCATCTCATTTAACCTTGTCACTCCTATTTTTAAGTAGTTGTGTAGGTCACCGGTACAGGCTCAATTGCTGACCCATGGCAAATTCCATCTGTTTTGGACACACATCTTAGGGTGGAGATAACCATCTTGTTAAAAGTAGCTTTTGAATGATTGAATTACAGCTAACTATGAGAACTTTATTTGTAAGTATTGCTCAGAAAAGGGAGCTAGCAACGTGTTTCTCATCTGCTGTTCACAGTAATCTAGATTATAAGGCAGTCTTTGCTACCTCTTCTTTTAAGGAAAAAAGAATGATTAAAAGCCAAATACTTTCTTTTTCCACCCTCTCAGTTGGTCACTTTTTTAGCATACACATACATCTTTCTGGCTAATGAAGAATAAGATAATGATCAGAACTTTCTTGAATAAAGAAGCATAGTTTATTTCAGCTGTCAAAAATCAGGAGTTTGTTAACTACACTGTGGTAAAGAATCACAGTCAAAGATAAATAGCTCTGGAAAATGGTTAATTCCTTTCACTTTTTTGTTTGGCTTCGTCAGAATTTCAGCCATTGACTGTAGGATAAGAACAAGCATCTCACAGCCTATGGATTTAAATGTAAAACATCTGTTATGCTACTTTATAGTTTATCTTTGGGTTCCTCTTTAAACCTTTGGTTTTTATAATATCTACAAAAATCTTGACAACAATCATATCACAAGAATGTTAAGAGCTTCTTTGACTTTGAATAGGAGGACAAATAAGATATGGGACTTGTCTCCTCTTTGGTTTCCTCAGAGCTGACAGAGCAGAGTAAGTTTCCTTCTTTTATATAGTCATCCATTCTCATTTCAAAAAATATGCCCAAATATGTTGGGAAACAACGTCTTTTCAGTTTGGACCTGCTTACCTTTTTGCATTGCACTGGAGAGGCAATGAAATCTTCATCCCTGGAGATGCTGAGACTTTAGACAGAACCCTGAGAAATCTCATTAAAGTTCCCTTTTCTTTGAGTGAGGGCTGGGCCAGATGACTTTTGAAGGTCTGTCACAATTTAAATTATTCTGTTAAAGTCAGGGAAATAATAATAAAAAAAAGAGGTATTTTTACTTCTGTGAAAGTAGGGCTGATACTTCTGATTTTCTTTGCTAAGAAAACATAAGTAAACTGTCAACACCAAGCAGCATTAAAAAAGAAGTCTGCTGTAGTGGGTTATGGCTGTGTTTTCCCCTCCATACAATAATGTCATCAATATATTGCATGTGTTCTGGAGCCTTAGCCTTCTCTAGTGTAGCCTGGATCAGTCCATGGCAAATGGTGGGACTGTGTTTCGACCCCTGGGGCAATCGATTCCAGGTGTACTGCACACCCCTCCACGTGAAAGCAAACTGCAGCCTGCACTCTGCTGCTAAGGGGGTGGAGAAGAACGCATTTGCAATATCAGTGGTGGCGTACCACTTCTCTGCCTTGGACTCCAGTTTGTACTGGAGCTCCAACATGTCTGGCACAGCAGCACTCAATGGTGGGGTGACTTTTCCTGCAACATACAACTCAGAATACAAATTAGTTTTTTCCCAAGGTTAAATCTCCTTGAGGCACGCACTGGGTTTCCCCATCTTCTCTCATTATCCACCAAGTGTATCTGGGTCCTTGAGCAAAGACAATCCCATGAATGGGTTTGCCTTTGCTCGAGGGAGAGTTAGCCCAAACTGCTTTACCTAACATACCTCTCAAGTGAATTACTTGGACTTTGTCTCCATCCACAGTGTGAAGGGGCTCTGTTTGGGCAGGGCTGGCTCGATTGACGGAGCCTCTAGTGTTGACTAGCCAAGTAGCCTTTGCTAGGTGCTGATCCCAATTAAAGTCCCTCCACCCAATGCCTTCAGAGTAGTTTTCAGCAATCTGTCGCATCGCTCAACTTTTCCAGCGGCAGGTGCATGATATGATATGATATACCCATTTGGTGCCACGTTCCCTGGCCCAACTAGTAACTAAACTGTTTTTGAAGTGAGTCCCATTGTCTGACTACATCTGCCATCACTGGAATGTGTCATAAAGTCAAGTAACAATACATGAAAAACCATATAATTGTGGATTATAATCTTATATATATGCATTTAAAAATGTGCAAACAAATCTGTGAGCAATGGTATTTCATCTGGATGTAATTTGTCTACCTCTGAGGTTTTTGGCATATGGAAAGTTGTATATTTTTATAGTATTAAATGCAAGTCCGTATTACCATTTTGTTTGTGACAGAAGTTTATAAATTGAACTTTTCCAGTGACACTGCACTTACCCAGATGGGAAATTATAACATATGATATTACTTGTAGTAAGGTAATTCTGGTTTTTTTCAAGACCAATAGAACAACATAGCTATTATTAAATATTAGTAATTTTTTTTTACTGCTTGGTTTTCTTCCCTTCTGACCCTGTTTATATATAATTTCAATCGTGATGATCAGTGTGTTGCATATACAGTATTTAGGCTGAAAAATGCTTCTTGTAATAAAGGACTGTTCAGTCTGGGATAAGTGGTGGTTGCTTTTTTTCTTTTTTCTTTAATTGTTTGTTATTAGTGATATCAGATTTCTTCCATCATACATGAGAGAAATGCTGAACAATTTAAAGAAGTTAAAAGATAACTTTTGGGTTTTGTTTTTTTTTTTATTTCTTACAGGCTTGGCAGCTGCGATTCAGTCATCTTGTGGGCTACGGTGCCAAATATTACTCCTACCTCATGTCTAGGGCTGTTGCCTCTATGGTGTGGAAACAGTGTTTTGCTCAGAACCCGTTTGATAGGTAAAAACAGAGAAAATGTCAAGTAGAATGAAATGTCATGTTAGTTGCTTCAGGAAAATATGGAACAAATGGGGCCACATAGGTTGATGGGCTTTTTTATGAAAATTAATTTTTAGCATTTTTCTTGATTTTAGGAGGATTACAAAATAACCATGGGTGTGTATATATATATATATATATATATATATGTGTGTGTATGTATGTACACACACACACACACACACTTTGGGACATGTCCATTGGTGCAAAAAGATTTGTGCTGATGTTTTAAAATCTAGGTGTGTCCATTGGGAGGCACTGAAATTCCTATTTAGATGTAATTAGAGAGCTTGAATTTCATAGATGCCTAATTACTTGTAATTTTCTATTGAAATCAAAGCAACTGTGCGTATTAAACAAGTTTCATGTTACCAGCTTCAAAGCTAAGTGTAGCTGTCCTACTCATTTTGCTTTGTGAAATTAAAAAGTAAATTGCAAGATCACAGATTTTAAGCATTCTTATATCTTTGGTGAATGTTTATTGTAACAGAGCAACTTTTCCTCTTGGAGCAAGGAAGGCTGAAATGTTGTTCACAAATTAACTTTTATAAACACCAGTACATACTCACATGTATAAAATTTGTCTAGTTCAGTTACTCAGAGTATGATTTCAAGTGTAATTTGAATTTGAGGAGTCAACATGGAATCAGTCATTGTTTCAGGGTGGAAAATATCGTTCGGTCTCTGTTTCTGAGTTCTGTAGAGATCCTAGAAGCAAATCTGACTGAAAGCTGGACAGGTTGTATTTGCAGATGGCTCTAACATCTGTGTTTCTCCAGGGCAATGGGAGAGCGTTATCGTAGAGAGATGCTGGCACACGGCGGTGGAAAAGAGCCCATACTGATGGTTCAAGGTAGAAAATAAATTAGAACTGTTTTATTCTCTTGCTTGAGGAAGAAATAATTGCATTTCCCAACTTACTCTTTTCAGTTTAATTATGATTTTCATTGAGTTTGTGAAAGAAAAATTATTCATTTATTTAGTTAAGTGGAATGGTCATCACCTTTGTATCGTGGTCAGTAGAACACACAGATAGTTGGGGTGAAGTGTTGGGAAGGTTGGTATTACCAGACTGTCTAAAGAATTCGGAATAAGAGTATCACATACTTGAAGGAAGAAAAATGACACCATTTTTGGATACAATAAATTAGTAACTTTTCCAGATGAGGAAGTCATAGTATCTCTGGTTATTTTGTATAGACAAAATTGAACTTGTTTTGGCCACATTTTAGCATCATCAGAATATCTTTGGTTGTATCAGTACTTTGAGTATACATTCTCATGAAATGGAGGTCTGAAAACTGTATTAAAGAAACAGTTCATTATTCCTCTCACTACCATAGTTGCCTTTTTAATCTGGAAAATAACTTTAAAAATCATTCATACTAATAGCAAAAATATTATATTTCATATATTAAAAAATAATGTCAGGAGAATGAAGCAAATTTGAGAAAATGCTGACTTTATCTCAGATCTCTTAATAAGATCAGGATAAAGGCTTTCCTGTCTAATGTTGCAGAATTCAAGCCAAACATTTTTGCATTCCTGTTGCTGTTCCTAACATGAGCACTTGCTAAGTGCTTCATCTAATGGCACATCTTTCAATTTCCTCTGAAATTCTTAATATTAAGGATGAATATGAATTCATTTGCTCTGTTCACTCCATTTTAGTAGACTTGAACTTGTAGGACTTTTTTTTTGCAGATGAGGAAACAATAGTAATGTGTCTGTACTTCATCATGAGATTGACACAGTTTAATAACTAGAACATCCCAGTTCTTTGACCCATCTATTTATATTTGAGGCCATGACCTCTGCTCTCCTTAGACTCACCATATATTAAGCAACTGTATATTCTTTATAGATTTTTTTCTATTTATACTTCTGATCTACAGGATTACTTTTCATTCAGTATGACTTTGCAAACTTACTTTTCTTTAGGGTTCTTGAAGAATCTGTGTTTGTAACCTTGAAAAACTGAAACCCAAAACTGTGGATTAAGTAGTTGCAAGACAAGAATGTACATCTTTACATGTGTACCTAATTTTTATATTGTAAGTCATATCATAGAGAAAGAAAAAGATGTTTTTAGACACCAGTTATGCTTATTGTCTCTTCTATTTCTGGGATATATTCTTAATTTTACTGAGCTTTGAATCTTCCTGGAGTGTCCTAGAAACTATGTTGAAGTTGCTGGCAGTGTGCTTCCTTGAATCAAATACTATATGAATATGAATACTACAAAATTCATCTCTGGATGGTCTTAGAGAGGATCTATGGAAGTACGGCTGGCTTTCACCCTTGCATGTGATAGAACACAGTGGAATATGGTGCAATCAGTTTGGAGTTGAGAGTATGCATCAGTTATTATGGATAAAACTTGCTACTGAAATTAATCTGAAAGACTGATATCGTAGTCTAGGAAATTGCAAGTTTATTTTAAGTTTAAAGGAAATCTAAGTATAAAGTTTGGCAAGGTACATGAAAGCACACAAACAAGTTTAAGGCTTGTAATGCGGTAATTAGATGTTTTAGGCATTTCAATCTTCATAGTCCTCATGCTTCTAGTCCTCAATTAATTTAGTGCAGAATGTTCATCAGTAACTCGTCAGGACCAATGGCGAATGAGAAAGAGGCGATGGCTGTGCAGCCTGGGGCTTGAAGAAAAGAGCAAGCTTGTCTAAGGAACAGTTGTGTGTACTGCAGAACAGTGAACTTGACATTAATGGTAGCATAATGGCATGTTTATGCTGTGACCAAAAAAATCTGTATAAAAGGTTCGATTTTTGTCTTTTTTCTCTAAATCCATAAACCACTAAACAGAACTGTGTGTCACATCAAGGTTAGTAACAGCAGTGCACCTGCTGGCGTGTTTGTTCACATGTAATAGAAGAACCAGACAGCAGTGACTCCTCTGTGTCAGCATTAGCGTGAGTAATACTGGTGATAAGAGCACAGACTCTGATTTACAAAAAATGGCAGAAGTTTTCGAGATATTTTCACAGAATTACAGAATCACAGAATAGTTTAGATTGGAAGAGACCTCTGGAGGTCAGCTGGGCCAACACACTTGCTAAAGTAGGATCCTCTAGAGCTGGGTGTCCAGGACCATGTCCAGAAGGCTTTTGAATATCTCCAAGGAGTAAGACTCCACAGCCTCTCTGGGCAGCTTTGCCACTGCTTGCTCATCCTCACAGGGAAAAAAATGTTAAGAGGTAACCCTCGTATTTCAGTTTATACCCCTTGCTTCTGGTCCTGTAACTGGGCACTGCTGATAAGAGCCTGGCTCCCATCATCTTTGCACCCTTCCTTCAGGTATTTATACCTCTGAGCCTTCTCATCTCCAGGTTGAACAATCTCAGCTTTCTCAGCCTTTCCTCGTAGAAGAGATGCTCCAGGCCCTCAGTCATCTCAGTGGGCCTTTGTTGCATTCTCTCCTGCATGTCCATGTCTGTTGTACTGAGGAGCCTAGCACTGGACACAGTAATGGCCTCACCAGTTCTGAGTGGAAGGATCAACTCCCTCAGCCTGTTGGCCATGCTCTTCCTAATGCACTCAGGATGCCATTTCCCTTCTTTGTGGCAAGGAACCATTGCTGGCTCATGTTAAATTTGGTGTCCACCAGGACCCCCAGGACCTTTTCTGCAAAACTGCTTTCTTGCTGAGTGTCCCCCAGTATATGTACTGGTGCCTGGGGTTGTTCCTCCCCAGATGCAGGACCCCATTATCCAGATCATTAATGATGTTAAACAGGACTGAACCCAGTATTGACCCCTGGAGTACACTGCTGGTCACTGGCCTCTAACCAGTCTTTGTGGCACTGATTACTCCCCTCTGAGCCCTGCCATTCAGCCACATTTTTAGTCCAGCTCCCTGTCTGCTTATCCAGCCCATACATCAACAGCTTCTCAATGAGGATCTTACAGAACACCGTGTAGTCATTTTATCATATAAGGTTATCAAATTAGTTAAGCATGACTTGCCCTTTATGAATCCATGGTGACTATTCCTGATGATTTTTTGGTTCATGAGCCTGAAAATGGTTTCCAGGAGTAGCTGTTGCACCATCGTCCTAGGTATTGAGTTGAGACTGACTGGCCTGAGTTCTCCTTCTTGCCCTTCCTGAAGATAGGAGTGAAATTCGCTTTTTTCCTGTCTTTTGGTACTTCCCCTATTTTAATAGGTTACTGAGAGTCGCCTTGCAATGCCATCTGGCAGCTCCCTTAGGACTCATGGGTATATCCCATCAGGGCCTGTGGGCTTGTTTGTGTCCAGTTTTCTTAAATGTTCCATGATCTGATCCTCTTCCACCAAGGGTACATCTTCCTTGCTTCAGATTATTTCCCTGGACACTTTTGTATTCTGTATTTTACTTTTATACTCTGTGTCTCTTTAAACAGAAATCTTAAAACCTATTCAAGATCATAAAAAAACCCCAGAATTCATCAGCAGGTTCCTTCTGTGCATATTGTGATGCTCATTTGTACACAGTGCAAAACTTAACAAACATGCTTGAATGACTCGCTGAAGAATGAAATCAGGGTGACTCAGGTGTTTTAACAAGATAATAATTTGATTTCTGATTTGGGATTATTTGAGGCTAAATCACAGAACACACCTGATGGAAAAACTTATTATAAGTTTATACTTAATTGCTCTGTATTTATTACAAAAATTGAGAATTTAAGGAGAAGAGTAAGAACAATTAGTTGTTCCTTAACTTCTTTAGGTTCAGTCAGCTTCTGATTCCTCTTGCTGCTTTTATTTTGGTTTTCATTATAGATGTTCCCGAATACTTGATTTCCATCTGTTGGTTTCCATTAGTTGCAAAACTGTGCTCCCATAGCAAATGACAAAACAGATACCTGATTAAAGATAGATTCCACCAAACTTTAAAGTTTGTTGATTTTACTCTTCTTCAGGGAAAGAGTCCAGATTCTGTGCACACTAGTGCCATATTTCAAAACCCTAAAGTTCTCTAGGCTGTTATTTCAGGCATTTTTTTTATATATAGAAATGCCCTTGCAGATGTCTGACTTTTGGATGCAGATGTGCAGCCTCACCCTTGAAATGCTTCCGTATCTCCTTGTGAAGTTAGCCATGTTCATTGACTGTTTGATAACAGCACATTTCATTTGTACAGTTTCTTTGTTATGATTTTCATCTCAGAATCCATCTATTGTCTTTCTCTTGTATTTGGATATGACCCTAGCTTTTCATCTTCTGTGACATGATTCCATAGATGTACTGATTAGGAAAGATAAAGGATCTGACTTGCCATCCAGTGGAGTTACTGACAAGGTTACTGACAGGTTCCTGTTTGGACTAGTCTTTAATTAGGAAATACAATATACTTTTTTTTTGTTGTTTGGATTTGATTCTCTTGGCATTTATTTCCATTAAAAAACTCAAAAACCGTAACTTTTTTTGAAACCTTTTAAAACATTTTCTGAAGTGACCCCTTTTATCTTACCCCTTTGATCATCAATAAAATACAGAAATAGTCACAAATATGGATAGCAGAAGCACTTAAAAAATGAGTGAACCATGCTTTGTCCAGGAGGCTTACTTTTTAAAAAATGTTTCCTTAAAGTGAAAATACAGTTTGAGAAGAACTTGATTGCTCTGTCATTTTGCGTGGACCGTATGGCTTTCGTATATTTTCTCCTTCCTAGGAGTACATGGCATTAGGGATTCCAAATCCCTTTAAAGTTATGTATCCCAGGTGTCCCTTCCAGGTCCAGTTGTGTGCTGGTTGCAGGTCAGAACAAGATTCAGGTGTGCACCATCCCTCCCTCCCTCCCTTGGCACTCCCTGACTGGAAAGAAACCCAGGTGCACAGTCAGAAAGTGAATTGCAGTGTGAAATGTTTTGGGAACTGAGAGCATGGAACATATCCTGGAGTGCACTTCTCTTCAGTTTTGACGCAGTCACATTGCCCTTGGGGTTTCTGAAGAAGTCCTCATGCAAAATACATGTGAAGTTGTGTTCTTGATTTGTTAATGCCATATTGTATTGCAGTCATACACAGCTGTGTGCCTACACGGTAACCAAACCGACTGACTGTGTAAATAAACACACTCTGATGCAGTTTTTGAAAATTTGTTTTTCCATGCCTCAAATTGTACTTCATGGAATAATTATGATTTGAAGAGGCTGCAAAAATCTTCAGATAATCATTGTATCTCTTTGAAAGTGTTAGAAATATGCATAAATCCTAAAAGGTGATGTGAATGGCAACATATGTTAACTCAAACTACATGGACCCAAAATAATTACTGTTCCACAGGGGCAGAGGCCAAATTTTGCCACAGGCTTTATTCTCTCAATTTTCAGTGATTGTAGGTTATAGCTAACCATCTCTCAAAAGGGTGTGGTTAACCACAGTGCTGTAATGTGAAAGAAAACTTCAAAGCAGAGAAGATAAGCTATGCAGTTGCCTTAGGCTTGGGAGAGACTGAGCTGAAATAGGAGTTGGGCTAAACATATTAAAATACACTCCTAAATTTGAAAACTGCAACCATCAGACCTTGTGGACATCTTACTAAATCATGTAGACTGAAGTGCTGAGTGCTTACAATATATCAAAGCTGATCTTGCTTTGATATATTTTAATGGATTTTAAAGGGAGATGTGACCTTTTTTAACACATCTGTGTAGAGTAAGAGGTTAAAACAGAGAAATACCATAAGTATCCGTTTCTTTTGGAGTTGTCTACTCTAAAATCTGTAGTTAATTATTTCATAAGGGCATCATCGCTTCACTACAGTAGGAGTTCTTCAGCAATGACCTCAGTTACTCTTCATCCCTTCCTTGCAAAAGTGAAGTCTGCTAGTGTCTGCTTTTGATGTCAGTGATGGGAAAATAGCAATGCAGCAGACTGCTAATGCAAGAAATCTGAAATCTGTTTTTGTTATCAAAAGTTGGAACTACTGGTTTGGAGGTCATTTGACATCACAATTGCCAGAATGATTTTGAAATCTCCTACATATTTAAAACAAACCATGTGGAGTGTAAATAAATAGAATTTGTAACAAGTTTTGAGTGAGATTTGTAAGACTGTACTTAACTGCACTAAAATACATCCAAGTATACTGTAGTTAATTATCTTTCTTTTATTCATTTTGTAATATCAAAATTGGAATTGGAATGGAATCCAATTGGATTGGAATGGTTTTGTTATAATTTTCCATTTTTATGTAAGCAGGAAATTAAATCTACTTGAAGATAATCCCAGCTTCAGTTTCTTCCACCTAATCATTATACTTTTAGCTCTTCTTCTTTTGCAGTGTACTGATAATTAGCAGAACAATTTTTAGTGTGTCAAAGAATTGGCTAAACATCATCCAGAGTGGCTGTTTTTTATAGTCAGTATTGGAAGGGGATTTTTGTATTGTGGGGCTTGGGAAATAGTGGTTATGTCTGTTATGGCCATCTCTGTGCACTCTCTATGCAGCATTATAGTCATCTCTCCGTATTGATATCCGATGAAAAAAGACATATTGGCTAGAGAATAATTGTTCTTTTATAAAACCACATCTTGAAAAATTGGAAGGAAGGAATAATGTCACCAACTTGAGATTTTATACCTGAGCTAGTCATCCAGGTTTCCTTTCTGAGGTGCAGGGAAAAGTAGAGTCTTCATAGGCACAACTCATCACAAAGTAGCCCTCCGAAGAAGATCAGAGGAGTGGCACCCATGAAGATCTTACTACTGTTCAGTCTCAAGAAATAGAGCTGGTTAGTTCAGATGTAAAAATGTTTGAGGAAAAATGAGAGCAAAAAAAGGCAAAACAAATCGCACTGTAGGGACTGGACTGCTCCAACTGAGTCTGAGACAAAGCTCCAGTAGTCATGCATGACACTGGCATGTTCCAGTGGGCTGCCATCCATGTCACCTTCTTACAGCATTCTCTCCACTTCTGTGAAAACTGCAGGAAAATATGAGTTTAAACTGGAATTTTTCCAAGGCTGTTAGGGAGCAAATATGCATGTCCCTCAGCCAGCCCACTGAGGAACCCAAGAGAGGGAGTCTGCAAGAGGCCATGGCTCTCTGGGGAGGTCAGATTAGTAGCTGGGTATCTGTACACATCTGTTTCTCAGCCCAGCACATAGCAAGACATTTTTCATTGTGAACTACAAGTAATTCCACAGCAATTTTTTTAACATTAGAGTAGATTACAAGTTTACCAAGTATTTGGAAATAGTAATACTGTTCTCTTTCATTTTAAAAATAGCTTGATGCAAACTTCATTTAACAGCATTTCAGTTAACCTATATATAGTATGAGATTTGTTTTCCTTTTAGTGCTCAGCATTAATCTACTGGGTCATGGCAGTTTGTGTTGACACTTGTAACATGTGTTTAAATCAGATTGAAATGGAATTCTGTAAGGTCTTAGCAGGAACATTCTTTCTGGTTGCTCACACAAATTTACTTTGAGCTGATCTGTTTCCTGATGGGTTTTGAATCATTGTGTTATAGTAAAAGATTATGGTCTTTTAGCAGCATGCAATTATAATTTCCACCAAAAGCAAATATTATTGAGGATGTGAAAGATTATAAAATTATGTTCAGTAGGTACCCTGATCAGAAAGAGTAGAACAAGGTTATATTTACATTGGCAGTGGTCAGAAAGAACAGATCACTTCAAAGAAATACAAAGATTAAATTTTACATTATTTGGCAGCTGTGCTGTTGGTTTTTTTCTGGTACAAGTTATGCAGTAAATTTCCAAATATAAACTTGAAAATCTTAATAACAGTGAAAAGACCAACATTATGTAATGCTAAGTACAAGGAAAGATCTGAAAATAATTTAAAGTATATATTCTCATGCTTTCCAAAAATTGGGATTCTGAGGAGGGTGTGAGATTTTTAACTGCTCCATTCATAGAGTTACCTGAAAAAATACTTCAGCATGATTCTTCATTATGCTAATTTCCCTGTTATCCTGTAGCCAAATGCTACAGCCAACAGATGCACTTATTAAAATCCTTAATAAAAGTCCTGGTACTGTAAAAAAGCAAAACTAAAACTGCAGTGTATTGAAAATGCTTTTGTTTATGTTTCATGCCTTGTCAAAAATTTCAGAGGCATTTGTACTTTAAATACTAAATCAAGTACTTCTAAGGTGTGTAACACATTGAGAAAATATATTTTTTTTCCGGCTCAGTCAAAGCTGAGACTTATCAGATAAGGATTTATATACCCGCTCAATCACTGATTTATTCCAGTCATTTGGAAATGACTGAGTCTGTGGTTACATTGCTTTAAAATGGATATAATTCCCTGCTTAAGCAAGATTGTAGTGATAAAAATCAGTTAACAGTCTTGAACCCTGTCAATTCTGTGATAACGTGTAACAGGTAGCTTGAAGAAATTAAATAATCCCTATACACTATAACTGCACTTAGTTCTTATCAAAGAAACGTGATAGCCATTTCTGTCATATAGTGACATTAAAAGTTAGTTACCAATAGATGTTACCATTGACAAAGCTGTCAAGGTCATAGTATTCTTGTGAAGAGTCTGTTGTCTTGCTTTTTTGTAGGTATGCTTCAGAAATCACCTTCAGTTGAAGATTTTGTGGATGCCCTTGTTTCAGACTTAGACCACGACTTCGAAACGTTTATCATGGACTCATAAAAATGTTCAGCAGAACTGAATTCTTTTATGGAAGATTGCATATGTCTTCATAATTGTGGGTAAAATATTGTTGTGACTGGTTTTGCTTTTTTGTGAACACCTGTAAAAGTTTGACTGTTCATGTTGGTGGAACAGTAATAAATACTTTCATTGGATCACCTGGTTTCAGTTATGGAGATGATGGTTTTCCATTGCATAGGAGCTTAAGCATGGAATTTGAGAGAACAAATCTACTAGAATGTGCTGTTAGAAAATTTGGTCTTGTTGGACCATCTGAGTAAACAGGAATTGAACTCATCTTCAGGGTGAGTGGTATTTATCTTCAGGGTGAATGCTCTTTTGGTACACACATTGATTCAGTATTAGGGCTTACCTGTTGAGTGTCATGACCCAGAACTGTTCACATGGGTCTTTCTCACATGTTCATGGATTTTCTTTAGCCTTGTTTAACTGTGTTCCTTGCAGGAGTTCTGTGCTGGGGAAAAGCAAATTGTGTTTGTAACAGAGGCGAAACTGGAAAAAAAGATGAAGTAGAAAACTAGGAACTGTACTTGAGATAGGGAACAAAAAGAGTGGAGAAGAAAAACTGTGGTCATAGAGGTCTGTGATGGAAAAAAGAGATATGTTGCCACACATAAGAGAGACAAAGGAGTAAAATGGGTACCCCACAGATGTTTCGTAGTGGAGAATAAAATGTAAGGTGGCCATGCTTTTATAGCTGCGATGATCCATTGGGTGCACATGTGGCCATGTTTTTAAGTAAAAATAGTATGGTTAGAGGAGGAATGGAATTTACAGTGTGCCATAAAACTGGTCTTGCTATTGAATTAGTAGTTTTTAAATATCCAACAGAATTGGAATTTTACTTCCTGGGCTCATCTCTTGCAGATCTTCCTCTGAGCTTCAGGCATCTGCAGTTGTTTTCTGAGTATTCTCCTATTAACTGTGTCCTTTTATCTGTTACCTGAATGTGTTTGTTTTATTGTGTAGTGTGGATTAGTTTTGACCATTTTACTTTAAGGGCTTTACTGGGTGAAGTAGTATCATATTTTGGTGAATATGGATCTGCAGGCATTTTGAGGATTACATTGCAGAGAACAATGGCTATTGAAAATATGTTGGCAATGTTGCTGCGTAGATATGGCCTGAATCTGGTCCCTGCATGTTTGTTCACATGGAGTTTCCTTTTAATGATAAGTGGACAGGTGTGGGGAACTGTTTGAAGTACAGGAGGGCAGGTTTTGGAGGGGGTACAAAATAATTCAAAAAGAAGGCTGGAGCAGCTTAAGGTTGCACATTATATAGTGGGTGATGAGCAACGGGAATGTTATCAGTGAGGCTTTCTTTTTCCCTTTAAGTAAATTATGAAATGGTATTGAATGTGTTTTGAAAAAAAAAGAAAAATGATGAATTTTTCTGTAGAAATGGCCTTGTCGTTTAGAGTTCCTCTGTAGGTTGTTGCAAAAGGTATCATAAGTGTTCTGCTCAGCGGAAATGCAGTGAAAGAAGCAAGAGAGGAAGAAAACCAAGACTGAGAGATGAGGGCAAATAACTTGGGAGAGAAGCAAGTAAAGAATAAAGATTAGAACAACTCAGTCAGAAAAAGCGGATGTTTGGGAAGGGATAAATAAGAATGAGAACTGATTGGATGATGCACCCCTTTTTTAGCAGAGTCTGTGCTATTGGGTATCATTTGATATTTTACCTGATTTTTTGCACTGCCTGTTTTTGCAAGGTGAAAACTATCTTATATGTATAGCACTATCATTCTATTAGAACTGGGTTTAGACATTTTTAGATAAGAAATGTTTTGATTAAATCATAGTTGGCATATTTTCAGGCATGCCACAACAAGGCTTCTGGCTTGTATGGCTGACTGACTAGATTCTGTATCTGCAGTTGGTCCCTAAGAAGAAAGAATTAATGGTTTTGCTTAACAAACTATGTGGGTATTTTGCTGTAAATTAAGTGATTAAAAAAACCACAAAAACTAAATGTAAATTTAAGTGTCAGTAAAAACATATTGTGAAGATGGGAAGTTCTGTAAAGGATACAATAGCTGATGAATGTAAATTTAACAATCCCTAGGAGAGTATTTAATGGAACTGTGTTTTAAAGGGAATTCAAGGGTGTTGCTTAGGGAGCCTTATGTTGTTTGTCACCTGATTTTCGTACTGGAACAAACTAACAATTATGTTTATCTGGAGTTGGCATATGTTGAAAGATTTGTTGTGACAAAAAGAACTTAGCCAAAGGAAATCCTAGTGCTGACAAGGCACTACAGTAAAATAAATAAAGCATCATAATTGGCGGAATAAGCAAAGCATTTAAAATTAGGAGATTGCCCCTACATTTTAATTTGAAAGAAATTCAAGTGATGTTCGTTCTAGTGTGCAGATACTTTATCAAAATATATGTAGTAGTTGCATTGTTTTATGCTCATGGATGCTATTACTTCCTTAATTCACCATCTCATTTGATCCTTCTGTAAACAGCAGTCTTTTCAAGGTTTTGTCAGAGTGGCATCAAACAACATTTTCCTAATATGAAACCAGATATAGACAAAGAAGGAAAGAAAATCTTGTCTTGTGCCAGAGTACGGTGGATTGTAGCTTATTGTCACAGATTTATAGCTCTTAGGACATCTGACAAAGATGGGAGCTGGTAGAAAAATAAATAGAACGATGGCTTCAGTTTTTTTGCGAAGAAACTCTGTTGACTCTACTGATTTTTGTTTTATGAAATAACCTTTGAGGATTGAACAGTAGACGTGATTAAGCCTCTTGAGAACATATTATATCACCACTATGATCCTTACTACAGAAAGGGAAATATTATTCTAATTTTTTTCTCTTTTTTGGTAGTTTCTAAAAATGCTTCCAGCTGTTCAGATATCTGATGCTTTTTCCTTTCCTTTTTTTTCCTTTTTCTTTTTGAGAGACTTTTATTTTCCAGCAAATATGTGTACTCTCAGTAACGTGAGACCTCTCTTGTGACCAGCAGTGTAACTCTTTGTAAATGTAAAAACCACTGTAATCCTTTTCAAGCATTCCACACTTTCCCACTGGGGCTGCTGAACCAGCTATCCAAAAGTTGGGTTTATAACAGTGTTAACTCAGCATCATGCTTTTAATCTGAAATTATACTATGTTTTGGATTTTAGCTGCTATAGAAAATAAGTAGTGAACATGTTCAAAAGAAATTATACCCTTATGCAATCCTGAAGTAATAACATATAATTACAACACATCAGAAAAGCACACATGGATTTCATTTGGTAGTCTGAGGTGTGAACTTTGCCTTTTTTTTTTCCATGTTCAATGTGATTATTTTTCTGATTCACTTAAGATAGACTGAAATATTGTGTAATAATTACTTTCTGGTGACATAAATGCACCTGGTGCTGCATGGAATTCTCTAAACACCAATGAAGATAACAGGAGCAGAGGGCAGCAGTTAAGAAGGCAGGGAAGAGAAGGAAAATCAGGCAAGGAAGAATCTACTATAGATGAGAAACGAGGCGTGATAGTGGGTTAATACAGAAGCAAAATAACCTCTGAGTTAAAAACTTGGGCCGAGTAAAAGAGGGTTTTCTTTCCACAGTACTAAGTCTAAAATGGAAATTACAGCACTAAATCTAGAATGGAAGTTACAGCACTGTCAGAAAAAGCAGAGGTGTTCAAAAATATTTGTGCTTTGTCTTCAGTGGAACACCAGATGGAAGAATTCATATCACATGTTGATAAAATCTTTTGTACAGATGTTAAATAGCTGCTTGTATAGGGAATCAGACTTAAATCAGTGTGCAGGAATAAAAATGAATATATATGAAAGTAACAGCTTAGTATTATAGATGTCACTAAGATGAAAATGAAGAGAATAGATGATTGTAACAGCAATATTGATGGCTCAGAAAATATACCTCTTAGTTTATCAGAAGATTAAAATATCTAAGTAATTTTACAGAAGTACAAATTTGAAAGGTTGAACATTGTCTGAAAATAAGTGTTTAGCAAGAGCTTGTAGCTGAGATTAGGCAAAGTTGCCCCATATTTTTAGTTAATATTTTGACAGCAGAGACTGCAGTGGAACACGCATGAAGGGTGGTCCTGGGATTGACTAATCAGCACTAGAAATGTACATCCCTGTTTTCTGAAAAAAATGTCTGAATTCAGATTAATTCAGAGAAGCCCTGTAGCCTTCGTTACACCACATGGCACAGCCATCTTTTCTGGTTTTACAAGCTGTTAGTGAAGAGAGTGTCTTTGGAAGGAGGTTCTGCCACAAGGGTAGCAGGTCTGCACTTGCTCGGTAACTGTCCTGCTGACGGCTTCATGTCCGGGGGGGGGAGTTCATGAGTGGAGAGCTGGAAAAGCAGTGTCAGTCGAAGCACCTCCTCTGCTTGTTGTGCAGTGGGAGGCATTCTGCGTCTGCTATTTCAGATTGCTTCTGGGCAAAGTATTGGAGATTTTCTGCTCCCAGAGCCAGGGATTTATTTATGTGCTCCTAGGAGCAAGCTCAAGTTGGTTCTTTACCCCAGCAGGTTTGTAGTATACCAGGAGGGGGGGTATTACATTTAAGTTAGAAGACTTAAAGAACTTGAGGGTTGAAAATGCATGATAGCAGAAAGCAAGCACAGGGATTTCCCTGGGAGAAGGACCGTGGGAGAACAGCTAGTGTGCTCAGGGAGGAGAGGGAAGGAGATAAAAGATAAGGAAGTATAAATCAGCACCAGTAGGACTGTCTGTCGGCCCTTCTGATCTTCCCTCGGCTGAGATTTGTTTACTTTTAAGTCCGCTGCGGCTGCTCCTCAACAGCTGGCTCTTCAAACAGTGCGCCACAGCACGCCGGGGCTGCACGCTTGTAGGAAATCATTACGGCTTCTTGTCTGGAGGAAGTATCCAAAAAAATCTGTTAAAGACAAAATACTTAAACCAGAAGCAAAGTGGCAGTACAGATCTGACAGGATGACTGGTTGGTGCTCTGCTGGTGTGTAGATTTAAAACAACAGAGGAAAGAGAGAGTGGGACGCCTTTTGCCAATGAGCCTGTAGCCTCTAAGGCAACTTGTATGTGGCTGAAGGTTGCCATTCCAGCTGCCTTCACTCTTGATGAGAACAGACTGACATCTTCAAAATGGGATATATCCTACCAGTCTAAGGATGGGGGTGAACCAGCTCTTGCACATGCCTTTCATTGTTCCAGTAACTAGAGAGAGAACACAGATGGCTGGAATAGGAGTGTCAGGAATTCTGGTTTAAATTCAGAACACCTCAAAGCCCTAAAATTACTTTTTTTAATTGACTTTGCTGTCTTTCAGTTGTCAAATGCCACCATCATTTGCTTTTACTGCCTGTTATATTTGACTGAGTTCATACGTCATTGACAGCATCATAGTATTAAAGTAGTTGCAGAAGATGCTCTTAATTAATTATCTTCAGGACATCTTGGGTTTTATGAAGTGCCTTTTGCCTGTTGTCCCTCTGACTCCTTGCAGCCTTCTCACTTCACTCCTTAGACCTCCAAATGCCCCCTTCTCTGCCTGCTCTTACAGCTGCAGTGGGGCACGACCCAAGGGGGTAGGAGGAGGTGAGCGGTGATTTGGACTGTGACTCTGACCTAGTGATTGTGATCATGTCAGAGGAAAAGCAAAATGGCAGCATGGCAGGTTCTTACCACCCTGCCCACAGCTGCTGCTGGCATGTGCCCATTCAGCCTGAAGTCTGTATTGTGCTTGAACAGCATTTCTAACCTGCCTTCCCTGTGCTGCAGGAGATGAGTGTTGGGAGACTTGGGCCTTGGGGAAATGCCCTGAATGTGACCCACTGAGAAGGTGAAGCACTGCCAAGCCAGGCCAAGTTGGGATGAATGAGCACTTTAGGTTGGAAGCCACAGGACAGCAGCTCTCAATACACTGCAGGCAGCTGCACTTCATGAGTAATAGTAATTTATCAAGTAGATGTTTGAATATTGGCTTATCTCTTAAACATGGTCAGAAGCTGGTTTCTGGCTTAATTTAAGGGCTGGGCAAGCTCATCAAACTCCTCTAGCATACTCACAAGCATGTGAATATGTTAAAAATAAAGTCTGTTTATTAATGGTGCTCTTCAGAAATAGCCACAAGGCTCAGTCATAGCCTACTTTCAGTGTTCAAAAAATATATGAAAGAAAAAATGCATATAAAATCCGAAGAGCTTGCTGGTTTCACATACTGCACACTCCTACCAACCCCACTTTTCTTCCTCACGAAGGTGGAATCCAGTTAACTCACCTTGTAGCTCTCTGTACAGACACAAATCCTCATCCAGCATAAATTTCTGTAGCTCAAATGAAGTTATTAGAGACCTATGTTATTTATACCTGTGGAGTGTTTTCCCCCAAGGTCATTTGACAGTATCCCAGCTCCTGGTAGCTGAGCTGCAGCATCTGCTGTGGACAGCCGTGGGCTGTGCGGAGGCAGCTTAGTGACAGCCTGGGAGGAAATGGGTGTCTTCAGCTTTAAACAGCTGATAATGCTGGAGTCCAGAAGTGATTGCATTTCTTCACATGGATTTTAGAAATTAAAAGGGCAGCAAAATTGCCTTGAATGTCTTGGCTTACAGTGCTTCTCTTGACATACAGATGTGCTCAGTTGTCTCCAGTTCATTTCCAAGAAGAATACAGTTGTAACAAAATCATTTTATAAGAGAGCCCTAGGGGAACACAAGTGATAGAGCAACTTTTATAACATAGTAAAACTTCTATAAAACTAATTATCTATGTTATCAAAATGATTCATGCTAACCAGAGTAAATCCCACTCATTACAAGTGAGAGTTGAAATGATAGTTCAGTCTCTTAACATTTGCACAAATAGAGTTTACTCCCTGTACTGTCACCGGGAGGTTGAGAAAGGAATTCCCCAAAAACTGGAGATGCCATTGCATGCTGCAAGAAAGAGGCAGTGCCATTAGGGTCTGGGACCCAACTTGGCTGACAGTGACCAGGTAAGTTCTGATCAGACCTGATTCCTCACCACTGTGGCAAATTTTCTTCTTATTTTCACGTAAGTTTAGTTTGTTGTCTTGCCGTGATGCCTGCCCAACAAATGTGTCCTTCATTGTGTGGAGAAGTGTTGCGGGTCTCTAGGTACTGCTCTCACTGAAACTATTTAACATTGAAGGTCTTTTGCAAAACAGTGCTGAATTGCTGGCAGTGTTTTCCCTTAATAGGGATTTAGATAACTTGTTCTACTTAATCAAATTAGTTATCTTTGATTCAACTGGGTGTTTAAGCCAAATTCCCAAGACAAAGTGGTTGTAAGAGTCTATTCAGTTTATAATCTCAGTTTTCCAAGAAAATCAGTTTTAATTTTCTTATTTCTTTGGTTTCTGAGAGTTTCATATGTGCGTAAAAAAGCGATGTAGGCTGCCTGATTACAGGGAAAAAGCTAATTTGACATTCAGTTTCTTCCTCTGTGAGCTATTCTGTTTTCTGTGCCTTTCCCTTGGTCTATCAGAAGTATCTGGTCAGCTAGTCTGACACCTGTGCCTCTCTGGCTGTACTCTATTTTTTCTTCTTCCCCAATTCATGCTTGTTTCTCATCCCATCTGTCATTCTCCACCTTCATCTGTTTCATTTGGCAAAAAAAGGCATTTTGCAAGCTGAAGTGGTCAGAAAAGCTAACTCATTCTCCATGTGTTGGGACCCTTTTTGCCTGCTGAAAACACTTCACATCCTGGTTGCCGCACCCGAAGTAACAGGTCACTTCAATGTATCCTGCGGCTTTTAGACTGGAGAAGTGAGGCTGTGCACCCTTTATCAGCATCACGACTGGGGAACGTGACTGTCTGAGCTCACATTGTCCTCAGCCAGAGGCCCCTCTGGTGCTCCAACTGTGGGTAGAAGATCCATCAGTCCTCTAGTTCAACTAAGGGACACACAGTGTGCATGATGCATTAGCTCTGGTCCTCTGAAACAGTGTTTAAGGGCCAAAATTAGTGTGGAGCTTCTGTTGGGAGGCTTTGTTAAAAGCGAGTGCTCCTGGATAGTTTATTTATCGAGGCCTGAAATAACAGTCACAGTGTGTACATGGAAATGACAGACATAGGAAGTTAGAACTGGTGGTTTGGCTGACATCCTAGAATTCTATTTTATCTCCCCATGAAAGTTGGGGCAAACGATGGGGTAGATGAAAAGTTGGTTTTCTGCGCAGGGAAGAAAAGTCCTTGCTATGACAAATAATCCAAGCCAACTTTGGGTCCTCTCATTTATACTGCTGCTTGTTCTCACCAACCTCCACTGACCTGAAACCTGTATTTGATTAATTTTTAGGTTAGATTTGAATGTGTTTTCTTTGGCATAGCCCAGTTGCAGGAAATCCTCCAGATAAATTAACCCTATTTATACTGACTTAACCTACAGAAGAATTGCATCTGACCTCAGGGTGCTGCTCTCCAACCCTGCCATTCTGTTGGTGAGGCTAATGCTGGGAGAGACAAACGCTGTCTCTGTGGGCAACTCCTTCTCCCACATTTTATTTGATTTTTTCTACCTATGCCATAAATATTGCACCCTCCTGTACATTGCTGTTTGTACAAACACTAGGAGAAAGGTAAGCAAGTCTCTGGCAGAGCCAATGTGCATCTGTCTGTAACCTCTGTCTTCATTATTACTGCTCTAAGGCTATAAACACTATTAAAAATTTTAAACAAGCAATGTACAGAATATCAAAGACATTTTAACTGGTAATTTGATTTTTAGAAATGCTGGGGACATTCAGATGGTATCCTAGGTGTTGTAACAGGACTCCAGAGGGCCCTAGCTTTTCACTGGAAAATGTCTGGATCTTAATAGTGAGGATCTAGTATTGATATTTGATCGTGAGGATATTGTGGATGATGTTACATGACAAGCATTTGATTTGTATTAGGGTCCATGCTTGATGGAGTGAGATACAGTCCCATTTTTATTTTGTAACCCCTCCCTTCTTCCACCTCTCCTCCTCTCCCCTCCTCTCCCGTCTCCTGCCTTCCACTCCCCTCCCCTCCCCTCCCCCTTCCCCTCATGCACATGCATGTGGCACTATGTGCATTAAAATTTCTCTCCAGTGGATGTATGACTGCATTATCTTTGTGTATGCTTGTTAGAAGTATTGGCAGCCAAAAACTGTGAGAATGGGTGAAATTCACTGGAATTATTTCCACCTCAGTAATGCAAAAGGTACTGCAATATCAATATTTGCACTTCTGTATAATATAAGATTTTCTTAAAATTAAATTTTTAATAACTATTTTAAAAAAAAAATTTACAGATCAGTAAATTATTTTTTCCCCAAAATCTATCCTAACTATTTTTGGCACTAAATATTTTTTGTGAATTTCCTACTGTGGCCAGAGTCCACCTGAAGCTACAGGAAGGGAAACTCAGCAGCATTAGGAAGGCTGAGCTGCTCAGTATGTACCTGCTCCTGGGACAGCCGATGCCCTACACTTGCAGATGGCCTGCTTCTGTGAGCTGAAATTCCTGCATACAAAAGAAAGGTGCAATGGACTGGGTGTAGGTGAGCTGCCAGCCACACTTGCCTCGAGTTTCATGAGTACCCTCAGCCCCTTTGGGGCTCCCTCTCACCTACTCCCTCTCACCTCAGCTCCCTCTCACCTGCTGCATCCCCCACGTGGTTTAACCCTGACCAGCAACAAGGCTGCCGCAGTGTCTCCCTAGTGCACATTCCTAGCCTTCGTTGCTCCCAGCTCTCTTAAGCAGCTGCTGGAGAGTGGGGATAACTGAGGCAGAGCATATTAACTCACTGAAGGTTTCTTGTTCACAGAGGGTAATTTAATTTGAGCATGTACTTCGAGCATTTACCTTCTCACCTTCTGTTAAATGCTTGGGAATGCTCGAGTGACTGGGGAGCTCAAAGAGCTGCTAATGCCTGACTCAATTCTGCAATTGGGACTTTGAAAACGCCACCCAAGATGATGAACTTGAGTATGTCTTTAGAAGTGAAAGTATGTAACCATTTGCTCCCTGGGACAGAACCTCTGTAAATACAGCTGCGGTCATACCCTCATTGTTTTAGCTGCTCCCATAGCACCTCCCTGTGACTTGTTGACAGTCCCAAAGGATTCGTGAACCCAGATTTTCTCTTAATATTTGCTTGCCTGTCCCTTCTTTTGCTTACCCATTTCCTTTCCCTTTTCCTAGCTGTTATGTACACATGAATCTCCTAAACATAGAAAAGAATGTAAAGGATAAGAAGAGCTGCAGACATGCTTTGTGGTTGCACCTTGGGTGAGCAGCCCAGCTAGCTGCAGTTGGCTGCAGGCATGCTGTGGATCACATGAACCAGCCCTGAACAGACTGGGACAGGACAAGTTCCATCTGCTAGAAAAAGCACATGGTAGATGAGTACCAATGTGTCTAGTAGGAGTATTTCTACGGTAGCAACATACTCAGGTGATGAAATGAGGTGGCTGATCCAAGTTTCTCCTTCCTGAATCCTCAAGAAGGCATCATTTTCCTGCAGGCCTACGTTGATTGTCCAAGGGCTGGCAGACAGCACGCTGCCAACAGGCTGCTGGCACCTGCCAGCAAGATGCAGAAGATGTGGTTTCAGCTGCAGGGGCAGCCGACAAACGAGTGTCCGTAGATGAATCTCTAATCAATTCAAATGTGAATAAACCAGCTCACAGTGGAAGGAAGTGCTGGATCCAGCACGACCGCTGTTTGGAAAAGAGTAGGTGTTAATACGCCCAGAGATCAGCCAGCAAAGGAGTACGTAATTAAAGGTCCATTACTGCAAGCTGGTCCCACTGGAGCCATCACAGTCGTTGTGATGAAGATGCTTGCTGCAGGCAGGCACTCAAGTGCACTCCCTCAGCTGCCTTTCTGAATTTGGGGATTGGGAAGTGTGTTCTTACAAGTTGTCTTGAACTGAAATGTGTTCATTCAAAAAGGAATTCAAAAAGCTCTGAAGAGGGAATTAAACCTTGCTGAAGCCAGCCAAGAAAACTTGGAGAACTTTTATTTTGACTGGAAATATGTAAATCACCTGCATACCTGAGTCAGACTTACTTAAGAAGTGCGTTCAGAAATGTTTATACAGAGAAAGCCCATGTCACTGTCTGCATATGTTCCTAGCTGGCATGATACACATTTTACTCTTTTCTAAGATCTGTTTACCTTCTTTAGCTGATCTTTAGTTTTGAATATCCTGTGTTGCATCTTGTGCTCTCCTCCTCTTTGGTTTTGCTGATGAATCTGTTTCACCTTCCCACAGCTTCCACCCTTCAGTGCTGCACTGAGTTGGCTGCTGGCTACACCAGCTCTCTGCAGTGTTTGGAATCCTCCCTCCTTGTCCAGATCTACTTGAGACTTCACTTTTGCTTAATTAAAGTGGAAGAGGAGCACTGGTGTGACACACTGATGTCAAGGGACCAAGTCCCCTCCCCAGTACTGCTTTTCTGCCTCACTGCGGCCCTTGGGGGATCTATCCTAGTAGCCTCCCAAGTGCAGAGCACCATCTCCTGCCACAAGGTGCCTCAGGGTGCCTGGAGCTGCTGGGCTGAGCCATGATGCGACTCCCAGTGGGCTAATTCAGCCTGTGAACAAATGCCATAGAGCTGTGTGGGGAAAAAAGGATCAGTTTTGTGACAGCAGAAAGCAGCCCTAGCTAGGGGGTTTGCCTTTGCCCCCATGCACTGATGGGCCCTATGCCGCCGGCGAGGCTGTGGCACACACAGTGGAGGCTGTGTTTGTCTCTGGAAGGTGAAGGTAAAAATACTGTCTTCCGTCTGCACCAGTGGGTGTGCCCTGTGTGCATTACACACCAATTACCTGGCGAGGTCTGTGATGTACCCAGAAGGGCATCAGTGCTGACACACTGGCAAGGGACAAGCACAGAGCAGTGGACTGGGATTTCTAACTGGACATGTGCTGTGCTAAAGGTGGTTTCTTGCAGAGCATTTGTTTTGCTGCTGAAGGCAAGTGTGCAAAAAAACAGAAGTGGGGGCAGCTTTTGGGCTTGGGTTTCACGTACAGCGCTGCTGGGCCCACGTGGACAGGAGGTGAGGCTGAATTTTGCAGCCAGACCTGCAGGCAGGGAAAGAATGAAGAGAGGAGTGAGGCATATGGATCTGCATGTTGCACCCAGGATGGGTGCTGCAGTCAGCTGGGCTGCATAGTGCTCCTTTCTATGCAAAGAAAGTTAAGGGGAGGGTTGTACAGTTTCAGTTCATAGTCCAGTATATTTTGATTGGCACATGTGCCCTTCCTCAGCCTTTGATGGTGCCTTTGTTAGAAAAGCGATGTCTCTCCTGCCAGTTAGTACTCCCTGTGCTCACAGACACTAATTCAGAAAGAGAAGATGACAGATCTCAAAGTCCCAGGGCCGGTTCTAGCAAAAGCCAGAACTAGATTGTGACCTGCCCTTGCTCCAGCCCAGGCAGTTTAGGTGCTGCCCAGCATGGACTGCTCATTGGAGCAAGGTGTTACAAACCTTCCTTGTAGCTCTGCTGAAAGCAAACAGATGGTAAATTAGCCTTCCAGGTATTGCACCAAGTTCAGGGGTGAGTCTAGGCTCATGTGATTTACACATCCTTCTGGGTTCCTTAACTTTAAAATCATTCCCGTTACACCAATTTTTACATCCACACTTGCTGTATCTGAAACTTTGCCATCCTTTACTCATCACCTCAAAAGATAAAGTGGGCCTTACAAGGCCAGTCACAGCTTCCTTCATCATCTCCTCCTCTTGGGTCTCTTCCTGGTGCACTCTCTGTTTTTCTACTGGACAGTGTACCAGCAGGGACTTCTTTAGCCTGGCTCGAACTCAGGGCTCCGCACAGAGCTGTCTCAGCCAGAAGGAGCATGTCAGTGCCCACTTCGTAGATGTTATAAAGAGATGATAGGTCCTCATCTGGGATCCCCCCAAAAAAGCTGTTACAAAAAATCCCTATCCAGAATATCACTGGAAAAGCTTGCAGCATGATGGTGGCAACATTTTCATCCATTCCTGAATCTATCTGGGTTTTCATATACCACAAACTAATAAATTAATTGCCTGTTTATAACTAGGAGTTCTAATCAGGAGACTAATTCTGCAGTAACTCCTTTGCTCTGTTGATGCTGTTTCCACCAACATAAGTGAACAGGAGGGAATGGCCTCCTGTGTCTTTGCTTACAGGTCAGCCCAACCTGCTCTGACTCACCCATTTAGGAAATTGAGTCGAACACCAGGTGTGTAAAGTAGATCTGATATGAAGGATTGTTTAGTTTGCTGTAATATTTTGTGGTAAGATTATCTCAGAGAAGAGAAAGTGACTGTTCTGGGCCAAGAAAGAAGGCAGCTTTGTGTTTCCAGTCAGTTTAAACCATCATACTTCCCAACTGTCCTGCTTGTAATCTTTTCAATAGAGATTTTTTTTGGTTTTTTGCGGCACTCTAGGGTAACTCCTGTTATCAGCAATTTTTACAGACTGTCATGGATAGCTGTCTCTCTTCCTGCTGTGACCAGTTCCTCGTCTTTAGTTTTTATAGAGGGTTGTGGCAGAAAAATCCTGATTAGGGCATGTGCTTTGAAATCACCATTTTAAGCACTTAACCAGTATATTCTATTTTAGAAGCAGCTTTCCACAGATAGGAATGCAGCCAAATAAAATCCTGGGTGGATTGGCTTTGAATTTGAGGTCTCTGCCTTTCCGAAAGCAAGCTTTACCCAGTGCTGCACAGGACAGCATTCATACGCTGTTGTTGGGTCCCTTTGCTTCTCTCACTTTTATTTCCTCTGCTTGTGGCTACATCTTTCAAGTTCATGAAATTAAACCCAGGATTCTGTTTTCCAGTGGCAATGGGGGAGCAGACCAGATAGTTGAGGCAGGAGACTGCAAAACATAGGCCTGGAGGAAAGAAGGCAAACAAATACCTGAAAATTGCAGCAGTGATAAATAAGGCAGACAGGTAGGAGGAAAGACCCACAAAACAGGAGGAGAAGGGATAAGAGATAGAGACATCCCTTTCCTGAGTGGAAAGAGACTTCAGTGTGAGTGTTGTGTGTTACTGTTTCCGACACTGGGGAGGGCAAATCCTCCTGTGTAAAGAATAAACAGTAAATGCAGGATGCTTTCTTCACAAAATGGATTTTTTATGAAGACTAAGAAGATAAAATGCCTGGTATGCTTGAAGGGCAGGGCAATTGTAAAGATCAGAAGAGTTTCCTTTCCTATTTGTCTTCCCATGCAGCCCAAGGTTATTTAGCTAAGCTTTTAATGCACAAATGGAAATTTTGCTGAATGATTCTCCAGTATAATTTTTCATGCGGTTTCTTTCTTTCTTTTTCTTTCTTTCTCTATTTTCTTTCCTTCTTTCTTTCTTTCTTTCTTTTTCCTTCTTCTTTCTTTTTCCTTCTTTTCTTTCCTTCTTTCTTTCTTTTTCTTCTATCCATAGGCAGTGGTTCAACAGCATATTTTTAAAGACTGAGTTTATGGTGTGGGTTGGGGTTGCTCTGGTCAAAGAGGTATTGTTTTTTGGTTTTTTTTCAGGCCTGGTTACTGGGCTAAGGGACAGAGCAGCAGAGAGCATGAATCAGCAGCTGGTTCCAGGGCCATTTGCTGGGTGGCATTAGGGTATCTGCATTTCTTTTCCATGAGAAAATGAAATCAATCTTATTATGGAAAACTTGTGAGTAATACAAGTTAAGTAAAATCTGAACACAGTTTTTTGGTTGGTGTTTTGGTTTGGTTTTCTTTTGTTGTTGTTGTTTTGCTTTGTTGTTGTTGTTGTTCCAAAAAATTAGGTAATTAGGAAAAGAACACAGATTATCAGGCATTTAAACCATCCAGCTCTTGCAGCATGGAGTATAACAAGACCAAACTGAAAGCAACTTCTGCTCCCTAAGGTCAGGTAACAACTGCAGGAGTATCCTCAGAGGAGCTGCAGCAGCTGTAGACCTTTAACTGGATGCAAAGTGTGCAAGCAAACATTAGAAAGCAGATCCAAGGAGGCCTTGAGCCCACACTTTTAATTATTTTTGGTTCACCCCCTCAGCTAACAGATGATATTAATTTCTTTTTACCTCTTTCAGCCACTGCAGTTACAACACTAATACATCTGCAAAAGGTGCAATATTGCATCTTTGGGGATTTTTAGGCTTCCAAGCACTTTTGCAGCTAAACTCTGCACAGCTTGGAGACTTGCAGAGGGAGGTCAGCTATGAGAGGCTGTAGTGCTGGGCGTGTCAGTGCTTGCACCCTGCTCTCCCCTGGCTTCTGCAGCTGTTGCTGTTTCCCCTGCTGCCCCCAGTCCACTAACTGCAGAAAGGCAATGAAAAGATTTCTTTTCTAGGAAAAGTTTAAAAGCATCTGGGCTGTAAATGCAACCAGACCTCCCCAATTACATTCCACGTATTAGTAAACATATCTGGCACTCAGATATTTTTCAGGAATCCCTACTACAGCACTTGCCAACACCTTGAGTAAACTCCAACGCTATATATTTGTTGTTGAAAGCCACAGGAGATGTAATTTATGGCATTCTTGAGCTCTTCCCTGCAGGTCCCATAGTCTCTCTCATGGAACTAATGAGAGAGAGGTCTGAACCCTCTTTTGCATACTTTTTTTAACTCATCGATACAATAGGCATTTTATGATGTAAAGGATTTAGAGTTTCTTCTGCCTGAGTCCATCTGTTCTGCTAGTTAAAAACCAGTGTATGAAAATAACTTTGAGGTGGTTCTTACCCATAAAAAATTGATTAGTCCTCCTTGAGTAACCAACAAATCCACTAAAGTTTAAAGTATATTTAAAGATAGAATTTAAACTGAGGATTTCAGTTGATTGAGGGTTTAACATGGAGAGTAGCTGCACAAACCTTCCTGGAGAAAACACCCTTATGAGAGTTTTCACAACACTTTTTCATGCATATAAATTTTTTCAGTCAAGGATTTTTGACTATTTTTAGTCTCAAAATATCAAAAAACTGTGATGAATTTTGACAAAAGGTACTGCAAGTGTTATTTGCTGGAATATTATGGTTGTGTTCTAGTATCTCAGTCAGAAAGAAATTCTCATTTTTGCACAAGTGCAGTGTCCCCTTAACTTTAATTGTTGAACATCCTCAGGAATAAGGTTTAATAAAGCTGAAGCTATGATAAAGGAACACAACTATTGTTGTATCTAACAACATAAAACAATACCAGGATGGTAAATAACTTTCTCTTTTCTCTTGCAACAAGGAGACAACAAATGGCCAAACAAATGGGCATTGCTGTTGAATTTCCTCAGGTTAAACTCAGCTACCATATGTTGCAGGAATAAACATAAATATACAAGAAAGCAATAGGCAACATATGGACAAAATTGGTGCAGTAAACTCTGTTACTCTGCTGATTCCAGATCTTCCTGGTTTGGCTTTGGACAGGTGCAGAGTTGATGTGTGTTTAAGTGAACATGAAGTTAGAGAAGTAAGGTGCCTGTAAACTAGAACTTTACTTTGGCAATCTAATGGCCCTTTTTTACTCCTTTTTTTGTTGCACTAAAAGCTAGATATACTTTTCTCATTATTCTTATTTTCTTATTTTTCTCTCTTGTTCCTGTTTTGTTCAATATTGTTCTCTTAAACATCCCTTTTACAGATGTGCATGCACTTCTCCCGGTGGAGAAGTTGCATTCACTCAGTGAATATTCCAGTATGGTGCTATTGAAGAGCAAGAAATTGCAGCTCTAAAAATCCTGGAAGGGAACCACAGCATAATGGCTGTAGGTCTTTGCAGTAATTTTTTTTTTCCTAAGGCTCCCATATGTGAACCTGTGAAATGTTTAGGGCACTCGGATTCCTGGGCTGAAAGGCATTTTAAAAAATTGAAACAGAGCCTTTGATATTTTCTAAAAAGTTCTCAATTCATTTTGTAAACTCTGCCACATGCAGAACAAATGCTTGTATAGTGCATAGGTCTCACCTGAATTGGTCCACAGTGTTCTGTAATTTCCTTATGTTTAAGAATTTGGGAATAAAAATACCAACTGACCTGGACAATGCCCTGCCTCAGGTCATGTGCAAGGGGACTGGTTTATTATTTTATTCTAATGTAGAATATATCTTCAGGCACACATACACATTCTGTATTTATGTATGTTTATCATTATGTTCCAATGAACTGTCTGATATAGATATGGGACAAATCAAGATTTCTTGAATTATGATGGTTTAATTTTTTCCAAGTTTTAAATCAGTGCTCTCCCTTAAACTGCTGGTTACAAACTAGCTTTTGGTATATTAGCTGCTATACTAAGGGGAATTTTTGCATACTAAATAGCATGTGAATTTTCCATCCCCAAACTGAGACCAGGACCTGGGCAGAAGAAATGGAAAACTCCACAAAGACTGAGGCTCGGGGTAAGCACTTTCTAAAAACCGCCTTCTTTTTTTGTCTGCTTTTCCACCAATGCTTTAGAAAAATGTCATTTATAACCTTTTGAACAAGCCAAATCTCTCTTTGTCAGGTAGGCAAAAAAAAAAAAAAAAAAAAAAAATTCAACTGTGATAAGGATTTAGAAAATCAAATGATGGGAAAAACCACTGTCTTACTGAGCTGACCCTGTGGTTGAAGCTGTGGTGCTTGCTAGAAGCCTCAGTGTGCACCCAATCTGCCATTCTCTCTCTCAGTATGCTATTAGAAAACATTTCCTCTAATCCCATCATTCACTGCTGTTGTGGAAAGCAGCAGGCTCCCTAGCAAATCCACCCACTATTATTTTTACCCTATTGAAAGCACCTTTATCAGACATAATCAAAATGGCTCATGTAATGTGAAGAGCAAGTGGGTTTTACCATCACTCATGCCAAAACTAAATATGGATTAAATTGCACCCTGCCAGCACAAAGTGTGCATTGTGTGGCTTTGCTCCGCAGTGCCCAGCCTCAGCTTGCTCCATGCCTGATAAAACACTGCACACTCCTTCAATACTTCTTCTTTAAAAGGACCAAACAAAGCAGCAGTGTCTGTGCTGGAATGTGCTGCAGGTAGTGATCTAAACCTCCATCACCAAAGTCAGGGAGAGGATTAATTTAATGCATGAACGTTGTTGCTTGGAGGGACTTCATAGGAATGCAAACCAAAGGCCCTCAAAGAGCCCACAACAAAGGGAAAAGCCACGTGATCTCAAACTCCTGGTAGGATGAGGAGCACTGGCTTAAGAGCTTGCTCTACCCCGTAGAAAAGGCAGGAAACACTGTTGTACTTAAAAACAATGTGAGCAGGGAAAAGATTTTGGGATGGGTGTTCCAGGTTTTTTTTGTAGACTTTTTAAAAGTTCCTTCACTAGAAAATTGCATTTATCTAGTAGCTGATATGAGCAAATGTCTGTGCAATTTATGTGGTCATATATGTAATGTGTTTTGAGCTGTACTTTGTTTCCAGATAAAATAGAATAAATACTTGTTTTTCAATTCCTGTTTATTTCTTGTTTTGTTTTTTTTTGTTTTGTTTTGTTTTTTTGTTTGTTTGTTTGTTTGTTTGTTTTGTTTTGTTTTGTTTTAATTTTTGTCATGGGTGCTCCATTACCATCCTAGCAGTGCTGAGAGTCATGAAGCTACTTGTATTGACACAAAGTAAACTCCCAAACATGACATGTGCTGCTGTGCTGACTTGCAAGATTTCAGGTGAACCAAAAGGATGATGAGTTGGGCTGGAGATGTGGACTGCTGCCATTTTTGACAATCACAGCAGAAAACAAATAGAAGACTACTCAGGAGTGCAGCACATGGCACCAGCGTATAAGGAGTCCTTGCTATTTTGGGAAGGTGATCCCCAGTTAAGCTCTGAATTACATACTTAAAAGACTGCAAAAATAACAGCAATACACAGAGAAGCAGCAATGTGAAATTTGCTAGACTAAACTAGCAACAGGGACAGAGCAGCTTTCAGTTTTCCCCAAACTTTCCCCCCAAAACCAATGGTGCTACCACACTCCAGCACAACTACTCTTGCTTTATGTTACCTATCATCCTTATCTGGATTCAGTTCCCAGAAGTCATGTAATTATATGCAATTATCAAATTATTCTTTCTTCTCAGTCTTCTACTCTTGTCAGTCAGACGATGCCATCCCTTTCTTAATCATTTAAATTGTACAGTAAACCATTTGAGTAACATGGTCCTGAATATTTTCATGTAAACCTTCTGGACAATGTTTGAAAAATGGCCTAAATAATCACAGGTAATTAGTCTTCCGTATCAGTTTTCTCTAATTCACTCTTACTTCAGCCAGGGTTTGAAACCACTCTTGGCTGCAGCTGCAGTGCAACACAAATGCTGGGTCTGTTGGTACTGATCAGGGGCCATGATTCCTTTCCTGTTTCAAAAATACAGCTACTCTCATTATTGAAACAGCCTGCTGCATGAGCACTGGGTTCTGTTTTCAAAGACATTATACAGACAGCAATCTGTGGTGCTTACGGTCCTCCAGCTTGAAGAATGATCCTACTCTTAAACAGCAAGGACCTCAAGACAAAGATGTACCAAATTCTACCATAACTTTAATACAATTACACCATTATGGAATTCTAAAAACAATAAAATAAATGATCACTAGCTTTGCATAAAATGCTATTATTAATTTGAGATCAACAGACCAAGACTGGTTCATGTAACATTTTATTCACAAGTAGAAAAAGTATTACAAAACGATTTATACAAGATTTTAATTTACATTTGTTAAAGGAGTATTTAAAACAGCACTGTAAGTCCCTAGATGTGATATGTGGGCAGTCTAAATGCAGTGATAGTGTATGTTTTCTATTGGCATGTACAACATTGCTTGCCACAGGCAATATACAAAAGACCAATTTGGTTAAATTAAGGAAAAAAGTATATACATAATATACACATATATTTAAAAAGACTCTCTTAATTTTTTTCCTCCCAATTTGCTCTCACGCTATCTGTCACTCATTTAAAAAAAATGAGTATCTTTCTCTAGAGTTGCTGGACAAAAGCAATTATATAAAGTTTAAATTCCAATTGGAAAACATACTGTGGCAGATGCTGGCAAAACTTTTGAACATAGCTTTTTAAAGAACTGTTATTAGTGAAAGGTGAAATCTGCATATGTTCAAAAATATTTTGCCATATACTGAAATGCATATTGGATTTTTTTTTATTTACAAAGTATATACAAAGAAGCACACATCTCTTCATGCACATGTAGTGAAAAATAATATTTTGTAATTTCTTTAATGTATGAAAGTCTACAAAGAAATTATTCAAAACTACTTGTATTTAAATATATACTTGAAAGTAATTAGCTGAGTAATTGTACTGTATAACTGCACATTATTCCATCAGTGACCAAATGATGGTATTCACTACTTAAAAAACCAAACCAAACAACAACAAAAAAATCATGTAACTTCTTCACTTACTTTGGTTTGCACTTGATAACTGTTATTCATGACTTTTGCAAACATGAATAATCTCATGAGTGAAGAGCTGAAGCATCTCCCTGCCATGGCTGCCTGTACTGGCTTTAGCTATTCCTGTGCAGGAAGGTCCAACCTTCTACTGTGTGCTTCAAAGCAAAAGTCTTTCTCCATAATGGATTATGAATACTGTCTCAACATTTCCATTGCCACACAAACCATGTGTGGAAAGATGAGTAATATTTATTGCAAATTTGCATCTGTTTTGCTGATTGCTTTACTTTTGTCAAGGCACACTGGGTATTTGAAAGGAATAATTGCTGGAGTTCATCACTGGCAAGTTTGAGCCTGTTGAATGTAATGAATCAGTAGAGGTTACTGGGATTACCCACAGAAGCAAAAACTATCTTAAGGATAAAAATGGCTGCAAAAAATGGTATTATGGGATGTGGTATGACAAATAGCTGTTAAAAAAATCTTAGAATTACAGCACTGACTGCAGAGAGTTGATAATTTACTAGGCATACACACAACTTCGAGGATTTAATTCAGAGGTATTTTTTTAAAAAAAGTTATGAATCAGGTTTTAAATTTAGTGTGGAAAATTTGAATTGACACAATACTACAGTGAGAAGGACAGAGTGCCATGAATGAAACAGGGACTCCTAAATGAACGAATTAGGTCACCATGAAGCTCGACCTTTAAAAAGAATGCATTAATAAAAAAATCTTATTAACGGTCTCACTGTATTAATACTTTCATGGGACACCTGCTATAGTTGGAAATTTTGATGTGACAGTTGATTACATTTATTTCAACATCCAAAAATTACGTGCTATAACAACAAGTGCTGTATTCAAATACTGAGACTACCAATTAAACACAACATCCCTATCTATATGTCTGACCTTCATTAAACTAAAACTAATTTAAAGATAATCTCCTGCTATATTTAACAGAACAATGTGACCTCCCATAAATGTAATAATTGGATGAAGGGGACTTTAACCGTACATACCGTAACACGCTAATTCTTTAACTCCCCAAACTAGCTTATTGACTATAATGTAATATATAATAAAAGCTTCAGTTTATCAATAGATGATCCTTGCATAAATAGAAATGTTTATTTTTTACCTCCTTCAATAGCAGGAAAATGATTTAAAATTAGAACCAGCAGAAAAAAGAATTTTAATGCATGCATAAATCTGCAAGCAGAATAACTGGCAACATCTTGTCCCACGCCTTCTGACACCTGTAGCCATATGTAAGAGACCCACCTAATCACACTCAAGTATTTATATTTTTTGCTGTATTTACATACACTACTAAGCTCACTCCACTACATGTTTTGAGAATCTGAGGGAAAAGAAGAAGAGATGCAAAAGGTCATAAATCCACTTTGAGGGTTCTCCTAGGATGCTCTTTGAAGTTTCACTTTACAGCTGTTACACCTCCAATACAACTGCTCAGAAGGTGTGAAGTGATGCCATTTTTTTCCAGCTGGTTTTGAAAGCATGCAACACTGAAGACCAGACTATGTTTGATGAAAATCAGCAGAGGAGCATAAGGGAAGCATTCAGCTTTAGTTCTGAGAGAAAAACCTTGGGTTCCTAAAAGAAAGCGATAGAAGAGTGGTTACATAAATTAGTAAAAAACCAGTATGTACTTCTATGTTTGACTAAACACTAAAAAGTAGAGGTATACTTACTGCTTGCTGTAAAATTCACATAAACCTGAAGACTAAATCTGTATTAAAAAGCTTATATTTGCGTGTATGTATATAAAAATATGCTATATTCTGATTTTATCATGTTATTATTGCTTTTGCAATATAATAATAAAGTATGGACCTATGCAAGACTCTAGTGCATCCACAGGCACTAAAAAGACCATCCTTCCCTCAAAATATTTCAAGCCATGAAAGATGGAAGGCAAATGGGAAAAAATGGTGCAGACTGAGATGAAATAATTTTCTTGGAGTTGTACAGCTGGCTACCATTAAGCCTGAAAATACATCTCAGGTAAGCCTAAGTCCTGGTTCTGTCCCTCAAACGCTACTTAAATTTCTCCACCAAAAATGCAGAGATAATGATCCACCACAGTGTCTGAATATGGAGAAATTGTACAAAATGAATCAGCAAGGTCTATGAAAGAATAAAAATGAAGAAAAACTTAACCCTCCTGAAGACCTTGATTATTCAAAATTATACACAAATCTCAGTAGTAATACAGGATAGTACAAAACCATCAAAGAATACAGGATTTTGGGATGCTACAAAAGATGTCTCCATACACATAGGAATTAATAGTAAAATTTACAATTCATATACTATAACAACTATGGCAAAATATAAGCTAATTTTTATAGTAATACTTCGAAATTCCATGGTTCCTTTCATCTAGAAAAACTCTTATACAATAATAATTGCACACCTCTGAAGTTGATACGTGGTTTAGTGGGAAAACACCCACAAACTTTTGATTTTTTAAATCCTGTTAGTATGGAAATATAGTCCCTTGAGACATCACGAGACCTGGGAACTAGCAGCATTGAGATCTGCAGTCAGAGCCATGACACTGTCCCTTCCTACACATACCTACAGAATATGACCTATATATATCACCTAATGATATTTGACATATACCAAAATAAAACTATGATAATTGCTATCTAAGACATGGGCAGTCAGTGCCAAGCATTGTTACAGACAAAACTATATATTGTAAATAATACATTGAGAAAAATATGTGCAACCCAGATAAGGTTGATATTTTCAGTGACAGCAGTAGATTTTCAGGGTGACATACAAGGTCCTTTGAAGTTAATGGCAAAACAGTTCTTGACTTAGCAGTCTGTTCACTTCCTTCCTTGTCTTGACAATTTTACCTAAACAATTAAGGCGTGATTTACAAAGAATTAACTATTGCTTGTACATGTCTTCAGAATATGCATATTTTTTGTTAAATACTAATTACTTTCTACTTCATGTTTAGGAACAATAAGAAAGTGGCAGGCAAACCAAATGGAAGAGGATCAAAGGAAGGCAGTTTTATTTCTGCAGATGACCCAAAGTTTTCATAATTACAGATAGCATCATTTTCTTAATTAACTTTGGTGGATTATTAATATTAATGGCAATTGCTTGTGTTCCTGTCTCTGTGTACATACACAGGAAGGTGTTTCAGCTTTCCAGCCACAGCCTGCATAACCCTGGAGTAACAATACACCATAATTTGGGATCCTTTCACAGATTAGTTACTTGATGTTCCAATTTACTTACAATAGTAGAAAATTCCATTTTAAAGATACAGAGCACAGCTAATATTCAGAAAGATATAATGATGAACCAGTAGCAGAGTGACTTTTTGTGATGGTTCCATTGTTACATAGTAGCGACAATTGTTTTATCATCTCTTCTCATTTTGACCTCAGACCTGCATTTTCTCTGAGCTTTCATTGACTAAATTGTATTTTATGGACAAACTTACATTTCATCTGGTGACATGCGAATATGAATGGCATTAAAAAGCATTTGAAATTCTCTTCTGTTTCTAAGCCTGCTGTAGTGACTCCACAGAAAGGCTTTGTGAATATTTTTAGATGAACACTTGCATGTCTTTTATGCTTTGTTTACAACAAGCAAAGACAATTCCTCAGCTCTCCATCATAAACGAAGACTAGACTCAAATAACAGTTTGGTCATATGGCTATTAAACTCATTTTTTCCCCTGAAATTTAATGAAAAAATCCCCTGATAAAAGCTTACTGGTTTACTGATTTACCCCTGTATTCTGGTTCATATTATTTCAACAGTAGTTTGCATAATTACACCTTTCAAATTCAGTTAACAATTTTAAAATGCCAGATCTCTTGTAGAGGCTTAATTTATATCAGCAATAGCTAGGTGTAATCTATGGAGAAATATAACCCTACAACTTTTTACAATTCTATTTTTATCTAGCTCTACATGCCTGAAGCGCTCATTCTCACTCCTTTGTAGTTATGTTTTTTACCTCTTTATCAATCTGTAGAGTCATTTGTTGTTCCATTACACTTTGTCTTTGGCTGGGTTTCAGCAGTCACCAAGTTCTGAAGTGATGAAACTTCTATGCATGTGCTGTGTTTGGAGATTTCAAAGGACTTTGCAACATTTCCATCAAGAGACTTTGCTGAAATAAGTACTTCACTTATTTCCTGGTTATTATCCAACTCAACAGTGGCTGCATTTTCAGTCTCAGGGCTGCAGGATTTTGCAGATCCTCCAGCCAGTTCTGAATATGATTCACAGATAGAAATACTGTCACAACAAGCTGAGTTTTGCATAAGAGGCCAAGCATCTGGAATGTCTCCACAGGCAGAGTGTGAAAGAGAACCAAGGAAAGCAGGAATCATTTCTCCAACAGAATCAGCAGCTCTGTGAAAGAATAGACACATGGTTTACAAAGCATTCCAGAAAATACTGTCAGTATTGTAATTATTATCATTAGTAATTGCCGTTATTTCAAGAAGGTTTAACAGGGTTGTATTAATACTCTAGAGACATTCATCCATTTGAAAAGGAACACAGTTTGTTCCTTGTCTGGAAATGACAAAAGCCCTGGTGAACACTACTAAAGGTAAACATGATGCCCAGAGCACTTCAGACAGTGAATCCAGGGTTCCAGAAAACAGGTTCTACAGCTGGGTTGTTTACAGGCAGAAATATGACCAAAAAATATCATAGTAGTGTCCAGATACAAACACTGTTGCAAAGAAGAAGGAATTTATTTTTTTTCAATGCATGGGGAGGTGGGGTACTAAGACAAGATATAACAGGTTTAAGTACATCAAGAAAGACGGTTGGGTAGAATCTAGAATCTTCAACACTAGGGGTTTTTTGGGGGGGTTTGGTTTTTTTTTTTCCTTTTTTTCCCCCCCAAAAAACCAGGCTAGACAAATATCTAACAGAAGAAGTAAAGTGGGAGACGGGAACAGACAACGAGACTGCTTGAAACTTTGTGTTTGCTTTAAACTTGAATATGCATTCATTTTAGATTTTTCAGTTTGTTCTGTCTAGGCTTCAAAATGTGAAAAGTTTTTCTCCTATTCTTTTTCCTGTGGAAAGGACATAAAATTAAAGAAGGGCAAATATTATTTTTATTTTATGGAAAATGGAAGAAAGTACAAGTAGAAACTCAATATTATCTACCTCGAGTGTATTTAAAGCGCATGATAATACTGACATCTGCCAAAGTCTGTTGAAAGTCCAGTAGTGTTTTTCATTATATGTATGCCAAAAGAAGTATTACCAAAACCAAAAAGTTATACATATGTTTTATTTCCAAAAACTGTCAACGGATTTATAAAAATGTAAAGGCTATATTAAGACTGATATGCAGTAATAATTTGTGTGACAAAACTCACCCCACATTAACATGCCTATAACAGATTTTAAGTAGCCTTACTCATTTCCAAAACATGATGCTTTAATAGCTTTAATATGCACACAAAGTATTTTCAGAAAGGAGGCCAAAAGTCAGGACACTGCCCCACAATTGAAGGAAATACATTATTCTGGCAAAGGAAATTGGCATAAACTCCATTTCTACTGGAAGGAACCACAGGATCTTTGATGTCCAAATTACATGGATATTACAGTTATTTTTAAAGCCTTAACCAAAAGATTCCTCAAAAAGTACACAACTTTGTGTACAAGGCTATCAATTTGTCAGCCTTGGTGGTATACAAGGATGACTCAAGCTTGTCAGTATTTAAACAAATTGTTATAGAAAATTTAGATATTTTGTATCTTACACTTAGGTCACTAGGTCACCTTACATAAACAATACTTATGAAGAAGCTGCCTCTACATTTTCAGTTACATGTGGTCATTAGAACAAAACAGTTGAAGACCAATTTAACCCTATATGGAAAATTATTCTAGCTAAAAGAAATAAATACATCCTGTGTTTAAATCTGTAACTCTGGAAGGAAGGAAACTCTGAAGGACACCATAAATGTTATGTATTTAGCTCACGGTACTGCTGTAGAAATAACTATTCTACTACTGTATTTATATTCAGCGGATCAGGAGAAAATTATAATCTGCTAGAAATTCAGAAATAATAGATATTTCAAATGTGAAAGTCTAAAGAATTCCTAAATTAAAAAAAAAAAATCTTCATGACACTTCTGAATTGTCAATACCACCAGATTCATGAGTCTATGCAGCAGCTTGCTAATCAATAGCAGAAGAGAGGGTCACCAAAGCCTCTAAGGTGCCAGAGAGTAAAAGGAAGACTATGTGCTCATGAGATAAGTCACTTCTTTGCAGAAACCCATGTATCAAGTCAGCATTTGCAAAGTAATACTACAAACCTGTTCTTGCATAGCATGGGGTGATATGGCTACAGTTCATCAAAATCCCTCATTCCACTTCAAACAGTCATTGTATCTGTATAAATATTAATTTAACTGCATAAAACAATACTTAATGTTTAATAGACATTTGTAAAACTAACTTACCTTTCATTAAGTGTGGTCTGTGAGTGGAAAGCACAGCTGTGACCCATGCTACAGGTTTCATCACAGCACAGGGATGGAATCAAGTGAACTGGTCCTAAGGAATGAAAATGTTAAAACTGTTAAAGCTCTGTATAAACTTAGTCTCTGTTCTCTTTCAAACCTGAGCATTAGTTTGCCAGTTACATTATAATACATGGATTGAGGAAAGATTTCTTATTGCAAGGAATGGGTTCTCTATTCCTTTAAAATTGAATTACTCAAAAAAGAAAGCCCTGTCCTTCCTTCAGGAGTAATACAGATGCCAGTCATGAATATCTAATTTTTTAACTATTTTGCTTTTCAACTGAATACACTTGAGAGGAAGCATTCTGAGTTAACCTGTTAGGATGATATTTAAGCCCGTGCTCTTCTGTTAAATTATGTATTTCTTAATGTCACAATTGCATCTGTTTTGATACGACTTCACAAAATGGCAATGACTTTAATTGTTGAGGTTGTTAATGTCTTTAACATTCATATCACATTCTTAGATACTGGCTGGTAAATCCTTCATACTAATTTAAGTCTCAAAGCCAGATGTAGTGTTATTTTTATCAGAAAGAAATGATGTAGGTATTTAAAGTTTTTTTTTAAGTGAAGTCACTGGAATGAAAACAGGAAAAAACAACAAAAAAACTCCAAATAGCTACTTAAAAATCCTATCTACTTATTGGGAAATTGGCCTAGGACAAAGGGTAGTTTGACTCTGTAGTTAAAGTTAAATGTCACAACTCAAGTATTAGATAAATAAAGTCACCTTTTAGTAGACCTAACATACCACATGTCTGTGATGTGCTTCTTTGGCACTGGCAACATGTTCTGTGGTCATATTCATTTAGCCGTGGTCTATCAAAACATGATAGTTCAGAGCCATTGTAGTGAATGTCTTGTGATCTCAGAGACCCTTTGAACAAAGAGAATAAAAATCCATATCAGTAAGTGTTATCTTTCTTCCTGCTCAGAGCCTTCTAGCTTCATAGAATGCTTAAATGTCATGCTATAACGTATGTCTATACATTTTCCAACGGAAAGATCCACAATGATCATGTGGTTTCATATAACACAAGCCACAGATCTTGCAACAAACCCTAGAACACCTGGTTCAACTACAGCCTCTTCTAGGAAGACATCTGCTCTCATTTTGATGATTTGAGAGTATATCTTATTCAGTGTTACAGTTTTTCAGTGCTTAATGATTCTCAGTGATTCCCATCTGAAACTTTCGACACTCAGCTTTCAGCCACTGAGATTTTGTTTATGTTATCTTAAAGAGCTTTATATTAACAGCAGACTTCCTTTAATCACTATAATTGTAGGCCAAGGCAAACGAGTTACTACACTTCACTAACTGAAGTTTGAATTCATTATGTCTGAATTTCACAAAACTCTAAAGCATCTTCTAGGTTAGGAACAATTCTTACAAATACCTCTCTCGATCTTTTTATTTTTGCTTGTGCTGTAAGCAGTGATAACACCAATCCTTCCTAGATAATATCCTTGTTTGGCATTCAGGGCTCATTAGATGCTATAAACATATTTTAATACAAGTTTTTTTAAATTATAAAGGGGAACTAGAGTGCTTTTGACTTTTTCTTAATTTAAAGTAAGTGGCAGAAAAATGTGTATTAAAAACAAATTACATTGATGAGCTGTTATGAGTTTAAAAAAAGTTTATTAATTTAACTGTCTTAGGCATTTAATTCATCTTGAATATGCCCATAAAACCCAAACTGTTAGTGACAAATCTCTCATCTACACTGGCCATATCCATTATCTCGATGACCTAATCCGTGTTTCACAATAGCATGTGATGCATAGATCCTGTGCAGCATCTAGCAGAGTGTGGCACAGAATTGATGCAATTAGACTATTTCTGGATATCTACACAGCATTTTATCAGTAGAAGCTGGAACATCCACACTGAGCTGGCAAACTTGGATGGAGTCTTAGGCTTCTGCTACCTTGATCATCTCAATGCTAAACCTGCTCGAATGATGCAGACATTTCATTTATTTACCTACAGAGAGATCTGCCAAACTAACACCACTATATAAATATTATAAAGAACAGTAATAACTGGAAACTCACAGCTTGGTTTCTTCTCCATAAACTGCCTCTTACAATAGATAACGCAAAGAATGAGGAGAGCCAAGAGCACTGTTGCAAGTGCACTGCATATAACAGCTGCCAGAGCAGTGTCTCGGGGACTGGAAGCAGTTGAAGGGATCTTCACAAGATTTACCCTGATGGTACCTGAAATATAATTAAATAGCAATCAAGGTGAACTGCAAACATTTCAGGAATACAGTCATGTAAATGAAAGTCTGAGAAACAGAAGAGGTTTATAGCACAGAAAAAACAGAATGTTCCGTCTGCTAATGTATCATCATTAGTTGCACATATAAATGAATACAATTATCAGCAATCAAATTATGAAAAAAATATTTTAAAACTATATTGCAAAATATGTGATAATGAGTGGAGATAAACATAAATACATTCAGACTGTCCATGAGAATGGAATCAGATCCACACTACAAAAACAAGGACGTTTGAATATTTAATGTCACATGAATTTAATATGGAGAACATTTCCTACTGTAGAGTTGAGAAAGAGATCCACTAGAGGGAGTCACAAATACATGAACTTCCCTTAAAGAAACTTTCTGGGAACTGAGACACCCACAGAAGTTCAAATGCTATCAAAGTTAACATTCTGCTTGGTTGACACCATGGTCATTTATAGGATCAAACCTAGGATTTCAACTCTGTTAACTTTTTTTTCTTCAGTGATATTTTTTTAACACTAGATAATACCTCTAGTCAACATTCAACACATTGACTTCAGTAAGGACTTAAGCAATGTTTCTAGTTTTGACAAACATTGTTACCTTTAGGTGGAAAGTGAAAAATATTCATTCTAAAAGGATCAAAACTTTAACTACCACTACTGAAACTATCTTAAATAATGAGTAGTATTTTAAAATTAAATTCTTTTAAATGACTTATGAATTTTGATAGCCCATCTATTTCAATCTACTTTGAAGTCCACATAAATTCAATGAGAAAAAGCAATAAAACATTGAGTATTCTGACAGCAAATTTTTAAGAAACCACAAGCTACATTTTACTAACTTAAAAGAGTAAGTTAAATGTGCCTATTTACCGCAGAAGATATTTGGTTAAAACCTAAAGACTATAATTTTCTAAAAAATAGTCCATGCAGTCGCAAGTTTAAATTGTGATATAAATGTCTGCCAGAGTATATTAAAACCTCTAATCAAATTGTACACACATACAATTGTTTGATATCTTGACTGCAATTTAATAATAACAGGAGAGAACTTACTGGCTTGCTTAGTGCAATCAATGGAATTTTATTACTCAGGAATAATTTTCTGAAATAATTATGGTATTTCCTCCACACACATCAAACATCAGCACCAAAGCATTTGCAATACCATACTGCTTCATTATAAGGCTTAGATTGACAAAAGCTAGGCATTTTGAAAATCAACTTCATTCTAACTAATCTAATAGTAGTCTTTAGATCACTGAACTCCAAAGAAAACGTTAACTTCTAAGAAATAAAGAATCCAGAAATTGAACCCCCCCCCCCAAACATATTAAATAAAAACAGTTTCTGTGGCTTATAGTATCATATAGTTGCTGGTACCTGGGGAAATATAAAAAAAGTGGAGAAGTCAGATCAAGGCTGTTATACAAAAGAATGTTTAGCTGATAAATTCCTGATTTCAACATGGAGAGAAACAAGTGTTACTGCATTTACATCCACTTGAATATTTCCAAACACCTGTGATATGTACTATTATGTTCCACTGTCACATCAAAAGTGTGAAGAACAAATTTATAGTAGATATTTTTTATATCCTTTTAACTTGCCAAATTGGACAGAGTGGAGCAACTGGAGAAAGTGCAATGGAAGGCCACAAATGACTGAGGAACTGAAGCCTCTCTCTCCTGTGATCAAAGTTTGAGAGAGCTGGGACAGCTCAGGCTGGATAAGAGAAGACTCAGGGGAACCTCATCAATTTGTATAAATGTTTGAAGGGAATGTGCAAAGAGGACAGTGCTAGACTCTTTTCAGCAGACCAGAGGCAATGAGGCACAAACTGAAACACAGGAGGCTCCCTCTGAACATCAGGACACACTTTTATAATTGTGAGGTTGACTATCGCTGGCACAGGTACTTCTCCTCTCACATAATTATTACCTATCTTTCTCTTCATGTACTTCTATAATTCCTATTTATTCAAAGAGCTAAGTTCTACGACCTGTTTTCCAGATCTTCACTGTTAATTTTAAAGAAAAAGCAACCAGTGTCATAATCTTTTTGTCATAACTTGAATGCTCTTGGCAGGAGCATCTCAATCTTCCACAGAGATTCCCCTCTGTTTCTAGGATTCTTGCAGCTGTAGTTTGAAGTTTATAGTTTTAGCAGACTGCAGCAACTTCTACATGGTATGCAAAGTCTAGGGATATCTGTGAAAAGCAGTAAATCTATATAAAAACCTTTCAATACAGCAATGTGTGATGGCTTTGGTGTGAAGATCAAGGACTGTGCTTTTGGTATCAGGTTTTCAATTTTAGCCAAGTGCCTGATAGAATCTTTAGACAGCCTGGACAAGTATTTAAAAAACAGACAATTAAAAAAACTGATCAGAACATCTTCAAATATTTTTCATACCAATATACCTATTTGTATCAATGTACCTAAGAGGGCTAAACAGTTCTTAGTAATTAGGCCCTCATAATTTCCAGAAAAAAGAACTGTCAGTTTTGAAAGCAAAAACAGAACAAGAGTACTGGAGGTGAAGCTGCCATATTTTTGTCTCTCTTCATTTGCTCACAATATGTATCTATTTTCAAGTATAATCACATATTACCTATTCTATGAAAATATAAATTATATATTTCTTTAATGCCCACCAGCAATATCCAAGCTGGAAATACAGTGATTTTATTTTAAATAGGGATGGCTAAATTTTAAATTTATTTTAGCCATCTAGTTATTTGAGATTTGTTTAATTTGGTTGATTTTTTTTCCTTTTTACTTGAGCAAGCAATTTTCTCTTCCTGAGAATGCCTACCACTCATCTTCACCTTCAAAGAACTTTTTGGAATAGCTACTGTGAGCAGTCCATTGTAGTCTAGCTCTAATTATAATGATAGTGATCTTCCCTGCAGAGACCAACATTTCAGAAGTGAATTGCTGTTGTAGAAGTGGCCCGTTGGGCATTGCTGAACTCTGCTTTTAGTGTTACTCAGACATGTTTGCATTTTCATAAACTCTATCTTTCTTTTCACAGACTTAATGGTCCCACTTCAGTACAGCAAGGACCTGCATTTTAAACTTAACCTTGTACTTACATCTATTAAACGATTACATGATTAAATTTAAATATGCAATTAAACACTTTGTGAATTGGATGCGATGCATTCAGAAAGGAGGGAGGAGGTGGACACTGGTTTATGATTCTGGAAAGCATGTCCATATTATACATATGTTCCAACATATTCTGGAAATGTGATAGTGCTAAAGAAGAATTACCCAAAATATCAAGCTGTCTCCTGCATAATTTTGAGCAGTAAGTCTGAATACACATTTTCCCCTTAATTAGCCAATATTACATTGCAATGGCAGTATATGCAAAGATGTGGTTCTTAAAAGCAACTGAAGTTTCTCCTAATCTAAGATGGTTAAATAGCAGTAACTCAGCTAATACAGAACACGTGAGTCCCAGCTGTATCACTGTAACTTCTGCCAATAAACAGAACAGTTGAATTTTCAGCCTGTTATACCAAACAACAAGAGACAGGGCAAAATGTAAAGACTTCCTTTATCACTTATTTCATATTTATTTTATCAGACTTTTTTCTCAGACCTATGATTAGTTACAGTCACTACTGGAATCAGCAAGCCTAAAAGAAACCTTTTTGTGGTAGATCATCGATGTGAAAACAGAACTTGCAACATTATATGTTTCTTCTATGGATACAAGAAACAGTAATATAATAATTACTAAAGTTGGGGAGGATAAAATGGGGAATAATATGTTTGGGTTTCTTTCTTAACACATAAAGTCGACACTAACCCAAAGAGCGTTTATTAAAAAAAAAAAAAAAGCTAATCCAAACTGCACTTAGGAAAGTGATAATATGGTAACATCAGACAGAGTGCCATCTGTTACAATCAGGACCGAAAATAAAATGCAAAAGTTAAAAAGTTGTTAATTCTTGAAATATGAAAGGAGTATTCACCTATTATAAAAACTGTTTGCCCACTACCTTTACATAGAGTGGCTAAACTCAGTGGTATCAACCCTAATTTGACAAGAATTAAGGGCTCAGACATACCCTCAAGTTACAACAATCTAACAAGTTACTGCCTGAATTGCAGTGGCTATCTGTATATGTGCTCTTGATCCACAGAAAATGCAAGGCAATGTACCTTACTTTGAAATTCCTTCATTTTGAAAAAAAAATTTAAAAGATGTTTATGTTCATTTAAAAGTAAGACAGCTGTAGGTCTACCGAGTCCTAAATAAGCGAAAGTATGTATTATATACAGACCATTCAGATACTACACATATAAAATCTGTATATATAGATAAAATTACATGTGTAATATATACCACTGAGCACTAACATCAGTTGAAAGTAAGTTGCCCTGATATTTCTGAGTCTTTACAAAGCAGCAGATTGCCTCCTTTCTCCTGATCTTTCAAGTAGGAGGTAAGAAACTTATTAAACATTAGTGTTGGAGACTGTGGTAAACAACAGGGGCAGAGTCTCTCAACATCTGTAAAAGGACAGCCATCTGCATCTATGGCCTACACCCAAAAGTTCATCGTGTCAAACCACATCTTTCAAATGTGCTCCAAGTGCTAACTTTAAAGCCTTCAGTCTCCAAGTTCATGCCTTACAGCTTCTTTTTTTTGTTTGTTATTTTGCTGGTTTTGTTATTTTTTAAAAAATGTACCAAAATCCCTAGGGGAGAAGATGACTATTCAAGTATTTATCTATTGTTTGGAAATCCTGAGAAATATGCTTATAAACTAAAATCTTTGAAATTTGATTTATTAATTTCCAAGACCATTTCTCTTGCATTGTGTATTTTCACAAACTCCAGCTGCTGACAGCCTTTTATGCTTAAAATGGTAAAGCAATTACACTGTGTATGTGAATTTAAAATATATATGAACTCCACAGTATTGGATACACATCACTATGTTTGTAAGACACAGACAACCTCTGCAACACCATGGTCATCTAAACTATATATGGGCACAAAAGCAACACTGTTTCGTACACAAAACTTTCATCTTTGAGAACTGTTTAGCCACTTGAAAATACTACTACATGAGAATAACGCTTCAGATCACTGCTACCCTCAAATAACCTGAAAAAACCTGTAAGCAAAAAAAAAAAAAATTAGAGGAAGTGGGATAAAATCTGTGTCACTGCTGAACTACATATTCTACCCCACAAACCCCTCAACATGATATTAATGTGAGAAGATACTGTCTCTCCTCCATAAACTGGAAATACTTAGCATGATCTGGTGGCATAAAACGTATGTTGCTGTTAATGGCTGTGGTGGTGTCAGCAATTCTCTTTCTGACTTTTGCTTCCAGAAGCCAACTCTACATCTCTGACTGTTGAGAGTGTCCAATATCTATTTTGCAGTAAATGCAACTTCCTTTTCAGGTGTTTTCATGTGTTATATCAATGTCGCTTAAAATTTAGGTCAGAACATATGAGACAGAGCAGAAAAACTATTTCCCTATATCACTTCTAACTTGTACTCTTAAAACCAAATTCTTTTTCAGACATCTTTTGCAAAATAGAACATGATATTTCAGCTATTCTCTTGTTCAAATCCAACTATAGAATGCATCCATCCCACCCAGGCTATGAAAGTTGCTTTATCTTTTCAACTGAAAATGAAAACAGCAAGTATCAATTTGTATTCTGTATGTGCAGTCCCATTTAATCTTAAGGACTACCCAGTTACAGAATAAAAACAACCTTGTGCAATATTTGAGTCAATTAGGCCTGTTGATGACAGTTACTGCTTGTATACACACACTGTCCCTCTCAGTTCTAAAACTGTTACACAAGACATTACCCACATAAGCAGAAGAGGAGTTTGCATTGCTTAAAAGCACAGCATTTTCAAGTGGGCAACTACTAATACTACCTGTTTGCTAAGAGAGCAGAGGGAGACCATATACCCTTTAGAACCTAACTGTATATTCCCTAGTTAAATGACAGTGGCATGTATGTAAATACAGGAATAACCATGTCTGAAGGTTGTCTCTTTAGCCAACAGAGAGTAACCCACTTCCATTAATCAGAAGTGTAATTGAACATTGTGAATCCCCTGCATACAAGTTACAGATCTGTTCCAAAAGGTCCGAACAAGATCTCAGAGTTGCTGTGTGATGAGGCTGTAGAATGGTGCCTGGATTGGTTTTCAGTATGGATGAAACATGACAGTGTGGAAAGCTCTATCCTGTGACCACAACTGAGGTGCTGGTGGGGTTAGCTATGCCTGCCCCTGGGCAGGGAATATACATGCTCTTCCAGCTACGCACTGATGGAACACTGTACAGATTTCAACTGCAATTGCCATACATCCTCACAATTTCTGAAATTAATACAGTACTCTCTCTATATGTATATTTGTATAAATCCCAGTAAAGCAAGAAGTGAAGTGTAAATCAGTCATAAAAGAGGCTTTTACCTCTCTCTGATTCAACAAGAAGTGATTTCTAACACTTCACTTTCTACCCCAATTATTTCCCTCTTTGTCCTGGTTCAGCTGTGATAACACCCAGGGAATAGAGCAAAAGATTGCATGACAACGGCAAGCCTGTATCGTAAAGTTGTTGACACAGACTTCAATAAACATCACTGATAGTATATGCAGTACATTGTCAAGACCTATGGCTTTTTTTATTGCTTTAAAAATGCTTCGTAAAGACAACAGTACTCAGCTATCTTAATTCTGTTTGCAAGCTGGATACCTGTTTTGTCATCAAAATACCAGAGTATAGTGTCATAATTTTCATTCACAAAGTTTCTACAGCTTTAGACAATAGGAATTGTATATTCAAATTAAAAAATATATAAATAAGTGATACATTATGAAAAACTACTATATTTTAATATCAAATTAGGTGCAGGATCACTTCCTTATTTTGCTCAAAACCCAACATTTTGAATTGGCCAAATAACTTATCTAGTCCAGAGAGCTAGATGTTCCAGCAGCTACAGAGAAATTCAATAAAGTTTTAGTACCCTTCCCTTGTTGCTTCCTGGCCTACAATTAAAATATGAAATAACTGGGTACAGAAAATGAAATCCTGATGGTTGGAGACATCGCCACACTTCAAACTCTTTCTAATATACTAGCATTTTTGTTACTGAATATGAAAAACATAAATGCTACGGAAATTCTTCCAAATATTAGAAATTCCATCCAGAAAGAGGTGTGTGCATGTGTGTTCAACACTGGACAATTTGTTACATTAAATTTTAAAAAGGTTATTTCTGAATTGAGAGAATATATGAAAAATAAAATACAGAAGACCCACAATTTTCAGATTTCAGATAATTCAGAATAATCTAAAAGTCAATGTGCATGCAATACTGATACCACTGTATTTTGGTATCTATTCTGAAGAGTGACAAAGGGACAGGGTTTAAGTATGTGGAAGTTAAGCTCTAAAATCTGTAATTTTAAAATCCAAATCTATCTGGGAAGCTAGAGGCCTGTATTAGGTCACATACTTCCTATACAGTGTGAAGAAAAAAATTAAATGTAGAACAGAATCTGAAATATCTGTCATATGAGTAGCACAGTGACTTATGTCACCATGCTCAGCCTATAGACATAGAAACCTGGAGAAGGATACTCAGCTTTGCTCTTCCCATAAATTACTCAGAGATAGAGAGGAGCTTCCATATCTCCATCTCTCCTGAGAACAAAAATCTCTGATCTTATTTTAAAATTAAATTAAGGAGGGAGAAATCACAAATATGGCTTATTATGCCTTTCAGATGCAACTCTTGAAAGAGGAGGTAATGATGGGGTTTCTACCTTCTGAAAAAGCTTAAGAACTCTTTGCCAAGAATTTTGAGATGGAGATTCAATTGCCTCTACTACCACCTTTATGGAGATTGTTTTATCCACTAGGCTATAAGCTGAGCTTGGTAAAAGCTTATTTCTTCTCTCCAGTTGAATTTCCCCAGTCGTAAAGCTTTGGTAGAAGTAGTAATGCCCCCTCTTTGCACAGTCAACAGTCATGTGAAATGTAGAATGCAACAAAATTAAATAAACAAGACTCAGGCTTGCTCACCACTTATGTTCGTCCTGTTTATAATTATGTTAAAATATCACTAATTTACCTTAAATTAATATTGGGGAGAAAATAAGTCTGCACTATGGAAAACAGAATATGTTTAAGTAATTAAGATTGTTTTATAATACTTACACACCACTGAGCTGAATTATGATTCTGAATTAAGACGCATGTTAAGAGCTGCATAACCAACTCTACTAGTATTTTCTAAGTTTTTAATGTTCAACTTTGCAACCTCAACATCTTTTAAAAACTCTGTTTTTAGGTAAGTAATCTAAAATACATGGGATTAAATATAAATTGTCATAATTTTATAACATATGGCCTTAACACCTTTAGAAGCTGGCCATGTATCCCCAGTTTATTGTACTACTGCAAGTGTCATTAATGTCATGATTTACTGTAGAGAAAGTTACCTCCTGTGCACCAGTAAGCATGCACATGCAAACTATATCAAATGAAAAAGCTGTAGCTTTGACGTCAGAAGTAATAACAGCTTATAAACAGCAGTTATTAATTCACCACTTAAAGCTTTGGGGATAAAGTCAAGTAATACAGAATAAAAGGTTGCTGCACACAAGATCCTTGCTTTGTTACATTACTTAACAAAGTAATCCAAACATAACATCTCCCCTCTTTAACAGAAGTCAATGGGAATTAGTCATAGAATACAGAAGATACTCTGAAAGGTTATCTTTGAAAAGTCAGGCTCTATTAGTGAGATTCATCTGACCACAGCAAACATCTGCTTCTGAGGGAGTCACCTCAGAACTTTCTCTAGAGGGACGGAAAGGGGGCAGAGGGGTAGGAGAAAGGCTCTGTTATGGTGTAATTAGTCTGATTTCTTTTAAACACCTCCCTTGATCATTTTTCTCCAATGCATACAGAGTGAACTTAAGATCACCAGCTCATAGATGTAGCCATTAGATACTTCCACAATCAAGGAGGCAGCATCCCACTCTGGTAGGAGGAAGGAGTTTGGGCGCCTTTGACTTTCTCTGTTTCAGTTAACAGACATTAAGCATTAATTGAAAAGATGAAAGTCAATAACAACTACAAAATTTGTAACACCTGCTTTGCAGTGGCAGAACCACAGAAAAGCCCAGAAGTAATTAGTACCTCACTTTCTCCGTGGAATAAAAAACAGAGTGTAGCAAATAAGGTGAGACATAGAATTATAGGTTTAGCCTATCCTGTGCTTTAAATGAACAAAGGCCCAGTGGGAAATAATATGAAACAATGTAAATAAAACCTGTATCAGAGTAACTATATATGAGGCAATTTCATTATGGTTACAGGCCTCAATTCTGGCATATTCTGACTTTAGCAAGTTTTCTTACAATATGGGCTTTGGTTTGTAAGAGACACTTCAAAAAATAAGAAAAGCAGTCTTATAAAATTTTTATTTGTGTTTCTATTTATATAGCAGGAGTGAAAAAAGTATCTACACTCTAAAAAGTAATTTTCCTTTTTAAAATTAATTAAAAAAAATAAGATGAAGAGCAGGTTTTAGGGAGTCAGACACAATCATCCAATGTCGAATTGCAGTTTCCATTGGCATCTAAATGAAACTCCTAACTATAGAAGTTTGAAGGTCTAAGTTAGAGCTAGTCACCCTAGGCTCTCTTTCTAAAAGCCAGAAACAGAAATCTCCAGAGAAGTAATTACTCTGAAATGGCTTGAAAGACTACTTAGTGTTAGTCATTGAAGCTTACCTTATCTGGCTTGTCTGAACTCTTGAGGTACCTAATTCTCACCACTGATTGGGAGTTTGGTTTGACAACTTCAGGGTTAAGTATTAACTTCTATATGCCCAAATTAGGGTGCATTAATTCCATCCTAAATTTCCACATGCAGATAGGGCAACTATAAATTACATTCAGTAATATGCACATAGAACAATACCACTAGACTTAAATGAAACTTTACTAAAACTGGTGGACACAACCCTTTAGTTAAGAAAGCTGTAACAAAGAGCTCATCTTTTTAGGAAACAGTGACAGGCTATACTTCAAAGGCACATGTCACTGCCCAAAATAACATGTGAGATTTCTCCACGTTCTTTGTAAAAAAAGGAGGTTAGCAGTGCACTGCTTTAGCACAAAGTGAACCAGTAAGAGTGAGAACATGTGAGGCCTATCACTCAAAAAATTAAAGGTGAGGAAAGTAGAGGACAACAATTGGAAGGATACAAGTTATCAGTAGGTACGCTAGGTCCTTCTTCCATAAGGCTGCTTCCAGCTCGTGTGGTGTTGGTTTATAATGAATCTTACGGCTAAGGTCCTTAGTGCACAACTCTTGCATTGCATTTTATCCTACTTCCAATATATTCCAGTCCTTCAGGCATTCCAGTCCTCTGGTGTGGTATTTCAGTGTTCTTTTGCTTGAAAATGATTTTCTTAATAGATAGTTAGCAGTATGGAAAGTTTGAGCCTAGATGGATTTCCTGTTTCCTACTGTATTTCTTTAAAACAAGAAATTTAAGTGAAACACAGCCTAAGCAACACAGAATCACAGAATCCTTAAGGTTGGAAAAGACCTCTAAGATCATTGAGTCAAATAGTATCTACCAGCTCAAAGTAGAATAAAAAGCCCTGCACAATATTTTGCATTTGTTTAGCAGTATTTTATATTCACATGCCAGTCACAGCTTAGACCCTCTGTATCCAAACCCAAAGCAGTCAGCATGAATTTATACTGTAGGTACCAAAACTCAGTGCTGTTAAAGTGGTGCTAACGCAACCATTCCCAGAATTAGCTGTGTGATTATGAGAGATAAACCAATATTTTCAGTCTGAACATAGTTTAAAAGCATGTTATTAAATTAATATATTTAAAATAGTTGAATGCTTCTGTAATTAGAAAATGTTTAAAAAATATTGAAAAGCTGTAACCACTGCTTAATTTTTTCAGATTACCCCTAAAAACAATAACTTAAAAACTTACTGAAAAAGATGTTTTGCAGCTTTACTGCAATGCATGCAATCCTGGAATAATTTTGATCAAACTAATGGGCAAGTTAAATAAGAACCTTGCAAATCCACTTCATACAACAAGCAGATAATTGCTTATAGCCACTGCAAGCCTGGGCTGAAGGGCTACCCACATTAGTAAGTACATATAAGAAAAAACCATAGGAAATAGTACTTATTCACTACAGGTCACAGATTAGTCCCTTCTCTGTAGCTCAGGAATTTCAAGTTCACTTTAATCTAGTGTAATTGAGCTAACCAGCTCTTACATTAAAAAGTAATGATTAAGTTAAATTTCTTGCAGACATTCTGTACCTAAAACAAACATGCAGTATGCCTCTGGCAAAGAAGGATACTAATTATAGGATTGACTCATAAGATGAAAGGTTGCACAAGTTACTACTAGAAGCTAAAGTATGGTAAACTGGTTTGAAAAAACACATTGAAATTCTCATACTCTGCAGTTGAGAATTTCATTTTCTAACTGTACTTAGCAGTGACAAGAAACAAAACTGAATATGTTTCTAAATTGCTTGTTCATATTCCGGATGAACAAACTAGAAGTGAATACTGCAATTACTTCATCATTCTATACTATGGATTTTTTTTAACCTAATAAAGAAGTGAGCTCTACACTGAATTTTTACTACACAAAAACGTGCAAAATTAATTATTTTTGGTCACTCTCAGCTTTCTTTTCTTATATTAAGCATGGTCTTAAAATGGATATTTGAGGATTCATTGCTTGACTTCACCCTTAATGCAACAATTCATTCTCTGATTTACCAGGAATCAGAAAAGAAACACATCTCCAAGGCTCCAGACATCTGTGGGGAAGGATATGCAAGTTCAAAAGTAGTTTTGTATTACAAACGGAAGCTTTCACTGGGATTAGCAGATAGAGTTGCCAACTGTGAGTTAGAACAAAGATACAAAATATGTCCTATATGTTGTCAGCTACTGATTAGATACAACCTTCTGAATGCCAGATGGGCACTGCTTATGTGAACTCCTATTATCAGCTGCAGGAGCTTGTGATGTGAACTTATGAAATAAACAAAGTTTGATTCAATTTATTTTAAAAATCACAAGTTGACATTTCTGCTTTCAATTTAAGCTATACATTTTCCACCATATTGTAGCAAGCAATAAAGAATCTATTTTCAAAGACAGTTACACTGGAATACTGTGTTCTCTCCGAAATACATTAATATATGCTTTAGTAGATAAAAACAGATTACATATAAAAGTAATGTGCAGTTCTCATGCTGAAACTAGACAGCCAATGCCTTTCAGTGCAATTCAACTTGGTCAAATATCACCTCAACTTCATAAGATTTACTTAAAGTTCTACTGGATTATGAACAAATAGTGTTGAAAAAAGACATTTCCTAATTTATTCTATGATTTCCACCTGTATGATGGAAGCCATTTACATTACAGCTACTCACTCTGAAGTTCATTTTGTTTTGTAGAATCAGAAAACTCTTTGTCTGAGCAGCATGAATAGAAACTAGTCATCATGATCAAAAGGATTAAAAAGGGATAATAAATGACAACAGTATAGGATACATTCTGTTCACCTAGGAAAAAAACCTAAAACCCCCACAATTCTAATCTTATAATCTATCTTAAGAAGTTTGCAACACTTAAATTTAACATTCTGAAATTATTTTTTAGCAGGCAAAAAATCACACCTATGGGCCACTGGTAACATTTAGCACGCTTCAAATATGTAATAGTTAATGGAAGTCAAATTTCCTGCTCTCAGAAATCCGGCCTTCTGTGGCCAGGAAGGAAAAAGCAGTTTCTCTCCAAAGAATGCTCAACTTGCCAGGAAGGAAGGATCTTTTACAGATCCAGAGACTAGTATGATGCAGGCATTAAGGAAATGACAACCACCAAATGCTCTGACAGCTGTTCAATCAACAAAACCAACTCAGCTCAATCCAGATGAATCTAGAACTTCAATGACAGGGATGTAGAATGACAAGAGATGTTTGACTCTCAGCAAGAAAGCACTTGCTATCAATAGCCTCTTACAACCTCAGGAATGTCTGTGAGGGTCAGTCAGCAAGCACAAGTGTGGGACACCAGCTCACCAATTTTGGAAGAGAAAACCTTATGGCAGCATCCAGCTTGAGTTACATCACAAGCTTGCACAAAGTAACAGCAGGAAAAGACTAGGAAAGAACTAGGGTTTTTTCTTTGGTATTTTTCCTCTGTTGCAAGAGCTACAGCATTCCTTCATTAGTCGGCTAGCAACTGAAGTAGTCATCTTCATGAGTCAGAAAACAGAGAGACAGTGAACTCTATATCCTTATGAAGTACAAACATCTTAACTGGCATGTTAAGATGAAAATGTGTATTCCATCTCCTTATTTACCACTTAGTAGCAACAACAGTCTTTTGCATAAAATATATATATGTGATTGCTTTTGAATCAAAGGAAAGAGTATTATTTTTACATCCTCATAGAAAAACCTAATCTTTATTTTTGCCAAGAGAAAGTGAGGTTACAATATTGTTTATTTACTGAAAGATAGTTAATTTTCACTGTTGGTTTATCAGTTTAGGCTTCTTTCTTCCATTAAGTACCAACTCAATCAGATAGATTTCACATACAAAAAACTCTTCCCCATGGAACTTTTTACCTAGATTTTGATCCAGAAGAATGTGTCACAGTCCATCTCACACAGCCTTAATTACAGAAACCTGTGTGAAATCAATCTAACAAGCCACATTTTGTCAAAAGTCACATACTGTAATTACCATATGTAGTAAAAGGAAAGGTTTAACAATTTGCTTGAAAAATGACACACTGAAAAGGAGTGTTCAAAGCACATACTTCTGTAAAGCCTCCAGAAAGAAACAGTACCAAGACATGCATTAAAATCCAAATTTTTTTTGCCTTTGTTACTGAACTATACCTTGGTCTTGCCTATGCCACAGAAATATTTATTTGTAGTTCAAGGATATTTTGTCTTTTTACACCAAAACTGTTTTCATTTCAGAAGTATAAATATGAATATAATCAAGGAAAGACAAAAAGAAAATATTTTTCTGAAATAAAAGGGACTAAACATACCAGTTAATAGAGCAAAATGTCTTTTAGTAATTCTTTTGTGCAGATCCATTCCCTGAGGTAGAGGATTACTCATTATATTGCATGAAGCAATACATTAAACCTTTTCAGTTCAATAAATTGTATTTTAGATTCTGTTCCTGATGCTCCACTTGAATTTACAATTACCAAGTTTCACCACATTACTCATAAAACAACCTCTAGAAAACTATGGCATATCTTTCTTCCTAATGATCATACTTTTTATGGCAAGAGAGAAAAAGAGAAAAAGAAGATCAGAGGTAAACTTTTTGCCTGTTTACATTTTTCTTCCTTTTTTTGATATGCATTCATTTTTGCTAAAATTTGCACAGCCTTTACAGTCATATTCAGTTTTTTAAATTTCCACTGGATGTTGTCAACAGACGTCCTTTAGGATTTGCTGGTCAGTCTCATCACATCTAATAATACAAAGGTAGCAACAAGCAAAATAAAGGACTGCCCATTATTTGAGATTAAAGAGTAGAATAATTGAAATAGAAAGTCTGACCCAGTCACCTGTACTTCACACACATAAAGCAGGAAGTAGAGAGGAAAGTTTGGCTGATTAGTCAGATAATAATTTCAATGGAAATTCATTAATTTGTAGCTTGAGCTTTACTTCAAAAATAGAACTCAAATTCTTAACTATTTGAACAATTTCTATTCAAGAAAACAACAGTCTGACTGGTATACTTTCATCAGCATATCCAAACAGCAAAGATAGCAGATATGCTTTTTCCCTCATTTTAAAAAGCTATGAGTATTAAATTGGAATTTATTACTTAACCATGGTTGCGGTCTGAATGTGAGAATTATGAACAATGTAATTATCTCAACAAGATACCTTAGAACAACTGAGCTGTATTGTGACATATTAATTTGAGAAGGCATGAAACTAGGATCGCAAATGGGCACTGGCCCTGCAGTGCTAAGCACACACAGTAATGGGAACCTACCTGTGATGGGGACTTACTTCTGATGTAATAATCCAAGAGTTAGGGCAAGAAGCCAACACACAGTTAGTATACATGATAAGGGAAGAATTCTGGACTCAAAGAAGTTACCAAAGAATGGACTCCCAGACATTATCTCAACCTGCTCTGCCGAATTTGGCATCAGAAGACACCACAGAACAGATTGTTCAGAGACAGGTGACAGACCGATTAGCTTGTAGATCCTGATGGTTTCAGTGCCAGGTGGGCATATAACTGTTCAGTGTTGCAAAAGTCTTCAGATGACCACTGAAGGATATAGAAAAAACTGTAGTTGCCTCCTTAAATTTCAATTCCCTTACCTCTTGGATCAACTGTGATAGACAGAGGGATCTGTATTCTCCAATTAGACACCTATTAAGAGCATGCATATGTCCATGCATATGTACTTCCTTCCATGGCACTAAGGGGAAAGCGGGTAAACCACAGACCTTTTGGCCTAAACTAAAGCTCTGATGTGTTCAAGTCACTGGGACCCAGAATCAGTGCAATGCTCCTGGAGACAATGAATAGTTGTAGGTCCCTTGGGCTTTTAAGTGTTTGCACAGTTAGGTAGCTGTCAAGCAGGACAGTTGGTGATGCAATTTTTGAGTCAGAATCCTTGGCCTATTTTGATATTTAAGCCTTATGTACCTCTAGATACTTGATAAGGCTAATGCTACCTACACTATAGTATATTTCTGAAGTATTCACTACTAGCCTAGTTCTTTTAGTTTGTAGCTTGAATTGGGTTACTTGAAACTCACTCAATGAAATATTTCTTTGTGCAAAGAAATCTAAGTTAGATTTGAGGTATTAGGTACAAAATAAGAACCTCTGTTTGCTGTCTTTGTAAGATTTTCAATGAAGATCAAGAAATTTCAAACACTCATTAGAACTGATAAAGTTGTTCAGCTTACTACCCTTTTACTACAGACTCAAATGATAACAGAGCAGACATGCTATATTGAGTACTTCTGTTCTAGAGTTACTAGTGAGTGAATCAATTCATTGGAACAGCCTTTAAACCTACAGTTTTGCAGCATTAAGCTAGATGTGATTAGCAATCTTTCTGATAAAACAAATTTTCCTCTGTAAAGAGCAAACGGAATAGTACAAAACATGTAAGGATAGTGCAAGACAGTGGACAAGAGTCTAACAATTTAAAAATTGTGGTGGTTTTTGGTTTGTATAGGGTTAACTTTTTTTTTTAAGAGGAGTAGAGAGGATGGTGGATAGAAATGAGGGAAGGAGTTCTGACCAGTTCTGTCTACTAACTGTAATACATACGTAGTGATAATCAGCTACATAATGAAGTACTTCTATACATATAGGCATAGAAATGAGAGGTACAGGCAAAAAGAGTTAGTGAAAGTAAGCTGGGAAACTTTTAGAACGTGATTAAACTATGCAATGAATCTAAATTTCTTCTCCTTTAAGTAGCATTTCAGAACTACTATAACTCATTCTAGTGGCAACATCTCTGTTATTAAAATAAGGAAAATTCTGTCCTCTCTTTGTTTTCAACTTTTTGTTTTCAAAGGGGAACCCAACGTGTAAAGCAAATTCAGAACAGGAAAAAAAGGAACTGTTTGTCTCTAAGTTATACATGACCCCCAATGGGTCAGAAGCATCACAATAATTAAGGACAAGGAATTGAAAACATTTAGGTTTTCTAGGTTAACTCTCTTTGATCTATGATGAGTGAAAGAAATAAAATAGGAATAAAACTTTATAAGACATTAATAGCAATTCTCATCTCACTGAAGCACCTAGTCAAATTTGTTTCAGACTTCTTGAAGTTACTCTGCCATCAGGTCACATATGGAAAATATCAGACTGACTTACTACGTTTTTACAAAAGTGTACATTTCAGTGTTGAAATAATGGGAAGCTAACATCTCTGTAATAAAACAGTATTGATATTTACAAGCTCGTGATGCTATTATCTGTACTTAAATTAGCTGTCACTCCTTATGACTTCTGTGAAAGGTTTATACAATACTCCAGCTGCTTTCTATCACAGTGTCCAACATGGCAAAGAGGATTATGAGAGATGCTGTGATGTATCCCCAAATCAGAACAAATACTGAGATAAGATGGACATATATATATATGTCGGAATAGAACAAAGTAATTAAGAATAGTTTCATTTGTTACATACTTTCAGCTGCCAGTTGTCTCATATGCACATTGCATTAGCAATACAAAGTTTACTGTACAAAGCAACCAAATAAAAATTACAGAAAAACTTAATTGCTAGAAAAACATTATCTGGAGTCTGACAGCTTTCAAATCATAAAATTCTGTAAACAGAAAGAAGAAAGTGATACAAATAAATTAAAATTCCACTATGTAAACAGTGGAGCTAATGTGGAATTGAATGTCATCCAAAAATTACTCTCAAGTTAAAATGCTATATTTTTGTTTAATGAAATAATACAAAAAGCTCCAACAAAGCTGAGACAGTGGGATTTTTTTTTCTCTTTTACCACTGGTAAAAGTATTTTACAGAATACACACGTAGCCAGCAAGCTTCCAGCTCCCCCTTATAAAACAATATATGTTATAACCCTGCAGACTGCAATTTCTAGCTTTCTATCTTTGTTCTGAAGTACAGTCCTTGCATATCCCCAATACCCATTACACTCACACGAAAGTTTACACAGTCACAGATTCTAATCCTGTAAATATAAAGAAGTAGATTTATACACAATCCTAACTTTTCCTACACTAGCTTCTTTTGCCACCAGGAAGAAGGAAATACCACCAGATTTTATCCCTTAAATAGCAACATTCATTAGTGAAACAACATACCCTGTAGATTTGAAGAGTGAGACTCAGCTCCAGTTTAGGACACTTATATTTAATTCTCAGAAAAAACAACACTGTAACCATATAGAAACTGACAAATAAAAAATCTACAGAAGAAAACTGTAAAGGGAGCTTTGTGATCAATCTTAGTGAAGGCAGTCAAAGTGTCAAAGGAATTCAACAAAATCAAAGTAGGTAAGATATGGATGCCTCACATGAAAATGCAATGTTTTTACTATGATCTTCTTTATGTATTTTGTCTCAACAAGCCACAGTCTTTACTTCTATTCCTCATCTTAGTAAAAAACTGTTCATTTTTTAGTTTGAGATACTCTTTAGAATTGAAACTGAAATCAATACCTGAAAATACAGTTCATGGCAAAAAAGCAGCAACTTTGGACCCAAGTGGCGGGTTATTTCAAACACATAATGTTACAATCAAACTGCAGATATTTCCACTGTTGTGACTTATTCAACAAAACATTTCTGCTTCATTGAAGCAAAGAATGTGTTTATTTCCTGGAACATGTAGAAACTAGTTTCCCAAGCTTCACAGAATGGTATCCCTCCCCCATCCTGTCCCCTCTCAGCTTCCCATGCTCTTTGCTCTGTCATGAAGACAAGCAGTAGTCCTGGAGAAGGAAGAATGATTCTGGCTGGACAACCTGTGCAATTTTTTATGGTTTAAAAAGTTATATTAGAAAAAAGAAAAAGGACAAGTCTGTTGTTTAAGTGGCAGTTTGGCTATAAAACGCTCTCTTGGTGCCTAGGTGTTAATTTCTTCACTTCCTTGATTCTCGCCATTTATTCCAATTTAACTGTTTGTACAGTCAAATTCTACACTGAATTTGCACATAACAGGGGAACACCACCGACTGGAGATTGGTCCAGAAAGGAAGTTCTAGGAATTATTTTTTTAATACATCTCGAAAAGTTCAATGTCACAGGCTCTTCGGTTTAGTAGAAAGCCTGTCCAGAGACTAAAGTATTCTTGTGATTTTGGTGCTTTTCTGCATTTTGAATTAAACAATACAACAGTAACCACTTGTAAGAATAGCTGGCATAGCCAACCTGATAAAAAATTCTATTACTTTAGTTTTAATCTGCCATCTTCTTATGGCCAAAAGATGATAAGGAGTATGGTTTCTAATGTTTTTTGTTTGTTTGTTTGTTTGCTAAGACAGACTAGCTGAAAATATATTGCTTGTTCTAAGAAAACAATGCTAATTTTTGGAAAATCTTCTGCTCCTTACTTGAACTATTCCCTCATCTCTCCTTAACTTGTGCCACCACAAGTGTTCTGAGGTTAACAAACTCATTAGATTTAAAAATAACCTTTAAAAGGGCGTTATTTTGATTCTTTTTCTATCAGAGAGAATCACCATCTAATGAAACTCTACTTAAGAGTTTCATTAACAGTTTAAGCATAACCATTGAGAAAGCACAACACTGGCCTGAGCAGACAGAAGAGTGAACTCTGCAAACATAAATTGGTGCTAAGAAAAAAGAATCATTGAACCATATCTACATCACTGTTTCACCACTTTTGGACAGTCTATGGTACCCTCTATTCCACAAATTACATTTTTGATTGACTGGGTTTTCACTCTAATTCCCAATTCAAAGGAATCCTTTTCTGTCATTCAGTGGAGAAAAAAATGTCCTCTGTTTACAAAGTGAACATATATAGTAATTTCAAAAACATGCTTTCATTTCTAATGTTTAGACGCTGCCCCTGTACATAGGATTGGTATTTACGGTTTGTTTACCTGAACTAAGTAAATTAAAATATAACTATATCATTGTGTATTTCATTTTCTGACATCCTAAAAACACACATAAGTCATTGTGTCCCCTTTAAAGTTAACACAAAGGTGATAACAATTCTCCTGGCCTCTAATACTCTCTTTACTTGTTCATTATAGAATCCTTTCAACTTTGCCTCTAGCAATTCACAAACTCATTTCTTCATGAGTAAATATTTAAACCAGATCTGTTTTAAAATGTCTACTGAAAGAAGATAAAAGCAAGTATTTAGATTTATAGCTAACCAGGTAATAATCAACTGCTACTAGAAAGAACTCAATCCATGTCTCAGCTTTAACACGAACCTGTAGTCCAGGTAGGGGCTGTGAGCTTTTGTGCCTTCATGGTAATGTTTTAAAGCAAACAAGAGATTGCCACACACCTCGCAGGATAATTAATTCATTGAAATGGGACATTTAAACTTTTCCTTTTCATCTGTAATACAAGAGTTAGCTGCACTAATATTTGACTTTCTGTTTCGCAGTGGAAAGAGAGAAGGATAAAAAAGGCAGAGAATTAGAACTTAGTTCTCTGATCATTGAGAACTTGTCCCACACACTAATGATCTGTCTCCATTTAACTTCAAGTAGCACAGTCTTAACTATCAAAATATATTCATTATTGAAATAAACTGCCAACATTTTCAGCATTAGGTGGGAAAGGTTTGCCTTTGCACACCATTATTTATACTTCCTTACAGAATCATGTTTTTGTCTTGGTCTTAAATTTTCCCCTATCTGATGTTAAGTAAAACTCAAAAGGATTTCAGTTCACTTAGCTCTATTGTAGAAAAAACTTCCTAGGCTGTTCTGAGAAAGGCATGTACACTCTCCAAAACTGAGGCAGCTTATGTCAGAGGCCTGAAAACCAATACACAAATCCTGAAAAAAAGCTTTCTGAAAACCATAATGACATATCGTAACTGTACTTCATGGTAGGATTTCGGTTATTTAGGATTTTAATAAGTGGTTAGTATGCAAATAACAAACATTTTAACGATTTCAAACTTGTAAAAGCTAGAAATACTTGCCAATTCTCACAACTTCACTGTTACCACTTCTGCTACTTAGTCAATGGTTTTGTCACATTCATGAGAGTAGGGCACAAAACCGTCTCTTATCTGGATTTACCACTGCAGCTCGCGCCAGAGAAAATACTCTTCTCCATGGGGTTGCCTGTTGCCTATTAAAATTAGTAATAGCTTCCTAATGGTTCAGTTTAGGATCCAAGCTTAGGCTCAATTACAGAAGCCAAATCACTATCAATTAAACAATTCTGAGTTATTTTAAAAGACTTCCTAACTGTTCTTTCATCACTTTTAAAAAATAATAATTTGTGATTTTGAAAAATATGAAATAGACATGAGTCACTAATTACAGCCAAGTCAGAATAATAAGGGAGGTAATTTCTTCTTCCCTGTCTTCGATTGTGCCAGAGAGCAGAATTCATGTTTGAAGAACATACTTTCTTAGAAGAAGGGAACAACCAAGAAAAGAGAAAAAAAATGTATAAAACGAATTTATTAATTAGAGATCCTAGACAAGACGAAAAACTGTTGCACTGTAGATTTCACCAACTTTATTTGTAGATAAAAAGAATGAAAACAGATGAAGGGGATAATACCTAATTTGCCCAACTGAAGGAATTAAAATACATGTATATATGAAATGGTCTGTTTGGGTTCAAAGTCTGTCTAGAAATACCTTCTGCAACTCATCAAATTTGAAGTGATTTGCTCCAGTAAGTCAAGATCAGGATTTCATTCTTGGCATCAAACCTGACAGTGTTTGATAGGAAGAACATACTTTCTAAACATTTTTAAGATATCATGTTGTCTACACTTAAAAAATAGCTGAACATTTTTTAATTTAATTTCAAGGCTTGTGCTGTACATGGGCAGGAGTTACTGCTGAAAACACTGGAACTTATTTGACTTAGTCTTTTTACAGCAATCTGATTTACTGGTTTTGAATGTTGCAATCTTTAATAGTACAAGTTTTTATACATGTGGTTTCCTGTCAATTTCTCTTAGGGTTTGAGAGGATTTCATTATATACCTGAGATTCAGAATAATTTAATTTTTATTAAAGATTCTGTCTGAAAAATCAGAGTTTATAGGTTTATCACCCAAAAGGCACTAAAACTAGAATGGAAGCAAAAGAGGGAAATTTGGCTCATTCAAAAAAGACTAAGCAATATATGAAATGCTGAAGAATCCTTATTTCATTGAAGTTAATACAATATAAAACTATTAAAAAGTATGATTTTAACGCACATTCTATATTCTTGGTTCAATTTTAATTTTGCACAATTTAAAAAAAATAATATTTATAAGAAACAGTGTGTCTTTTTTAAAGTAGCATGAAGTATTTAAGGACATGACAATTTATTCTTTCTATAAACAACTGTTTCTGTTTGAAATAGGGGAAGAAACTCCTAAAACATAAGTTCTCAGTTACAGAAATAAACAAGTAAAGCCAAAGTTTTCCACGTGATTATGTTGAATCATATTTATTTTTCATATTATAGACAGTAATAAATGCAAAAAGTACAAGTCACTCTTTTCATTGAATTATACACTTGATGGGATGTAGACATCGACAGTCTTAGGAGAAGTAGCAACAAGGCTCCTGTTGCAGAATAAAGAAGTTCTCACCTTTGAAGAGATTCTAATTCTCTCATTGGCAAAAAACAGATAGAGAAGCCAATTACTTCTTCAGGTATATAGCAGTATAAAGATATTTATCTATATTGTTCTCTCTCATTGTAACCTTGGTAGAAAGGTTAATTTTAAAGATACCAACAAATTACCCTTCTGGGGTGTTCAGGAAAGGACTCATAGTTGTTGAGGCCTACCTGATAGTAGGCAGATGGTCCAGGACAATTGCCTTTCTTTTGGCATTAAAACAGAAATTAAAAAATTAATATGACAACATCAGAAGTGGAATCAAGACTCCCTGAACGTGGGGTATGACAGAAAAGTTTATTCCACAAGTGACTGGTCATTTCAGGGAACTTCTCAATGATAGTATTGGATCTGTTGAAATGTTTTAACAAAACCATTTCCTAACAAAAAATGAATTTTTAAAAGAATTCATAACTGTGACCGTCATTTTCTTTCCCAAGCTTTGAAGTTAAAAGAGAAAACACTCTAAAGCAAAACCACCACTTACAGTGAGGCTCATAGGGAGGAGGAGGATCACCACAAGGAACACACTCCATGTCTTGAAAGCCTCCAAGCTTAGTCTTCCTATAAAATCTAGAAGACAAAAGAATAAGAAAAAAACCAAAAAACAGTTAATCAAAAGCAGTTATTTTTTCCACACAAAATTAATCAGGTGTTTTAACAAAATCTTCTATACTTGCAAATTTTGTCAATCTGTGCAAATTATTAGGAAATAGAAGAAAATAAAAGTAAACAAAATACAGTAGGTACTAATTAATAGTGCAACAGCAGATCTAAAGTAAACTCAGGAAAAATCTAACTCTGTTAGTCCAAATGCATAGTAACTATAATCTTATGTTTACAGAAGAAATAAACATCTTTGGAGATTTCAGACAGAAATCAATATCCGGTTTTCCACATAGACTACAACATACATGACATGTATGAAGAAACTTACCTTATGAAAGCTTACTTACATATCTAAAAATAAAAGGCAACTGTTTAATCTATATAATTATCCAAAAATAAACAAGATATTATAAGGTAATTATCACCATTAGCAACATATAATGGACCAAATATCAGCGACATTTTATTCTAAAGAATAAAGAACTTTATTACTGAGTTTATGTCTGAAGAGCTTACTGACTACAGTGATTGGCAAAACCCTACACTCCTAAAGCAGGGAACAAGAGTAGCAGCAAATAAAAAACAAAACTTAAAAGAGTGTGATACTTCAAACCTGTATGTATGAAATCCTCTAAAGAACTTATCTAGAGTAGGTCTGTCTGTCTTTCAACCAGTCACTAGTACTAAGGCAGAATCAGCAGCTGTGGTCTGTTCAAGATAAGTACATAAATTGTTTCTGTAGAGACAGTGGCACATTAAATAAAAGGTACTAACTCAAACTCTAGTGATGTTATATTACTAACATTGCAAATGCCATTAAAGTATGAAGTCTGTATCAGCTAAAGCAAACAGCTTTCCAACTGCTCAAGAAACCCATGCTTTAACAACGTGAACAGAAACAGATCCATAGGCTGCAAGACTGAAGGTCTTTTGCTCTGAATGAAATGTGTTAGTATTTGTTTTTAGCTGACATGCTCACTTGTAGTGTTCTGAAAGTGAACAATAGGGAATGGCATGTTGAAAACCCATGCAAACCAGAAATAAATATGATTGGTGAGAGGTAAAACATTAGCTACACCATTTGGTTTGGCTAGCTCTGTCTTCCATTCGCTTAGGCAGCATCTAAACTGAAGGATGAGTGGTGGTGTGTTCTACACTTCTGTTACCCAAAATGTCCAGACTAAATGACCTGTGACTACCCTTGCCATGAATGACTCTCTCCCTCCTCATGTTTCCAACTTTGCTGCAAGTAAATGCAGGTTGTGGAAACAGCTCTCATTTTAATACACATTCAACACACATATCTAGAATGCATTCTAGACTAGAATACTGAGAAGTATTCCCAGGTCCTGCAGTTTAGATTTGCCCTTAATTCATGTTTTACTGTGGCTTTTTTTTGTTCCTTTCTCATCTTCCAAAATTTATCTTACATTGTTTACAAAAGAAGAAAATCTTCTCCCTGCTGACAGCCAAGTAAGCCCTACCATACATGTATATTAATATGCAATAAAAGCATAAATCAATCCATCATGTGGCTGCAAGTAGTATCAAAAGTGGTTGTGAGTAACATCTAATGCCTGGGGCTGCACCTTCTTATACAGTGACTTAAACTAACATTAGTTACCAAAGCATTACTAAGTGTTTTTAAACGAAAAGACCTCACTTCTGGCTTAAGAAAGAATAACAGAAGGAGCTTCAACACTGCTCAGATATTTGATAGCTAGTATTTAATAAATAATTAAATAAAACAGCTGAGATATATACATGAAACAAAATATGAACTTTTAAGCATGTCTGAAATATATACCCTGAAAATACAAAGGCTGTTATCATTGCAAATCAGTTCTCATAAACTACTCCCATCAATTAAACGACCAGCCAATAGTTCACAAAAGCATCAGAAATGCCCTTTTTACAAATTCATGGCAGGGCTTTGTAATATCAGAACTTGGCCACAATGTAAAGAATAGCCTTTTAGAGATCTTAAAATATAATACTACAAACAGAGAAGATTAGCAACAGAGATCTGGGATGACTGGACAACAAATTCAGCCAGGATCATGCTCTACGAATCTATCAACATGGTGAAGGAAATTCAGGCACATAAACCACAGCCACTGCTTTTGACCTAAGAACATTTGTGCATGAGAATTATTAAGCATTGACCTAAGGAGGGGAAAAAACCCAAGTAAATAATGTGATCAGTTTTCAAGAAAGTAATTGTGTATGTTTACAAATATATAATTCTTTATAACAATGAAGTAAGACACCAGTAACACAATGTTTTGATGTCTTTTGCTTGGATGCTGTATAGACAATACTCTCATAGACCAAGTAGGTAATTATCCAACCATTTTTATGGATGAGATAATTAAGATTGCAATTCTGAAATTAAGTGCTCAGATAATACAGTAAATTGTTGGCAAGGCCAAGATTAGAACCTAGGACCTTCACAGGTACACAAAGGATACAATCACTTGTCCGGAAAACATGAACAAGCAATTTTAATGCAAATTAGTTTTGAAGTTGTTCAAGTCTCATCTTCAGAAATGGGCTTACCCTGGTAAACACTCTCCACATAGTGCATTGCTGGTGGCAGAACAGTTGGCCTTCTGAAACCGGTTAACTAATGCACAATCCAGACAAGGCTTGCACTTCTGAAAGCCCCAGTCTTCCTTGAATCTGTTTGGCCTGCATGTCATGCACTGTGCATCCTCCCCATATCCAAAGCCGCATTCCTGTAGGGATTAACAAGCAATAGCAAGCTATTCAGTCACAGAAAGCCTGAACAAGAAGAAAATGCTGGGATAAAATGAAGACCTAGTGTAATTATTACTGAGAGTAGGTCTTTCTTGAGACAAAAGCCATCCTTTCAGCAAGTTCAAATGTGTTTTCCACTGCTAATAATCTCCCTTACTTCTATAAGTAATACTTAGTCATCCACTTTATTCATGAAACCACTGTGTATTTGAATGATAAAGGGCTTCAAGGACTCCCACAGTTTCATTATTACTAGCTTATAGTAGAATTATTGAGCTGTCTGTTTTTTAATTAGGTCAGTCATGTGAAAGTGCAGAAACTGGGACAAGTGAAATATAAAGGCACTTAGTTACAAAAACAGCAAAGAAGCACTTTGATATTAAGGTTCATAGCTAAGGTGAACAAAGTTAATTGCCAAAGAGAGTGCACTGATCTTCAAAGGCTTAGAATTTCTGTTACCAAATAAACCAGAGCTAGTTAATGACCATCAGCTAGGCATGAAACGTTGCTTAACCACTAAGAATTTCAGAAACTCGATCCGCTCCAGTCCTAGCAGTTCTTAAACTGTTGGAAAAGTTCAACAGCTCTGCAGATCTGCATGATATTTTACTACACAAGGAATACCGTTATGGTTGGTTATTTATCCCAGATTTAGCTGTTTAAAGAAATTATTTCCATTCATTTGCAAAAGAACACCTAATACCACTGACAAGCTGCAAAGAAAAACACTTAACAATATGTAATAGTCTGGGGACTGAATTCTGTGAACTGATTATCAAGAACTATCAATCTATTTCTTAAGAGTTATCAAATTACTAAGAGTTCTATTCCCTTTTATCATCCAAATATCAAAATAATTTTTTTCAGTACTTTGGAGTTAAGATTTGATGCATTAGTGTCACACTGGAAAACACCAAGAGGAATGCAACAAATTGCTGGAAAGGACTTACTGGGGAGGGAGTAGGTGGGAAAGGCACAACATGGGGACCTTGTTCTCCAGTATGTGGTTTCAGTGGAAGAATAGGGAATTTTCCCATTGGGAAACTGCAGGAAATCTTCAAATTGGGCAACTTAAGAGAAGGTTTCCACCAGTTTCCACCACAACATACGCGTTTCATACATATAAACAATTTTTCCCTAAGTCACTGACCTAACCCAATCTGCTGCAGTAAAAAAGCTTTGAACCTTAGAAACACACAGGATTCCCCAAAGTTTTGCATTGAGAAAGTATCTATGGGACAAGCTCTGTGATGGAGTTGACCAATATGTACTTTATAGTACTTCTACACTGAAATGATCAAGTAGCGATACACAACTTCAGATGCATTTTACTGGACATCTAAGAATTTTCTATTTTCTTTTATGTTAAGAATAACTTTCCTCTGAAGAACAAGTCCTCAAGCACACAGAAAACAAACAATTCTATGAAAGCAACTACAAATGGACACTAAAAATAGTCTTCCTCCTCTGTCTCTAGACCCAGAAACATAACAAGTTTTAATTTTTGGTTTGCTTTCTTTAGCTGAAATGTAGTTTATTACTCAGTCAAATGATGTATATTCGGATCTTTTGATAAATCGCTTGGAATCAGTCCCTCCCAAGTTCCTAGCAAACTTTCAAATATAAGGCTTAAATTAACTTAATTATAAGTTTTCCTTTCCAGACTACCTTTGAAGCTTCTGATCAAAACCAAGCAGGAAATGAAAGTCAGAATTAAATTCCTTCACTCTCTGGCCCAAACTACCAAAGCTTGAGTAAATTGTTTCTAGATCAGATCTGCTTTGCTGTAGCTGGATGTATGGACACATCTTAGTGGTCCTTTATATCATGAAATGGTTTACTTAAAAGCTATAAAAATGGTGGATGAAATATAAAGAAATCTTCTGCCCAATGAATTTACAATCTTTTCAAAGACGGCTTCCAAGTCCTTGCCAGGAATTCTTCAGATACAATCCATAACAACTAAAACTTATGTATGTGCTTTTTATGTTCACATAATATTTGAGGTAGTTAACTGCCTGGCAGGTGCAAATAAATATTTAAGCTTGTAAACCAGGCAGAACTTCAAACAGATCTGTATTCATAATTAACCACATTCCCCAAACTGAAGGATATGATTTAGATGATGGATTCAAACTCTTTGAAATCCTGGACTTTATAATTTAGCAGTCCAGCAAAGATACAAACAATTGACTGTTCATCTTTTATCAGTACATGTGCAAAACTGATGTGCACCATTTTTTTCAGTGCTCTGTATACAAAGCTGTCAAGTTATATGGCTGATGAGATCTGAATAGTTCCCAACTCCCCTCACCCCTTCTATCCTCCCACTCATATTTTTAAAAGAGAGCTCATCTCCTGTGCAGTTCATCTCAGGACTGCAGAAAAGAGAAATAAAACCTGTAACATCAATTAGCTAGATTTCAAAAAAACATTTTTTATTTTTGTGCCAGAAAAAAAGAGTACATAAATATATGCTGTCTCTGTTCTTTGTATTGTGAAGCTTTCTGTGAAGAACACTTAGCATGCTCTCCCCTTTCCACTTTCCAATGGTACCAGGCAACATTAACGAAAAATTTCTCTCTCGAATGACACATAGCACAAGCCAGGAGATGTGAAACACTAATTTAGAAAACTGCCATTAAAATTAATTAAAAAAAATAATCTTCAAAATTCAAATGCACCTCTATTTTCTCAATACCTATAGAGCTTTCACTATCAGAGTATTGTGACATCTCATTATCTTTAACAAATGTATCTCCAGAACAATTTTTCTCAGAAACAAACTTCAAGTATCGAGTTGGGTGACTGGTCAAGGACACCTAGGAATATGTAGCAAGGTAGTTAACTAAATGTATAATTTAGTCTCAAGCTAAAAATACTGAAAGCATAGAATAACACAGACACCTCAAAGTACTACCATGGCACTGTTAAAATTTTCTTTCAGTAGATACTATCCAAACACTGATTCAGACAGAACAACCAAAAGTATAGCAGACTATAAAAGGTAATGGAGTTAAGTGGTATGGTTTTCCCCTAAAAGTTGAATCCAACAGAGAAAGTAAATGAACAGTAAATTAGATTTTAAACATTCTTTCAATTAAAATAACCTCATATTTCATTAAAAAATGCTTTCAGGCACCATTAAGATCATAATCTTCAAGCACATTTTAGAATTTGTTTCTAGTTTCACTGATTATCCACAACCTACGTAAGTCCCTTGACAACAGAGCAGAGAAAGTTCTAGTTAGGCCATGATGATTAGAAGAATATTTGGGTATTCAAGAAAAAGTCTTCCAGGCATTAAGACACTTCTAACTGATGTCAGGTCACATAACAGGTTGCGGCACTACACTGGTGCTGGGAAATGAAGTTTTTACTAATACCTTTGAGTACATGGTCTTGTTAAATAGCACGGGGTTTTAGCTCCCTGAAATACCACAGGCTGTGGATCAACCTCATCTAGAATCCAATAAAGAGCTATATCTATCTGCAGAAGTCTCTGAGCAGGACAGGCTGCAACAGTTTGCTGCAAACATGTCAGACTTAGCTGCTGTGGTAAACTGCAAGGTTAGGGTCAGAAAAGTTTCTTTCTCAGTGAGTAAGATTCAACATGCCTACAGGAAGCTCACTGAGTTTCCATGGGACTTCCCCAGAAACAAGTGTTAGCCTCTCCTGAGCTGACATATGGCAGGGCTTCCTCACAAGCAGCTCTCTTGCTGCTTGTTAAAAGTTAGAGTGACTGCTAAACATGGTTGCAGCTGCTCTTGGTAACTCCACTGGGACAACATGTCAATCATGGCACACCACCTCTCGTTACAGAGGTGCATGAGGATTGTTACATTCAGGAGTAGTTTCCAACAGTACCTGCCTGTTTAATTCATAATTCCTTTTTCTGAGACAACATGCAGATCTCTTCTTTCTTCATCATGTACCTGGTGCAAGGAAGCAACCTGTGATACATAGCCCTGCCTTAGCAGCCATCAAGCTGCCTCTGTCCCACTGGCTCTCTCTACAGCAGCTGTCTCTTGGTGACAATATTTATCATTACTTATGTGGTGGCAATGCTGGCTTAAAGCACTCTCCCTTTCATCTCTTGCTTTTTCTTCCTTCTTTGTCATATATGGTCAATATAAATTCTGAATTGCAATATAAGCTTGATCAAGCTGAGATATGGATTGCTTTTACATATATACAAATATATACATACATATAAATTTTAAAAAGACATGGAAGTCATAGAATTACCCAACTTTTTTTTTTTAAAAAGCAAATGAAAGGTGAAAGGACCCGAAGGACTCATTTCCATACTTGAACATTTTCAAGAAAAAGGTTGAAATCCAAACGATTTCTTTTTTCTGCATTAACTGTGATTTGTATAGATTTGAATCATATATAAGGTTTGATTTAATTCAGAAACACATATAAGACAGGACAAAAGGCTCTTGCTACCAAGCCACACCAATCACTATTCATGCACTGGCAAATTGAAGCCACTTAAAGAATGAAAGATATTAAATCACTTGCTTGACTACATGATGCTTTGCTTCCTATTAAATGAATGATAAATTAAATAATGCTGAGCCACATGAAGCAAACACTTCCTTTCGAATCAATCCATCCCAGAAAAAAAGCACTGCTTAACAACAACAACAAAACCCAAAAGAAGCCAAACAAAAAACAACTCGTAACAAAAACCCCACACAGTCAAAAGTAAGCTACTTCAGTGGTTCAAAGGTTTTGCAAACATTACCAAGGACAGACGTTTATGAGAAGAAAAGGCTATATAGAGATTTTTCTTTTTTTAAATGAACAAATAAAAGCAAACAAACATGGGAAGCAGCTTTCACTCCCTTCCCCATCAAATCTAAATTGTTGATACACTAACAAAGCTGGCTTTCTTCTGATGGCAATGTGTTAAAAGTACTTTATAAAAAATACAATCAACCTAAGTGATTAATGGATTTTATTTCTAAGCTAATGCAACATCTGCAGTGCTGTTGTTAGAACAGCTGATAGGGAATCAGAAAGGAAAAGTTGAGGGTGTTTTATTTTTTTCTTATTTCAAGAAGAAAAAGTTACTATAAAAACATTTTTGAAAAGGAGAGCCCCACTAAACTGTGACAGCAAAAGCTGAAAAGAATAGTCTAGATTCAGAACTAGAAATAAGGTTAGATTTTTGGTGGTTTGGTTTAGTTTTGTTTCATGCTCTTAAGGGTGTATGGAATTGCTTATCTTTACAGACAGGAAAGTCAATTGAATAGGTTGAGCATTGGTTTGCAACTAATATTAAACACTCATCATAGAATCACAGAACAGCCAAGTGAGTGGGAACGCTGAAAGAACACCTGTTTCACAGTTTCTTGGGTCAGGGACCTGAACCGAGAAGATCTTGCACCCTGTCCAATAGCATCCTAAAAACTTTCAGTGATGGGCATTCTACCATGTTCCTAGGGAGGTTGTTGCAGCAAATTTTTTCTCTTTGTAAAAAAATTCATTCTAATACAGAAATAAAACCTGCCTCCTGGTACAACTTGCACTCATTGCCCCTTGTCTTGTCCATGCCGTGCCTTGTGAAGAGAGAGCTTCTGTCCTCTTGTTCCATTCTATGGCCTCTGTCTACTCTGTTTCACCAAAAAATTCCTGCATTTCCATGGGCAAGTTGATTATGTGTGTCTCATGTATAAATTGAGAAAAGGCAACAGCATTTCCCCAACTTAGAGAGGTATGAAATGTTCACATAGTATAGCAACAAAGGTCATATATGTATTACTGAAGTTGTAAATAATAGTTGTAAAAAAAGGTGTATATATATACACACACACATACATAAATCCACTCTGTACAGGTGGTATTTTGTCTTATATTTTTGTATAGCTACTCATAACAAGAAAAAAAATCTACATATTTAGATTGTAACTAAGATGAAGTAGTTTCTCATAAACAAGAGCAAAGTGAGGGCTCTACAGTTCAGTCCTTGACATTGGACCTGTCTGCTTCAATTTAACCAGCAGGAGAAGTTCTACCTGAACTGAGTTTCAAGGGAAGGAATTAAGGACATATGTTTACATCAATGGTTCACATGGTCCACTGCTACATGGCAGCTGGGCTTTTATAGTCAACAATATAGGCTGAGATGTTTTGTTACAAAGAAAAAAGAAACTTGTCTGTCAATTGCTTAAAACATTCAGGGGGAACTGAACCAAAAAAACGTACCGCTAACATTGTATTTCACTATATACTTAGACATACAATCACGCTCACATATCCAGCAGTATATCTGGTTTTATCCATGAGCACTAAATATTTGATAGGAAAACAGACACATTACTCAGTATTAAGAAACTGTTATTAAACTACAGTATGATTACATCATTGCTTTCTCATATGTAAAAAACCCAAGCAAACAAAACTCCTCTTGTGCTGCAAATTACTTCAAGTATAATATTAAATCCCTTTTCCCCTTGCATTCTGACCTTTGACTTAACATACTTGTTGCTTCAAGCTGTAGCTCTGCAAGACTACTTTCAAGCACATTTCAGTAACAGCCACAGCATCACATCCTTCACTATGATTCACAGAAAATTGTATCTCTATTTATAAAAGAAATTATGCTTCCATTCACATTTAGGTTTGAGCAAAATCTCTTTAGTTATTTCAGTTCTAGTATAGTAGAAAAAATATTTTTGGAAGTCTATTAATGTCTGGGAGAAGTAATTGCCTACACAGTAAAACTGATAAAGCATTCATATTTTAAGTCCTAAGAATCAGGACTAATAGCTGAAGTAAAAAAATAACTTGAATAGTGTACTGTTGCAAACTGTAACCTCCCTGTTTTAGTTTAGCATTCCTTTATTAAATTGGGAGTAATTACTGAAGGCGTTAGTTTTTATGCTTTTGTTTTTTATTTGCCAGTTAGTTAAGTAAGCTTTATCAATGGACATAGTACTGGCCCACTGTTATAAAGTGCCATATTTACAAGTACCTTTATAAATTAAAACACCTCCTAGAACCTCTGAGTTCACAAATTTAAAGACAATCTGAAAAAACCAAAGCATCCAGACAAAACCACATCCATGCTGTAAGTCATGTTCAAATCTCTGCTTCAGCAGCACTGCTTGCATGACGAAACCTTAACTAATACTACCTGACATAAAAAGCAATTCTCACTAAAGTGTGAAACTAAGTATTCTGTCAATGCACTGAACACTCGCCACGGGGGGGGGAGGGGGGAGAGATAGGGAAAATGTGTCACTCAATTTCAGTAAATCCCTTCAAACCATACACAAAATCAATACTTAACTTGTGCTTTTTTTTCAGAGCTGAATATAGGAAGAAATACAAAGCCATAAACTGAAAGCTAGCTGTAGTTTGAACACAAATACACACTAGACTTAGTAATGGCTCGCATTAAATTTCCAAAACATTTTAAATTCCCCTAAACACCCTAAATTCCACCTTTAACATCCTTTCTACACTATTAGTAGAAGTACAATACAAAGTTTGCCCTTCTATATGCAAAGGGCATGTGCTTTCTGGCCCCACCTATCAGTTGTGGATCTGACTGTACAGTTATGTCTTGGTCACAGCTTTACACTCTAACAATGGACAAGATGTAGTTTAGTGGCTGGACACTGATGAAAGACTCTTATGCTTATGCATGAGCCTTGACAGGACTGCTCACTCTTCATGATACCACCCTGCACTCTTTTGCCTGACCATCTTCACACCTCCAGCACAACACACCTGCTTGCCCAAAACACCTAATCTCCCCATGACACATAACTTATTCTGTTGTCTCTTTCAGCTGTGTCTTCCTTCATTGTTCTCCATCCTTGTTCATACACAGCATCTACTTCCTCTGTGCTGAAAACAACTAAGATCCCCCTCATGACTTGCATACAGACTTGAAATTTTGCTGAAAATTTTGCCAAATGAACTTCCTAGTTCTACTGAATCCAAGCCCATAACCTCAGACAGCATTCATCTCCATTGATTCATTTTTGCTCTCCTAAAAAACCTGGTAACTCCAAAACTTTTATGAGGATTTTCTTTTGGAAGAGATGGAGTTGTTATAAAAGCAAAAAACAATTACATAAAACTCAAAATAATAATACTTCCTTCTCCATGACATTATCAAGGACTTCTTATGCGCTTTCTAAATATTATCATGTGTTTTTCTGGCCTCAACTTTCTTTACGTGCAGTAAAGACAGGAATTAGGTTTATAGCATTTTTAGTAATTTGTGAAACACAGAAATTGAGCATGACTTGACTCTAGCTTCCCAAAATGCTCTAACCACTGACATAGTAAAAACAGAACAATCACCTATCTCTGACCTCTTCTAAGGAAATATGTCAGCTCTCACTTGAATCTTACCCTGTATTTATGTACTTATGACCTTATTTTTATTATAAACCATTCTGTTAAAACAAGCTGTCATAGAGAAAATATTTAAACATTGCCACCTAAAATCCAAAACCAATTGTGAATGCCAGCACTGCAAAAATTAAGCCTCCCCTCCCCAGTTCAGTAGTCTGTACCAATCACTAGTTTGAAATTTGTTTTTCATATTCTTCTCTACACAGTGAGGTTATTCAGTGTTAACTTGTTGTAGATTTTTTCCCCTTCGTAGCACTAACTCACCTTTGAAAAAATAATTTGAGTGCCCATGGTACTGTCTACTTTATTAATGGCATCACCATTTTCTGAACTGAGCATTTTATATAAAGAGAACCAGGTAACACAGTTCTTGAAAAACTGTAAAAGGCTCAAATGCCAAAACAGTAATAATAAAGTATTTCCACGTAGGCACAGATCTCCATTGTTTTAAATCACACACTTATCAGAAACAAAGTAAATTGCAGAAAGCATGATTTCCTTACCTTTGAGAGTTCCATTCCAGGTCCGCACTGTTTGCAGAGGATACAGTTTCCAGTCTGGTCCCTAAATTCTTGCTCTCTGCAGTCTCCAGTCTCACAAATTACCCTACTTAGCTAAAAAAAACCCACCAAAACCCAAAAAGGTAAAATCATCAAAATGTATTAAATCTGAGAAACAAATTCATGTTTTGATCTTAAAAATGAGTCTCCACATTATCAAAAACTTGAAATATGGCCGTGAAAATTAATTATCTAACTCCAAATATGACTAAGTGGCCTGAAAATTAAAGGGTCTCAGTACTCATTGACTTGCAATAATTTTACAATTTTCAGAAGACTCACTTGATATTTGGCACCTGTTAATTATCATCTCATATTTGGAATGTTAAAATACTTTATTGTTTGAACATGGGTTAAGTTTCTCACCTTCACTTTAAGAAAAACGCACATGACCATTTACTAAGCAATTTTCATGACAGTAAGCTACATCACATCCCATTTAACTGTGTCATTTATTTGTGATTTTTTATTTTTCTAAAAATGCTACAACAATTGAATAAATGAGGTAAAACCTATTCCTTTAAACATATGTATTGACAAATTTTAAAAGATCACTCATACCTTTTGGAAATTTAAAAAAAAAAACAACCCAAACTTGTATGAATACTATTTATTTTAAATTTTACTATCACTTTCTATTTAATGGGTCAAATGAGAGAGAATCCAGTTATCTGACTAAATCAGAAACTACAGTTATGAGAAATACCACAAGTAGTAATATCAGCCATGCAAAGTCTCTGGAATTTTACCCAGGAATATTAGCAAACCCTGTGAGCTCCCTGAATAGAATTTTAAATTAAATATTTACATAGGGGCATCCATCACAGAAAGTGTTTGCCACAGGGTAGGGTATGGCCAGTCTTTGCGAGCGAAGATTTGGGAAAGGTCATTAACCCTTCGAGCCTGCGCAGTGGATTTTTGAGGTGAGACACAGCGTGCGCTGAACTGAGCCCACCCTTTAATCCTGAGGTTCATCTGCCGGGGCCGAGCGAGCTTGGACAGTGGTAGTGAGGTCCTCTGGACGTAGGTTTGTTTAGAGTGACCTTCTCTTAGATGGATGGCCTTACAGGGCTGACGAGCTCCATCTGCCCGGGGGAGTCACTGCTGCGGCCCGTTTGCCACAACTGCTACTAAATTCTTACTTTGTGTATTGGTCTTTTCAGAAAGACCAAAGCCTTTCTGGTAGCTATGAAGAATTAATTACCTTGCCTACGCAAGACAGAGTTAAGTACACTTAGTAGACAATGTAGTTGTGTCCTATGCTATGTTCTGTCGATAAATGGAATACTCCAAACTCATAAATTATGTATATAGCATTCTGCAAAAAGAGGTGGTCACTGCAAATTCCTACCGTCTTGGAAGTGAAGCAGTACCACTTTCACAGCACTACACTGGCCTCTGTGTTCTGTCCTGGTCCACTGGCCTCTATGTTCTGTTCTGTCCTCCTCCTCCTCCATGAAGAGGCTCATGAGGTAAAATTTTATAATTGCATGTGAGGAGGAGCAAGGAATTACACAAATCAGTTGACCAAGCTTACTTTCAAATCAGTAAAACATGTATGCAATTGTCTCCGTTTAGCATTTTAAGACTTTTAGTGTAAAACAAAAAAGACTTTTGTATAAAACAAAAGACATAATTTCTGAGTTCAAAACAGTTTTTTTCAACCCAGGGAAAAAAATGTTAATTTTTAACTTACCAAATATGCAAGTAAAATTACGAGCATCTTCAGTTTATCATCTCCTTGTAATCCTTTGGCATCCATTTCTTACAATTAAACCTTTCTCCCTAGAAAAAATATAAAAAGGGAAAAAAAAGGAAAAATAATTATATTTACATTGTTTAAACTTAAATTGCAGAAGTCACAAGTCCATAATACTTCATGTCACTCAGCACATCAAAATATATACTGTCAATGCCATTAACATATTTCAGATGGCTCCCTGGAAGCTGCTAAACAACAAATATAGGCTTTAAAAATCATATTCCTTTTAAAGGTAAGACAATAAACACAAAGTCTCTATAGCTTTAATTCTCAAAAGAAGAGACTGCTATCAGTCTAGATTAGAGGACATTAACATTTGTAAATCTAACATCCCTAACATATCTTTCTTGCTTGTCCAGTCAAGTATGTGATCAACAGACAAAAATAAATTTCTTCAGATATGCCACATATAGAGCTGTTCATGAGAATGTTCCTTCTGTATTGCAATGTCCAGCAGAATGGGTTTGCCTAGTAACTAACAAAACCTCTTCTTACTTCATTCTGCAAGCCACTGGAGGCATACACAGGATCTGTTTCTACAACCTACTTAAAGGATATTACTTCTAAAGATGTGTTAACATGACCGTTTATGATCTGGTAGGCAAAGACTATTATAGAAGACATTTCAGACAGCATAACCGAATTATGTCCTGTCTCAGACAATTTTAATCATTATCTCAGAAAAGAAGAAAAAATGGATCATAAAGCCTTGTTTAATTATTTTTTAAGAAGCAGTAGTGAACAAACAATTACAAAAAAGGAAGTTATTTGAAACAATTATGGAAAGGAAGTTCTAGATCGGGATGTTTTGTTGGATTATTTAATCAACAAATTGCATCCCCACAATTATTAAGAATATTGCGCCAGGACAACAGAACATTTTTCCTCTGCTTACTTTCCTTTTGGTTATTGGATTATTTGTGTTAAAAGTCCAGTTTCTTACTTTTTGGTTTTGTCGGTAACCTGGAAATGCAACTGTTAATTTTAGTTCCGAAATCGAACAATAACAAGAAAAGAATTAATAAATCCACCTTACAAAACATGGTATTTGAATTGGATCCTAATATACCTAATATGACAGTTGTATAATATAATTGCTTTCAGCAACACGTGAAAATTAATGTTTAAAACATTTCTGGCCTTCTTCAGAGCCTAAGGACTGATGTTTAATTATGCTGTTTTAAAAGACAAAATAAGAAATTTTTATAATTTGAGAGTAGAGACTGACAAATGAAAGGACGAAACTCAAAACATGAGGAAAATACTATAGAAAAATATTAAGAACAGTTGCAAAATGCTTTACAACATTGAACTATTGCAATAATATGCTTCCAAATATATACAAACAGAATGAGCATAAACTACAATTAACACAAATTTCACATTTTACTGCATGAATACCCTAGTTAATAAATTCTAATCAATAAGAAGAAAGTAAACTTCAGTGGCATTATTGATATCTTTTAAGATAAGCTGTATTTTCAAGTGCAAAAAGAGCTAAAGTGTCTGAGGAAGAACAGAACAGGCAAAGAGATGTGTCAGACGGCACTCTATGGGAAAGCCAAGTTTACATTTTTATGGTTATTCTCACTCAGTGATGGTAATGGCCCATAGGCCAATGACAATTATCAGATTATATGCATGCCATCATGGGTAAAAAAAAAAGAAGACATTCTATCAAGTAATACAAATAAATACGTATATAGTATTCAACATAGGTTGCTTTTTTAAGTCTGAGAAAAAAAATAAGGCAAGAAACATGAAATAGAAAATCTCAGAATTAATTCTGAATGACAGAAACACAACAATTTCATCTAAAAAATACTGTAGAACAAGTAGAAAAATGAAAAATGAGAGTCAACAAACTTTAAAAGTTATTAAGTGCACAAGGTTGTCATGAGAAGTTGACAATGCTAATGCTGAAAAAAATTAGGTATATTAGGAACAAAACAATTTCTAGTAATAGCAAAGTCCAAACAGTGGACAGAGTAGCAGGAAAAATACTTTTAAGGGAACTCAGAAGCTTCAAGAAATGTTTCTCATCTATTTTTTGAAAGATACCAAATGGGTAAATACACACATCATATATTATATCTTCTGGCCAAAAAGTAACTGAGTATCTGCTAAGTAAAAAAAGATTAGATAAGAGACAAATTGTCAGACTTTGCACCTCAGTAACCTTGAAAAAAGTATCAAGAAAGTTTTAATCTTGATCATGTTCAATTTTGCTATTCATTCCCTTTGGAATGCTACAGAAATTCAAGAGGGGTAATGTCATGAAAAATTAAAACTAAGAATAGTAATACAATAAACAATTCTTTCCTGTATTACAGTAAAGCAGTCCTGTAAAACAAGCTTGACCTGATTCAGAGAAGACAAGACAGTAAAGTTAAAAGCCTAAAAGCTAAATGAAATAAACTGATTGAACATTAATTTAAAGAATCATGCTGAAATTAATGGGATTTGGGAGAAAAATCCACATTAACTTCTTGATTTCACATAGCAGCAGTGGAAAAAATAAATACTTCATATGCTTTGTTAATTGCTATAGGAGTTAAAACTTTACAGAAGTGTTAAGTGAAATAAAGCTGTAAATGTAACTGAGTAGCTTAGAATTGAACGTCAAGTGATTATTCCAAGTCATATCAATTTACAGTCATTATATTCCTTAGTAATAAGTAAATGAAATATGGTACAGTTCTAATGTACTTATGTAATTATGACCATCTATATAATACTATCAAAATTTCAAAAGTAGGATTCTTCATAAGGTTAAAAGTATGTTTTATTGTAAATGTCAATATTTTCTTTTGCTTCTGAAAACAGATGTGTGACATATCAAAAAGAAATTGAAGATTGTAATAACTGTATATTTTTATGTCAAGTTTCATATAGAATTGTCAATACAAACAATACTGGTGAGCTATACTGAGCCTAATGATCTAAAATATGGAGCTGCAACAAAATTTGAGAGGTCTGTTCCTTCTGAGCAGGTTACCTGAAGTATGGAAAACTAAAGAAAACTAAGAACAGCCCAAATAACTTCCCAGCAGATTAATTATTTCAAATAAAACTATATTAGCTTTGTGTAATAAAGGCATATTAATCCTATACCTCTTTTCCAATATGCAATAACCTGATGATTTAATATTGGTAAAAAAAAAATCAGTATAAAAACAATTTATTAAAATCAATATTGAAACAAAGCTAATTATGTACTTTCCTGTTTTTAATATTCCGCAGTCACAACCGGAATAAAAAACAAGTCCTTAACAGAAGGTAGTACGGAATCATGAGCAATATTAAAAATCTTATTGGTCACGCTGACAGCTTGTATTTCAATTTTGGAATTGCCATGTCTTTACAAGATGATCTTGTCACAGTATGTATCTCAAAGACTTTTAGAACACAGAAAGCACGTGGTACAGCATCCTGTACCAAAATACATTCTGTTGACTTAGGTGTGAAATTTTATTGCGCCTGTGAAGTATTTTCTATTTAAAATAAAATCTACTGCCTTTATAACACTCTTGCCAAATCCAACACCTTCAATCATCAGGAGTCCCACAACCCAGAGTAAATTTTCAAAATCAAGTGTTTTAGAACTGGCATCGACTATTATGGACTTCATAATAGTCGATTTATTAAGCTCAATTTTTTGACTGATCGTTAAGAGTTTGATGCGATCTTTTAGCTTTCGGTCTAGGATGTATCTTCTATAATCAACAAATATTCCAAAAGAAGCTTGCAGGTCTATGGACCTTAAACATCAGTGCACTTCAGTAGGTTTAGCACCAAAACATGTTCAAATAACTTCAGCAGACATGTATGAATGAATGCCTGTGGTATTGGACCATGCCATCATCATGCCCATTGCCACTGCTCCTACTAAAAAATCACCTAAGACTATATACTGATTATAACCTAAAAGAAAGAAATAAACCAGTGTACAAGAAATGATCACTGTTGAGAGCACAAAAAAATGTTTCTGTCGCTACAACATTTTCATAAAAATAATGCAAAGGTACATTAATAGTTAAGGCACATTGTATTGAAAGCAAGGCCCAAAGGAGCTATAACTGTGCCAGCCCCATGTTTCCTGTTTCTATCTCCAGTTTGGTCAGAAGTCCTGCTTAAAAAGCAGACACTGCAGCACTTTGCAATATGTTGCCACTGGGCAAATTTGTTCTCTCATGATATCAAGTGGCATTACACTGATGTCTGTTGGACACAAGCCATTCAACTCATATGCTTTCAAATAAGATCTAGAATAAGTTTGTGCCTCTAAAATATGTGTGAGCAAACAGAGGTTAAAGATTATTTATTCTTGTCCAGATACTGATATTTAAAATGCTTCAGTTATCTTCAATTTTATTAAAAGAAAGAAAACTGTGGACATAGTTTTTTGAGGTCAGTACATCATTCAAAATACATCTTATTAGGTTAAGAGTAATATGCTTGCTCCCTAGCAATACTAGGGAAAAGCAATCATCATTTGTAATGTACTGAACTCAGGAGAGAGAACTTGCATTAAGAAACATGATTGCATAATTTTAAGGTAGTGTGGGGCCTACTTCGCATATGTAAAAAGAGGGCAACATCAAACAATAAGTTAAGAATATGTAATAAATACATTGCAGAAGTGAGAACTTCGAGCCTTTCAGGGTTCCAGAATCTGCTGTCCTCCAAAATCTACTCTTATGTTTACTTGCTTGCCTGAGCAGTAGTCATCATTATATTTCAAAGTCCATGTCAGAAAAATATTTCTTCTTTCTCTCCAAAAAAATTAAAGTTCCACCATGAAAGACACACCACCTCAAGAATTAAAGCAGCATGATTAAATTATGGCTAACTAGCAGGTTTCTCACACATATAAGCATTGAAACTTTGAAGTTAACATCATCCATCTTCTAAGAGAAACTTTAGAAAGGGTAAAGCATCCCAACTTGAAATTCACTTTACTTTCCTAGGTCTTATAAGTTTCCTGTATTAGATTTGATACTCATACTTGACGACCACTTTTCATGCTCTCTATAACTCTGACAAGTTCTGGATACGAAAGTGGGATGAAAAACATAATCATCTTATCTTACCAACAGAGGTCTCTGCTATGCAACAATAGGTTCTCAGCTCCCTTCTAACCACCCTGTTTCCCACCTGCAGCTGTCAACTGCACGCAATAAAACGACAAGAAGTGGCAGGTGGCTTTAGCAGAGTCAGTGCCCCACAGACAAGAAAGAATGGAAAGTACTTACACCTTACACTGCTACAACGACAAAGAAAGGGAGCAAGTTAGGGACAAGAACTTCCACTACAGAACTACATATTTTTATTCTGTCTCATAGTTCTAGAACACCTTCCATTTACACTCTGCCCACAAACCTTGTACTCTTCCCCTTCGTGAAGTAAATGAGGTCTTGTCTGACCACATTTGCTCCAACTGCTTTGAGAAGGCCCATATGGGGCAAAAAACACCCTTACTGTCAGCTAAGGTTCATTCATCACATGAAATATCATGTTGAATAGATCTGTATTTTTCAGAAGCTGCCATACATGAAATTATACAACATTAGGCAGCTAAGAATTTATTTCTAATTTTGTAAAGACAGAGGTAGCAGATTAAACATCACCGGTGATCAAAAACATTTATATCTATTCTAGGGACTGAGGGAGAAGAAAAAAAAGAGATTTACACATAGCCAGAAATATTTGTGCTTTCTCTAAATACCATATGCTTCAATTTATGTTAGCTGAAGTTGATTTTACAGGAATAATGGTGACAAAACAGTTTATCATATATGTTCTTCAACATATCCAGATTATCGTTAATTAGAAATTAGAGTGAAATATTGTAACAAAGTTGCAGTGTGGTGACATTTTTTCTACACTTAAAGTTTTTAGAGGATCAGAACCAGTGATTCACACAAGAAGTCCCAATCTCACTGAAGCTGATCAGACTACTCCTACAAATAATGAACAATTCTGTGCTTCAGCATCAAAACTGTGATTAACAAAACTGTTGCTCCTTTTGTTTAATGCATCTCACCCACTTCAAGTTCTAGGAGACACTAGTTTGCTAGATGACACCTCAGTGTAGAGACACTTCTGTACTTAGATATGTGAATAAGTAATACAATAAGAACAATACATTCATATTTCAGTTATACCAAGATATAGTAATTTTTAGGAATCAATAATTATAAAGCATTGGTTTATAAAGCTGGTTAATACAGTAACTATTGCAATGGTGCAATGTCAATATATTACATTTATCCATCCACCCTTTAGCGGTTTTGGATGGCATGTTAAAAACCACAGACGTGAGCTACTTTCATTCACAGCATTCTCTTCTACTAGGATTGCAACTGCAAGTTGTGGAAACTGAGAAAAAGTAATGTACTGCATCCTTCACTGATATTTTAAGCATCTTACTACTGAACTAATAAAGAAGCTTACTTCTAGTTAAAAAAAATCCCCCCAAAACAACACACCAAAACCCCCCAAAAACAACCAACCTTCTTCTATGGTAAAAAGCTTCCAGGTGACATACCTAACTTGTTTTACATCTGATGGTGAAGGTGTGCTTGAAAGAGATTATACAGGAGTTAAGAAACCTACCTAGACATTGAATCAATTTGCCACTTACTCACTAAATGCTACTAGACCACTTTGTTGACTTGATAAAAGCATCCATCTAAAGCAATTGTAAACATAAAGGTGGTAAATAGGTATTAAGTATCGAGATTTTTCCTGAACATCAGGTAAAGCTTTCAGTCCAAGGTCAAATTAATGGAGACAGCCGTCAGCAAAGGAAGTCAAACAATCAAAGGCTTTTCACCAAACAGAACCGTAATTGGGGCTTTTCAAGCTCTTACCCGCCACAAGAAAAAGTTAGTAGCTCCTACTCCTTCAACTCCAGCTCCAAAATTGTTTGAAGCAAACAGCAGCTCATTTATGCAGCAGACACGAGAAGCGCTTGTGAACATGAAAGCACAGCTTTCAAGGGCTTTTTGTTCGCCGCACTCCGGGGCGTGGAGCGGCGACTCCAGAGCTGCCGAGAGCCGCGGAGCCCAGGGCCACCAGCTCTCCGTGGCTGCGCGGTGCCCGCGTGCCCACCAGCGGGGCAGAAGGGCCGGCGGGAGAGTAGGAGCCGTCTCGGGGGGGCAGGGACACAGCGGAACCCTCCTCCGCGGAACCCTCCTCCCCGCACCTCTCCTCCCCCGCACCCTGCGCTCTCCCCAGAGCTCACTCCCAGCATCTGCCCCGCCGCCCACGGGAAGGCAGCGCGAGCCGGTGCCAGGCGGGGCAGCGGGCGCCCAGCAGTGCCGGGACGCCCCTTGGGCTGTCGGGGGAAGCTGCGCGCCGCTGCTTGCCCCCGTGGCTGCCCCACTCTGGGGCGGAGGGGACCAGGCCCGCGCGGATCTCCTACGCACCCACCTGCCGGGCCGCTGGCCGCCCCGGCCAGCCGAGGAGCGCTCCCCGCTCCCGCTCCCTTCCGCGCCGGCTCTCACCCCGTCGCGCCGGCTCTCACCCCGTCGCCCCGGCAACGCCGCGCCGCTCCCGCCCCCGCCGCGGGGGCCGGGTCAGGTGACCGCGGGCAGCCAATCGCGCGCCCCCGGCCCACGTGCCGCGTGGCGAGGAGCTGCGCGCTCGCGGAGGGAGCCACGGGAAGGGGGAAAAAGGAGCAAAAAGGAGCAAAAAGGAGCAAAAAGGAGCAAAAAGGAGCAAAAAGGAGGGAGCAGTCGTGCGGGCGAGATGGCGGTGGCTGGGTGTTCGTGCTGGTAAGCGAGGGCGTGTGCCTTGTACCGGCGGTGCGAAGCCGGGGTGAATGACACATGAGGCGCTGGTGCCCTTTCTGCCCCACCAGGAGAGTGGGATAGCAGGGACTTGCTGCGCGCACCCCTGCCTGCTGAGGCTGCATAGGCTTTGGAAGCTGCAGCCCTGGTGTTGCTGATCTCCCTCAGTGGGAGTCCAGGCTTATCACAGAATCACAGAATGTGCCGAGTTGGAAGAGACCTACAAGGATCATCGAGTCCAACTCCTGTCCCTGCACAGGACCATCCCCAAGAGTCATACCATGTGCCCAAGAGCATAATCGAAATGCTTCTTGAACTCTTGTCAGGCTTGGTGCTGTGACCGCTTCCCTGGGGAGCCTGTTCCAGTGCCCAACCACCCTCTGGGTGAAAAACCTTTTTCTAATATCCAACCTAAGCCTCCCCTGACACAACCTCAGGCCATTCCTTTAGGTCCTGTCACTGGTCACCACGGAGAAGAGATCAGTGCCTGCCCCTCCTCTTCCCCTCACAAGGAAGTTGTAACTGCAATGAGGTCTACCTTCAGGCTGAACACACCAAGTGACCTCAGCCACTCCTCATACGGCTTTCCCTTAAGGCTCTTCACCATCTTCGTTGCCCTCCTTTGGACGCTCTCTGATGGCTTAATATCTTTCTTATACTGCAGAGACCGAAACTGCACACGATAGTCAAGGTGAGGCTGCACCAGTGCAGAGCAGAGCGGGAATGGCTGCTTAGCCCCTGGCTGCTGGGCTGTTTTAAATGGACTGGCCCTTTGACACCATTCAGAATGTGAATGTAGAATGAGTTGAACTCAATGAAGCCCTTTCCACCTCTCCCACCCAGAAGGCATGATGGAGGCTTTCTGACAACTCCTACAAACTCTCCTTTCTGCAAACTCTCCTTTTCAACGAACTTGAGTAGCTTTTTTTTCTGCTAGTTCAGAATCTGAAATATTTTTCCATTCTGCAGGTAACAAGTTATCCAGCTGTAAGCAGAGTGTCGATACCAAATGTGAGTGTCCATGGAGAAACGGAGAAATCCAGCCCTTCACAGGCAGCAAATTGTTCACAATCACTAGAAAGAGTGTACTTCTACTTACTGTGACACAAATTAGGAACTTTCCTGAAGTTCACCAATGCTCCAACATTGGTGAAACCAATCTTGGAGATCTTGGTGAAAGAACTGCCACTGCAGGGATTTCACATCATTAGTTTTACTTCTAATGAAAAGGTTAATGATCCACTTACTGTCTAGACAATTGTATGGACACAGAAGGAACTGAGTTAGGTTCTGAAGAGAATGAACAAATTCCTATACTTAGTGGTTAAGCATTTTCAAATAAACAGAATTTTTGGAGCTTCTCACAGGTAAAATTTTGAACATGGCCAGCCACAAGGACTTCTATAAAAACAAGGAGTGCTTATTGAAATACAGCAAAAGGTATGGAAAGAGATAAACGATTGTTGCAAAATTAGTAATTTTCAATTAAAAACCCCCAAACAACTCCAAGGGTACAAGGGTTTTCATGTAATTATCTTATAAATGGCCTTCAAAGAGGACTTTTGCTTCAGGACCTTTGCCAGCAGGAGCTCTGCAAGAGGCTGGAATTTCAGTGAGGAATGGCATACTGTGGCACAATAGCAGTGCATCTGTTGTGAATGGCAGCTGCTGCACAGCACTGAGCATTGTGCATGTCTCACTGTTTACAGACAACTGTTTTGTATGTTATCTGTTTTCTGGAGCCACCAGTGAAATGTATTGCGTGAGGTTTTCTTAGTAGAATCACGATGTATGTTTCAGATACTAGTTTTAAAGTAGTATAGTTAGACAAGTGTATTAAAATATCCCAGAGTTCTTAAAGTGTTGGCTAAACACCGAGGATTACCATATAAAGAAACATTAAGACTTCCTCATCAGACAGTGAGTTACTATGCTGATGAACCAAGAGCAACGTGTAGTCTGTAATACTGAAACTTAAACATTTAAGTCCTGGTTGTGGCATATAAAAATCTTTCCTCTAAATGTGAAATGGATGAGTTAATTCCATTCATCATTGCAAGATGTTGAAAATTGCAGGGTTTATTTTGTTTTAAATCATGATGCTTCTAAGGAAGTTGAAGAAGTGAGCTGTTAGAGGAACTAGTATAGAGATTCTCACTACAACAGAGAAAGCAGAAAAGAAATATTTGGAAAGTAGTTTCAGCTGACCCCTTTGATAAGACTAAGTTGCGTGACATATCTGATGTGGAAGCAGAAATTATACAGCAATAGGAAGTTGTTATCTCCATATCTCAAATGCTAACACAGTTCCCCCAGTCAACTGTGAGGCAGATCTACTCTTGTTATGACAGCTGTTGGAAACTGATGTCAGTATAGCTGTGCAATGTCTTTTGATAGTCTTAACTATTACAAACCTTAAAATATGTTTATGATGTTATCTAAGACACATTATTTGGAAATGGCTCTATTTCTAATCAGAAATTGCTCAAGTTATTTTAATAAATAAATTATAAACTTGCGAGTTTCCTAGTCAGATTTGCTTGAAAAAGCATTGTGAACTTTTTGTTTCCGAAGACTTAAGACTGAGGATTAATTAATGTTTATACAGCACTTTGTAAAAGCAAAGTCACAAGTGCCAAGAATTATTACTACTTAATCTTTAAAAATCAGATCAGTGACAGACTAAACTGTCAGAGAACTGCTGTTTAAAACAACAAAAATGCTGAAAATCCTCTTCTTCCCCCATACTTAAATATGTCCAAGTGTGCTTTCATTTCAACCTCTCTTACATAAAGACAAGCAAAGATACTTTTCAGTTTAAATGGGTTAACGCCCATCTTTGTTTAAATACGTGAGGATATTACCTAAAATCCTAGGGACATTTTACAAAATGAAAAAATTATTTGTTTCTGAAATTCATTTCCAGGGCCCAAATGTTGCAAATATTTTTATATGCAAATCCTACTCAGCAGTGTAATATATCTGATTAACCAGTGCTACTTCTGCGCACAACCTTACCTATTTGTGTGATGGGTCAGATCCTTGTAGTGATAGTTAATTTGTATTAGACTTGCATAGCTATTTTGACTTCTGAGAAAAAAGAATCTTTACATAATTTTTTAAAATTTGCTCCTCTTTCTACTTTACACCAAACAGAGGTAAGGTTTAGAAACAATTTTCCTCAAGAAATAATGTACATATTGGAAAACAAGCAACAAGCAAGAGAAGACTGGAAAAGTAGAGAAGCTCATCAGTGAAATATAGAATTAATGGATAAAGTCATCTTTTCAGGGTTACAGAAACATGTTTTAGTGCATCATTATTATTTAGGGAGAATTACTGCATTTTGCTTTGGCTATACCTTAAATGATATTCTTCCTTAACAGCCATACACATATTATTCATGTGATGCTAATTACTTTCCTTATAACCTAATTGACTTGTTAAGTAAGAGTATGAATTAATTGGTGGCATTGAAAACTAAATGATACCAAGTCAGGCCTAGTTAATCTGTGTCTGGCTTATTATCTCTTGATATTTAGTAAATTTAAAATTTATATATACAAATTTATTTAGAAAAAAACAAATTTCACAGACTGACTAATGAAAGCTGTTTACATTTATCTGGAAGTCTTGATAACTTGATCTTACTCAGATGCAAGCAGACTGTTAAAATTTGGGGTTGCATGTTACCATGGTGCATACTGAAATATGAACATCTTGAGGGTCCTATGGACTGATAAACCTCTCAAAGAATAGTTTTCAAACAATGCTTAGCACCTATCAGTTATGCCTAATTTTAGTTGCAAGTTGTTAATAAACAAGTGTAGTTAAGATTTATGTACACTTAAATTTAGACTCAAGAATATATGTCAGTATTTCAGAAGATCTCACTAGCCACCATTAAGACTAGATCTTCAAAGAGCTCAGTGTCTGGAATGTTAAACTTCTTTGCAAGTCTGGTCCCAGTTATGGGTTCTAAGTTCTTCTGAAAATCTAAATTATATTTAAATACCTACAGAAGAAACTTGAGTCTTATTTTAACAGTCTGACTCCAGCTGCAGGCACAGAACACTCATGGATTTGGCCCAAATTCACACCCTTTAAAACTACAAATGTATAGTGAATAATCCTAAATCTTCTAATGATTGTTCCTTTATAATCAATTTCTGGAGTACATATCTTAAAATTTCTTAAACACAGTACATTTTCATAAATATGAATTTGAGGAAGAGAATACAAAACACCATGAGTGGAAATCGCATCACTAAACTGCATCAAAACTTTTATGAAGTTCAGTAAAACCAGGTGTTTTCTCTAGACAAACCCAAGATTTCTTTTAATATATTTATTAAAATGCCTTAGAGGAAATCCCTATCATCAGGTTAAAATGTTGCTTTTATTTTCAAGATTTCTTTTCATATGGTACAGTTGAACTATCATCTCTTCAAAAATAAAACTATTTCCTTTTGTGTATAAGGATGTTATGTTTATAAATTTATTTCTAGTAAGTTGTGGAAGCTGAGACTTTTTTTTCCTCTCAAGTATGAAACTATTAGGCTTAAAAGTGTTGCTTGAAGAAGTCACATTTTAATAAGTGCACTGAGAGCAAACAAAGTATTACAGTGTGTAGGAAATATGGTTGGTCTTTCCTTAGAAAATAAATACACCCCCTAGACATGTAATACTTGTATTCAAATATAAAATTACAAAACTATAGACAGTAAGAATGAGCAGTGTACAGCAAAATCTTATGTACCCCCAAAGCACTGAAAATTTTTTTTGATTTTGCTTCAGTTTTCAGTTGTCTATGTATTCTAGATAGTCCATTCTCAATATAGTTCTGTCTAAGAGTTGCAAATAAAATGCCACATAAATTATATAACATTTTTTGACCTTTGTACACAGAATGATGTGCAGTATTATTGATTACGTGAAGTTTATATTTTTTTTAAATCTTGCAACACAGAACTGCAAAAAAAAATACAAAATCCAGTACCTGTTATCTGATGAAGTTTTCCAGTGCCAGACTTTCTGTAGCTTAATTTCACACTGCCGGAGCTTCTGTATTAAATGCTTTTACCTCCTTAAAAAAAAAAAAAAAAAAAAAAAAAAATAAAAAAAAAATGGTATGTCAGCACAAGCCCAGACGAAACTCCAAATCCGGGAAAATAAAATTAACCATGCAGATCAAAGGCAGACGAGCACTGAGACCAAATGCCTGTAATCTGATCAGTGATCAGTTGCCGTACATCAAAGGCAGTGCTTCGGCGAAGAAAAAGAGCTGTTTTTCCAGCAGGTAGTTGCACTTTTAAATGCTGCCTTTCAGTACTCTGCACTAGCTCTTTTCCCCCTTTCCTTGCTTGTGCTGAGAGAATGCACACGGTTCTGAAATGCTTGGGGTTGAGTGGCTAGATCTGTAGCTTTTGAGTTCCCAAGCTGTGTTGTGGATTGTGTGTTGGAAGCTTTCCCTAGTGCCAGCGGGTTCCGCTTTATCCCTTTCATCTCGCTGAGCTGCAGATCCCATGACATCATTCAATGCTGTGGGACTGGTTAGAGAGCTGTAATACAGCCTGTGGGGGAATGCAGCTAAAGAGCAGCAAGAGTTTGCATGATTTCTAATCAGGTTAGTCCATTGTAACAAACCCAAGGCTCACTTCAAAGTCTACGGTACATTAAAGTTTCCTCCCAAGAAGAGAGAATAATGCAGCTATAAGGTTTTCTTAAAAAGACGCTTTTTAATTTTGTCAGCAAAAGAAATTTAAATTTTTCCATAAAGTGCTGAAACTCAGACATGCAGGTCGGTTTGCTAGGCAGCTGTAAGACACGACTTTTGTTTGTCTCTTTATTGAGGTTTGGAGCAGGGGAAATGGTGTATTTTCTGCACCGGAATCGGTTTTTTGCACTGGCAAAACCAAGCACAATAGAGCATGCTCTTAGTCCCTGGTTCATATCCTCCCTGCTGCTTACTGTGTGGCCTTTTGCAAATAATTTTTTTTGAGCCTGATTCATCTGTGGCTCATGATTCCTTTACGTAAATGAGCTGTAAAGCTGCCATAAGTAACTCACAGGAGTGTAAAGGCATTTTTTAGCTAGAGTAGATTTGAAGTGGCCACCATTGTACTGTCAGCAGGGGGATGTTTTGGAGGGCATGAAAGTATATTGACAGACATTTCTCTGTGCTGCTGCAGCTCACAGTCCTTCATAGTCCCGAGGATTGCTGGAGGGTCCTCTGTGGTCCTGGAAAGCAGAGGAATCCTCAAGGCTGCCATAACTTGCTCTCTTGCAGTGCAGAAGAAAGGCAGAAGAAATGCACAACTGATTTTCATTTTCTGTGATCTGAGACGAAGCTAGCTTTTGGCACAGAGATTAATTCAGCCCTCTGAACTTCAACTGTTAATAAAACATACAAATATCAAGCAGGACGGCTTTTAGGATAATCAGCCATATTGAAGATGTCACTGAAGTTCTCGTCAACATATACCCCATACTTTGAGTATACCACATGTGCAGATGAAAGTGATACAAGCCTGTCAACTGCTAGACTCCTGCAAATATTTGCACGCTGAGTAATCGAGAATTCATTTGAAAGGCTAAAGTAAAAAGAGGCACTATGCTAGACACAGTTGCCTTAAGCATTAAAACAAAAGCAAACAATCAGCGCATAATGGTTACTGGATAATCGAGTGCGGGAGCGATAAAGCGTCCTGCAGAGATCCGTCGTTGTGGTCCCTGTGTGTGGGCTGTAGCCTCCTCCCCCTCCGTGTGTGTCTCCCGCTCCTTGCCCCGTGCAGTCCGGGCGCTGCCCGCTGCCCCCGCCGCGGGCGCCGCTCTGGGATGATGCTCCCGCGGCTCTCGGTAGGTTAGGGAGCCTTCTGCTGGTGGGATGGCGCACTGTGGGCAGCACCAGGCCAGCAAGGAGCGCTTTGCTTTCCAGTGATAGTAATGAACATTTCCAGAAAGGTTTGAGAACCTTACAAAGGGTGCTATAGAATGTAATTTTATTGCTAGCTGGACACAGTGTAAATGTTGTTTTGAATCACCTATCCAGACGAGCCTTTGGGGGATGTTCTGGTAATTGAGATGGAGAAAAGATGTTGCAGGTACAAAAGAGGGTGGGACAGGTAATGAATCTGACTTTCAGGTATACACTGCTTGAAAAAAAAAAGTAAACAAACCATAAATTTCTCTCTTTCTCTGATTTCCACTTCCATATATTATAAATAAAAGAAAATTATCCAGGCTGCTTACTTCTATTTTAACATTATTTTGTGCTCTTCTGACGTACGACTTCCCTCTATCACCAGAAAGTTTTTTCATAAGAGTGCATTTGTAGTTTTCATGGTAAAACTGGAAATGCTTATATTGAAATAAAATTTATGGGTGAGCTGTACAGAACTAAAATAACCCATTTCATTTCAAAAGTGCCTTAAGAACAATACTGTTCACAGAAAACATCTTTTAGTTCTTCAGATTTTAAGCAAAAGCAAGTCCTGATGGTCTATTAAAGGTCTTTGATCTTTCTTTTGTACATATGAAAAAAGAAGTAAGGTTAATTATTGCCAATTTAACCTTCTAAAGTTTAAGCATTACATTTTGCATTTATGACACTACTTTTCACTGTGGAGCCTGTCAGCCTGAACTATCTGCTATTTCCTATTCTGTGGCTTCCTCACAACTTGGCCAGATGTGTGTAATAATAACAACAGTTGTCGATATAGTTCAATATTTTTCCAAAGGCTCATAATCATTTTTTCTCCTTACATAAAATGAGGATAATATTGTGATTTGTATAAGGCACAGGACAGACTAGTACCAGAGCAGTAACAGAACCAATCTAATGTGACACTTCACTTTTACACCTGATCATCAGCTCATGCTTCCTCTTGTAGTCACTAACCCAGCAAGGCCTGATTATAATCACTGAAATTACTGGAGTGGGATCTGATCTGAAATTACTGAAATTGGGGACCCAGATTTTACTCACTGTCTAAGTATCTAAAAGCTCTCCTAGAAGATGTAATTCCTGTGTGAAACCAGAGACAGGTCTCTAAAGTCCTGCAGAGGGAGATGCTGTCTTCCTAATTAATTGCTTAAATTTTTCTAAACTTAGACTTAAATTTCCTTGAGAAACATTTAGTGGGTTTACCATTCTCTTTTTACTAAGTGAGGACCTGAAGCTTTTAAGGAGGTCACTTCATTGTTCTCTTAAAGTTTGGGCTAGATTAGACAAGGCTACTAAGTTAGACAGGTTAGATCCCACTTTAGGAATTTTTAGAGAAATAGAACAAAGTCCAGGGCTGCTATTCATACCCAAAGTGCTTTATTGGGTCGAAGCCATAAAAGACTGTCAGCTGACAGACATGAGAACTTTCTGGAGATGTTTCTTAAATGTAACAAAATCTTGAGAAAAAATTCTTTGTGTAAGAAACAATCAAACCAAACAAAGGGGTTTGTACCCCTGCCCCATGTTTAACATAGTTAATATTCATGCTGTGCCTCATATACTTGTATCTTATGCATCCAATGATTTATCATGTTGCTGCACCACTCCACTGCACCTCTTCCCTTTGCTTTACTGTAGTATTGTGTTAGGTTTGTGTGGCCAAGTTTTGGTAGTAGAGGGCTACAGGGGTGGCTTCAGGAAGAAGCTTCTAGAAGCTTCCTCCATGTCCAGCAGAGCCAGTGCCAGCTGACTCCTGGACAGACCCACCACTGGCCAAGGCCGAGACAATCAGGATGATAGTAACACCTCTGTGCTAACATATTTAAGAAGGAAAAAAGTTATTGTGCAGCTGAAATTGCAGCCAGAGAGGAGCAGTGAGAGTAACAACTATGTAAACACCAAGGCCAGTGGAGAAAGAAAGAGAGGAGGCACTCGGGGCACCGGAGCTGAGATTCCCCTGCAGCCCATGGTGAAGACCATGGTGAAGCAGGCATAGGCCTGCAGCCCATGGAGGACCACAGGGATACAGAGATTCAAGTGCAGCCTGTGAAGGATCCCACACTGGAGCAGGTGGATGCCTGAGAGAGAACTGTGAACCTGTGAGAAACCCATGCTGGAGCAGGGTTCTGGCAGAGACCTGCAAACCTGTGAAGAGTGGAGCCAACACTGGAGCAGGTTTGCTGGTAGGACTTATGACCCTCTAGTGGACCAATGTTGGAGCAACCTGTGCCTGAAGGACTGCACCCTGTGGACAAGTAACCACGTCGCAGCTGTTTATGGAGAACTGTTGCCTGTGGGATGGACTCACACTGGAGAAATTCATGGAGGACTGTATTCTGTGGGAGGGACCCCATGCTGGAGCAGGGGAAAGACTCTTTTCCTGGAGCAGTGGCAGGAATAACCTGTGATGAACTGACCATAACCCCCACTCCCTGTCTCCCTGTGCTACTTGTGGGGGAGGAGGTAGAGCTTGGAAGGGAGAAAAAGGTGGGGGTAAGGTATTTTTCAGATTTATTTTACTTCTCATTATTCTGCTCTGATTTGTTTTAATAATAAATTCAGTTAATATCCCCAATTCGAGTCTGTTTTGCCCATGACGGTATTTGATGACTGCTCTCCCCTGGGCCTTAGCTCAACTCATAAACTCTTAGTTATATTTTCTCTCCCCTGTCCAGTTGCAGAGGGGACTAAAAGAGTGGCTTTGACGGATGCCTGATTTCCAGCCAGGGTCAACCCACAAAGTACATAGGAGCTCCAACATTTGCTCAGAGAAGAGGTCAGGAATCATCACAGGAAAAGCAGTGCCATCATTATAGCCCACTCACTGGCCATGCAAACACCATTTGTACTAACTGCAGCCTTTCTAAGTGTGGCATAAATGCTGGATATCCTGTTACGAATATCACACCAGCAGTGTTGGTGCAGTTGTAAGCTTTCATCATGCACATCTACTGGGGCAGCTGTCTCCTGATGATAAGTGGTGAGCTGCTGGTTTATGGAGGTGGAAGACAATTTTCAGAACCTTTTGTGGCAGGTCAGCACTGTCTCTGAAGCATTGCTTGTCTATCTAGGTCCCAGTTGATGTCAGAAGTGCTGATCATCACTCTCCTAAAGTACTAGGGGGTTATTGTTCCACGAAGCTAGTCAGTCCTGTGGTCAGGAGAGGTGCTTTAGAATACCCAAATCCCACCTCCTGCATTATCTGCATTGCCATCCTGATAACAGCTAACAACCTGTTTCTGCCGTATCACATGGGTGTTGTTAGTTCCAGGTATTGCTGATACCTACTACCACTCCTTGCTACAGCGCTTGCAATCTCCTTGAGAGCTGTAAGGTTTGTTAAGAACTTCAGATACAGCACCTTTAGGCAGAAAAATCAAGACCCTTAGGCATTTCCTGAAAGACTGGCTCACAGTTATCACAGAGTATGTTGTCAGACTAACCATAATCTGCAACACTCTGCACAGTCATTGCAGAGCAGCTTGTTCTAGTTAATGCTACCTTTGAATGTAATTCCATTAGTTTTTTACTTTCAGGGAGAAAAAACCTGTGTGCCATTTATGTGTTCTGCAATGGCAGGTCTCTGACCTCACGACTTGGGAGGAGAAAACACCTTTGATTTGCCTGTCTTTGGTCCTGAATTTTTACTGTTGTTTGCCTGTGGGTTTTTTCCCCCATGGGTCTTCATAGGAGACAGCTTTGACTTGTTCCTCTGTGAGTACCATAAGATCCCAGCAAAATGGAGATTTTTGGTTCTTGGCTCACCAGGCGGATCACTATAAGGGAAGCCTCAAGGGCATTGCCTCATCTAGATAATGTGGAAGGTTGGGAACTTGCTTTGAGGTTGTCCTCAAGGATAATGTAGATGCACCCTGTAGGAAGTAATTTACCTGTGATTGGGAGTCAGAAGTTGTGGTTTTATTCCTGGTTCTATTACATGGCTATGACTGGAGGCAAGTTACTTTTTCTCACTGTGTTAGATCCTCAGCTGTGTAAGTTATAGATAAAATTAAATCAAAGGAGCAGTGTCAGTTTATGCTATATGGCCATCCAGTTCCCCCCAGTATATTTTCCTATCCCTTTTAAAATAATGTAAAGATAATTATTTGTAATACCATACCTGAGATAATGCAAAACAATTCTACATGAATTCCAAACCAAAATAATATGGTTCTGAAACTTCAAAAGTGTCTATATTTAAAGTGTTCTTGAAGATTAATAAGAATAACAAGCATCCCTAGGGCAATAGTGTGCTTCTCACTTACTGTGCACTGAAGTTTCACAGCCCTTAGCTGTCCTTACACACATCCAAGAAGTGAATCAACAGTGTAGGTATTGTGTCTTTGTAATTGTTCTTTATTGTTTCATTAGATGAAAACATAAAGTTTCTTCCCTCTTCTACACAGAGTTTTTCACTGGAACTGAAATGGTCCATTTTATTTTCTACCTGTTAGGGTGGGTGAAGCTGTGCACCAGCATGCAAGCTTTAATAACCTAGCATTTTTTCCAGAGGTGCTGATGGAATTGTGTCCATGAATTGATTTCCCCCAAGGATGTTGAAGCTTGATTAGCAATATTGTTCATGTAGCTGGAACAGGAGATTCGGTAGACTCATGATTTTGTAATTTTGTATTTCAAAAAACAATGGATTATCCAACTTTTAAAGCATGCTACGGTTTCATCCAAGTTATGCCACATTCTGCAAAAATAGAGTATAAAACCCCCAACACTCCAAATCCAAGTTTAACTGTTCTATAGAAGATGCAAAGAAAGCAGACTAAATGGGAAGAAAAGAAATGGAGAAACAAATCTGAGATGTGCAATTTACTGATCCACAGTAGAGATCATAGCTGGCCAAGTGCCTAGTTGTTATGAAAACACATGTTTAGAAGTGTTCCCTTAAGGAAACCCCAGAAAACAATTTCTAAAAGATCATGAAGTTAGTTGCAACTAAAAAGAATGTTCTTATTTAAATGTTGTTTATAAACACATATGTGTGATGATAGAGACACTGCAATCACATGATCACATTGTCTCCAAGCATTTGCTCAGTTTTGTCCTTTAATTTTACTTTGTAATTCAGAATTTTCCCAGTTTAAATGAAACAGTCAGTCTGTTTTTGTACCACTTCTCCCTTCCTCTTCCTTTTGTCTGCCAATCTTAAGCAGAATTAAACCTCTTTCCCAATCTTTATTTTCCCCACAAGTAATCGAGAACAAACTAAGAACAAGTTTATTTACTTTTTTTTGTAAGTGCCTCATTTGAAATTGTCTTTTAAAATACTATTTTATACCAGAGCTTTGATTCAGTGACCTATTGGGTTAAGGCATGAACCTGGAAAAATGTAGCAGTCAAGATCCTCAGATAATACTTTTAGTTTCCTGTGAATTATATGAGTACAGACCTTAATGATACAATCCTATTTTCCTTGATTTGTCATTACTTTGGCATCTGGGAGCTCACTTCAGTACATCAAATGAAAAATCCAATACTACCTATATCAAATCCTATATTCCGAAGTACACATACTGCAAACACAAATCCAAGTTTCTGTGCTAAGCAATTTAAGTTCCTGATGACTGCAAACTGTATACACTTACTCCCTCTGCAGTCAAGATCCTAAGAACTTAATCTTAGTCACTCAAAAGTGATAATCATATTGAAAAAATGCAAAAGGGGTAGAGAGTTGAGGTTTTTTTAATTCCATCCCTATAGCAAAGCGCTTATGTGTCCATATATTTAAGGAGGAGACAGTCAAAAGGAGTTTAATACATGCATATTTCTGAACTGAGGCCTAACCTGTGTGTTATTTTTGGATATTCAGACACAAAAAACCTTTCCTCAGTAACTGACTTTTAGAGCAGCATTAGTATAATTTTTGGATGAGTTTTGCCTCCTGGAGAAAAGGAGGTTTATTTGAAGAAATTAAATACAAAAAGATATACACATGGTCACCACTCTTAAATAGGTAGCTTTGATAAATAGCACTATCATTAAGAAGACATCTGAACAGAATCAATGTCTCAGAAGAAATAGTAACTAAATCTAATCCTTAAACAATTGTCTGCAGTCCCAGTTGCAACACATCATTTTTTTCCCACATATTATACTTTGAAAGAGTTGATAGATTTGCTTTTTTTATTTTGTTACCTGGTTATAGATGGTAAACTATACTTTTCCTGTATGAAGTATTCACAGCTTTGTCCTACTGTCCTTAAGCAGTCTTCCATATTAGATATAGCCATAAAAATGCCAAAGGAATAAGGAAAAATATAAACAAAAGAGCATAAGTTTATAAAAGGAAGCAGGCTCAGCTGATACTTACTGCCAAATTTTTAAAAGCAGATGTTCTTTCTGATGTTCATCTGTTTTTAGTCTGGAGTTCTGTATCTAGTTTGATGCACAATTCCTAGCACATGATTTTCAAAGCTTTCATATATTTTCCCTAGATACATTTTTGCACTTTTCCTCACCTTAAAACTCTTTATGCTTTTCTAAAAAAAAGCAATGAGCTATGAAAAAAGTAGTAGAAAACAATGGAAAAAACAAGATACTAGAAAGACTAAGTGAAGATGACTCAGGAAAAGCAATCATATAATAAGTTCTAATAATATCTTCAAAGTAATATTATAAGTGATGACAGGGCAGATTTAAGATTTGGTTGGAAAGGGTTATGAAAGTACAACAGATTTTTTTAATCAGGAAAATACCGCGACATCAGTTTGTTTTAGGAAAGGTAATAATAAAAATCAGTCAAGGTTGGTGACTGTCGCCTAATGCATATTAATTCCTTATTGAATTTTCACAGAAAAGTAATTTCTTAGAAACCTGTTTATTCTGTGGGACATGCCCTTGAATGAAAAGTGTTGTGTTCCTTGATTTATTTTTGAATTATATGCTTGGATCTCTCAAAATATTGAGCTATAGAAATTTGGCTCCATTATTTATATGATATATTCTAGCTTTGGACCTATTCTATGTGCTCTGGTATTAAAGACATACTTTTATCAAGGAGTGAACTGAATTTTATAGAATGGCCAAAACCATCAGCAACATGATAATGCCTATTGTTCTGCAACTTAACATTATGCTGTATGAAGCAATTTCTCCTTTTTTTTTATTCTAGCCCTCCTGACTTGTTTTATTTGATACCCACAAGTTCTTGTAATGAAATAAATAGAGAAAATTTGTTCTATATGAATATTTGGGATTTTGTTTTAAGTTTTTAATAATATTTACCTTTTCTCCCTAGAAAATACTATTATGAGACTACTATCTCATTTGAAACTTAGTATTAATACCTAGCAACTGAAGGGATCCACAATCTATGAGATATTGGATCACCGGTCTTTCTACAAGATCACAGCAAGTGTCTAGACTAAGCCCTATGCCCTGTTGGGCTCCTCCTGTAAGCAGGAACTGTGTGAAGATGCGGTTTACAAGAAGCTGCAGAATGGGAATAGATCTATAGGGTAATGGTGATATACTGAGATCACCATCATCAATAGCAAGTGTTTTCAGAAATTTCAGGTGCTGCTGCTCTGGCAGTGTAACAGTTTGCAGCAATCACAACACAGATCTTGTGTTCTGTTCCTCCTAAACCTGCAGCATCTGGCCCTACACTGCCCCTTTCTCCTGCAGCCCAGAATAGATGTTACTTGCACAGCCTCCCTTCTCCAGCAGAAGAAGGAGCAGAAGCTTGAAACTCTCTGCGTTCTCACATCCTTTTCTCTTGTTCTTTGAAACATCTGCTTCTCAGAGCAGACTGGAGTACTCAGTAGGGAATCTGTATGTCCTAGAAGGGAAGAGGATGACAAAATATGGTCCTGTGAGACAGCAGAGCTAAAGAAGGAGATCTCCTGCTTCTGAGAACCAGTTTGTTTTGCATCATCCACTGTCAGAAGTTATTTTCAGTCATACAGTCAATCATAGAATAACAGGTTAGAGGGAACCTCAGGGATCATCTGGTCCAACCTTTCTTGGTAAAAGCATGGCCTAGACAAGATGGCTCAGCACCCTGTCCAGCCAAATCATAAGTGTCCAACACCGGGGAATCTACCCACTTCCCTGGAGATACTATTCCAGTGGATCATTGTTCTCATCAAGAAAAATGTTCTTATGTCCAATTGGAATCTCTCTAGGGTTTATTTGTACCCATTACCTCTCATCTTTTTTATGTAACTTCTTCTAAAAAGAGAGTCTCTATCTTTTTTGTAGCCACTCTTTAAATATTGGAACATGACAATAAGGTCTCACCTAAGCATTCTTTTCTCAAGGCCGAACAAACCCAGTTCTCTCGGCCTTTCCTCACATGGCAGGTTTCTCAGTCCTTGGTTCATATTTGTGCCCCTTCTCCAGCCTACCCACATCATTTTTTGCATAGTGGGGACCAAACTGAACACAGTACTTCAGAAGAAGAGGTCCTGGATCCTCCATGATACAAAAGTGAGTGCTCTGGAATGTTACTGACTGTTTCTGAAATAGATTTTAATAAGACTTTGACTTATGACTTTGTGATACTTATTTGGTACTAGTATCACTGAAAGGTTCAAAAAGTATCATTCATCTCTACTACAGGAAAAATATATATAAAAATATCTCTGAGAATGGTTTGCTCTTTTTTCTACTTATCTGTGCTGTATGTATTTACTTAAAGTGAATAAAAACTTGTTATTTCATCAGCTTCTATATGTGTGTCTCCAATATTTGTTCAGATAAGGCAAACAGAATAATTCAAACCAGCTGAAATTATCTGCTCTGTACAGCTATACTGTACCCACGTTCTGGTAAACTGTAGCTACACTGGCTTCTGCAACTCTGGTTAGGCACTGGGCTTCCTGGAGTGGTATCTTTTGTGCCAAACAAAATTGTGCCAGTATTCAAATTTCTTCAGAGAGTATAATGGAAGAATCTGTTTGACCTTCCCTTTCACATACTGGAAAGTGTTTGTAACACGCCAACAACTTAAATTCAGTAAAGCACATAAGGCTATGCCTAGTCTTACTTCACTCCATGACCTGGGTTACAGCCATTGCCCAAGAGCAGCACTTTCTTGCAGTGTCTCCTTCTGCAGGAGGCAGAAAGGCCACCAGTGTCAAGAGCTTTGGCTTCCCCTCTGGAGGATTCAATGAGGGGCTGATGGAAGAATATGCAGATTTGTGTATGAACTTGGCATTATATTGACACCAGGTGCTGCTTTTAATAGCTATGTAGTCTTCTGTGCTGAACAGGAACTGGAAGCAGGTTTGCTGATACTGACTTGTCAGGCTGTATGCAAGCTGCCATCAGTTCTGACCTGCTGAATAGGGCTGTCAAGAACTACCTGGAGATACTCTGGTTGGAGAAGGAAAATCTCTGTTGCTGGGCATTTGTGAGGCAATTATTCCTGTGATTTATCCAACCCACATGAGCAATGTCAATGAACAAACACCTGACTGGGATAAGGGAACAGTTAAACCAATCCATTTTATATGTGTCCTCTTTGTTTCCCTTCCTAGCTCTACTTGGTAAATATACATAAATAATTTGAAAATAAAGAATAGGTATTTTTTCATTTTATACCTCTTCATCAGCCACAGAGAAAAGAATGAACAAGCACTGGTAAGGAGGCAAGCATAAGACATCTGATATCTCTGAGACTCATATATCTAAGGGACAAGAGGGGGTGTGTCTCACTACCTCCAAATAAATGTGCAAGACAACTGTTCATTGTTAATTCAGAGAGCCCAACCTATTTTCTAGTGCCCTGCATCACAAAGCTGTATGCTGTACCTGGTGGAAGACCTAATTTCTCAAAGACTAGTGGCATGATGGTGTTACAATTTTGGCTGATAGAAAACAAGGGGCTTTTGTTCTGTAAACCTGTCTGAACAGTGAAGTGTCCAGTACTGTTCATGCTATTCATGCTGTCAGGAAAGAACTTCAGCCAGCAGTGGGTTCAGGATATACTTGATAATAGGTGTGGCTTCAAGAACCCTCAGAACACCACTACTATCTGGAAATATCAAATATTAGTCATTTGAGGGACTGTGGTATGATTTCAAATAAACTTATTTTCTAGACTCTTATTTTCATGGGAGTGTGCAGACACAGGCCAAAGACCATTATATAAAGAGTTTATTTTCATGGAAGCTATCTTTTCCTGATGATGACCCTCACATTATTTTAAGAATGAAAGCCAGTGGAAGATGCTAAATCTCTGGAGAAGATTTCTGGCATGGAGGAAGTCAATGGGCTGAATGGCAGGTGAACACAGTTGAAAAAGTGTTGAAATGTGCATGAAGATGATGATAACCAGCAGTTAAGAGTTATGCTGTGGTATTTATGAAAATGCACAGAGATTTACAGATTAGTGCTACATTTTCATGCAAAACTTGTAGCAGAGCAACCCTGAAAAGTACAGGACTTTGCATAGTGCTACAGTTACTCAAAGAGAGAATTACAAATAGCAAGTGCTATAATAAAGACCCTATCTTTTGCAGCTTAAAATGAAAGGTTCTGATGTTTTAAGAACCCCTTAGAATCCTTAGTGCGGTAAATAGCAGTGTATGTTACTGGTACTATGCTGGATTTATTGCAACATTTTCACTCTGTGTTGAAAGCCTATCTTTTAGCCAACTGCGGAAAAGTTACTTAATTTTCAGCAGTTTGGGGCTGTACTAACATGTTTTGTAGATTAGCTCTGCATACCTGTTGTTCCTTCAGCCCTGCTAGTTCTGCCCAGTCAAAGCTCACTGTTGCCTGGCCAAGACCACATTAAGATTTTGTGGAGGTGTTGGTTCCTTTGCTGAAAAACAGCTTGCCTGGATATTATGTGCTTCTTGATTCTTTCTGCCTTATGCATAGGGAGCAACATGTTATACTGCTTTGAATTGGACTAAATCAGCATAAATAATTGTACTATTTACTGAATCTTTAATTCTTTGAGAATCATGTTAATGCTATATGTCTTGCCATTTAGATATTCACAGTTTTCACGTGCCTCTTCCTCGGCATACACGCTTGAAAATAGGAATGTGTGTTGGAAGACTGTATAGAAGAAAGAGAGTATAAACTTAATGTTTGGGAACCGGTAATCTCTCTGGTTTAAAAGGCTTTGATATCTACCTTTTAATTAAGGATCTGCCAACCGCAATTTTCATCCCTATTTCACAAGAAATATAGTTCTGTTCAAAGCTTTTTTTTTAATGGCATGATATGGTTACCCCAACTACTTTTAGAGCTAGGCTCTTTCTCTTCATGCTGAAACCATATAGATATTTATGTTGAAATAAGAGATATTGTGGATATGATTCACATTTGTCTGTCATTATGGCTATTTCGTCTTCATCTAGTGTGAATAGTATTTTGTATTTCCAATAAGTGATTTAACTTAACCACTGCCTTCCACAGAAGCTCAGAGTTAAACTCTAAATGTTATTTACTTCCCTTTAATTATAAAAATAAATCAGGTTAGTTTGTAATTAAAGATAATTATAATGTTGTTTGATACCTTGTGGGAAGAAGTTTGAATATTCCATAACCAAGGAGTTCTAGAAAGGAGGGCAAAAAAAACCAGCAGAAGATTTTTTTCCCCCTTTCTCTCCTGGAATGGGGAAAAAAGATAATAACCCCCAACAAATTTGATATGTAAATAAAATGCAGGAAGATGGTAGCAGGTGAAAATCCACTGGGTGCAAGAGAAGAGAGTTAGCACTGAAAAACACACACATGAGCTCACACAAATTTTGAGGCTCACCTTCAAGAAGCCACCACTCCCTCCTAACTGCTTGCATTCACCTGATGGAGACAGCAGAAACAGGGCATCAGAGGCTTCTGCCCAGATCTGTCTCCTAGGATCATAGAGTCATAGAGCATCCAGAGTTGGAAGGAGCCCACAACAATTGTCGAAGCCCAGCTCCTGATCCTGCACAGAACAACCTGAAGAATCACACCATGTGCCTGAGAGCATTGTCGAAGGACTTCTTGAACTCAGACAGGCTTGGTGCTGTGACCATTTCCCTGGGGAGCCTGTTCCAGTGACCAAGCATCCTCTGGGTGAAGAACCTTTCTCCTAATATCAAGACTAAACCTCTGCTGACACAGCTTTATTCTATTGATTTAAGCTGCATATAAAAACGGATTATCAAGGTGCCAGACTTGGCACAAAAGTGGCAGATACTTTGCTGTAGATCCCCTTTGAAGGACTCTTCTTTCAAAGAGGTGAAACAGGCAGCTGGAACTCCTAACTTTGTTAACCCCCCAGGAAATATGCACCAGCAATATACACCAGAAGTGCTTTGTCAGCACTCTTAAGTAGAATGGGGCACTGGTGAATGACATCTTTGCATCCTCATGATTGAAAACAATATCTACTATAGAAAAATGTGTATATGTGGAATAAATTGGAGTTTTGTCAAGCTTGAAAATCTCTTGAAAAGATTGTTTTATGTCTGATATTCAAGTAAAATGAAATTTTCCCGTATCTTTGCTAATGGTGTCTTTACAGAAGGGAAGAAATGAGAATGAGAGCTACTCATTCACAACTAGTTATCACTGTGTTGAAAATTCAATGTATCTTTCTACCATATAAATAAAAAATATACCTTGGACATTCCTGTCGTTTCAAACTGTGAATGCTCAGCAATGTAGCTAGTTTGATGTACCTCTGGTGGTTTTAAATTCCAGCCCAAAACACATCATGGACAAAGATTGCTTTCCTTCTCTGCCTAGTTAGAGGAGGATAAATCTGAACTGGTATTTTGTAGCTTGCTGCTATTTCATCTCTTTTATGCTTCATATGTGTATGTATTAGTAATAATCTCATGTGGGAATTAATCCATCTCAATGGAGTTCTTTTTACATATGAAGTATGCTGACACGTGGGAGACGAGACAAGAACAAAGAAAAGAAGGTCCTTAACACATCTGTAAAGAATGGATGAAAATCAGTCTGTTCTGGCTGTGGCTTAAGTGTCATTTGCTGAACTTATGGGATAGACTGAAGATTGGATAACTTTTGTGAAGTGCAGAAGACTTTATTTATTTCGTAAAAATATTATATTTTGTTAAAATATTATATTTTGTAAAATTTTGTAAAATATGCATTGTATTATCTGCAGGTGTTAGCTATTTCAGAAGGCAATAAAGTTTGCAGCTGAGATCACATTTAAATTCATATTTGTAATATTGTCTGGCTTTCTTTTTAAATATTTTTGACAGATATGCCTGGTTCCTTGTGAATGCTTTTAGGTAGGGGAAGTGGGGCCATTAGTCATAATTGCCTACATTCCTTAAGTTTCCTGAACACAAGGAACAAGAAAAGTACAATTGCATGCTGAGTCTAGAGAAATTGGAGAGGGCAAAGGAACTGAAAAGGTCAGAGCCTCTCCCTTGATGTGGGTTTGCCCCAGCAGAATCAGCTGGACATGCTTCGGGTATTCCAATGAGGCTACGCCATAGCTCTGCCATCCTCAGTACAGGAAAACATCATCATAAGTAGTATCAGCCCATGGGCAGTCCCTTTACAATTTAGAAAGATATTTAATAATATAACACGTGAGGTTATGCACAGGTTGCCATTGGGAGGTGTGATTGTAGTATGTGCAGGTGTCTCGATATAACTTTCATTTAGCTAAAAGTCATATCAGTGAATCTTTAACAGCACTGTCTTTACACCAACCTATATGAAGATACATGAGTGCTTGGTTTTTTAGATTTTGTTGAAGTCAGTGCTGCCACAACTTCACGGATGTTTCTCAAACTGGAGAGCTATCCAGACTCTGCTTATCTAGGCTATAATTGCACCTTGGTGCAGTGGAAGCATACCTAGTGCTGCAAAAAGTAGTGAACTGAAGTTTTAAAATAGGGAGAAGTAAACAGACTTCATTCTTTGTGTAGCATAGCCATGAAAACACTTTTTAATGTCTGTGTTGGCCTTAGACAATGCTATTAATCAATGTTACCTAACAGAGGACTGATGCTCAGGCCCATCTCTTCTCTTTTTGGCAGCTGTGAAGAGTGTTAAGTGTATCTCAGTGAACTTCTGTAATGGAAAGAAATGCCCTGAAAAATCTGAAGGATACAGCTCAAAAAGACTTTCTATATATGTCCAGCTGAACCATTTCAGCCCAGAAAGGGGACTGCTGCAAGCAGATATGCTGTGGGTAGGACCAGCTTTAATTGTCACGAGGTCTCCTGTGTAAAGTGCCAGTATTTCTATTTAATGCTTGTGATGTGTCCTCCAAATAATTACTAATACTTTGGTAACTGTTAATCACATCAAATGCTGCTGCTGCTGCTGCAGTTTATATAACAGTGGCAGCTATACTAACTGTAATGGGTTAAATCTATTTGAAGCCAGTGGCTTGGTCATTTCAACATATTATATTAACAGTTGAAACAGAATTATTTTCCCTGTGCATGCTGCTAGTTTATAGCACTAGTACATATGTTGACTTAAATTGTTTTCTTTTTATGAAGTTTGCGTTTAAAGTAGGCATGGGCAGCTACCACAGCTTATCTGAGACGGAGAATGTCTCTCTCAGCCCCTAGTGCAATAAGACCTTTCCTTCAAGGTAAACATAAGAGAAAAATAAACTTCTTTGGGTCAGCTGTCTGAAAGAATCAGAAGCATCTGTTTGAAGAACACTAGGGATGTACAGGAGGGTGTATGTTTTGATGACTGCTACAATAGAAATACTGAAGCAACTCAAAAATAAGTAGCAGAAAGACAGAACAGAATAAAAGCTGTTGTGGCTTAGCACTGCAGACAAAGGTGGTAAAAAGACTTTCGGGTTAAGGACTAACTGGTGAAGAATCTGCAGCTTTACTTCCTGTTGCTTGAATTATGAATTATGTTGTACCAGGCAACTTAGACCTTGTCCATTTTTTGTATCAATGAAATACCCAGATCTACTCAATAAATTCTTTACCCCCCATAAAAGTGGGCAACTATCGAAACCAGCTAGTAGATATAGTGATATATAAACATTTTATTTAGATAATGCTATGAAGTATATTCCTTTTTAGATATTTGGAAATGATTTGCAGTACAATGGGGAGAAGGAGAACAAAGAAGTCCCCTTGTATAATGATGATTTTGTTATTTTTACAAATAACATAGAAGGTGAAGAAATAATGAGTTATATAAAGGATAATTAATTTCAAAACCTACTTCTTCAAGCTGCCCTACTTTCCTTTTTGGCCATTTTACCTGAAAAAAAATCTAGTATTTCAAAACTCCATAACTTGCAAAAATAAATGCAAGTTCTGCCAAATCTGGACTTGCTTCATGTTCCCAGAGGACTTGTTTCCCTGCAAATTATACTGTGCAGTCTCCCACTGTCCTCACAGTAATATGACTACTGAGTTTTCTGTGAAAAGTTCCTCTGACTTCTAGCTATTCAGTGAGTATAAACAGGTGATAACTAGAGCAAGCCCTCTCCCCATATTTTTAGTAATCTGGCACCTTTCTCATTTAAATGATCTTCACATGCCCTGACATATACAAGGTCTTATGGAGATGGGTCAGCCCGAAGCCTTCTGAGTGACATTAGTTGGTTTCAGATGTTTCAAAAAACTCATGAATCACAGAGGAAAAAAAGCCCAGCACATAAAAATCCTCACAAAAATTCCTGAAAGTTACAAGATGACTTATGCTTGACATCCTAACAGTTTCATAATCCATAGATGAAACAGTGAGTTCTGTCTAATATAAAATCTCTAGATAGTTTCATTAAATGCAGGGATTATGCCTGGGATTTCTTTTCTAAAAATGCGCTTGCTCAAACAAAAGATATGGTGTGTTGTAAATTCTAATTTAACTTTGATTCCTCAGTTTAATTTTGTCTTTTCTTTTTTTTTTTCCCCAGAAAATGTATTCAAAATAGAAATTCTTACTTGGGTTAAAAGCTTCTCTTAATAAATGAGGGATGTCATAGGTTGAAAACAAAACAAAATGAAGATGCTTATGTTCATTACTCAGGTGACAAAATGTTATCACTGAACAAGCAACACAGGTGCTGGATAAGAAAATATGTAAGTTTTAAATTTAATACTTAAAACATTTGAAAGTACTTAATTTCCAAAAGATGGAAAACATAGGGAATTTTTATTTTTCATTTTTTTGTTGCCACATATGCTGGCTGAAGTGAATAGAACTATTCACTTTAATAGAAAGAAAGGTTTTATTTATCTGCTTTAAATAGAAGATTTCCTAACGTAAATTTTAACTTCAAAGTATCATGTGTGCAGTGTGCTGAAGCACGTTTTCACTTGTTTCCCCGTAAGTAGCTGCTTCTTTCAGTAGGAGGGCAAGATAGAAGATACTGTGAGCAGAATTAGAGGGCTCTTCAACTAGTATGAATAACCAGCCCTGTTCCCATATTTTAAGTTTTGTGCTTCCTGAAGGATTTCGAAGTCTATTTTGTTCTGCCCACCCATAGAGTAACTTGAACTCTTACTAGTCAGAATTTCTGAATATTACAATTAGTTTGTGTGATTTATGTTCTCTAAGTGCTACTGTCTGTTAGCTGTCATTTATCTGGCAGGAATCTGTAGCCACCTGTCATGGCATAAATACAGCGTTCTATGGTTTTATGCTATGCAGCCTTATCTAAACTGAAGATGTGTCATGGTTTTATACTTTATCATTATATTTTAATTTAACGCGCTTGTAACAAATGTGGGTAGAGCCCTTCCCAAACCTTCGTTCGTGAAGCCCAGCCATGATGATATTTTAATTTAGTGTTCCAAGTCTCGTGCCAAAATAATTTCCTGAAACTTGTTGTCTATCTTTATGCAGACAATTGTAGTTCTCTCTTTTACATGTAGCCTCCCTTCTTTTGAATATATAATTTTGTAGAAGGTAGAAGTGCACTAATCCTGTGTAGTTGTTCCATGCATACACCCACATTTTAAGAATATTTTATATGCACTCTCAGATGCCTAAGCTCAGAAGTCTCAAACGAGTTTTTCTGGGTTATCAAAATGCCTCAGGCTCCTCCTTCCCATGGTAAAACTTAAGTGATATATTTTTTGTTAGGAAATGTGTGTGAAAATCTCCTAAAAAAGGTCTGTTAAGGGAAATAACACTTTTTTTGCCGTTCTGTAAGCTCAGAGACTTTTTCTAAAGTTGGGCAGATGTCCATATCCTCTTTGGTTCATTGGGAATCATGTCAGTCCCTACCCTATTCATGTTTATTCCAGGATCCAACCAAGTGCTGACCCTATGGTAAGTGCAGAAATATGCCAGCTAACTCAAGGATGAGAAGCAGTCTGAATGTGCAACCTCGTGCAGGGAGCAAAACAAATTAGCCTGGACTGAGCATTGTGCTGTCATCTGATGTTGCTATTGGGGTCCAAAGAAGTCATCTGTAAGCAAGATGGGTTATCTTTATTTCACATGCCAGTCTGCAGTGCTGGTGGTCCACTGTCCCCTGAGATGTAAGGGCATTCCAGCTCTGTGCAAAAGACAACAACCTGCAGCTCTACCGCATCTTTCTGGGAGAATGCTTCCTGGGCTGTGGAGGAAGCCCAGCATGTGCCCTTAGTCCTGACTCTTGCTGTGCCATCCCTGCCTTCTGCCACCTGTGACATGTTCTCCTGGGGGTACCTGAGAGAAAGGTTGGTGGCAAAGATGCCCTCAAATGTCTCTTTTCCAAAGGAGGCAGCAAATGATTTGGGAGTGGAGTGATGAGGGCCACATGTGAGGAGTTCCCTGAAGGCACTGAGGTGGGCCAATAGTTTAAACATTGTAGAACATCATATTAATCTAATTAGATCTTGGCTAGTTTGACATTCATAGTGGTTTCATTTCTCTTGCCCTTTCCCACTCAACCGAGGAATAGTGATTAAGAACTACTTTTTAGTTGATTGCTTTTTAATTCTACTTCTTTCAGTGGTGAAACTGGATAAGATATACAAAATGCATTATACCGCTTGCACTTTATGACTACTCAGCTCTCTAGAGTTGCACTAAGGCAAAAAGGATCAGGACCAAAAATTCCATCTGGCCTTTAAAACAAGCTTTGTTTAAAGACTTCCATATATCTCAGCCTGGGGTGAGGAAGTGATTCAGATGCAGTTCTCATGATAAGACTATAGCACATAGACGTCAGCAGTACTGTCCTGGCATGAGACAGCTGGATAATGTGGCTTCTGGCTGCTGGAGGAGGTGAATAAGCAGGAGATGGGGAGACCCACATCAGCAGGAAATGTAACACCAAGCTTTGTGCTCTGCTCTTCCCCAAATTACAAAAGGATAGTTGAATTCCCTTTGCGCTATTATCACCTTCATCCTCTGAAATATCCCTGGAGCTTCCTGTGCCCTTCAGATCTCTGGGGATATAGTATGTGTCATATGGTCTTTGATCCTGTGAAGGCTTTAAATGCTTACAGGAAGATAGCCACCGTGATGGCAAGTCATTAAAATACTTTTAGATAAAGGAATTAAAAGCTATCTCGTATCTTCTTTAAATGCACTACCAACACTTTTCCCTTTCGGTCATATTTTAATAACACTACCTTTCACTTTTTTTTACTGCTCTAAGTCATTCCCTGCATAAATGATTATCATTTGATTCAATGGTTGACTGAAATACCAGTTTTGTTTAAAGGAAAGTATTCTTGAGACTTTCTGTGTCTACACAACTTCCTTAAAACTAATACTTGTGACTATGGCATGGTAAAATGTCAAAATTGCCAGTGTATACACTGGCAAATGCATACGTGCACATACAGATGTGCATGCTTGCAGAAAAAGATACTTGTGGCAAAACTTTACTATCATATATTTCACTGCATGCTTGTCACATTGTTCTGTTTATATATGTTTATGACAATTTCAGAAAGAAAAAAGTTATGTCTGGGTTTTTTTAATATTATTAATCTGCTGAAGAGGCTTAGAAAAACATCGAGAAAGAGTCCGGAAATTAATGTTATGATAGGTGAGCACACTGGGCGTGGAATGCAACCAGTTATACAGAGGACAGCTAAACTATATCCAAAGTAATGAAAGTGTTGACAAGTAAAATAATTATAGTAGAACAAGAGCACACATCCTATTGATATAAAAATAACAAAGAGAGATGATTTGTTCTTAGTGGTATGAAAACAGCAAATAGGATTTCCCAATTAATACCAGAGTAATTACGATAATAATGTTTTGAATTGGTGAACCTTTCTAGATGAGGATTCTCAACTGGTTTTTAAAAGTAACACATCATAATTATTATCATAAGAACAACAAAGGAGGACAAAATCACCTCATATCAAAAATATCCATCAAAAATCTTTTGGCAGATATTAAAAACAAGACCAGATGTGTAGATGTGGAGGAATTGCTATATCCTTGCTGAGGCAGTAATTTATGGAGAGGATTTGTTGTGGAATTTACCCCTTGCTGCAGAATTGTCTCCATTCTGAGGGTGTGCCCACACTTGTGAAGCTACTGGAATTTATTGAAGTAATTAATCCAGAAAAATTTGGTAAATTTCCAGAGAAACTCCCAGCCCTAGTTTTCAAATGTTTCTGGCCCTGATGTTTGAGAAAGTATGTGGTTTTATTTGTATGGTTGTATGGAAATAGAATTGTCTTTCTGAGGTCACAGAGAAAGCCAGAAAAAATAATGTTGAGAGATGGGATCGGCCCTGTACCAGACTTGTTTAAACTTAAAAAGGCAAGTCCGCAACACAGTAAAGATGAAATGTAGACTGAAAGATGAAATAAAAACAATTAACTATCAGATAGCACAGAAGTGGCATTATTGAATGTATGCCTCTTCTTCAGATTAAAACTTGAAAAGATTTCAAAATTTGAAAAATGTGATGGCTCTCTGAAGTTGTAGATTTCTGGCAATTTTTACTTATGTACTGTAAAATTTGGGGACTTTCCTGAAAAAAAAACCAAACAAAACCCCAGTTTTCTGCAGAGCACATGAAAACTCCAAAAGAAGCCGCACATTACGCTTGAGGCCTCAGGAGGAAGATTATCTTACTGAATAAAACTACACGTGCTTTCAAACCTAAACTGTTATAGCTCTGTATAAGAACCTTATGCCATAGAAACACTGACATGTGAATAAGTCTTGGTAAAGGTGATGTACTCTTGCAGGGTCAGTTAGGTATGAGGAGAAAATTGGCCAAATCAACAGAATGCCTCAGGATGCAGAACTTATATTACCGTCATATAGCTCCAGAAATACAAATAAATTCTCTTCTACCTCAGTGAAGTAAATAGTTTGATTTTAAACATATACACATACGGGAGAAGTTATATAAAAAAAAGTTTAGTGTTTTAAGGTGAGTAGTAGTGATTTACAAGTAGAATCAACTCTGACCTGTGGGTTGGAGACTCTGCCCTAAGAAGAGTATCCATATTCTGTATTTGCCAAGCTCAGCTGTTCGGTTTTGGGGTTTGCTTTGATTTATTTTTTTTTTTAAACTATAAACTTTTGATCATCAGGAAAAGCAACTCTTCTGTACAACAGTGAATTATTTTTTCACTCATTTTAGATTTTTTAAAAATCCGTGAATGAAGCATTCCAGTCCTAGTTTTAAGGGACTGGTTTACAGACATTGAAGTCAGAGGTAGTTCTTTTGCTGATTTCAGTAGACTTCGAGCGTCTGTGGTTAATTTGTTTTAACTTCTTTATGTCTAAAGTGTTTATAATTCGTAGAAGTAGCAGAAAGTTACTGCTGTGGATATTTATGTTCTTGTTTCTAAATTTAAAGTTGCTTTGATGTACAGATGTGAAAAAATATAATCTAAAATATTCTACAGAGTACGTTACAAATCAATGATATTTTTCTGTTCAAAAACCCATGATACACTGAAGACAGTTTTGATATATTTCAAATGTCAAAGTTTCTAGAAGTTCCAAGGAGTTGTAGACAAATGTGATTTTTTTTAAAACCCATGATTATCTTAATAGATGAAGATAAAAGGAGATTAAACACCTGTAAGGGACTCAGACTATGTAAAGCTCACTTCATGTTCTTTTGGGGGAAGGAAGAACATTTAAAATAAAAAAATTATCTTTAGATACTGAAGCATAGATGTATATTGGAATATGCTTGTCAAGATGATCTATGTGGAAGATAATGTAGAAAATGATTCTCAGTGCTCTTATATGAACTTTGTTCTGATATTGACATGCCTGGGGAAGAAGTAAATTATGATAAGGGCAGATTGTAAATGTAGAATCATCTGTGTCTCAATACTTGAACAAACCATTACCTGTTATTAGTAGTAACAGCTTTATGTTACTAGTAGTAACACTTAAATTCATTAATGGTGTCCTGATTGGTTGTTATGTTTGTCTCCCTGCTTCAGTCCCCTATGTGGGAATTTTTTAAGAGGATTGTCATCTGAACATGATGCTTTATTGAAAAAGACAATTTCCATCTTTGGATGTGAGAACGGTGGAATATAGAATTCAACCTGAAATATTGTCTCTGACTTCAGATGGTCAGGGAACTTAGAGAAAAAATTATAGTGCCAGGATCTCATGTCTACATGTCAAGAAGGTGAAGGGCTGTAGTAATGACCAGAGTCCTCAAAAGCTTGCCTCAGGGTAAAAACCAACAAACACATAAGCACCTATATCAAAACCAGAAACTCACTATGAAAAGGCTTTTTGAACTCTAAAGCAAACTAGGATTTAATAACATCCAGTTGGTGCAAGATGAAGCAGATAAATGTAAACTACAAATAAAGCACACATTTTTAATAGAGATGTTAATTAAACTCTGGAACAGTTAATCATGGGTTGTGGTAGATTTACCATCACTGGAATAATTTAAATCAAGTTCATATGTGTTTCTAGAGGTCTCCTTCAGTTGAGAGGGGAGTTAATTCAAGGCAGCCCTTTGGCCAGCACTATTCAGGTGAGTTAGGTCAGGTGACCTCAGTAGTTTCTGCCCTGGTGAAATATTAAGCTAACAAAACCCACTTTCTCTATGTAGAATGAGAAGAATTAGCTATAATCTGAAACAAATAACACATCATAAACTATTTCAGACAAAAGCTAACCTCGGAGAGGGAACATAAGCTGGACAGGTGGCTGGGGATCTTGGAAGACAAACAGTAAAAGGAACCAAGGTAGTAAAAAAAGCCAATTAAATAGCATGAAAATGGAAACCAGTAAAAAGCATTCATCTTCTGGAAAAAAAACCCGTAATTTTTTACATACTTATATGAAATTATTGGAAGGAAGTGGATAAATGGACACATAAAAATATCATGGTCAGAGATTATTTATGATATGTGGCAATGCAAAAGAAACCAGCATATTCATCTGAGTCACACTCCCTCTATCTGAGTAAAGTGAAAATTAGTTGCACTAGTGTTGAAACACATAAAGTACTAAATGATATATACTGGAGTGGCAGTGACCTTTTCTCAGCACAAGTCACTGATGTGTATAAACTATTGCAAATGGTGTTTACAGAGGACTAACAGATAATAGTAACATGCTTTAAAAAGCTGCTAAAATTCCTGAATGGTTTCTCAACTGATCAGCAAATATTTTTTAGCATGTATGTACTTGGCTAGATTGTAAGATTATGCAAGCCTTGAATTATCTTGTGTGCCATCTATTTTATGATGTGTTTTCCTGGGAATGTATATTAATACATTTTCTTGGATCCACATATATTTATAAATTGTAAATTGTAATGACCTTATTCTAATTTGGCAGATCCCTTCCCAGTGATTGCCATTTATGTAACAGTTTTCAGCCACAATGATACACAGAGCTAGCACAGCAATGAAATCAGGCAGCCTAATCTGGTTTTAAAATGTCTGTTACCAAATAGACTGCCAAAAATACCCCAAAACAATACTCCGAAGTAGTAAAAAGGATTGAGTTTTCTATACAATTGGCTAGTTGTCCTATTCTGTAAAAGAGCTACTTAGGACTCTGGGCTTCAATTGACACTCATGGCGGAATGGGATTAGTCCATCTCATTGGCACCAGGCTTGTGTGCTGGAATTTATGGCCGTATGCTGGCCATCTGATCCCATTTCTTCCGAGGGAGGCAGATTCACTTTGGGAAAATAACTTTCAGCTTGTATCTTGGGACCTAGCTGAGGTGTCCCAAGGTAAAATGTGGATGGGGGGGATCCTATATTTGGAGGTTAGAGAGGATATCCTACTCCAACCCAAATGTCTGTGAAAGAGGGTCACAGCAATACAGGTGCGGAGCTTGGAAATTCTCTTTCTACGATAATTGTTGGGTCTTAAAATAAATTTATAGGAAAGTTTTAAATATAGCACCACTTAGAAAATCTTCAAAGTTGAGTTTTAATCCAGGCTATGGATCAAAGGCAGTTCTGCTTTGCAAAGAAGAGCAAATTACGTCTCTGCATGACAGGTAGCCCGGAAGGTTGCACCCCACTGCAGCAGGAAGCATAGCCCCAGGAGACAACCAAACTGTCTCTTGACTGAGGATGGGTAGCTTTTATTTTTTTGCCATGAGACTCCCATGCAGCAGCAGTGACTGGAACTCTGAGAGCAGTCTGTGGCTCCTGCAGCTGCAGCACCTCCACACAGAGGTGGCTGCTGGAGAGGCTTGTGGCTGGTTGTTGCTACCACTTTCCTCTTCATGACGCAGCCCTACTGTGCCTCAAGGCACCTGAAGTTTCTTTCTCCTAAAGAGATAAGATGGGAGCACTTGATGTACACCCAAATCAGGGTTAATTCCTCTGGTCTTCAGCCTTTGTGTGTTAGCAGGCTGTGCATGGTACTCAAAAAAGAGCTATCTGGTGACCTCCAAAGCCTGAAGAAGTGTGAGCCCGCTGGGGCAGGGATCCCAAGGACACGGGACAGTCTGAGTGGCACATGCCCTTGTGGTTTTGCTCTAACTCTGTACAGTTAGGCTTGCTTACACGTGATACTGAGGATTAATTTGGCCATCAAGAAGCCTGAGATAAAGAGTCTGGGAAAGTGGCTGATACCTATTTTCTACACTCATGTCTCCTCCGTATCACATGTTGCCATTGTACAGGCTAGATTTATACACTTACACATAGACACTTGCCATCTCAAGTTTGTACTTCGGTGAATGTTATGGTTACAACACATGAAACCTTGGAGGTTTTTTGTTTGTTTGTGGTATTCATTCATTTATTTATTTATCTTAGTGCCCAGTTGAGCTTGCAGGTAATATCTCAGCAATTTATTTTCTCACAAAGATCGCATTTTAGGACACAGGAATGCCAGTGACTCAGTGGTCATAACTCTTCTCAGTTATTCTTCTGGGACAGCAGCATAACTAGCAGCAAAACACGTGCAAAATTAGAGCACAGAGCTTTCATTTGGTAGTCAGCTGAGGAGAAGAGAATGTGTTTATTCCAAAAGCTTAACCTGGGAGGAAAGTAGGACAAGTGCACAAGACATGTTGATTCCCTTTTAAAAATGTCGATTAAATTTGACATGTTAAGTATCATAGAGCTGATTAACTATTTCACTCTTGCAGCTGCTTGTCTCAAAGCTTGTCCGGGAAAAAAAAGAATAAATGTTCATTTAAAAACCTGTTTTCTTTATCCTTTACTCTGTGCTAGTTTTCATGGCATAATGAAGATATCATTTAAAGTCTGAGGTTTTAAAATTAAGTAATTTAAAAAATTATAAACGCAAAAAGTCAGGCACTTTAAAACATGTGAAAACAGATGGCATTTTTATTTGCATCTTACTTAGTTTGATGTTTTTCCTCAGGTGGGTTTGGGAAAAATGCTTAAAGACCTTTTCTGCGTTCTGGCAACAAACAAGGAAAAAAGAGGCTGTGTGGTGGTGGGTGCAGGGGAAAGGAGGGCTGAAAGAAACAAAGAACACTGGAAATCTGAAAGAGAGAAATCTCATTTGTGTGAACTTTGATTCAGCATATGTTGACACAGATGCCAAGTTTCTTCTAATTCAGGGCTTCAGGACTGAGTCTTTTATAGATACATTGCTAAGCTCTTAAGGAGGATTACTTTTTCCTACTGTACTGCAAAGATAAAGTTAACATTCATTATATTTTTTATTACACCTTGTACTTTTCTCATTACACATCACAGATTTTTAATTATTTCCATCTTTCCTTTTCTTACAAGTTTTTATACATGGTGACAGGACTTACATCTGTATTAATTCACCAAGACATATTGAATTGACTTTCTTCAGTTACTGACGTTATATAAATCTAATCACTGAATGCATAATTTGGATCAGTTTCCCAAAAGCAAGACAAAATAGTAGGAGATTTTAATCTAAGAAGAGATAACATTAAGTTATGTACAAAAATATAAACAAAAAATTATGACGAAATCTGGGAAATTCAAAGTTGAAGTCTTTGTACCACTGTGAGCCAAATGTGGTGCTTCTCTGGTGCATGAAGGAGCCACCTCAGAGGCTTCTCCCTGTGGCTGGAGCTGGTTTCTTCTACTCCCTGCAGAAAGCCCCCTGTGTGCCAAGAGGGAAGAGGGGAGCATGTAGAAATGATCTGTGAAGCCTGGAGAACAGACATTGTCAAAAAGAGATGAAAACTGAATGCTTTATGCACCACAGCCTGCTGCAGATGACCTGCTTTCTGCAAAAAGAAATATTGTGAGCATTTTAAAAATCGTGTTTAGATTTCTCTTCAGAAACTAAGCAATGCATGTTTCCTAGGAGCAATCTGTGTCAAGACCATAGTAGTTTATTCTTTCCTGGCCTGAGTTTTCTCTAGCTCTCATAGAGTTTGTCTTACTATATTATCTCTGTTATATTAATAATAGCTATGAAATTATCAAGAAATCTGTGTTTTGTTCCTGTCAATGGTCAGCCTACATTTGGATAAAGTAATTTATGCGTGAATTTTGCACCACCTTCTAGCAAATGAACTTGTTTCCAGATGTCAAAGAAGGCTATTTTGACACACTATTTTATGTGTCCTTAAAATGATCAAGATATTCATCTTTATTAAAATGTGTAACTACCATTCTGGGAAAATATTCAGCTCCCTTTCACCACCCTGTTAACAAGCTATAAATGGTTTTGAATGATAGCAGAACATGACAGGTTGGAGAGTGTCATATAACATAGAGAAATAGACGTGTATCCAAGATGGAGATTCAGCTCTCAGGAATTTTTTCTGCAGTTTCTGTTCCAGTTCAAAACAACGCAATAAGAGGCTAAGGGCTAAAATTAGTCTTAATAGTGTTTGTGCTTGATAGTGTTTATTTTCTGTGTCCTAAAGCCTGTGAAATGCTTTGTAGTCAGAACTACAATGTCTCATGTTAGAGTGGCACCCGAGTGCATAAACCGTAGCTTTATTTTTGTATTCTTTCATCCCACTCTTGACTGGCACCTGGTGGTGTAGCCATAAAATGAGTAATATAGGAAAAAAGAAAAATATGGAGAAAACAAACAAGCAAACAGATGTTTCAGCATATTTTCTAGGTTTGGCTTCTATTGCTTCTTGCAAAGCATGCATTGTCTCCATTTTCAAAGAGTTTTAAGGCACAATTTTAAGGTCTGTAACATGTAAATCATGTGAAGATATCTGAGCTAGCTTTTGTAGACATTACATTCAGTTTATATTTTTTCCTGCTCTGAAAGCAAAAGACACATCCTTTCACCACTCCACCTGTGCTGACTGGTGAGATCGAAATTACTCCTACCTGCGCCAGTATTGGCAAAGTGACCTTTGTAGGGATTCACCCGACTGCCCCTACTACCTTCACAATATCTGGGTGAGTGGAGCAGCTGTATTTGCTGAAAGTCCCTTAATATCCCTCCACTGAATAAAGACTGAGGAAAGGGCTAAGCCTCTTGCTTTTCAGCCAGCCCACTACTGGCCTCATCATAGCCAGTAGTAGAGGATCTCATGAAGGATGGTTGTTGTCTGGCAAGGGTGAGCCATTCTCCATGCCTCCCTAAGCAGGCTAAATTTAGGTAGATAATCAGAAAGCTGCAACTGGTTTCCCAAAGCCTCCTGCTCTGCTTCACTGATGGCAGGTGAAACAAAGTCTGGCCCAGTACATCCATTCCAACCTTTAGTCTTTTTGCTCGAAAGATGGGATAATCTAATCCTACATTCTCATGCTATGAGAATAATGGCTTTTTAATAAAAGGGCATCCCTATACGTTTTTGTTCAGAGCTGGCTGCGAGCAGATCCTGCAGCAGGGTGCTGTGCCCTCCGGCCCCCAGGATGGGCCCTTCTCTCCCCGTTTTCTGCTGGCTCATGTATTTGGCTACACAGTCAGTGCACTGTCTTGTAAAGATCCCATTTGTAGATGCTTCAGACTGCACAAGGTAGTGTGGACACTTGAATATCTGATTTTGCCTATGAATTTGATTTTGGCTCCAGGACCTAGATGTTCATGTGGCCTCACTCCGCAGCAGTGCTCCAACCATTTAACTTGTCTGTGGATTTTGACATTGAGGGTATTAAAATCACATAGTCACGGCAAGAGGGCTGAAGATCCTAAACATGATCCTGTAAATCCTGTATTTTAAACAGTCCTGCATAGCTGAGCTAGTGTCCTTGCCAATATGTTTCAGTGAAGTGAATTATTAATATTGCTTTGTGTTACACTGGACAAAAGTTCTCATAATTGTGGGCTCCTTTTACCTCAAGAACAGGGGCTGTATTTATTAATCACATTATTAAAACCGTAAACTGAGAAGCTTAATACTGTCATTAGAGATATCATTTTTTATTTTTTATTTTATTTTTCAAAGTAACTGTATCTACAATTTTTAAAGCCTGAGGGTTGAATCACAATATGAAGTACCTAGTTTCATATATCAGATAAGTGCTTAGGAAAGATTAAAATCAATTTTGCTATTGTAAAGTTTTAAAGTTCAGAGGGATTGAGATCTGTAAAAAAATGTTCAGATGTAATCTTAAGGCAAAGAATTAGGCACTTATGGCTTCATTTAAAAATCTTCTCCATAATCACAAGCTGTTTCATTCCATCAGTCTTAGCCTGGGACCCAGTACTGTAGTGTATTAACAGGGGATTTGATAAACTTCCTTAGTGCTCAGTTTCAGGAACCTCAGAGCTGAAATGGCATTGCAGCAAGCACACTTTTTACTTACATTTAGTTAGCTTAATCCATTAAGGGATTGAACTATTATATCATAAAAGCTCCTGTTTTTTTTTTTTTTTTTTTTTGTCTTGTAGGCTTCTGCTTCCATGAGCAGTGTTACTGAAATCCAAGGAACAATGTGTCAGGAGCACATAGATTGCAAATACTCCTGCAGCAATATTGGAGGTACAGCATAGCGAGTTTAGGGGAGAGAAGACTGTGGTTTAGCACTTGCAGATGTAGACCTTCGTGCCTTGCTGCCAAGCAAACTGCATAGCTGGCATCACAGCAACACACTCCAAAGTCACTGCTGGAGGCTGTAACACCATGCAGCAACCTAAGCATTGGAGCTGAGACATTTCTAGTAAGAGTTTGAGCTGCTTTGAACACAAAATCCTACAACCGCTTTTCCTGCAATTATATTGTCTAGGACAGGATGATATATACAGCCATCTGTGCCAGAGCTGAATTTCATCCATAAAGACCAGAGAAAGAAATGATGCTTTGCAGGTTTATATCCATATTCATCATGAGAGAATTTGGTTTAATGGAAATAAAAGAGCTAAGGCTTTGTCTTACAGCTAGCGATGTTAAATTCATTGGAAAAATAGTTCTGAGAGACTGGGAAGGAATGTATCTACATATATATGGAGAACAGAAAAGTATAGATCTTCGTGCTGTGTCTGTATGGGTAAGCATGGACATCTGCATCTTTGAATTTGCCAAACAAGGGCCAGCTCAGGACTGACATCCATGCAAACATGTCAGTGTAGTATGAAGTACTTAATACTGCTTCCCAGAAAAATTTATTGCCTTAAGCCGTGGATTCTGTTAATACATGGTCCACCCGGCTTGGGAGATGGTTATGACAGATGTGCAACCATTGGTACCAAAGTACACAGATGTGCCTGCAAGCCTCTGTGCAGCTGTAGGAAGAGGGGTGAACTTGGCTTTCTTTTGATTTTTTCATGGCTAATTTTGTTTTTAATTTTATTTCACCCCTTTTATTATTATATCTGTATTCCTAGACCAGGATGCTCCCAGCCCTGTGGGTGCTGGGAAGCGCGACACCAAGAGACAGAGAGAGCCTTGAGCAGCCAGACAGCTGGGTTGTGTGCATGGTGTGAGAGGGCTCAGAGAGATGCCTATGGCTGAGCAGAGCATGTGCTGCAAAGCCCATGCTCTTTTATCTTTCCTTCCCCAGAACCAGCTGGAGTAAAGTTATAAGGAAAAGAGTTTATCCTGGGAATAAAGGCAAAACTTAGACGGTAAACTTGTCAGGGCATACTCATATGCTGCTCACTTTATGTGAGTACATTTTGCATGTGAGTACGCTTTGCTTTTTCTGTGTTTGCAAAGTAGCACTTAAGGGAGTTTATTATTAATAACAGTAAATTATTCTACATTTTCTTATCAGATAATATGAGATCAAATAGCTGTCAAAACATGTTGGGCAGATATATACAAAACCAATGATATCTAAAGATCCACAACAAAAAGGAAAAATTTGGAAGGTCTTCAGTCAGCTCCTAGCAGCTGCAAATTTTGCTTTGGATGAAATAATGAACCCATCTAAGGGTCTCTCTCTGAGAACAGTCTTGTCGAGTGATTCTTGTCAGAAGTTGTTTTTGGCTTTTCACCTTGATGTGTTCCCAGAAAAGGAACTGGAACAAACACCTAGAAATGAGTACACCTAGTTAACATGAGGGTGTAATAAATAAATTAAAAAAAAAGGCCTTAAATGCAACTGATTTGCAAAAATAAGATGCTGCTGAAATTGATTTGGTATTGCTTACCTAAATGTCTCTGCTCATATTTATATTTAAATTTTACACTAGCTGATATGATGTGCAAGATAAAACTCCAGTCTAGAATCAGCCAATGCCCTTAAGGCCATGATACAAGTGCTTCTATTTGTATAGTATTTGATTAGCTATTATATTGTTCTTGTTTCACAGTTTAGATTTCTGCAATGAAAATAAGTGGCTGTACTGGCAATTAAAGATACAGAAACTAGTGAGGGAAAAAAGGACTAATATAGTTGCAAACACATTGAAACAGAGGCTATCCTGATTTTGGCTGGGATAGAGTTGATTTTTTTTCTTTATTATTACTAGTAGTACAGAATAAATTATTAGTATAAAATGTTTTCTATTTGTCATTTGGATTAATTCCTTTTTGTTTATTTGCATTTCTGTGCATGAACAGAATTAGTGTTTTCTTCACAAATGCAATTGCTTGAGGAAATACATATTTAACTGCATAAAATTTTGAGGCAATTGTGTCATGTTGTATGACAATGAGTTTTTACTAGAAAGTTCTAATCCTTTGTTGAAAAAATCATTACACAGTGATGTAGCAATTGTGATACTCTACTTTTCCAGAGTTGTAAGAATGTAATTTATTATACTTTTGGGCAAAACTGATAATACTTTGGCAGTATTTATATATGTATTTACTTATTTTGTCAAACTTACTGATTGATGGCACGTTCATCAGCCATAAAATAGGGACATCAGTGTAATATAGATGCTGCATGTTAGCTGAAGGAAATAGCTATGGGATGTTCACATAGTGAAGCGTGAAAAATTGTCACATGCTTTTGTGCTTGGGTATGTGTGTGTGTGTGTGTGTGTATGCACATATGTGTGTGATAACCTGGTACTCGCTATTTGCATCTTCTTTTGTGTGTGCCTCACTGCCTCAGCTGCAATAAAGCCTTTCTGCATGTGGAGCCAAATGAATCTCATTAGAGCAGCAGATAAGGTGTTCATTGAAGTTGAAGATTCTAATGCTATATTTTTTTGCATATTCAAAATCTTCATTTATCATCACAAAAGGATCTCATGCCTGTGTGCCTCTTATGTACAGTATAAGTGATCAAGAAGGTCTCATCTGGCCCTGGCCAGTACATAATTCAATTCTCACTTTCTTGCTGAGAAAACAAATGACATATTGAGTATGGTCACAGAGTCCTCCCATTCACAGCATTAAAACCTACTATGTTTTGTCATTTTTCTTTCTGGCCCAGGAAGTATTAAGTTTTGAAAACAATCTTCGCATATTATCTGGGAGGCTACTACTGTTTGAATACTGTTCAAACAGTATTCAAAAGGGTGATGAGATATGTTGTCTAAATTCAGAAACATCAGTTAACATCGTGGAATTGGGTGGCAGGCAAAGATAATCAATAATTTAATTACCGGTGACCCATTGTGTTTACTTCTAGTTAGAAGGGAATTTCTGCATTCTGGGATAAGATATCATTTATTCAGTTTTTCACAGATAGATTCAAATGATGCTTTTCCTGCCTTCAGGATGAAATGAACTTAATCCAGTGTTGTAAATGAAAACCAGGTGTCCAGATACACACTCTTCCTCACAGCTTGCATTGCATTTATTTACCTAGAATAATTCCCAACAAAATTTGCTGCCAAAAGTTTGACTTACCTTTACTTAAGGTGAGTATGGCCATGGATGCAATTGCTGCTGCAGCAGAAAATGACTGTTAGCAATGTCTTTTTAGAGTTGCAAGCCCTTGTGAGAAAGCCAATGTTCACATGTTGTAGCTATTATTATTACTCATTTTTATTGAGAAGGCAGCTGGCTGGAGCTCCAGAAATAGAGCAGGTTTAAACTGAAGCAGGACTTCTCATTTGTCTCTAAAAATAGGTAATCTTCCAGCATGGAATTTGAAACTGTGAGTTTTTATGCTTTTGAATTCCCAGAGTTATTCCTGTTGGATTTCTCTTCATACAATTTTAATATGAACCCTTTGAAATTGGATGCTGGCTGAAGTGTTTCTTTGGCTTGAAAGTGTATGTTTCACTTGCAGTTGTTTCAGTTAAAAAAAGAAAAGCTGGATGAGAACAGGTGGTGTGACATATTTTTTTAAAAAAGCATTCTGGATTTATGTGGTGTATGACATCATCACAGTCAGGTTGTAGCAGAGAAGCATGCATTACATATCTTTGAGAGATCGAACTTACATTTAATCTGTCCTTTTGGTTTCTTATAGTATGATATACTCTATATAGATGCCCTTAACACTTCGCAACAAATTATTGTGCTTGTATTAACTGCAATACTGGCCAGAAATCGAAACAGAAATCAGGATGTGCATGTCTTATCTCTTAACAAGGAGCTTGGGAGACCATTCTTACCCCGAACTGGTGGCAAGCAACATGGACAACATGTTGGTATGGTAGCATTAATACCTCCACTATGCAGATGAGAAACCTATGTGCAGGAAAATGTAAATTATTGTCCCAGAAGCATTAGGCCTATGTCTAGACACCATAATCTGGGAAACATCTGAGTTTCTGACTCAGGATGTGCACACAGGCAATGTCTGGGTCACATTTTGGGGTGAAATGCATGTGCATGCCAGCCATCCCACACCAGATCCTTGGTTTCCATAGGAAGGACATCTGGGGATGTGAGCCAGGCTGAAGCCACAGTGAATTCCAAGAGATGCCCAGCCTGGCCAGTCAGGGGGCTGGATGCAGATGATGGAGCACCTTGGCAGTTAGGTGTGCTTCAGACAGATCCACAAGTATTAAAATAAAAACCTCCAACCTTTACAATGGTAGCTCCAGTGCATAACTGCAAATTTGTCCTTTATGAGTCCTAACATTTAGCAGGATTAAAATGTTTAAATAGCTCTAACTGTGCGGGAGCAGTTTTAAATAGGGTGATGGGGGAAATGGTTGGAATGGTTCCACTATTGTCCAGAGCCATTCGCTGAATCCTGGCAACAACACTTCTGTGCAGCCCCACTTTCAATGCACAGAGGCGCAGAGCAGATTCATTAGGCATCTTTGAATATGCGATGACTATTTAAAAAAATAAAATGGCTGCTACATTATGGGTGGGTAACTAAGGAACTGCTAGATATTTTAAAACTTTTTGACCGTATTAAAGAAGAAAATGAAGGGACACTTCAAACTGAGGATCCCGCCTATGAGCGATGTCTTCCTTTAGTGCTACAGTAGCAATGACCATTTAAGGACATAAGCAAGATGAAGTTTATGAATAGAGGTAATATGGTCTATATTATACAAATATGGTCTTTATTACCTCTTCCTACAAACACTGTCTTTACGTATTTATTTCTGATCTGCACTACTCTCAGCATAATGATCTGTAGCTTTTCTTAAAAGTTTTTATGATAAAGCTACTGCCTGGTGTAGAATATCTTATGAAAAGTCTTGTCAGCATTTGAAGTCAAAGCTTTACTGTTATGTGCACCTCAGATTTCAACAGAGCTGTAGGATTTATGCCTACTTAACTAATAACATCTTCAGAGAGTACATTCCTTTAATTGAAGAATGTGCCTCAAAATGTGCAAATTCACAGATGTTAATGATTATGCACATGTTTTCCCTTATTGCTTCAAAGCCAGGAAAGGCCACATGCAGCTGTAATTTGTACTGCAGTGATGAGATTTGGATTAATATCAATGAAATGAAAAACTATATTCAGGGACTCATTGTTTTTTGCAGATAATGGGGCATTTCTAGAAATGTCTATTTTGGAGAAGTAAGTCTCATGCTTCAGCTCATAAAGCAATAGGAAGGTTGCTCCCTAGTGTAAAGTCAAAGCTGTGCAGAAGGTGAAGAGAAAGGATAGAAGGCACCCCTGCACCCCATGGGAGCAACTGGATGTTGGAACCACTGTCTCCATGTAATGGAATAGAAGGAAAAACAAAGTGAAGATAAAGTGGTGGGTGAAAAATACACTAATACCCAACAACAATGGTGATATTTACGTGCCACATGCACTGCTATAGAGACTTTAGCCATGCCCTCTGTATCTATTTACATACTGCATGTGCTTCCATGTATGAGTTTTTGCTGATATATACATTTTAAATAATATGGTTCCCCCATTACTATAGTAATTCTGGTACCAACCATCATAAAGTAAGACATTGAAATATGAAAAAATATGAAAAAGCCCTTGTATACAAATACGTGTGATCATAAATTTTAATAACAGGAAGAAATACGTGCCCTATGAAGAAAGTTTTCATGTTTTCTTTCTTCAAAGTTGATGCAAACATATGGGTTTGTTCAAGTACTTTCTACACAATTGCTAAGATTTTTAGAAGGGACTAGGCTTCAAACCCCCAATTTATGGTTGTGTATAAGCCCTCTGTTGCACTTTCCATTCATGTTAGTAATATCCACTAGACACAATTTTCAAAACTTCAAATTAAGTGTTTAAGTACAAGCAGGCAGGCTCAAGGCATCTGCTTCTGAAATTTGTGCTGTAATCTCTGCACTTTCTGAGGTTCAGTTTCTATTTTCTCTAACTAGCATATAATGCCTGTAGGAATACCCATGCACACAAATATTTTTCCTGTCTTTTTGATATCAGAACAAAAAGCCGGTGCTGTGGTTGAAGGCACTATTGTAAGGCATCAACCTGGCACTTGGTAAAGCTTTTAATCTACTGCATGACTGAGCTCCAGCACAAGTCCATGCAACCAGTGTGCCGGTGCCTTTTGGGAAGGGCACTCCTCACCCACTCCTCTGTGGTGACAGTTACGTGAGGAACATGACTCCTGGCTCACCACACAGGAGCTTTGAAGCGATGGCCACTCTCCAAATGCCTGATATACTTAGCATCAGAAAGTAATTCAAATTCTTTCAGTTTTTGTCTTTGGTCTGGAAATGTATTCCCCTCTTCAGTCACTCTTAAATGACAGGATAACATTTTTCCCTTCTAATCAGACACTTACAAGGTTACTTCATTTCCCCTTGGGTCATCTAGTGCAAAAGCTTAAGCGTTTATGACTAGTTGCATGCAAATACACGTACTCTGCTTTGTGTATAGCAGTACATCGTTGAGGTATGCTACTGAGGCATCACACATTCCTATACAGGCTAATTCACCAGTTTCACTTGGTAACAATGCTATATACTTACTGAACATTTTTTTAATCTGGGAATTAAGCGAGATTTTTAGGAAGCTTAGGAAAACAAACATTTAAGTCTACTGGACTGTATTTTTACAGTGTCCTAATCAGAAGTCACTTACAGAATTTTGAGGCTGAAAGTAAACAGGGCATTTTGTCAAGACAAGACACTGCCTAAGTTTTATACAAGCTAAAGCTCTTCCCCTGGCGCAGCAACGACCTTGAATTATCAGGTTGTTTTGTCATAGTTTGAGACTCAGTTTGATGGGGAAAGAATGCAACAGGCACCTCGACTCATCACTGCAGTTAGTGCAAACAGGCTTTAAGAGGCTATAGAGACTCTTCATGGCTTTGACATCTGCCCAAGTGGAGCTCATTGTAGGACTGGGCCCAAAATGACCGGCTTCTCACGTTAGGCATTATCACTGCAGGCAAAGGAAGCTGAGGAACCAGATTTTCAGATACTACAAAGGGCACTATTGTGTGAACACTCTTGAGGGTATTGAAGGGAGAGGTCCAATCCTGTACAGCATTTTTACAGGTGCATAGTTTCAAACATGAGAATAATCATACTGATGTCAACGAATTGCTTATGAATTTAAGATTAAATGCATGCTTTGTTGGATTAAGGCTAGGGCACAGTCTTACCAAATTTAGCCTCTGGTTCTTCCTAACTGTACAACTAGGCCAACCTGTTCCTTGCCCTTACCTTCTGCAATAGCAGTTAATTAGCAATGAGTTGGTCTCTCAGGATTTTTAATTTTTTTTTAAAAAAAAGTGACAACCATTGAGATATAGTGTTGACCAAACCTAACAGGATGGCAAATATGCTGTTGCCTGCACCTGCCTTTCATCTTGATGAATATTGCAGAGATATGTGTTGCTTTCACTACCACGAATCATTATTCGTATTCACAGTTCAGCTGGAACACACCCATGCCTGAAGTCATCTTGATGTCTAACAAAATGCAGCTCCAAATACGATTCAGTGAAAACTTGTGACAAGTGCTGTGTGAAAAGGTTTAATGCACATCCGTTTTCTTGGGGCCAAATTGTTTGCACTTCCATTAAAAATTTAAAAGTAACTTCGGAGAGGAGTGAGGTTCTAGTTTTAGTTTTGTTAGTGGTTTTTTAACTTACACTCTATCAATGGAACAGGATATATAACTGCAGTCTTTGAAACACAGGAGGTATAACTGCAAAGATGAGACTACAAGGCAGGAATTTGCAAATACCATTATTTTAAATGCCTTCTCAAGTAAAAGAACCACAAACACAATTACACTCTTCAGCGGGCAGACAAGCTACGAGCAGACTCTGCTCTCTGCTGGATGTTACTATTTCTGTTCTTACTTCCATTGGAAGTACATCCGTTTGGGGGGGGGGGGTGGCATAATAAATCAGATTTCATAGTTAGGTGCTTCATTTTAGGCATCCAAGTTTGACTAAGTGGCTTTCTCGTGATGCTACGGGCAGCAACCCCGGTGACGCGCTGCGGGCCTGGCTGGCGGAGCTGGGGGGACCTCTCGTGGTGGCAGTGGTGAGAACAACCCTGGGTCCTCTCCTCCCAAACACCTACAGCAAAGCTCTGCTCATGGGTGAATGCGACTGGAAGTGAAAAAGTGGGTATTAGGAAAAATCTCTTCACTAAAAGGGTGGTCAAGCATTGGAACAGGCTGTGGTGAAATCACCATTCCTGGAAGTGTTCAAAAAATGTGTGGATGTGGCACTTAGGGACGTGGTTTTGCAGGGGACTTGACAGTGCTGGGTTAAAAGTTGGATGCAACCTAATGATTCTGTGATTATCATAGAATCATAGAATGGTTTGGATTGGAAGGTACCTTAATATTCATCTCATTCCAACCCCTGCTGCCATGAGGAGGGACATCTCCCACTAGACCAGGCCAGTCAAAGCCCCATCCAACTTGGCCTTGAACTTTTCCAGTTGTGGGGCAAGCACAACTTCTCTGGGGAAGCTGTTAGAATGCTTCACCACTGGAAGAATTTTTTCCTAACCCTAATCTACGCTGTTTCAGTTTAAAACCATTAACCCTTGTCCTACCACTATACTTCCTTCTTTCCTGTGGGCCCTCTTTAGGCACTGGAAGGCTGCTCTAAGGACTGCCCAGAGGCTTCTCTTCTCTAGACAACCTCAACTCTCTCAGCCTGTCTTCACAGGAGGGGTATTCCAGCCCTCTGATCATCTTCATGGTCCTCCTCTGAACTCACTGCAACAGGTCAACATCCTTCTTATGCTGGGAGCCCCAGACCTGGATGCAGCACTCCAGGTGGGGTCTTATGAGAGCGGAGTAGAGGGGCAGAATGAACTGCTGGTCACATTTCTTTTGATGCAGTCCAGGGTACAGTTGGCTTTCTGTGACTATAATTCTATGTCTATGATTCTTTGACTGTTACTCGATGCCAGTTCTGGTATAAACATGAATTCCCGCCCATATTTTAAAAATATTGCATTAAAATTCATAGTTTTATGAGCAATTGGTGACTATATTCATTGTGCAGAATTTTCAGTCTTTCAGTGACACACAGTCCCAACAGAAGAGATTCTCCATCGCAGTTTGAGGGACATGCTCTTTCATCCTTCCTCAGGTAGTAGTACTGCAATTTTTTACTATTCCCGTAATACTAGTTTTGTGGAGTTAAAAAAAAGAGTGGGTTTGTGGGTTTGTGCTTATATAATTTAACATTTCTTGCTTTCTTAATGCATTCTGGATTGTTTTTCAATCAAAAATACCTAAACTATAAGTTTGAAGAACACTTGATTCTAGTTTCTTAAAAAGTTATGCACAATGCATTTGATCTGTGAATAAATTCTTTAGCCATGACCAGAACTACGCATGAGATGTACAAATGAATCAAATACAAATGTAACCTCGCATACTACTCATAGAGGGTTTTTTATTATCTTCTAGAATATTTTATGGAAATGCACGTACACATGTGCCTTCCAGACAGATAGGGTAGATTCCCATTTAAGTTTCCTAATAGAGACATAAAAGGGCTCTCATCAATCTCTTTCTTACCTGTTTGTATATGTGAAAGTAAGATAAAGGTGCAGTGTTTTGTTTGTTTCTTTATTTGGGTTTTTTTAATCAAGAACTACTCATAAGAAGTGATGAAGAAGCTTCTCCCACTCATCTTCCAAGGAAAGGTGTTTCAGCCATCTTGCTGAAATGCAGCTGCAGTGCTGAGCTAGGACCTCAGACAGGTACAAGGAAAGGTTCAGAAAGAAGTGGCCCTGCATGTGTGGCAAGGCAGAAGTGGAGCTGTTGCTGTGATGTCTGCCTAGAATTTTAATGGACTGGAGGGGCGCATTTTCAAAAGAATGGACATAAAGGATTATGGGATCACAGTACTGCAGTGTAATTGAAGCAGGGGAGACCATAGGAGGCCTCTGATCCAACTTCCTCCCACGGCAGAGTCAGCTCTGAGGTCAGGGCTTCATCCTGTTAGGGCTTGAAACCCACCAAAGATGGAGAGTGCATCACCTCTCTGGGCAACCTGCATCTCTGCTTGGATGTCCTCATAGGGACAAAAGTTCTACCCAGTTGTTGTGGTTTAACCCCAGTCAGTAATTAAACATCACACACTGTCCCACAGTGGTATGGGGGAAAGAATCTGCAGGGTAAAGGTAAGAAAGAAACTAATGTATTGAGATAAAACCAGTTTGATAATTAAAAAGTTGTTTGGTTTTTCCTTTTCTTTTTTTTTTCAATTGTAAGGGAAAAAAACCCTACAAGAACACCAAAGAGAGATGAAGGTAAAACACAAGGAAAAAATAAGATATGAAAGTGAAAAAAGTTGCTCATTGCCAGCTAACCAATACACAGCCAGTCCCTGAGCAGTGGCTTTCCTGCCAACCTCCATCTCCAGTTTTATTGCTGAGCATGACACCATATGATCTGGAATACCCTTTTAGTCAGTTGGGGTCAGATGTCTTGGGCTGTGGTCCTTCCCAACTCCTTGTGCACCCCCAGACCACTCACTGGTGGGGTGACATGAGAGGCAGAAAAGGCCTTGGCTTTGTGTTTTACTCAGCAGTGAGTAAAACATCAATCTGGTATTAACACTTTTTCCAGCACAAACACAAAACACAGCTCCATACCAGCTACTGTGAAGAAAATTGACTAGATCTCAGCCAAAACAAGCACATCAGTTTTAACCTCTCTTCTTTCAAAATATACTTGCTGGTTCTCATCTTCCTGTCCTGCCCTGCTGTGAAGAGCCTAGCTCCTCCTCTGTGACCTCCCTGTCAGCACCAGGAGCTGTTAGGTCCCCTGAAGATATCTTTGCTCAGCCTGAACAAGACCACTCCTCCAGCATCTGGCCTGTGCTCCAGCCCCCAACAAGGTGGTGGCCTCTGCTGAACTCAATCCAGTTATAGTCAGTGCTTCTCCTATATTCAGGGCCCTGGATTTGGATACAGTAACCTAGATGGGATCCAATAAGTGCTGAGTAGCGGGAATAAGTGCTTCCCTTGGTCTCTGGCTCTGCTCCTGTTCATCCAGCCCAGTATCTGCTGGCTCATGCTCAGCTTGCTGCTCACCAGCGCCCTCAGTCTTCTCCACAGACCAGCTGCCAGCCAGGCAGAATCAACCTGCGCTGGTGCCAGAGGCTCTTCCTTTCCAGGAGCAAGCTTTGTATTTGTCCTTCAATTTCACAAGGCTGGACCATTCCTCCAGCCATTCGAGGTCCTGCTGAGTTGCCTGTTCTCGAATGTATTCACTAATTCCCCCCAAACTGGTGTCATCTGCAAAATTTAATTAGAAGTAGATCCATGCGTGTAGGCAATTGATAGGGCTACATGATGTTTTGCAGACCAACACGAGCTCACTCTTTCCCTGCTCCAAGTGTTTACGTGGCACCCAGCCTAAGCTAATATACTTTGCCTCTCAGCAGAGCTTAATAGCTTGGGATCAGAACTGTGCTAATCACAGCTAAATAGCTTTTGGTTCAGAGCACAGGAAAATTGAGCTGTGTCTGCTCAAAATGTCCTGTGTGAGTATAACACGTAAGTCCACCACTATGCCTGTTCCACTATGCCTGTTCCACTAGCTCTGGTGGAGCTACTGAATGAGAAACTGGCAAGCTTGAAAGATGCCGTGTTGTGATAAAGTGGATCTGAACCCAGCGATGGTGAGAAAACGGAAAGTGAGAGTATTTATTAATCTGAGGTCACTTACAAGACCATTGAAAAGAAATCATTATCTCTACCACCAAAACTGAGGATGTTATTCTAGTTGTCTGATAGAGCAGCATCACTGTTTGTAATTTCCAGCACAATTTCTAGCATATTGAATATGTGCCTCCTAGCCACCTCCTGGCAATAACTCCCCTAACTTTTGGCAAGCTTTGGGTCAGGTCAGTGCTCATGGGCATTGACAGAGCTGTGCATGAAAGAGCTTCTGAGTGTGCTGGCATTACAGCTGATGGCAGCCTTGCTTCATAAAGGACTATGCCAAGCATGTCAGGCTCCCGATACCAGCCTGCGATAACCTAAACGGATGTTGGAAGTGCAATGTGGGGAGTCAAATGTTATACAGGGAGGAGAGAAGATGAGTCTTAGATGAATCAATACTCAGTAAGTGATACCTGTTGGCTTTCAGAGGACTCCAGTTAGACACAGAAAAGTAGGGTGGCCAACAAAATGCACAGATGAAGAGAATCCATATATTCATAGGGATGACCAGGTTAACAATATATATTCTGCTTATCCTTGCCCTTCAACCATGGCAGTTTGGGCATTATCAAAAATCCGTAGCTGATTTTTAAACAGCCAAAAATCTAGAAAAACAAAGCAAGCACCAGCCTTAAAGTTTCTTACTCTTATGAAGTAGCTAGAAACACAGTGCAATGCTTCTAGAGGAGACCTAGAAACCTCCCTGGTTCAAATCTGCTGCCTGTGAGGCACAGGAGGGAGAAGTAACTCTGAAGGAATGAAAATATCAGCACACCTATTAATGGTGGTGCCCCATGAAATAATTTTTTTCTTGTATACCCCTTAGGTAACTAACACAAAGGAAGCTTTTGGGTCTGACATTTTTGATGGGATGAATCTGCTAGTCTCACTTTGGGTGAAATCACAGGCCGTTAGGAGATATCATGAAGAAGCTAGAGTGCATCTGAGTGCCGTGTCTGAGGCCTGTGAGAGCAACAGAGGTAGGGATGTCAGTACGGTCTTTATTTTATTTATTGCTTTATTTATTATTTTATTTTATCATTGTATTATTTATTTATTTTCTTTGAGAACACTGTGTAACATCTAATATCCTAAGACAGTCTACCCTTCCTCATAAATAAAAATATTCCATGTCAAATGAAAAGGAGACAGATAGCATCACTATAAAATTATCATGGAAAACTGTCCCTGTGCATGTTTTGACATGCAATGCAGCCAGTTCCCACCCATTTGCTGATGCAGAGGCACTTTGGGCAGTTACATATTGGGAGCGGTAATACTATAGCCAGGCTGTGCCAGGCCCTCTGTACTCCTGGCAGACGTCAGCATGACTTCAGGGCTCTCTGTGGCCCATGGCTATTGTGGCCATTGTCTGTCCCTTTCTGTTTTGCCTTCTACACGTTCACGTGGCCAGATAATAGGTAGAAGAAGAGAAAAAGCAAGGCCGGTTAGAATCAAAATCCTAAGAGAAATCCTTCTTAGGGCTGAGGTATTTCTGCCAGTCATGGAGAAATCTGGGCTTCATCCTCTTGGGAACAACCACCTGAAATGATTGTTTTGAGCTGTCTAACTGATTTCAGGGGAAGGGGGAACGGAAGATGGAGGAGGAAAGGTGAGAGAAGAGCTCCATTTATACTTAATTAGTACGATATACTAGATGTCAGAAATAAAAGGCCGCTGACTTGTTAGTAGAGCCTGAACACACTAAAACATGAGAGAAACTGTAAAATGAGAGGAGTAGCTCTTGAGCCAGACAAAAACCACATAAGGGAAGACTCTATGAATAAAATTTTCCCCATGAGTGAGTTGTCTGATAGTGAGGCCAATACACCAGTACATGATGAAATGGGAGGTGAAGACAAAGCTGGTTATCAAGAAGTTTGTGAAAACTGATTTAGGAAAGTTTTTTGAGAGGAAAATACTTCTTAATTTTTTGCACAAGGATCGATTTTGCTAAAAAAATGTGAAATGGGGAATAGCCACACAAAAAAGGAAAAAAAATGCATGAAAAAAAATGAGCATTTGTGAATGAGAAATTAATACTATCCAGTGGGTTAAAAACACCTGCTTCCTGGCTATCCATGGCTATTGCTGATGATCGGTCATTTTTCTTTTCACCTTCCTTTGATAAACAAAGGTTTAATGTGTTCAAGGTGAGCATTGTTTTTCTAACCATAGGGCTTCTCTGAATCTGTTTTCTTCATTTTCTTTACATCCTGCTTGACTGGAACTAAATCAGAATCACAGAATCTGGTAAACAGCTTTCACTAATAACTTCCCATTTTCTGTCCCCTGTTGATCATGCTTTCCTTCTTCATGGCTCTACTACACCAGCAGATAATGGTTATCAATAACCTTTATAATAATTATGATTATCAAGATGAGTTGTAGTTTTTGGAAAGAAACATATTTATAAATAAACAGAGAAAATTACATTATATTTATTTATTTATAGAAGAACACATAATATAGGATGATCTGCATTTTATATCATATATCTACTTTATTTATTACAATCATTAATAATATTTTCTCTGACTGCTGGATGGAGGCAGGGTGCACACTGTTGACAGTGCAATGACTCATGCTCCCAGTCTGTCTTCAAAGCCCACTTCGACACCCTTCATTTCACACAGCCTGCTCTTCTGTCCTATCATGATCCCTGGCAAGCAGGTACAAGAGAGAAAGATGAGAGAACTCTAGAATGTTGTCCGAGTCTTTACTTATATCTGTTGGGGTGTCTGGAAATTATTACATATGGGTCTTTTCATCTCTGCTGGGTGAGTATTTAAATTGCGAAAAATAATGTGTTAAGCATGACTCTGCCCTGAATGTTGATCACAGTGATTAATGCTAGTTCATGCCTACCTTACACTCTGTGTGATATCATGTTTAAGAAGGTATTAGCTACCACTGCTTAGCTGAAACATCTTCTTATGTAGGAAAATATCATTTATAAATAAATAAACCAAGACTGGGAGTGACATAGCTCTGAGCTGATTACTGAGGAATAACCTACAAAAGCACAAAACTAATTCTACATAGTTTTTCAAACACTTCCCATAAAGCTCTTCCATGGTAAATAAAGAGAATAAGTCCATAGCAGGAAAAGCTGTGTCAGTTATTTCCATCTATGTTCACCAAAAAAGAGAGCAGGAAAATCTCCATGCTTGCATCCTTCCAGATGGAAACTACACAGAGTTGCTGCCTTGGAGTGAAGTATTTGTAGAAGAGGAGAGAAAATGAAGAGTAAAAATTACTAGGGCCTAGACATCTTTAAAAATCAGTTTGTTTAACAACTCTTAAATGAAATACCTGAATGACTACCCATGCTTGTAAAGTCAAACCCCTTCTTTTCCCACAGGGCTGGAAAGCAACTGATGAGATAATTTTTCAAAAAGGGTTCCAAACAGGGAGCTGAGGACAGGACACTTCCACAAGATTTATAATAAAGAATAAAATTAGAGGACACATGAATGACTATGACACCATGAAAAAGTCAACATGAATTTTGTAAGTGCAAATCACACCCCACAAGAATAGAGAGGAACAGCATATAGGGATACCGGAAATCTTGTCTACCTAGAGTTCCAAGGGCATTTGTGTTCACTGTCAAGGGTTTTTAAGGAATTTTAAGTGGTCACAGGGTAACACTGCATGGATATCTGCAGAGTTGGTTAAAAAATAGAAAATTCAAAGCTGCAGTAAATGGTCAATATGGATATATGAATATATAGAGAGTACATTGAGTGTGTGTGTATATATATATGTATGTATACGAATGCTACACAGTTTCTAAGAAGCAGTGTAGATGCAATTCTTGGTCGAACACTGATGGTCTGAGCACTACAGCCCACCTATCTGCTGTGATGTGGCTTCAAACTCCTCTAAGTATCTGCTTCTACAAAACTAGTTCTTCATGGCCTCACCTCTCCTGGTGAGGAGTCTCCACCAGAGAATCTTCCGTGGTCCCTCCATCAGTGTTGCCCAGATTAATCATAGAAAAAGCCCATCTTCTGAATTTGAACACTTGGTGTCAAAGCCAACTCTTCACATCAGCTGTTTTCCACCTGCCTCAGAACTCAGGGCTGTGCTGCACTGCAGTAGTTAATGCATCCACTGCCCTGGGCAAACAGGGTCAGCCAGGCTGCACGGCTCTGGCTGCATGCCATGGACTGACTGAGCTGGCATTTAAGTTTTAGTCATAGGGTGAACACATTTCATCCTTGTTTTAATTTCCCTGCTTGGAATTCTTACTTGATAATCCAGTCTTTTTGTGACTCCTCCTACCCAGACAATATCCTAAATTTTCCATTATCATGGCGGCACAAATGCTCCAAAATATATTTTTCTTATGATTACATGAATGTTTGAAATATACATATACATATTTTGATGATGAAAAGTATAGTTAATGAAAAAGCAGCATGTCAAGATAATCTGAGCCTAAATTAATTATCAAAGGACTATAAAATTCCACACCATTGGTGGTGCTAACACTAATAGCCAGGGCTGGCAACATGCTAATCACTCTGGCTCTAGAAGACCAGACTGGTATTTTAATCACACAAACACTAATTGCCTGGTCCTGCTGGCATTATAATTGTTATGGCACTAATAGCCTGGGCAAGATGGTATTTTAATCATCCTGGATCACAGCCTAAAAATGTTAATTTATAACATTTCTGTCTTTTTATCAAGGTTAACAAGAGGTCTGCTGCAGATATGATCAATTACAATATGCAGAAATCACTATTTTAGCTTAAAAGAGAAGCAAATCAGGAGTCTTAGAACTCAGAGTAATGGAGACTTTTCAGTTAGAACACTGCTTTCCCATATTTCTTCTTTTTTTTTTTTTTTTTTTTTTTTAAACTTCTTTTCCCTGCAGCATCTTTAAACCACATGTGAGTCACTTGAGACAGCTGGAGCAGGCTGCGCTGAAGAGTTTGCTGTTCTAAGTATTACAGTGATCTTACTACAATATCCAGCTAATGCAGTTTCATATATTTAACCTCATAGGATTAAAATCCTCTCACTGTTGTTGATATTTTAAGAAATGAATTCAGATTGTCTACAACTCAGCTTATCTTCAAATATTACTAATTAGTTATCTGTTGTAAATTCATTGACTTCAAAGAGCCTACCTAATCTTTGCTGTTACATAGTGCAGGTCACTTACAGACGGTTTTATGGCTAAGCTTCATTTTTATCCCCTTTAATTGGAGATTGGGTATGCTGGGGGCTGGGGAGACAAATTAAACAGGAAATTTCTGGTTTTCCTCCTACAGCCAAGGAGTGTGATCTTGCAATGCCTGGAAAAATCTCGCAAATTTGTGGAGGAAATAGAGCTTTCTCTATAAAAATTAATTGTGGTCAAGATTTTGAACTTCGTTTTGTATTTCTCATAATGGCTGGGATGTTGGGTCACCTCTTTTGAGATTTTCCACAAAGTTAAAGAGCTCCCTTGTAGCTTCTGGGTCCACTACTTAGATGCAGTACACTGCCACTTGAGTAAGATTTCAGCTTCCCTCATTATGGTGGTGGCGGTGGGCTGCATCTGGATGATGGAACCATTTGTTCATCCTGCAATGTGATATTGGCCCCATGTGTTGCAGGATGAGTAACAGCACGTGTTTTTGGCTGCCTCCAGCCTAGAGCTGCCCGCTGGGAGCCCAGCCCTCCTCCCACACTACCATGGCCACAGTCAGCAAGTGTCCAAGGGACAGCAGGGGACGTACCCTGTGCCTCTTCTCTACAGGCATTGTGCAGAGGCTACCAGCATCAAGGGTGTTGTGTGACATGAGGTGTCCCATTTGAGGAGGAGGGAAGTGAAGTTAAAGAAGTGGAGAATTAAGAAGAATGGTTTTGGCTGAAGGAGGAGGCAGGTGAACTTTATAAGGCATCGGCGTCGAGGGCCACCCATTTGAGTAGCTGGGTGCACTTTACTTGTGTCAGCACCAATAAAAGTCATACCAAACTCAGTAGCAACAATGAGCCTTCTAACTATACTTGATTTCCACAGCTGGGATGCTGAATGCATCAATCAAATACTTATTTTTGCCTTTGTTTTAAAACGTCCCTTGAGGGGAAATTTGCCCTTCACCTGCTTCCCACATGGGAAGCCCAGCTGCTCTTTCAGGCTCAGTTTCCAAACACAGGGCTGCCCTCAGCTGACATTCTTCCATAAGAAGATTGCTAATAATGCTAGTAGTTCACAATCTATTTTCACTCTAGGAATGGAATTTCAAATGAGGACTTTTTATGCCTGCTGCTTAAAAAGGATTTGAGGTCTTTGAGAGAGGATGCTTTTAAAGAATTCTCATTTCAATGTCCTGTCCCCCATTGCCTCCTATCCTTGTGATGCTTCCTGTGTCGTCTGTGGCTTCATTGCCAGCACCCATGTGGATTTTTTGTCTGCTTTCGTTTAAGCAGGGCTGATGCCACCCTACTGGCCTATGTGGCCAGCATGGCCACGGGCAGTTGCAGCTGACCTGCTCGGAAAGGTTGTTCTCAGCGTGCCACTGCATCGGAGCCAATGCTTTCAGCAGCTAAACTTAGGAGCAACACGACAGCTGTGTGAGATCATTGTGCTGCAGGAGCTTATCCAGCAGGGCAATGTTTTGGAGACTGGCACTGCATGTTTTCCTGGCTAAACAGTCTGCTCTGCCTGGTTACAATGTCCTTCTGTTTACTTCAACTTAGAGAGGATTTCTTACTGTGCCTGTGGTTAAAGCTGAGATGTGATGACCAGAAAAATGTGTTTTCCTTGATCTCTGCGCAACAAAAAGAAATACTGTAGGGCCAGTATTGTTGCTTACTTATGCTCAGCTGGTCTTGACCTTTCATGACTAAATATAAGGATGGTGGCCTCTTCTGATAAATTGGTTGTGATAACACATATAATTTCACTTACTAGCAGATGAACTTTAACATGAAACAGGATTCTTTTCCTTCGAAGTTTAATATTTCCTTTTATACAATGCTGCAGAAACCTTTTAGTGCTTTAACCTTCAACATGAGAGAAGTCAGCCCCAGCTCCTTGGCAGGAAAATAGTTTTTTTTAACCAAAAACAGCAGTGTCATAGTAAAGTCCAGGAATTCTCTGAGTCCTCTGTCTGTACAAAGCTGCAATAGCACTATGTGTTTGCTTTCTCTGCCTCCACAGAAATTAAAGATTTCACAGAATATTCTGAGTTGGAGGGGACCAACAAGGATCATCGTGTCCAACTGTGAAGTGAATTTCCCATACGGGGATGAATGAGGATTGATACTTTGGTATTATTAGCACCATGCTCTAGCCAACTGAGCTTATCTCAGGGTACCCTATAGAGAACCTGTTTCTAATGCATTACCTGTGCAGCCAAGGACTGCAGAGGTAAAAGAGAGCTCCAGACTTCCTAGAAATCCCTAATCTCACCCTTTCAAGTCCTGAAGCTCTTGTGAAGTGCTATGTTAGCGCAGCATTTTAAATGAAGACTGGCAGGTTGGAAGGATGTATTTCTGGCTGTGGGCTGCTGTATCATGGGGGAAGGACAGCACTCTGCACTGATAAGTGAAATTCAAAGAAATACAACTGGCAAGATTAGAAGGGCTCTCAAAGGAAAGGGTTTTTGGTTTTTTGGAGGACAACCTGACAGGTTAACACAGGTGACTAAGGTGAGAGAATGAAATATCTTAGAAATGCCTTAAATTCCAAGGTCTGCTTTATGCAGTAGATCACATGAATAGGAATATGAATGTGAAGTACATAAGGAGATAAGTTTTAAAGTGTCTAAGTGCTAAAGATAAGTGTGTAAGCACTAACAGCTACCTGTGCCAACTTGGAAAAGAGAAACCAAACTCAGATGCCACTGGTAGCACACAGATTTCTGAGTCTTGATGTAACCAACACCAACAAAATTAATTTAAGGCCATCCTAAAGAGTGTGAGCATAACACGCTGTTGATAAAGCAGAACAGTAAAGGTATTTACTAAAGCTGCTATACAGACACAAGTTTTCACAGGGGACTTCTTCAAATTGCAAACATTTAAAATGTAAATGTTCTTTGACACAGCAGGGTAGTTGAACCATGAAATAAATAGGTAGAAACCCTGTTATTTCTATTGAATAAGCTGAAAAAAATGCAAAAAGTGAAGAAATAATGCAGCAAAAGGAAGTAAATTTGAATTAAACAGAGACAACCACAAAATTGGATCTATTACAGGAAATAGTTCAAATACATGCTATACCTTGAGTAGGCTCTCTTGAAATTGTGTTATTTTGGCCTTCTGTCTCGGTATCCTTACCCATCTGTTGACTATCCTGTGCCTGCAGTTTGTATTGTGCTCCTGAAATACTGAGGTTAGTCAGGACCATATCACTTTAAAAAAAAAAACCCAACACACAGACAAAGAAAGAAAAAAAACAGGCTGGGAAGGGGGAGCTAAAGCCTCTGCTGCATTGGGCTGTTTGGATACATTGGCTGCAGCAGTGGTCACGCATCCCTCCGCAGTCTGCTGATTTCGCAAAAGAGGGAGGAAAGGGTCGTTTTGCAGCCCAGATGCTGTCAAACACAAGCAATCAATGGAAGAAATGGCACAATGAACAGACAAGCATGTGGAAGCAGTTTATGAAGAAATAGTTAAATACCGAGCTTTGTCCCGGCTGACGCTGTAAGTACGAGCTCAACAGCAGATCCTGTGGTCACTGCAGTTGTTTGTGGGAGATGTTTTAGCACCCCGATGCTTTTAGTTCTCACAAGCAGAGAAAGCATTGACTCTGACACGTTTCATAGTGTATTTAGGCAAATAACTCTATTGTATGTCTCTCTACAGAATTTTTGAGTGACTCACAAGCTGCAGTGCACTGGTAGGGTGGGTAAAGAATAAGCACGAGCTTATTCTCCTTTCCTGATGGCTTATCTGGGCTCTGCTCTATAGATATGCTAGCAGATTGCTGCAGTACCACCCTCCTTGTGCAAAGGCCTCTCGCTGAATTTCGGCTCTGCCTTCAAGCACTGCTATACACAATGCATTTTTTCACACTCCAATGGCTGACTTAGCTTAAAAAAAATTTCCTAGAATTATTTGTTATACAAATTTTCTTCATGCCAACTGTTCTATTTTAAATTTTTCTTATATGTGCAGTTGTAGAAAGCTTATGAAATTCCAGTAGCTTTGTGTGTTACCATCGGGAGACTAGTTCTTAACATAGCTCTCCCAAAGAGAGTGCCTTTATTACTTAAAGGAATGAACACTTTTCTGTCTTTGGTCTGTTGCTAGCTGAAGTAATTGCATGCATTTTTAAATGTAAACATTTTTTCTTATGGAAATCCAATATCTTGCTCTCTGGCAAATGCTTTACTGCTTTTTATTCTACATATGCCCTAATGATCTAGTACAGCTTTAAAAACAAGTAAAAAAGCAGAGCTAGAGCAAGTTTACTGCACTGTGTTTCTCAGCAATGTTTTGGTAATCAGACAAAATTTTTTATTGTAGCTAAAACTATGCATGTTGGCAGAGTTAAATAATGAGGTAGTGAGTATTTTTCTTGTTATTTTATAAGAATATTATTTTTGCTCTAATCTGGAGAATATCATCTATTTGATGTCCTCTACTTAACTTAAGTCCTTGGTACTTAACGCAGCTTCTGGAGAAACCGCTGGGAGACCTCACTCCAGTGCCAGGGGAGGTAACAGCGGGGTAGTTGTGATGAGCAGCCTGTGCTGGGGTGTTGAGGAGGATGAGTAGTTGTTGCAAGGAGGAGCCTTCTTTTCTGCATCTCTTTTGGGACCTGGCAGAACTGTAGCTCCTGATGCCAAAGGCTGCAAGTAGATACACACTTCTGCCCCCATCACGCTGTTCACCTCACTGGGGATGTGAGGCAGAGCCTTCCTCACACTGAGGAATCCATAGGGAAGTTTTCCCTTCATTGCTTTGGGAGTTGCCCTCACCTTACATTCCCAGAGGTATTAAACTTCCATCAGCTGTCTATTCTATTTGCAAAACAACTTCTTATTGCTTGCTACCAGAAACTGAATTATAAGAGGCCAAATTTATCCCTTAATGAGTTTATAGCAAATTACTGTTACCTAGGGAGCACTGTGGCAGCAAATGTGAATGCTGAGGCTGTGTTATTGTCAATGTTCATTCTTGACCCTTCCTCTCCCATATCAGGATCGTCACCCTCTCAACACGAAGCAGAGTCTCTGGTTGGAAAAAGCCTTTCCAAAGACTAACAAAGTAATCATTTGCATTGTCACGTGTTATAAGAATACAAAAATAATACAAAAACTCAGTCCAACATAGCTAATTTCTGTTCCCATACTGAAAATGTGCAGAACTATAACATAATTTAATTAGATAAAATTGTTTTAAAGGCTGCTTGCTGTTATGTAAAGACAGTGGGAAAAGTTCAGCTCCTGTGTACTTCCATTGTTTTCAGCAGAATTATACTGGGGTGAATTCGGCATTTTCAGGGGCCAACTCAAAACCCTTTTCTTTCTCTGTCTCTCTCTCTTGATTGTTTTCCTGTTTCTCAGATGTGATTTTGTTATGACCTCCAAGGCAACAGGCCCAAATTTATAAAATATAATACAGCATATCTAAGATGCCCTAGTTAGGGCCACGTTTGCCTGAGGCTCCCTGTAAAGTAAATGGAAACATAGCAGCACTTCCAGAAAAGCTGATACACCAGATACCTAAAACTAGCCTGTGGGCATTGCACTTCACAATGTTTGGGGCTGCTTGGACTCTACTCTCAAAAGTAGAGTTTCTAAAATACAGGATGAGTTTTTATGTTAAAATATACAAAATGGTAGCATTTTCTTGAAGAGTTTAAACAGTGTCTAGCTGGCTAGTTTCTATGAACCCTTGGAATAACACACAGAAATGAAAAAATGCATGTCGGATTTTGAAGTATTTGAACTTTCGGAAGACTTAGTCTTTTTTGAAATATGTGTCAATTCATTCAGCAATATTTTTTGTTATACATGCAATTATTCAGCAATTATTTCTGCCTCAGCTAAGGAATATAACAACTCACACATTACTTTGGAACAGTAGGGTCACATTTTTCTTCTAAGTGTGTATTTAATGGATATATTTGCATTTTAGAAGTCTTGAGTTAAATCTTTAAATGGGATGGTCTAGTTCATTAGCATTTTTCATCTTCCTTTTGATTAGCTCAACAGAAGATGGTAATTGTTTGGAATTTTTTAGGAAGTACGTTTGTTGGTTGTGATGGCGATACACCAGAGCTGTGTGAGAAAGGAAGGTTTCACGTTCCCTGTGGAGACCTACGTGTGTTTATGCACAAAAAAATGTGCAGCCATGAAGGTCAGACTAGAAATAAATGAGGCTTAGTTATCTTCCGTAAAATTACCTGTAGAAACTTTCTCCACCCAGGTCAAACCAAAATAAGGTGTAATTTCTGATAGGTGATGATTATGGTTATGACACGATGGGGTGTGCTGGTTTAAGAGTTAACCAGCAGGGGAAATGAACTCAACTCAAAGGAGAGATTATAAGTCAGAATAACAATTTACTAAAATAATACAGTAAGTACAATCATACAAACAATTGGTCTTAACCCACAAAACCCAAATGTATAACCCAGTACCCTGGGGCATGAACAAAGTGGTGTTCCTTGGGCCCCGCTTGAGTCCAAAGTAAAGGGAGAGGGGAAGAACCTGCTGGTGGGAGAGCTGTTGCAGTCTGGTCAAAAGTGGTGATTGCAGTGAGATGCTGGGGAAAAAGCTGTTGCAGTCTGGTCAAAAGTGGTGATTGCAGTCCAGTTGAGGGTGGTCTAAGTCTGGTTGAGAGCGATGAGCTGCAGTCTTTCTCTGGATCCCACAGAGTGGTTAAAAATGTTCCAAGACTCCAAGATTATATATCCTCCAGTTCAGGCAGGAATGTTCAGTGCTTCCCTCAGGGCGGGGAGTTCCACAAAGGGTGTGAGGACAAGAGCATCCTCCTATCTCACAGGCCTCTTAACACCTAGTTTAAAGCCTGAGGAGTCAGGCTCTATGGGCAGAGGGTGCGAATAGTCTGTTGACAACAGTTTCTGGGAAATGGCATGGAAGGCTATAGAATACACAGTTTTGGGTTACACCCATACCATGATGAACTGGTCTCAGTTGTCCTAACTAGGACATGGGGCAGAGGTCCTCTGGTGACCTCTTAGAAGGGCATGAATGTGCCTTGGGCTCCTCTCAGTGGTAAAGTTTAGTTTCTTTTTTCTTACAGCAGAATAATACAGCTGGTTGCATATACCAATCACCACCTATTTGAGATAAGACAGCTGGTGGAAAGTAGTAAAAGTCAAAGCTTTAACACTCTGATCTCCCAAAAGGAAGAAAATAACAATGCTAGTACTTAAATCACCAGTTTGTCCCAGTTTTGTCTGGAATTGAGTTAATTTTCTTCCTAGTAGCTGGCACAGTGCTATGTTTTGGATTTAGTATGAGAATAATGTTGATAACACATTGATGTTGTAGTTGTTGCTAAATAGTGCTTACTCTAAATAATGGACTTTTCAGTTTCCCATGCTCTGCCAACAAGGAGGCGCACAAGGAAGCTGGGAGGCAGCATGGCAAGGACAGCTGAGCCAAACTAACCAAAGGGATATTCCATATGCATGCCCAGTATATAAACTGGGGGGAGGGGCCAATCACTGCTTAGGAATAGGCTGGCCATTGGTCAGTGGGTGGTGAGTAGTCGTGTTTTGCATCACTTGTTTTGCTTGGGTTTTATTTCTATCTCTATTTTTGTTGTGTTCCTTTGCATAACAATATTATTATTATTATTATTTCATATTTTAAGCTGTTCTTATCTCAACCCATAGATTTTACCTTTTTTTTCTGATTCTCCTTCCCATCCCACTGGGGGAGGATGGATGAGCAAGCACCTGCATGGTACTTAATTGCCAGCTGGAGTTACACTATAACAGAGTTTTAGTTAAAGCTTCAGTGAAGCAAAAGGAACAGCTTGTACCTTGCTCTTTTAGGACAGGCTAATTTACTTGTCTATCTCTTCATTAGTTATATATGGTACATCGTGGAGCTCCATAGCATTAACAGCAAAATTATTGTCAGATTTTAACTAACGTAAGCTGAGATCCTGGGGAATGTAATAGTAGCTTCAGAATGGTCTGATGTGCTTTACAAGCAGGCACCAACTGTCACCGAATCCTGTTCTGTAAAGTTATTCACACTATGAAAGAAATTGCTAATGTTAGATGTTTGGAGACCTGTTAGGAGAGAAGGGGAATTGCAGGACCCTCAATTCTTGCTTATGCCACTTGCACTTTCCCCATAAAATGCCCACTGTAAACCTTCCCCTTTTCTCCCCAAATTTCTCTCTCCTTATTGTTCTTTGTCTCCATCCCAGGGCAATTCCTACATGAATCACCACTTCTGATCCATTCTCACAAGGTTTTTCATAGCAGCACTGTCCCCAGCCTGCCCCGATCCTACAGCAGCATCTTGCATTTCTCCTACTCCCCAGGCCACAGATGCATTGCTAAATAGGAGAGTGAGGGAAGAAGAAACTGCTCAGAAGCGCAGACAAGCTCATGCCTGCATGTGCTGAGCCAGGTTCTCTGTTAGAGCAGTCCATGGTTGACATATGGAGCAAGTAGTGCACTGGAGGGCAATTTTTGCAATGTAGAGTGACATGGAGTCTCATTCCAAGTGCTAATAATTTTCAGCTCATTACCTTCATGTTCATATTGGACTGGCATTGGAAATGCTTGCCTGGGTCTTGACATTGGCTTGTGTTATCCCACTCTGTGCCAGGCTGGATCTCAGCATAACAGTGTTGATCCACCACAACAAATTGGATTTAAGAGCTGAAGAACTTAAAAGAGCTTTCTGGTTTGCTTTGGTTACTCCTGACAATGCTAAAAACATCTCTTTGAATCATACTGATTGTTTGATGTTTATACAATGTATGTATATGCACACAGGGACATCTCCCAAACAGCAGTAGTGTTGTGGAAAGCTCATCACTTCGGGACATACACAATCATATACAATAAATTATTTGGTTGCATATGTTAGCAAACCCTCTCCTACTGCAGAAAAATGGATCGTTAGATCTGAAAAAGCTTTTTGATTTCTTCTGTGAGAGATCCACAAAAATGGATTTATTGCAGTTTCTCATTAGCTGTGACAAGGATGATGTCAGACAAGTTGTGCATGCCCTGTCCTATAAATAATAAATGAGAAGGACCCTGTCTCCTCTTTCTCTAATGGATTAATGTTATAGCTGGATGGAAAAGGCACAAGCTTCCTTTATGGAATGTAATGGAGCACCAAAATTGTTTAGACTCTGTTGAGTGTATTTATCTCAGGGGCTCCTGCTTGTCCCTTTATCTTGATCTCTGGGCATCTCTCTTAACACGTTGTAAAATTCTATTAAATGGAATAAAAATGAAGTCTTACAGATTTATAAAAAACTCCAAGAAATAACACAAAAAAGTGCTTGTTTTTTTTTAGTCAACACAAACTCTGTAGTATAAAAATCTTCCAAATACCCTTTCAGCATGGCTTCCTATATTAATTATTATTGTAGCAACTCCAGTATGAAATGTGCTTCTCATTTCTTTCTTTCTATTGCAGTGCTTGCAAAGAGAGCTTTGTTGTTATAAGCTTCTCATTAATCATAATTATCACTAATAAGGTGCTGTTTAATCAAGTAGTTCAAAATATTCTGCAGACACTCATGAATGCAACTTTATGCAACCCCTGTTGCTTAATATAGCTCTTTGTGAATAATGTTATTGCTGTTTCATATGTTAAAATGTTCATATTCAGTCCCTTGGTCATTTTCTTTCAATGTTAATCCACCTTTTTAGCATTTTGAATTGGGGGCAAAAAAAGCGCATTGAAAGAGCTCTTAAGAAAGTAATACCTAGAACTGAGTATATTGTGAAGCAATACAAGAAAAGGAAGTGATGTCAAATCATGGGCACACCAAATCTTGGCAGAGTTCTAAGAATATTTTTCAACAGCAGTTGCTGTTGTGAATGGCACCTGCTAAACAAACAGGTGACATTTCAGTGCTTTCATACTGGTTTGCAACATCTGCAAATGACTTAGGTATTCTCAGCTTTTAAAATATTTCCTCCCCACTGTCTTGGTATGCTGATTCAAGGCAAACCTCTGTGTTAATCTCCTTGCTTCTGCAACATTTGGCATTCCTAGATGAAAATTTCAGCATAATATGTCCCAGTTTAGATACAAGCACTCCCACTTATGAAGAAGGAATTAATAGAGATGAATTCCCTGCTTAAGAGCATACTGCTCATAGACAGAAAATGCCATACCATTTGTCATCAATTCTGGCTTACAAAGAGCATAGAGGTAAAACTACTACTGTTCATATCTATCAAATTCTATCCACATGTGTATAAGTATGCAGTGATCATAAAAGTCTCTTCCTGCTTCTTTTATTAAAAAGTAGGCTTGGAGGAAACGAAGAGAAAAAGAAAACATATTAATTTTTTATTAATATCAGTAAATGGAAAAAAAAATTAACCATGCAGCAAACACATCAGAAGTATTTGTCTCTTGGTCTTAATACCCTTTGCCAGGAAGATGAAAAGCACTCATCAGAGGTCATTTCACTCTTGAGTCTGACACAGCTCCCTATCCTTTGAAGGAAAGTTTGGCTGGCTGCTATGTGGAATTGTTCTGGAAAAAGAAGATAGCCTGTAAAATATTCCCCACTTCTAACTTATGGACCTGCCTCTCTCCTGGACACGAGTCATGGAGGCACTCAGGATTAAGTCTGTGTCAGTAACTTTATGCTATATAAAAGTTTTATACAATCTAACTAGCCATCATTATTTAGGTCTTTTGGCCTAAAATGAAACCTTGCTTCCTCTAAGCTCCCACAAATCTCTCAAGACCACTGGGATGTCACAGGGGGCACAGAGGACTGCGAAATGGGTTACCTGAGTGTGTGGCCAAGATCTAGCCTGATTCTGGTCTTGAGCACACACAAGCCGGTATGTATCTGACATGCTGGATTTTGCATCTAGGGTGGAGTGATGCCAGGAACAAGAATAAACTCTGAGAGGAGGGGCTGGAGATCAGCCCTACAGAGAGGGATGGGGATGCTGGTCAGCAGTGAGCCCTGGCAGCCAGGAGGGCAAACCCCATCCCAGTGTACATCAAACAGCATCACCATCTGTGCAAAAGAGGGGATTTTCCTGCTTTATTCAGTGTTGATGTGGCCTCACCTCAAGTACTGTGTACAGTTCTGGGCCCTGCAGTTTGAGAAGGATGTGAAGGTACTAAAATGTATCCCTCATGCATGTTCTTCTCCAGCACTGTGAAGCTGATGTCTCTTTTTGGTTGGCTGATAATGACAGTCTCTAATGGTCCCATGTTGTTTTTTCAGGTTAACTGCTCAGAATTTTCTCCCACAGAAGTTCATAGGTTGACACATTCTGATTTGAATCAAGTGAGGATGATGAGGAGGCACTGTGCAGCTTGTGTCTGAAACCACATCACACAACATGGTCATATGCCTCTACCAGCTGGTGCTAATGGGAAGGAAATTGTAGTAACTTTTTTCTCGTCCCTGCCTTTCATTACTGTCTCTTCCAAAAATATCTTAATGAACTCTACTTTCATAATGAAATACTAAACCAGACAATCTTTCAGCTACTTAAGTGTTACGCTAACACCATGTTCTGCTAACAGGTACTGTAGCAGAACTGTCACTCTCCACACTGCAAGCTATCAATTTTTTACTCAAGTACTGTAATAACTAAACATAAAGTGTTAATCACACATGCCAGACAAGCCCTAGATATAAGATATTGTAAATCTGATGCTGCCTGGTTGACCCTGACAGACACAATATTTTGATGGTTTAGTCTCTGCAGCTGAGATGGCTCGACTTGAGAGTTCTTCAAGGCTGGAAGTTGGAACTAAAGAGGGCTTCTTCTATCTTCCCCAAGTGTTACTGGGTATTGCTGGAGCTTATATACTTTTCCATAGGTCAGGATAAGTCTGGTCCAAAGTAATATTTTCCCTTCTCTCCTCTCCTCACAGGTCTGACGTCTTCATTTAGGCAGCTGTGACATATCTGTAGGTTCCAAATTATGTGATTCCTTCTAATAGTTGCCTTTATTCTAGATTTGATACTACAGTGCTACTATATCAAACAAACAACTATTACAAAATATTTTGTTCCCTAGCCTAAATCAGACAGTCCTGTGGTATGTCTGGGTGCAAGGCAAAATTGATGTATTTTGCTTTTTTACCTTAAGCTGGGCGGTCTTGTGGTGTGCTCAGGTGCAAAACCAGAACAAAATAACCAACATCAACACTGAAATTCCCTGCCAGCTGACTGGACAATAGTTAGCTTCTTTTTTAGGAGACCACACTAAAACAGTTTTTGACTTAATATATCCATTAATTTTTGGTTTATATACTTACACTTAGCAGATCTGAGATGCATGAGTGCACTGCCGATGATGCACAAAGGATCTGCAGTTGTCCAGATCACTTTTTCCCAGTATATAGTACTAACCTCTCTGATTTAGTAAAGATATTTCCTACTAAACCTGCGATTTCATGTTCCAGAGTTCTTGGACAGAGATAACCTAATTTCTTCCAATTAGAGTGAGTTAACTTTAACTCCTAGCTCATTTAGGGAATTTCAGTTTCTGCACTTTTTTTTCTACTAGCCATGTCATCTTGGTTCCCACGTTGAATGCTAAAAATAAAAGTGAGTGCTACTTGCCTTTGTTACTTAGCCTCTGTAATAGGCTGTGAATGAGGCTTTCTAAGAAGCCATATCTCAAATGTGCCTGGAAATCATTTGGAAGCTGCTGCAGAGTAGGAGATGCATATTTTGGTGAAGTAGTACACTGCACATAGTCTGCAGTCCATAAGTGCTTTGAAAGTTTCTGACATGATGAATCAGAGTTCAGTTTCATCAGATGCAGTTATGTCAGCAATACACTCTTGTCTCACCTGGAGATCCCTCAAACCAGGGCTGTCTGTATATCTCATACCTCCTGAAGAACAGAATGACTTGGCAGGCTCATAATGTCATCAAGATTCCTTCATCATAAGCTTTCCATTAATTCAATGTGAAGAAAGGTTCTTTACAAGAGTAATTGAGGACAGGATAAGTATTAGGAAAAGGCTTGGCTTCATTAATGCTCCTTTGAGAGTTGCTAATGAAAGTATTGGGAATATTCTGTAACTGTACACTTGAAATTTTCTCCTCAGGCTTTTGTCAGTCAAACACAGATTTCTGAGTTGTAGTCTAAGAATTTCAATTTACCTCAAACCTTTAACAACAAGATGCTACAAAACACATTCATACAGTCATTCAACCAATCACATTTATGCATAGCTTACACAGGTTAGTGTTTTGTGGCTATCAAGATTTACTGAATTCAAATATCTGTAAACAAAGGAGGGAACCTCCATACAGTAATACAATAATAAATACTCATTTAACAAAAGAAAAAAATATTTTGACACTTGAAAAAGCTTTTTGTCTCAGGACTTTCAAATCACTATGACAAGAAATTCTTTCCAATCCTCATTGCAATCATAAGAATAATGTTGAAAAAGACCCTGTACTGTCTTTAGAAGAGAGAAAGTCTCATCTCAGAACACAGCTACTCCTAGCAGCAGGCTAATATCCTTCCTTCCTGGCCATCTGTGCTGCAAGGTGAACAAAGGGGAATATGCCAGGCCAGATACTACATTGATAGCATACAGGGAACAGTGATGCCTAAACCAAACATAAATTCATTTTACTAATTGAAGACAATTTTTTCTAAACTTCTGAACCCATCTGCTCTTAAATGAAATGTTGAAGTAAGATCAATACCAAGATTTGAACATAGCTAACCCCTTCACTTGAAGGTAAAAACAACAATTGCTTTAAATACAATGTGTGAAAGGATAATTTTCCACATATATGTATTAATTATGATAATTATTTGGATTTTAATTTACTTAATAAGTAAGAAAATTTCCTAAGTATATTTTTTCTTCTTTAAACATTTGAACATAAACAAAGACTCAATTATTTTTGATCATCTAAAACAACTAACACAGGTATTCTGATTCAGTATACTTCAGTATACCTGAGCCTGAACTGCCTGTTAGTTTACAGTGTAGGAGGCAATGCACAAAGAATTCTGATTCGAAGATTAGGTATCCCAAATTTAGGGCATGACTGATCCAACAGTAAATGAATATTTTTCCTAAGTTCATCTTCAGATTAAGTTCATTCACTGTTTCATCTTAAGCGCATGTCTGCAAAGTGCACTTCAGGTGCACCCCAAGACTCTGTGTATCTGTTAAAATGGTTTTCTATATACAGCACAGTATAGTGCCCTTATCCAACCGAGAAGGGTATTTGGTTTTCCTGGTATTTCAGCCATTAGTAATGTCACAAAACAGTAATCAAGGTGTGAGTTTTCGAGCTTACTCTTGAAGAGAAGTGCTTGAGGGACATATTTTTGTAGCTAAAAGAATGATTTTAGCAATCCAAACAAAATCTATTTAAAAGAAAAACATGGGGAAGGAAATCCATAAAGGTACTCACTTCCCTCCCTGTGGAATCAAATTTTCAGAGCATTAGACCAACTACTTTTCCTTCCAGCCCTGTATCACTTACAGAGACTGACTTCGACAAAACCACTACTGGTGTAATTATTCTGGAATTTTAGTATTTTCTGTATAAGGGCTCAGTTCCTATCTTTTCCTTCATCTGGTTTCTCATCAGGGACTCATGAGACTGACACCCCACTGCTAGATAATTCATAAATTTTTGTATTGGCAAGTCTGGACAGAACAGTGTGTTTCAGATACTAGAAATTAGTGTTCAGCTTGGACTTAGTGTACCCTGCTTTGGAGCTAGAAGAGCTTATAAATTAAGCTGTATATCTCTAAATTATATCATATTGGGCAGTCAAGTCATAACTCATATTCCTGCTATTTTTTTCTCAGCCTAATAGCCCTATTGTTTATATGTTTGTGACTGCAGAGCTCTTCAGGCTTCTGTATTATGGTTCATAGACAGCGTCAGTTTCCCATTTCATTGGAAAGCCTGTTAAATGGTTCAGAACTAACACTAAGCACAATGGTTCTCCTTCTGTTTGTCCTTTTGTGTGGCATCCACTGCTTTCGGTTTCAGAGGAGAGGGCTTAAAATCTCCACATTTCTGGAGAACAGTGGTGAGGTTTTAACCACATGGCTCTTTCCCTCAATTTTGTGGGGTTTTTAAAGCCTTTTGCTCCAGCTGCCATGTATTGCTGCATGCAGTCATACTTCTTGAGTCCCCTTTTCCATAAGTGAATTATTGCAGGTCTTGTGTTAAGCACATTTACTTGTTGAGAATTGTGTTTCCTTTGTTCCTCTGAGAAAGAAACGGATGAAGGTGGTACGAGACATTTTTTTTTGTTTCATTTAACTTAGTCTTATTCTTAAGAGCAAGTATTGTACTTTTTTATGCCCCTGAGACTAATTTCCTCTACTTCATGGCTTGTGATAAGAGCCAGCTGATGTATCCATGCAGCACTGAGCTGTGAGGAGATACTGGTTTCATCCTAAGAACAATAGGGCTGTCAGCTCTGCTTGCTGTTATACGGGGTTATTACTGTTCTGCTGCTTCTGGTTTTGGAGCTAGCAGCTGCTCTGTTTGCTCAGGTAACTGAACTCTTTTCCAGGTGCATCCATACCAAAACTACTACTTACCATTATGGCCTTACTTCACTGTTTGTTGCTGGAGGCTGTCTTCTCTCTTTCAGTAATAAAGAAGTTTTCACAATTAGTACATTTCAGTGACTGTCAGTTGACCACCATGCTGTGAGGCAAAGAACAGGAGAGGGGGTTCATTCAGCTTGAGGGCACTACGGAACCTTGCTGCAGATCACAGAGTCATAGAATGGTTTGGGTTGGAAGATCATCTAGTTCCAACCCTCTGCCACAGGCAATGACACCTTTCACTAGGCCAGGTTGCTCAGAGCCCCATCCAACCTGGCCTTGAACACTTCCAGGGATGGAGCATCCACAACTTTTTTTGGGCAATCTGTTCTAATGCCTCACCACCCTCACAGTAAAGAATTTCTTCCTAACATCTAATCTAAACCTACTCTCTTTCAGTTTGAACCTATCCCCCTTGTCCTACAAGACCTACATGGTCTTGTAAAAATCCCTTTCCACGTTTCTTGTACTGGAAGGCCGCAATAAGGTTTCCATGAAGCCTCCTCTTTTCCAGGCTGAAAAATCTCAATTCTCGCAGCCTTTCCTCGTAGGAGAGGTGTTCCATCCCTTTAATCATCTTGGTGGCCTTTCTCTGGACTCACTACAACAGATTGATTGTCCTTACTGTGGGGGGGACCCCAGAGCTGGATGCGGAACTCCAGGCAGAGTCTCACAAAAGCAGAGTAGAGGGACAAGATCACTTCCCTCAACCTGCTTTTGATGCAGCCCAGGATACAATTGGCTTTCTGCACTGCAAGTGCACATTGCTGGCTCCTGTCCAGCCTCTCATTCGCCAGCACCCCCAAGATCTTCTCAGCAGGGCTGTTCTTGGTCTGTTCATCTTCCAGCCTATATTGATACTGAGAGTTGCCCTGACCCAGGTTCAGCACCTTGCACTTGGTCTTGTTAAAACCTCATGGGATTCACATGGGCCCAGCTCTGAAGCTTGTCCAGGTCCCTATGGAAGGCATCCTTTAGTTTCAACCCTCCTTCTGTGGGCCAGGGACACCTTCCACCAGGCCAGGTTGCTCAGAGCCCCATTCAACCTGGCCTTGAACACTTTCATGGATGGGGCATCCACTTCTCTAGGCAACCTCTTCCAGTGCCTCACCACACTCAGTAAAGAATTTCTTCCTAATATCTAACCTAAACCCATCCTCCTTCAGTTTAAAGCCTTTCCCCCTTGTCCTATCAATACACGTCCTTGCAGAAAGTCCCTCTCTAACTTTCTTGTAGGTCTCCTTTAGGTAATGCAAGGCTGCTATAAGGTCTCTCTGGATAACAGACCTTATCATTGTTTTGAACTTGCCTGGGACTCCAGTGTGTGTTCTGATGAGCAATATGTCTGTGCTCATGCTGGTGCAGTTTTTTTCTTCTAAGTCTTGTGGTTTGATTAGGTGCTAAAACTGCCTAAATGTAAACCAGTCGCAATTAATTCCTATTTTCTTAATAAATCACTTTTCTCAAGTATCTGCTTGGGTGCCTGGTTCATGCAGCTAAGGTCAAATACAATGCCAGATTTGTGAATAGCTTGGCAGAGTCTCCTGTGCTTTTTTTTCTTCTCACTCCCCATGTGGCATATAGTTCCCAGCTCAAGGTTAGTTGGGATTTTATTTTGTTTGTCAAACTTACTGCTGTTCTAGGAAACTGTGGCAATTATGGAGTTGCTGGTCAATGCTTATATCAGTCTATGCTGCTCTTTCTGTTGCTGGTGTGACCTTGGAAAGAGTAGGCAAAAACTTACTTTCTTCAAAAAGTGACTACAACATTTGTCCTGATTTTCATCTGTTAAATATTTTTATCTTTGTACATATATTTCTGATGTTTCTTCAAAAAGAAAAGATGCCTATTATGCAAATGCATCACAATCATCACACTCTAGAGAAATAATCACTTTTGTGCAGCTATGATCAATCTCTCCTCTATATAAAAATCAACAAGAGTGCAGCATTTTTATCCATTATAATATGAATAGCATTAACAATATAGTATTAGTATCATTAATACTATCAATAATATTTATATTATTAAAGTATTGGCATTTTTGAAAGCTTTTAGTTTGCTTTTAATATTTAAATTGTATGTGATAAAGCATGAAAGCTCATGTAATGCACAACAGTATAAATACAGAGCCATACATTTTGCTGATGGCAGTGATTTATATCTGCTGATGGCATGGACCACCCATATCAGTTGAATTTGCTACACAAAAACTGTCTAGACAATAAACACATTAAGGACATATCTATTTTACTTCCAACATTTCTAGTTTGCTGGCACATTATTATATTGCACTCTATCAGGTCCATCTCAAATTTCTGCAGAATACCTATCTCAGAAGCAGCTCTTTACATTTGTGTGTTACCTGCAAATGTGTGATAGTCTTGAATTTAATTGGATAGAAATGCATTTTGAACTCAGATAGTATACTTGTGTGCTGACAGGAATAATTTGTATTTAAGAAGCATCTGTCTTTTCAAAATTTTAATACCTGGACAGTCTTTTTCTTCAAGGTTCAGCTGCTTTCTTTGGACTATGTACCAGTCCTTGTTATATTTGTAGTGAGTCTGTTCTAGGCTCATTCAGACCTACTTCTACTATTGCATGGAGTAGGATCCAAATCATGAGAAATAAACCTGTCATAAGTTCCTGCCTAATAAATCCAGGAGTAAGCCGAATTCAGTGAAATGGGGGAGCCATTCTGTGTTTGTAACGATATATGGGAGTTATCCCTGAGATGACTCCATACTATTTGAGATCACAGATTTGACCTTGGGCATATTTTATTTCCAGATTGTTCTGCCTCTCTTGGCATTCATTTGTCAGCCTTCAGTTCTGCCAGATATCCTTGCTTTTTCCTTTTTAAAGGGACACTTCTCTCATGCTAAGCAGTTTAGCAGAATGCAAGTTTTTAGTTTGTGTCACTGACACATATCCCTGTACTTACTGGTAAAACCATTATTGGTAAAACCAAAATGATGTCATATGTATGAGATGTGAGTTGTACATTTCCATTCAATTTACAGTTTACTAAGAAAGCAGTTTTGGAGAAGAATGAAATGTCCTATAACAAAATACTTTTGTTCCACCCCATTTACACATGGACTGTTTGTACCTATGGTACTGAAAGGAGCCATGATTAGGGTGAGGTAGTTGTACCACAGCATATCCTTGAACCTTGAAGACAAATGCTAGGTTCAGTCAAGGTTACCCATGAGTGCAGCAGATGGATGGGGTATCTTTCGCTGTGCACATCCCACTAGTGACCCAGCTATGCTGCAGCTCTGGTCAGCTCAGCTTGCTCTCATGCTATGCTGTTCACAACTGCTTTCCTGCTTGAGGATATATATACCTCCTGTTGTTGTGGACTTGTTTATTCCAACAGAAGTTACCATAAGCAATAATGTCTTGTGATCAAATTGCGGGTTTAGACTGTATAAAACATCAATTGAGCATTAGCTACTGCTTGCTTTGTACACAAATTTTTTCCTCCAAATTTTGGATTGTGTTCAGTAATTCTGATGGCTCTTGTATGCTTCCCATGCTACTGGATGGACTATTAACAGTTTTGATTTAGTTACTGTGAAGGAAAGAAACTAAGTACATGTTTCATTTAGACTTGATCCTAATATTAAAAGGGTGGATGAGGAGTGAACAGATAGATAATCAGACAACCAGTAATAGTTTTGGAACAGAAATTTCTGGAGCAGTATTAATATGCAGCTACCTGATTTGCAGGCAAAATTAGGTATTTTTGTAGCTATATCTGTGGCTCCTACCTAGAACTAATCACAGGCATCCACAAAATTGAAGATTGTTTTTACAGTTTGACTGCTAAACCTCCTCCGCCAAAATTCAATTAAAGACAGGCATAAAATCCTGCAGCAAAGGTGTTTTCTTTTAAAAACTAATAAATCCCACAGTAGAAAATTGGTATAGGCAATGGTTGTAACTGGTTTTTTTTCCAGGAGAAATTTATGGTTGTCTGTACTCATAAATTCAATGACAGTATGTTCTCAGATGCTGCAGCTCAATATCATATAAAACCATAAGATGGTAACCTGTGTGACCAGCTCAGGCACAGAAGATGTGTGAGGTCAGCAAGTTAAGTGTGCCAGGATAAATCTGTATCTGGTATCTGACAGCCAAGTTGGCTTTCTTTCTTACCGTGGGAGACGACACAGACATGACTGTGTTGAAATCTTTCTAGGATTGTAATGTGATCTGGTAGCAAACTGACAACACCTTTTGGTCACATCTATGCTGGCAAGACCAAGTGCCTTCGAGGACTATTGGAATTGTTTGCCACTCTAGAGATGTCATTTCCCACTGTGATGTAACTTGCTCTTCTGCTAGGCAAACTGTTTATTGCATTAATGATTTTTAGGCTGTTTTCAGGTAGTTTGGACCTATCCATTTTCTTAACAAGGTGTCATTGTCAAAAATTCTAGAAGATATTTTTCTTTTCCTGGATGTGTCACTACCAAGAACAGGTAACATATCAAGGGGCAACATAATAAAGGACAGTGTTTGAGAGGCCAAATCTAGAAATAGAATGGAGTCTGAGAAAGTGTGTCACTCACTAATTGTGGAGGGGCTGTCTCTTAGTCATAATTAGCTTTCTATTATAGCATATTTTTCCTTTATCCTTCTTCAATGCAACTGAAGCTGCTCAAATAACTTTAAATGTTTTTCATGTGTGATTTTTTAATGATGCTTTAGGGGAATCAGTATAAGATGGCTGGTCTTCCAACTGTGGCTGCACATGTAGTTCCCTTAAGCCTGACTTCCCACTGCTGCCAAAATGCCTATTCTTAGCAGTCTCCTCCCAACTGCAACTCATTATGCAGCTGTAACCGTTTTGTTTTCTATGAAATAATTCCTACCTGAGCAAATGGGGCTGGACTTGTAGGCCCTTTGCTTAAGTCTTTATTACTTAAGTGTGACTTCATATGGACTTTTCTTTGGAATATGAGCTAGATATATATCTCATCATCTGCAGAAAAAAAATTAGATTGAAACCATTTAGTTTATTATACTAAGTTAAATTCTTCATGATTCTTGCTAGAGTAAGCATGCATTCAGAATTCATATACTTTGACATTTCATTTACTAACTGAGTAGGTAAAATCATTAAGTATTAAAAAAAAATAGTCAAGTCACAAATTCTACTTCCCTTTCTTTCATACCAGTTGTGTTTCAATATCATACTTACACAGTAAACTAATTCATCTTTTGTCATTTAGCCATAGTTGTTTTCCTTTCTGGGTCAGGAAAGAATGTCAGTGCATTGCTGTTTGAGGAGGGACATACGCAACTGCACACAATGAAAAGACTTGCCAACACTGTCAGAGGCTCAGAGAAGGATTTAAATTTGCACAAATGCAGAGCAATAATGGAACACCACTGTTGTCCTCCTAGCTCTCTCAAACATACCTTCCTTGGGTACTAACTTATAAAGTATATTGAGGTATACTGTTTTCTGCAGCTTGACAGCTCATGCCTTGCCTCACTTATTCTGGTGCTATAAAATCCAGTGTATCAGCTTGAAGGAAATAGTTACTAAAGGTATGAGCAGCATAGAGCAGATGTTGATTTATATAGCTTAGGAGTGGGGATTAGCTGGGGAGAGTTTGAATCCTCCCAGTGGAAAGTCATTGCAAGCTAGTTAATCTCTTCCCCTAGCTGCAAGCCATTTGAATAGAAGGGCAGAACCCTTCTCCATAAATATTCTGCTCAGCCCGTTATTTTCTTTGATGGCATAATTTTATGTCAAGACCGTAATATATATCGTAGAGCAACATATATCCTAGAATAATTGCCCACTGTACTGGTTTTAGCTGAGACAGAGTTAATTTTCTCCCTAGTAGCTAGTACAGCACTGTGGTTTTGAATTTAGTATAAGAATAATGTTGATAATACACTGATGTTGTAGTTTTTGCTCAGTAGTGCTTACTCTAAATCCAGGACTTTTCAGTTTTCCGTGCTCTGTCAGCAAGGAGGTGCACAAAGGAACAGAGCTGGGACAGCGGAGCCAAAGCGGACAAAGGGATATTCCATATCATGGAATGTCAGGCTCACCATATAAACTGGGATGTATTGGCCATGAGGGGTGAATCGCTGCATGGGCTGGACATTGGTCAGTGGGGGGTGAGCAATTGTTTTGTGCATCACTTGTTTTCTTGGGTTTTATTTCTGTCTCTCTTTTTGCTGTATTCCTTTGCATTACATTATTATTATTATTATTATTTCAATTATTAAGCTGTTCTTATCTCAGTCCACAGGTTTCACCTTTTTCCCTAATTCTCTTCCCTATCGCATCATGAGTGGCTGCGTGGTGCTTAGTTGCCAGCTGGCATTAAACCATGACACCTGTTTAGTCAGTGTACTTACAGCTATGTGTTTGTCATTGTATTGATTGTATATATTAAAGTGGAGGAGAAGCAGAAAATTTCACTGCTCTTTCTCAGTTCTCCATGTGCTTGAAAGTAACACACAAGGCAGTTTATAATTAGTATCATGACTCACTCAATACCACTAACTGCAACTATGCCCTCAAAGGAAATGACTTTTTCATACCGTTCTGTTCAATTCTGTTTTGTATTAATAGCCCTCCCATTTTCTCATGTGTCTCTTCTTCTAGAACTCCTGAGCTGATATTAAGAAGTGTCTTCTAGCAGGTGTGAGTCAGACCTTTGGGCTTTGCAAATACCCTTCCAACTGTGCTTGCTTCCAGAAAAAAAGGAAGACAAAGAAGAGGCAGCAGCTTCCAGAATTCCACTCCTTTTCTAGAAGATAAATATAAACCAACTGCACAAGAAGATAGCCTGAATTCAGTTAAAGAAACTAAACTTGCTTTCTGAGATCTGTCCTGCTACGTCTGTTTCTGATTGTAAGACAATGGACTTCTGTGAGCAATTAAGAATGTGGCTTTAAAAGAAAACTGGAGAAGTGGCAGATGGTGAAGCACAGAGACATCTTGGATAGATCAAGGATGAAGTGAACATTGAGTGGACTTTCATGTGCTTGGGCTTTCTGCTGTCCACTGAAGACATGATCAGCAAAAAAGATTAAAAATAACTTTCTAATTAATAAATCCAAGGTCTACTTCATGTTCCTATCAAGAAGATATCAAAGAAAAAGAGACAATGGAGATCGAGGATAAGAACAGGTAAAAAAAAAATTAAATTCTGAAAGAATTTACTGTTAGGCTGGCATATTCTTGCTCAACCCTGCATGGTCAGAATTTAAAGAATGAGTCTGATTCTTGCCTAGTGTTTGTACAAAATTGCTACTTTTAAAGGTGAAATTAATTTCTTAAGTAATAGATAGGTGCCAGGTTCTGCAGCATTTACTTATGAATTATCTCTGAGAAATTAATGAGAACTACTTGAAAAAACTAATCACACTTTTGAGTAATGGATTCATAGTCTAACTTTCAATGTACACATACAGTCTCCACTGAAGCATTTTTGGAAGACAAGTGAAAGTTTCTTTCCTGTATTTGCCTAACTCTGAATTCAACATATTGTTTTACCAGAATGAATCTATAATCTTGTCAACAGCTAAAAAGCAAAGCAAGTTCTTCACATGAACAGTGTCCAAACAAATCTTATGAGATAAATGTTTAGTTGTTTTAAGTTACAACATGTTAAGTTGTAATTAGAAGTGTTCTTATTTTCTGTCAGTGGTCTTGCAGGAAGACAGCTTCCACCCTCAGCCTTGCAATCTGCAGAACCCCCACTGATGGGCAGCTCTGTAACCTACAGCCTCCATTTTTTCCTGTGTGTTAAGAAGGCGGGCTTTGCATTCTGGTAGACAGTTGTTAGCAACAGCTGACTACTCTTTCAGGATCTGTTCCACTGGCTTCCTGAGTAATTCTGTGAAAATTCATGGAAATTATGTATTTCCTTTGCCAGATGACTGTGGGATAGAAAATCTGGGGGGTTGAATCTCTCTCTTTTTCTTCTTGTTACTTAACTAGGCCCTTCAATGCAAATTTTATATATCTGGGAATCTCTGAGGTTTAGGCATTGGACAAACTATCTGTGCAGCAAGGTCTTCTATAATCCAGTGACATATGAAGGCCTTTGTAAAGACCTAGTCGGATGGTCAACATGGTTGGTAGCTAGGACTGAATTGGGACCAGAAACAAAAGTACAGAACTGACATGGACAAGAGCTGGAAAGTATGGAATGTCCCAGATTGAGTCGCAGGGCCAATATTAAAGCTGGAGACTGTGCATTGGACAGAGGACGGACTTAATAAATCATCAGAGCTGTTGCCAGCAAGAGGCAAACAGGCTTGACACATGTTTGGCTTCTATGTGAGTGGCTCAACCTATTCTGCTAAAAGCAGATTTCTTACATGAGAATTATTCTTGTTGCCAACAATTAAAAATTCTATATGTCAGTATTGACATTCTTGGATACTATTAAATGATGGGCTTTGTTCCACCCAGATCATCAATGACAAATATCCTGTCGTGTCAGTTATGTAGTGATTTTTGCTCATGCAGTTTATGGGTTTTTTTGCAACTCTCAGTTAAACTGAGTTTCCCTTAGACTATGTAGTGATATTTCAGAAGCCCTTCACTGTATTTCTTTTTGATTTCAGTATCATTCAATTACAAAAAAAATAAAAGATTTCAAAAATTTTTGTACAGTACTTTACCTAAGCTTTAATATCGATATCGTACCCAGCTCTTTTTAAAGGTAGTCAAGTGTCAGTTTTCAAACTGACAGTTTTCAAACTGCCTCTGTAGGTGTTCTGTTCATTGTGTCACTGTCCTTTAACTTTGCAGAAAACTCCCTTAACTTCTACACATTTCCTGCTTCTCTTGTGTGCAAATATGCAGAGATATGCCAAGGGACATCATGTATCTCTTCTGTCACACTGACAGAAATGTAAACAATTATTATGGCATTTATGAAAGCCATTAGCCAGCTAATGTAATTTTGACCATGTATTTCACTAAAACAGTCAGGACGTCTTTATGTCTTATCCTTACTGAAGCTACAGGCTAGCACACAGTCCCTTCTGAAAATATGACAGCTGCCTCGTGCTTTGTGTTTCAGCTCCATCAAACTGAGCCAAATTAACTCAGTTCAAATAGTACGATTTTATTAAATTGGGTGATGGCATCAGAACTGGGGTTAGGGGTGAGTGTGGAAGAAGTTCCATCAGTAAATTGGAAAGAAGAGTGAAATGCAGTGAGGCTGTAAGAAGCCTGTAAGTACTTGATGTCTTATCCCATGCCACTTTATGCAGGACAGGACATGTAAACACAGCCTCTGGTTCCCAATGAACAATGCTGCAACTCTTGTGTATGAGGTTAGTGTTTGGAGGAGTATTTACTTGTAGCTATTACACCTGTATGGTGGGACTTGTCACACAACCCAGGAATCCCTTTCACTTCCTTTCTGTGTTTTCCCAGAAGAGGATGCCCTTTGTTCTTTCTTGCCCTTTTCCTCCCTTCCTCTCACTAGGCCTTACACATGGCTCATGTTTCTTCTTCTGTGCCATCCGTCCTTCCGTTTCTGAAGGTTAAATTGTTGCTTGTATTTCTGCATGGAACCCTGTTAAGAGGGAGAGAGAACTGATACAGAGGTGGAAAAGAGCTAGGGTAGTCTGATGTAGAGACACTTGCAGAGGATCTTGAAGTATCTTTTCATAATTTAAGAAAACTACTTGTATTTCCTTCTGTTTGTATTTCCTTCTGTTTGTATTTCCTTCTGTTTGTATTTCCTTCTGTTTGATATTCTAATTTTCTCTATATACATGGGGCTCTGTTCACTGCTATCTAGAAAATATTATGAAATTTTGGAGAATGATTAGATGCAGTATTCAGAGGTAATAGGGATCAATAAATACTTCTTAAAATATTTTATACATCGGTAATCTGGGGCCATTTTAGTTATTGAGTGGATTTTCCTCACTTATATGGAAAGATAATAGCTTCATTAAGTACTCTGGAACTGAAATAAGAAAAATATCTTAAGGTTGTACGGGGAAAACCCCCACCTTTGATAAGCTGATGACTGTGTCCTAAATGGAAGCAAAAAACCTAGGCGCCTACATTAGGCACTGAAATCAATTTGCAGATTTAGGCATTGCTTTTTTGATGTTTCAAGGTTAAAGTGGGTGTTCTAAATCTAGCTCTTTTGTTGGCACCAAAGGACAAAATAAAGTACCACCAGTAATTTAACATATTGCCTATTAAAAATGTATGCCAACAGCAACCCTTGCAACACTGTAGTCCCTCTGAATGCAATTCTCTAAAGATCAACTGAGGAGTTTATTTTTATCATTTGGTTTAATCTTTTGCATAATTTGAAATCCCAAGCATTTTGTGCTGGTATTTTGTTATCTGTACCATCCAGAATAGAAAACTCTGTGATTCTTAGTAATTCAAATTCGTGGAGTAATGGTTACTGTGCTATAGTTAAGAGTAAGTTTAGGCCCTCTCTTCGAGGACTTAACCTAAAGTAGTCTTTTCCTAGAGGTGGATCTAAGAAAAAATTTTATTTCAGCATTTGAGATTTTGAAATCCTATCATTTATTTGTGCCTATTATTGCTCTGTTCTTTATTTGTAAAGAATAAACTGAAACAAGTTTTATAGTTCTTTTAAGTACTTTCCATTAGCATTTGCTTAGTGCCATCAAGGAACTCACTTGAACATTAAAGCAAATAACTGAGAGATCAAAATCATCAGGTGAAAATAAGTGTCTATTCCTGGCCTCTGTGCCCTTTGAACTTTTGCTTGTTTTTAGTAGTATTCAAAAGTATCCTGCTCTGTTGATATTTGACATGTAGAAACTCATCAGCTTGAAAAAGGAATAAAATGATGCTTTCTTCCAGTTCTTTAATGTTTGATTAAGCCATGATCTTAACAGATATTTTGCTTAGAAGCTGCCAATAAAGGTTTCACATGAGGAATGCAAGTAAAAATCTGCAGAGTGCAGATTCAAACTCACTGCAACAATCTAAAATAAAATAATTTCATCAAATTACTTAATTTGTGCAATAAATTTTAGGGAAAAAAACCTAGATATTTTGTTTGAATCAAACACTTCACAGGCCAGAGTTGTGTGTGTTTTTTGTTTTGTTTTGGTTTGGTTTTGTTTTTTTGTTTTTTTGCTTTTTTTTCTGCTAGTGGAGCTATTTGAATAAAACAGAAACTGTCCAGTAAGGGACAGTCATTGGCACATGTGTCATCAACAAATGGTAGGTTTACTTTCAAACTTCTTGAAAAGGCATTAGTAAGCACAGACAGAGCAAGCTCCTGGCACTGACTATAGACCAATGCAATCTGTAACTTTTGACTGCCGAGAAATATATACAATGTAATGTTTAAAGCATCTGTTTTTAACACTTAAGGAATTGATTTAAGAATGAAGGTGAGCGCCTGCTGTGTCACGGAAAGTTTTGCTTTCATGTTTGGTGCGCACTGTCTCAAATCTAGATGTAGTTGTTGAGTCACTGCTACTTGCTGCCAGCACTGCAGAACACTACTTGCTGTGCTGGAAGCCACTGCTGCAGCGGGTTTCCTCTGGCATTACTGACCTAGGTATGTTTGTTTCTTATCACCCCCCACACCCCTTTTTCAGGCTCCATTCCATCTTTCTAAGCATACCGGCAAGGAAGGAAGGGACTTGCATCCATTTTTTCTACTACTGCAGGCTTATTTTAAACAATTGGAAAGATGAGGTGACTCTGCAACACAGAATTTTCTGTTTTTAAGGAAATGTCACTATGAAAATGGCTTAAATTTCATTTTATAAAAGTACTTTAATGTTGCAGAGACTCTTACAATTTTTTTTTTATTCCATGTCCCTACTTTATGAGTTATATGACTTCATTCTGAGCCAAAGAGAACTTTTGTTTATAGCCTCAGGAAAATTTTCCTTATGTATTTTTAAATCTAAATGCTGTTCTGCTTGGAAAAGTGGTTATAAAAATGTTACTATAGGAATTTTCATATACCATATTAAAAAGTTCTCAAATCAGTCCCAACCCTTACATATCTAAAAGCTGGGATTTTTTTCTAACTACCATGCCTCCAAAATTCCTAACTGGTAAGGTCAAATGACTTTTTTTTTTAGCATTGTCATATAAAATCATTATTATTAGTTCTGCATAACAAATTTGTATGTGATACCTCTAAACTTCACTAAGATTACTCAGCTTCCATGTTTTCCAAAGGGATAATTGAAATAAAAAAAAAAAAAGTGTTGGTTTTGTTTTGGTTTTGTTTTGATTTTTTTGTTTTTATTGTTGCAAGAATCTGCAAACTGGAATATGTACTCTCTTTTCAGTCAGATAGAATAACTTCTATATAGTCAGTTTTCTAGTATATTTTTATTTAGATATCAGGAAAAATAAGGTTTATAAAGGTCACTGTCATAAGCTGTAAAAAGATAGACTTTGGTAATAGATAACAGGATATGTATAAATCACTCTGTAATAAGAAAAGATTTATATTCTACTTTTCTTGCCAGATGAATGGCCAGGATGTTACTGTCAGAATCAACATGGTAATTAAGGAGTGGCTGTAAAGTCCAATTAAGTTTCTGCAAACAGGTTTCTACTGGAACTGTACTTGGAATACTTCTATTCTCTTCTCCTTTTTTGTAAACTTTGAGAAGAGCTCATTTGCCCCCATTCTTTTGATCTGGTATCAGTACTGGTGTTCATTTTCCTTATCTTTGTTACTGAAATCAACAAATGCTCTTGTTAGGAAACAATGCCACGAAATTGGTAATTTTGGCATCACTGAAACCAGCAGGACTCTTGCTATCATCAACAGCAACATCTAGACAATAAATAAAATGGGACTGGATGCCAGGGAAGGGGGCAGAATTCTAAGGGTAAGGGGCATAGCACATCTATAGGGATATAGCATGTCTAAAATCTTTAGCCCCAAACCAAAATGTCCTTGTCTGTTCTGCTCGTGGAGAGTTGTCCCTGGTTTATGAACCTTGCCTGACCATTTTCTTTAAGACTGATAGTTACAGGTATCAGTTACAGTAGTTACAGGTCAAAAGTGTGTCAAGGAGCATGACAACAATTAGTGTGGATGGTCAAAGGGCAACTTCGGAACACATGTCCTAGTCATTCTTATTTTTTTAATACAGTGGTACTAAGAGGAGAAACATCTTGCTTCCATCTGGATGGACAGAAAAAAATACAGACCAAGGACAGAAATTATTAAAAAGTAAAAACAGAATAAAAAACATGCAATAAAGGAGAGGCAAATGAAGTATGTCCAATAGTAAATAGAAATGGGACGTTCAATCCTGACAGTGCCAAACAGTCTCCCTTGTAACAAGGGGATCAGATTTATGAGCAGAACAGGTATGGCTATTTTCCAATAGCTCAGGAGTACAACTCCTTTGCCCAGAACCTTGAACCTCCAGTTCTGTATCACCAGTTCTTTCCAGCTCTTCCCTCTCTATAACAGATGTCACATCCTAGTCAGAATCTGTGGTACACAGTTACTTTTCCTCCAATATTAATGTTAAATCATCACAGGACATAGTTTGTGGGTATTGTCTTGTCATGTGATATGACATAGATTGGGGAACTGATAGCAGGATTGTCTGTGCCCCTGAATGCATCCCACCATTTGAGAAGTTTCTCACAGAGAGGTGGCTGACAGTTCAGATAGCTCTGTTTTCCTCCTGGGTCCTCTTCAAACCATTGTTCATGCTTCATAAAATGATAAATCACTGCCGTGATCCCAGGCAGAGAAGAGGAATTAAATTTTGCCAGTGTGTCTTGGTGGTTCACAACTGGTCTGGAAACTATTTTAGCAGCTGCTATGGATGGAACTGCACCCTTCTGCAGGTATCAAGACTTAAAAAGATAAACATTAAGAAATTAGAAGGCAACCTTCTCATTCCTTTGGTATGAAAAATTCTGTGATGACAAACTCTGAAGGGGATGTAACAAAATGGAAAGTTAAAAACATGAAATGATAGAAGAATGAACAAAGCCCTAAACAAAAGCAAAAAGTTAAAACCATCTTGTTTGTGTTAAAATAGTTCTTGTGTTATTTCTGGTGAAAGCAGGATCAGATCCACAAAATGTCTAGCATTTTCATATAATCCTGTAGAATTCGATAAACAAATATTACTGATCAATGAAATCACATGTTGCAGCCCTGGAAAAACTGTCTACTAACTGTACTGTGTTGGATCCTGATCCACCTGGCTTTTGTGGTTTTTTTTAAGCTGCCTTTTTTTCTTAGCTTGATACACTTTCTGAAAACAGATTCATTCTGTCTTTTCCCCCTTCCACAGAAATTCTGTTACCTTTGGCTGCCAAGTAGCAGTTTTAAATCCCTGTCACTGAGTAAAGTCATAAATGTTTCAGTTTAGTAAGGGATTGGAATTGAGGCCCTGTTGGAATGAAATAGAACTGCTGGCTGTAGGTCTGTAGTCTATTTTTTTTGCTCAAAGCAGGAGGATCATAAATAATGTTTCAAGTCAGTCATGGCTAAGCCTTCAAATATTCCAATGAAGAGTGCTTCTAGACAACTCCTGCTAGTCCTGAGCTCCTCTCTAAGTGGCAAGATTTTTTCTGCTCTCTCATGTGAACCTCCCAAGCTACAGTTTGTTTCCATTGTCCTTTGTTAGTCTTCAGTACTAAGGAGATCTCAGTTCCATTGCCTTTGTAACTGCCCTTCAGATATGAAGGATGTTACCACATGGCACTTTATTCTCCTCATTGGACTTAACTAGCCCAGCTTCCCCCATATACTCCTTGTAGGTCACATGCTAGCCCCCTGACCATGTTAGACTGTCTAGGTTCTGGAACTGAGTAAGCCAAAACCACCACATTCTGGTCACAATATCTAAGATCCAGCCTCAACAGCACTAAGCAGAGGCTCACTTTCCTTGATCGGCACGTCATTCTTTCAGAGGGAGCACACTGTTGCCTCACACTCAGCCTGGTATTCCCCAGCTCCTTTGAAGCAGGGCTGCTGTTCAGCCCATCACTGATGCACAGCCCATGATGTCAGGCATGGAACTCTGTACACAATGAACTGTGGTATTTCTGCTGGCCCACTCCACAAGTTTCCCAAAGTGCTCTCTTGACTCACTGGGTTCACAGGCAGACTAAGGCTCAGTTTTCAGGACTGAAAGCACATTTCTTAAATCTCGAATGATATGACTTACCATACACCCTGTGAGAATAGGGCAGTGTGTATGTCCTATGACAGGCTCTCCGCCAGAGAGCAGAAAAAGTATCTTTCCTTCGGTGTTTTGCCTCCTTGATAAACCATGAGGGTTATCAGCTGTAAGTTCTTGTGCTCCATATAGTGGTGCCTAAATGCTGGGAATTACGTGAATACCAGCGTGCTTCCCTGCCGAAGGAGGGATGCGAAAGCAGTAGTGCCTCATGCAAAGCTGTAGCCTTTCTCTCGCCCGAGGGCCCTGGGGCGCACCGGGCTGCGGGGAGCCTCCCACAGCGCCGCGGAACCGGGAAACCCCTCCTGCAGACCCTCCCGCACCCCCGCACTCATCCCGCACTCATCTCACCCCCACCCCCCCTCCGCGGCTCTTGGGGCGGCACTTCCACCCGCTCCCGCCTCCCTCCCTCTCTGTCACCGCCTTGCGGGCCCCACCCCTTCCCCGTCCGGGGAGCGGCGGCGGGTAGCGGTCCTTTGTGTGCGGCGGTGGCGGGATGTGAGTGCGGGATGCGAGTGTGGGCCGGGCCGGGCCGGGCCGGGCGGGAAGGCTGCGGGACCCGCTCCGCTGCTCCCCCTCGGAGAGCGGGGCGGGCACTCGCCCGCCCATCCCTACATCCCGCGGGTTCAGGCGCCCGTCTCGGGCCTCCGGGGTACCCGAGGGGGAAGCGGGCGGGCGGCGGCGCTGCGAGCCCTTTCTCAGCTGGTGTGTGTCTTGTTGCCGCAGGCTGGCCCGGGTGACCGTCCTCCATGACTGCCTGGGCTGCAGGACTTTCGAGCTGCCGCCGTCCGCGGCCGTGAGGGACGTGAAGAGGCGGATCGACGCGGAGGCCGGGCTGCCCCCCGCCGAGCAGCGGCTGTGGCACCGCGGCAGAGAGGTGAGCGCGGGGCGCGGCGGGGGCGGGCGGCACCACCTCCTCGGCTGCGGCGCCTCTCGCACCGCTGTGCTGCGGGAAGTCCCCGCCCGGCTGCTGCCGGTGCCGTGCCGGGGCCTCTGGTGCGTGGGCAGAGCGGGCTGTGCGGGTCACTCGCGGGAAGCAAGGATGTCGAGTGGAGGAGCAGGTGACCCTCACACCGCTCTTGATGGTGCCAGCTTTTATTATCTGGTTTTATGTCGTGTTTTTGTTTTTTTTTTTTTTTTCCCCTCTGACATTATCCACGTGTTTTATCCTAATTTCTTTGGGGGGAAAGGGCTGTTGTTAGTGAGAGCAGAAATTTCACCCGAGAGTGCTGATGTGTTTGTTCTGCTTTCCTGTCAGTCTGGCTAGTTTCAAGAGCAGAGCTGACATCACCGTGAGAGGAAACTGGCAAGTTAAAAATTGTGATCTGGGTATAGGAGAGAGAGTCGAATGAATGAAGGAATGAATGACCTTGTTCTGTTGAAGGCATCAGCCTGGTGTCAGCATTTCAGTACTGCTTGGCATGCTTCTAGCCGTGCTCTTGGGAAATGGGAACTTGGAGATCTTGGTGGGATGAAGTGAGTAGAGGCAAGAAAGGGAGATAGAGGAGGTTGCAAATTACTGCTAAATAGGTGTAAGGAGACTTGCAGATGCATAGAGAAGAGAGGGTGGCCTTTCAGTATATAAAGTGGGCTTATAAGAAAGATGGAGAGAGGCTTTCTACCAAGGCCTGTAGTGACAGGACAGGGGACAATGGCTTTCAACTGGAAGAGGGTAGGTTTAGATGGGGCAAAAGGAAGAAATTTTTTAGGATTAGGGTGATGAAACACTGAAGCATGCTGCCTGGAGAAGTTGTGGATGCCCCATCGTTAGAAATGTTCAAAATCATTGGATGGAACTTTGAGATCTGATCTAGTTCCTGTTGGTGGGGGGTTGTTGTATTGGACTACATGATGTACAAGCCAAACCATTCTATGATACAAGGAAGGATATAGATGTTAGTTGTACTGCTCAGAAAGCTTTTAAGAACCTACATGGGGAACACAAGTAGTCTGAGGGCTCAGGTTTGAAACAAACTGCTTGTGTAGTTTATATTTTGTTTCTTGCCTGGTTTTGTGTGTCCTTGATTTGTTCTCTCCAGGCCTTCCTGTTTTTGGAGGAAGAACGCTATATCACTTTCTAAAATTTGTCTGGAAGTGAAGATCTGACTGGCACAGAAAACTTATCTTTTGCAGGGAACAGTCAGTAAACAGACTGTAATAGCTATTCTGATTTTTTTTTTTAATAATAAACTACAATATATATGGTAATATGTGGTCTGTACTGTAGCAAATTCAAAAATCCTTTATAAACCTTTGGACTCCTGTTTACTGGGATCAAATTATTTTTTAAACTTCTGAGTAGTAGAGTATTCATCGGTAAATCTTTTTTTTTTCCATTGAAACTACTATGTGCAATTTGCAGATATTAAGTAAAATCCAGTGTCTCTTTCTCTCATAGTTCCTTGCAGTATTAAACTATTAATTTTAATCTGTCCAATGTCCTTGTGTCTGGTGGTATTTTGGTACAAAAATTGTTCCCGAGAAAATGTGGTTACTCTATCCCTTTAACGCTTGGTGGTGGGTTACAGCATTGTGGAGTTGTTTTTTATTTTAGTGAGTCCTGAGTAGCTCGTATACCCAGTGTCAGCTGTTTAATGTCTTGAGACAAGATTAACACAGGTACAATATTTCTGTAGAAACTTACAATAAACACACTGTTGTTGTAACCACTACTTAAAGTGGTGTAAATAAAAAAGAATATATTTTCTTGCTAGTGTTGTTAAATAATGACTACATACTGTGGACTAGGACTGTCTTTTGCTAATTAAATATAATTGGATTGTAAGCATCTACATCTGTGTAAACACCAAGTGCTTTCTAGTGATTTGTTTTTACCCATCGAAGTGAGGTAGTAGTCCTGAACTTCGCTGTAAACTGAGACTAATGTAATATAATTTCACATAAATAAAATTTTTAATATAGTTTGCTATAAATGGAAACTAATAGGATTTGGTTCAGTTCTAATTAGCACTGTGCAGCTGTTATTATGCATTTGTCGTTGTGGCATGCAGGGTAACGTCATATACGACTATTTTAGCAACACTTCGTTTACGACTGGGACATGCATGATACAAAACTAGAATTGCAACAAAACCATTTAAGTAGTTTCCTCAATGGCTGTTAAGGAATATGTTGCTTTGTTTGCCTCAGTTTCTTTATGATGTTCCTGGTGAGTCCATTTGATGATGGACTACGTGACTTTCAGTAGACCCTTCAGCCTTAACCATTCTGTGATAGGTCTGCATGTAGAGGTAGTGGGGACATGGGACTTTCGAATTCTTCAGAGGTGTTTCTGTGACATACTTTTGTCTCTACACATTGTGTATTGACAGCTGCTTTGAGCTGATACTGTTTAGTTTACAACCCCTCTGAAATTGCATAACCATATGTACTCCTGTGGTACCCAGACTATGTACTTCCTGTATATGTTTGTTTTCTTTATGGGCATGCACCTTAGAACAATAACTGCTTTAGTTGTATGCTTCTAGAACTTCCCAGAACACAAAACTTTTTCAAACGTAAAAACAGGAGGCCATGGCTTGCTCTTAGTATGCTTCTGTGGGCATTTTTTTCTACCTGATTTGTTTTGGTCCTGTTACTAACAAGCTGAAACTTCTGGTCAAGATATGTCTTATTTTGTATTTCAGTTGTCTGATGGTATCAAGATTGTGGATCTTCAGAAGTCTCAAAATCAAATTTTTTTGAAGCTTCAGTCAAAAGGGTTGAAAGGAGGAGGTATGGAAAATATTTGTGTTTATAAACTGAAAGCTCAAAGCATTTTCTAACGTAATACAAAGTTACTTAAGTTTTTGTCTTCTTTAAATGGGAAGCAATTATTTTTCTGCTTCAGGAAAATTAAACTTCTCTTTATAAGTGCCTTGGTGTTTAATTTTTTTTCTTTGTAATGTGTAGAATTTAGATTATTGCCATCCTTTGGAATCAGTAAGACTTGTCTTTCAATAACGTAATAGCTGCCTTATCTCATATAACATAAGCTAAATACTTGAAAGCAAAAGAGATACCAGAAGTATGTCTTTTCAATAACCACCATGTAAAAAAGCTCTTGATTTCTTGTGTAGTTTTAGTTTTTTTCTTTTTGATTGTTTGTTTTTCTTTTGATTCTGCATGTTTAGTTACATTTTTATTAAAAAAACCCTACAGATATATCACTTTGTATGGTGTCTTGTTACCTGATTATCTTCAGAAATGCTCTAATTAAATCTATAATTATTATTTTACTTGATTACTAGCATTACTATTCTTCTAACAATAACTTTATTGTAAGGCAATGAAATAAATACTAATGGGATGGTAGGATGAAGAAAGAAACCCTTCTTTTCCTGCAGATACTTTATTTCGTGTCACAAAATGTATTCCTTAGCCTGTGCAAGCCATGAATGTACTGGATTATGGTTTTCTAGTGGCAGAGGGAAGTTTGTGTATTAGCCAGAAGTTCATGTTCACATTCTTTAGAACTTGAAGTGATTAGAAACCTATGACAATGGACTTCACGGTTCTATGACATCAAACATTTTTCTTTCTGTTGTTCTCAACTGTTTGCTCCGAATATGTTTTGCTATGTGTAGGCTGTGATAGACTAAGTAAAGAGTTTTATTTTCTGCTCAGAGCTGTTTTTGGCATGCAAGTATACGGAGAATATAGTGTAGTAGCCCTAAGAAATTTTCATGGGAAAGAAAAACTGTTGCTGTTTTTTGTGCCTATGAATGGAGTATTTCACTGTGAGATTTTCTAAGCGGATAAGCAGTCTGTGTCTAGATAAAGTGCTTGACTTTTTCTGGTCCACAATTCTCATGTAAGTCAATTTAAAAGATCTGAAGGCTTTAGTATCAGCCTTTTGTGTTTATTCTGGAGTCTTTCAGTTCAGAGATTTTTTTCCTACAGCAGATGAATAGAGAAAGGCCCTGAATTTCTAACTTGGAAGTGCATGGTCAGTAGGGCCAAGCACATTGATTGCTGAAGTACTCTGAAGATCACCCATGTCTCCTTTGTGTTCATTCATTGCTGGTGACTGTCAAATAATACATAATCTTTTCATATGATGACAGAATAATTCATGTTGGAAGGGACATCAGGAGGTCTTTAATCCAGCCTTATGCTCATAGCAGGGTCTTCTCTGAGGTCAGACTGGGTTGCTTGAGGATTGATCTGTTTGAATTTGGAAAAACTCAAAGGATGGAGACTGCACAAACTCTCCAGGCTCCTGTTCCAGTGCTTGACTGTCCTTATGGCAGAAAGAGTTTCTCATTCAAATTTGTGGAACTAGTTTTGTGTTAAATATAACCAACTCTAATATTTAAGAAAATCCAGCCTTTGATTGGATGAAGTAAATCATGATCATGATCTCTAGCCAGAGTAATTGTTGTGAACATGCATAGAGCAGCTCTGCTCTTAGATTGAACAGAGAACAAAGTCTACGTTCAGCCCAATCAGTTGAAAATTACTTGTCTGTTTGTGTGGTTCCCACGGTGAAATGTGTTGTTTAAACGCTTCCAGCCTGCCCAGCTTAGATTTAGAGAAGATCAGTTTTTTTGATTTTAGATAATTTCTCCTAAGAAAAGAAACACCCAAACTTTCCTACTGTCTATCAGTTCACTTTCTTTCAGAAGTTTGCACATTGCATGGTGACTTTCATATACTTCCGTATACTGTAAAAATAACAAAAGTTATAAAATAGTTCACACACTTTCAGCTGTGAGTTGCAATTTCTTGCATTTTTTCAGTTGATGCTATTAAGGTGCCTTAAAGACTGACACTAGAAAATTTTAAAGACAAAATGTTTGATGTTTTTCTTGTTTCTTTCTCAGCAAATAGAATTCTTTATCTGTCCCCTTTTTTCCACACTACTTTTTTTCCTAGTGTTTTATTCCAGAATATATAATATGTGTGCTTTTGAATCTGTGTAATTCATAAACACATATATATGCAGAAGGGAGGGAAAGAAAGAGAGAGAATAATTACTTGTTAATAACTTCAAAAGGAAGCCTCATTAGATGCTTTCTGTGTGGGGATTGCATAGGTACTGTTTGTTTGAAGCACATATTTTAGAGGTTTGGTTTAGGGAGCTGCTCTTTAGTCTCAGACTGGAGTTTGAGTTGAAGAGTATTGAGATTTTTGTTTTGTGATAAACTCTTTGTCTTGGAGCAGATGTTCATTATGCTTGGACTCTTGTCACTCCAGGGTTAAGCCCAGGCAACACTAAAGCTATCACAAGGCCCATCCCCATGGAGTGTCAGAACAGGAAGTGTATACTAGACCCAAAACGTTCTGTGCCTGTATGTAGCTGTCAAATCACTAGAGATAAAAAAGTTAGAGCCACTGCTGCCCTGGAATACTATCATGCTACTTAAAAGTAGTAGTCATTTAGAAATTGCTACCTTTGGACATCAAGCAGTTGGAGTTGTGGTGTAACTGTTGCAAAGACTTGGCCCCCAAATTTATTTCATCTAGATATGAAACAGCATGTTGACCATCAGCATCAAGACTGCTATTTTGATTTTTTTAATAGAAAGATTTATAATGTAGTATTTTCACAGTTGGTTTTGGAAAGGCAAGATTTTACAGTAACAGGCCTGGAGCAATTTAAAGAAATTATTTAAGTTCCCAGTAATTGTTTAGGATTTTTTTTTAATCTGAAATTAAGTGCGTAGTTGCATAATACACAGCTTATTTTTTTTGTTACTTGTTTGTTTTAGGTCGTTTTGGACAAACAACTCCACCACTTGTTGATTTTCTTAAGGATATATTAAGAAGATACCCAGAGGGAGGACAGATTCTTAAGGTATATGACAAATGGTATTTTTAGCAGTCATTTAATATGCATGGCATAATACCATTAGTTTAATGCTTTCCAGTGAGTCTTGACCTTGTTGTATCTCATTACAGTATAGGAGATACATGTTTCTAGTACAGGAGATACATGTTTCCATTTCTGTGGGCAAGGCAAAGAGAGTTATGTGTATTAAGTGTGGGCTTGTTTTTGGTTTTGGTTTTTTTTTTAATGTTTCTGAATTTTCTTGTCACAGATGCCATTGTAATTTATTTTAAAAAATGAGATAAAATGCAGATGTAATTAAATTGGAGACTTCATGGTGTATTTCACATGAGCAAGCTTTCTTACATTGGAAATGACAACATTGATTTAAGCACTAAAAATTGTGTCAGTGAAAAGAATGGTGAACTGGAGCAGGTTGCCCAGAGAATTTGTGAATGCCCCATCCCTGGAAGTGTTCAAGGCCCAATCTAGTGGGTGGCATCCCTGCCCATGGTGAGGGAGTTGAAACTAGATGGTTTCTTAGGTCCCTTCCAAAAAACAAGCCATTTTGTGATTCATTCCGTGATTCTGTTATCTTCAAAGGTCCCTTCCAACCCACATAATTTTATGATTCTATGGTCTCAAAAAATACACATAATTCCAAATTCATTAAGTCCCTCTGTGGGAAAGTCTAGGACCTGTACAAGGTGATTTGTGTGATTTATCATAGCTTCCTATGCTAATGTCTGAAAATAGCAGTTTGATTTTTTGCCTTTTTTAAGAACATCTGGAGTGATTAGTTCATAGCTGGATGTCAAACTTCTCATCTGGCATGCTTTATCACATTGGTGGTAGGAACTTAGTTTCCTTAGAGTATGGGAATACTAGGTTCTAACTAATGAGATTTAGTACAGATATATCTATTTATCTATATGTACATACAAAACACACAAATACAAATGTTGATAGATCATGATAGTTCCTGATGTCTCATCTTTGCAACCATGGAACTGGAAGTTGATTATGTTTAGTGGGAATGCCGAAGATAAGCATATCTTCCATTTTGGCAGACTGCCTCCTGGATATGTTCTGAGCAGTGTCTGTACGTAGGAGGGGTGCTTACATTTTTATTGTTTCCCAGTACTAGGTACATCTGTAAGATGCATTTGAATTGTGAAGGGTTCAGACCTGCTCGACAATTTAAATCCAAATTTTCATTCCAACATGAAGAAATAAGATAATGTCTTTAGAAATCAGATGGGTAAATCTAGAAGTAGAAGTTATCCTATTTTCATGGTTTACAATTTAGAGCTAAAAGATTGTTAGAGAGAGATTACTACTGGTAATTTTGCTGGTACCTTAAAATTTATTTCACTGTTTCAGTTCTTCAGATACAATGCTGCTACAGCTGAATGTAGCAGATACCCCCTTTGCCACAGCATGAATACAAGTCTGACTACATGGTGGTTTCCATACTTAGTATTTAATATTTCTGGAGACTTTGGGCTATCTTTCTGTATTTCAATGAATGACTGCCATGATTGTTCTTTTTTAAGAAGAAGAGTTGCATGGGTTTTGTAATTAAATACCTTGTAGTGGTTCTTTAAAAATTTATTATTTACACTCAACTGTGGGTATATTTCTTGCCATCTCATAATGATTCAAATTTATGTAGAATTGACAGTATAAACAAAACCCAATATATTTTAGTTACTTAAGTGATATGCATTTGTGGTGGCTGGATGCCAGGTGCCCACTTGACTGGGCGCCAGGTGCCCACCCGGCCGCTCTATCATGCCTCTTCTCAGCCAGACAGGGGAGAGAGTAAGATGGAAAACAACTTGTGGGTATGGATAAGGCAGTTTGTTAAAGCAGAAGCAAAGCGAAAGCTTGCACGTGCAAAAGCGAAGCGGAAGATAGCAGGGTTTATTCTCTACTTCCCATGAGCAGCGATGGTCGGCCACTCCTGAGAAGCAGGGCTTCAGCACACATAATGGTTCCTCAGCAGGCAGCCATTGGAGGCAATGAATGCCTGCCTTCCTGCTCCTTTCCTTAGCTTTTATATCTGAGCTGACATCATATGGTATGGAATATCCCTTTGTTTAGTTTGGTTCAGCTGGCCTACTTGTGTTTCCTCCCAGGATCTTGCCCTGGATTGAGGAAGGAATGTTACAGTGCTGATGTTGTGCTCAGCAGTAGCCAAAACACTGGTGTGTTATCAACCCTTCTAGCTACCAATGCGAAGCACAGCATTGTGAGGGCTGCTATGGGGACATGAACTCAACTCAGCCAGAGCCAATACAGCGTTGTAGACTGAACATACTGTCACAAACTGTAAAATCAAAGGGTTATAGCTTTGAAACCAGATAACAGTGAGCTTATTTTACTCTCAACAGTCTATTTGAATGCAACCTAATCTGAAATACCTGCTGGTAGTTGATGCATATTTTAAGTAAAAGTTCATCTTGCTATGAAGTCTTTTATTTTTTATGCATAATCAAATGAAATTTATGGTTCACAAATACATTGCATGTGATATATCCACATAACTTTTCAATTCAGCTGAAATGCCAAGCTTGCATACACCCACATAAACATACACACTAGTGTGTTGTGTATGCGTGTTTATGTGTCTAGAGCCCTGCTACACTGTGATGATTCAATGTAAATTGTGTGAAGCTGTAATCCTGTAGGTATTTATAATCATACTTATGTGTCTGCTATTGATGAAAATAGGACTGGATAGGCATATTTTATTAATAGTCATGTTTACAGAACTAGTTTACTGGCATTTTCATTTTCCATAGCTGTCACCACTATTAATACTATTTAACAAATACTCAATCTTAATATAAGCCTCTTTCCAGTCTGTGGGTTTCATTTGACAGGTGAGCTGCTCTGTTGGCTCATGACTGAGAGAGTAACTGGTCAGAACTGTTCTGCAACCCTTTACTGGAGGAGTTTTAGAAGCACTGTGGCTTTTCAGTGGTTGGTTCATACTGTGAAATGTTAACTTGAACGTAATTCATTTGATATAAAGAAGAGTGCTGTGCATTGCCTTCTTATGACTTGTTGCTTCTCTATTGTTGTACAGCTGTTTTTGTGGGCTTAACAGTGAACTTTGATAAATTAAAAAAAAAATCTTTTTTTCTTCTCACAAATGTATTGTTTTGAGACTTGTACAGCTCTGATTCAGGATAATATGGTAGTAGTAACAGTTTAATAGCTTCTCAACTTCGTAGCTGCTTCTGTGTGGTATTTGAGCTCCAAATTCAAATCATATTTGTAGTATTTGTCTGAATATTCATTTTATAATGAAGCCTATTGTTGTTCAGATAAACTGAATAAAATTATTTTGGTTGAAAAGTATGAAAATGATTACACTTCAGATAATCGCTTATTATTTTCTACTGTTTAAGTTAGAAAGCCATTGCTATAATATGTATAGCATTACTGCATCATACTTTGTTTTGTTGTTTTTCTTCTACCTCAGGAACTGATACAGAATGCAGAAGATGCTGGTGCCACAGAGGTTAGGTTTTTATATGACGAAACTCAGTATGGAACAGAAACTTTATGGTCAAAGGACATGGCACAATATCAGGGTAAAAATAATTTTTGTAAAATTTGGCCATTATTCTTCAATATGCATGTCAGTTGGGGTCAGCTGTCCTGGCTATGTCCCCTCTCAGCTTCTTATGCACTCCCAGCCCACTTGCTGTTTGGGTCTCATGAGAAGCAGAAAAGGCCTTGGCTCTGTATAAGCCCTGCTCAGCGATAACTAAAACAGCCCTGCGTTATCAACGCTGTTTCCAGCACAGTAGCCTCCAGCTACTGTGAAGAATATTAACTCTATCCCAGGCCAAACCAGCACACCAGTTCTTCATGTGAAGATGACCCTAGCCCCTTACATTTAATCATTGCCCAGGCAGATCTGCTTTCTTCCCCGTTTCTTATTCTCCTGCCCCTGTACCAGACTTTCCTCCATGCTACCTGTATACTGCAAATTCAGTTTCTTGTTACTCTAAGGTTTTGATATTATCTAATATGGCTTTTTGTGATAAAGGTCAGTTATGTATTTCACAAACAAATTAGTTTGCATAATCATCCTAAAAGGCTTTCAGTTGTGATTTGAAGATTTCAGTGATGGATGATCCACTACTATTTGCTTCTGGCTTTTTTCAATTATTAATCAACCTTATTATGTCTTCTAATTTGAATTTGCCTGTCTTACTTTCTAGACAGACAGTTATACCTTGCCATGTATTCCCTTCAAGTGGAGGTATTAGTAGACTGTGATTAGTACATTTTTCAGACATCTTTTTGATAAACTTAACAGATTGAATTTAAGCCTTGTATTACGTGACACTTCTTTCAGAAGTTTTGTTGTTTTCTGCTTTCTGGTCAGTTTTCCAGAATCATTCTTTTAAAATGTGGACACCAGAATTAAATACCACATCAGAATATAAATCTAAGTACCATATACAGAGGTATATCCATTTCCTTGGTTTTGCTTTTGCTGCTACTCTATACGTCCCTTTCATTACCAGGTGTAATTCGGTGTCAGCTTAAGTCATAGCTTCCCCAATTAATTTCCACATGCATACTTCAAATAAATGCTTTCTCAGTCCTGTGAGTTCATTTCCTAGAAATTTTAAACAGTAAATAGTTTTATTCTGTCATCTTTTTAACACTTGCCTATTTATTAAAGGGCCAGCATTTTATGCGTACAATGATGCAATTTTCACCCCGGAGGACTGGCATGGTATACAGGAAATAGCAAGGAGCAGGAAGAAAGATGATCCTCTCAAAGTTGGAAGATTTGGAATTGGCTTTAATTCAGTTTATCATATAACAGGTACTCTCAGTAGTTACTTTAAGATGAAAATGTTGAAGTTTTAAATTGTTTAGTTACCTTAGATATTCATCAAACATTTAATATTATCTCTATAGTGCATTTTAAAATTAGATCACTGGCTAAATTCTCTTAAGAAGCATTCCTGTTCTAAAATCCTGTAAGGTATCGTTTTGATTTTGAAGGTTTTTGGAGGAGATTGTTTGTTCTAGTAACGTCATTATGTCATTATGTATTTATACTGAAATGAACATTCCTTTACACTGGTATTTCAGTTATGCACTGCTGCTCATTTTGTAGAGGCCCATAATATGGAGTAGCTATATAAGTAGAAGTGTGAAAGTTCTCCTTACTAGACTGAAATTTTTTTGCAGGTTTGTTGTATAATAAGCAGTGATTTTTATTTAATGCTAGAAAGGATATTATGTAATAGAGGTATATACACATTTACACTTGAAAGAGATAGTACATACTGTTTCACAAGTTGGTAATATTCAGTCTTGAAACCTGTTATTCTCTCAAAATGTTTTACTGCTATACAGAAGCAGCATAAATTGTGTTTACACTCTACATAGTTATAATAGTATAGGATGAGGCAATTTTTGCTGAAATAACATTTTTAAGTTGTAAAGTGAGTTTGTAAGACACAGGATATTTTTTAACAATATTTTACTTAGCTGAACATGAAGAAAATTAATACATTCAGTGGTTTGATAATTCTGGGAATTTATGCTTTTAAGTGTACAGGATTACTGTTTGCCAGCCTTTGAGATGTTCAAAGTAGGAATCCAATAGAATACATATTTAGTAAATTAATTTGGTTTTCTTTTTCCTTGAAAATACTGGAAACATAAAAGTATAGAGTCAAAAGAAATTGTACTTTCCGTTGCTCACTGTCTGCTAGAATTCAAATAGTTGATTATTTATATATTTAATTGCATAATAGGAGTGTGCTTGTTTCGTCTTTGTCAGTAAGCACTGAGTTATCAGAATGTTATCAGAATGATAGAATCATGTAGATGGGAAAAGACCTCTAAGACCATTGAGTCCAACTGTAAGCCTAATGGTACCAAGGCCACATCTGCCCATCTTTTAAATATCTCCACAGGGATGGTGACTCAGCCACCTCCCTGGGCATTATACTCAGTTCAACACAGTTTTGTAACATTTTTGTCTTGCCCTTTTAAAAATTTGTTCCTTAAGACTGTATTTTTAAAGTATGTTCTTTTAGGATTATTAATAATTGTTGTTTTTATGTATACAGATGTCCCTAGCATTTTCAGCGGTGACCAGATTGGAATGCTTGATCCCCATCAAACCCTTTTTGGACCTCATGAGTCGGGCCAGTGTTGGAATCTAAAAGAAGATAGCAAGGAAATAAATGAACTTACAGACCAGTTTGCACCATTCATTGGTGTATTTGGCAGCACTAAGGAAACCTTTAAGAATGGAAACTTTCCTGGTACCTTTTTTCGTTTCCCACTTCGTCTGCAGCCTTCCCAACTGAGCAGCAATGTTTATGACAAACAGAAGGTTTTGGAGCTGTTCGAATCCTTCAGAGCAGATGCAGACACAGTATTGCTTTTCTTGAAGAGTGTTCAAGATGTTTCGTTGCATGTTAGGGAAGCTGATGGAACGGAGAGGCTGGTTTTTAGAGTAACTGCCAGTGAGAACAAGGCCTTGAAACATGAAAGACCCAATTCTATCAAAATCCTGGGAACTGCAATAAATCAGTATTGTAAGAAAGTTCCAAGCAATAGTATAACTTGTGTGACATACCATGTAAATATAGTTGTAGAAGATGAGAGTGTTAAGGACGCACAGAAAACATCTTGGTTAGTATGTAATTGTGTAGGTGGTCGAGGAATGTGTACAGAGCTGGATTGTTTAGCTGATGACTTGAAATTTGTTCCTACTATTGGAATAGCCATGTCTTTATCAACTAATGGGGAGGAAAATGGAGCTGTAGCAGACTTTCCAGGAAGAGCATTTTGTTTTTTGCCTTTGCCTCCAGGTGAGGAAAGCAAAACTGGACTCCCTGTTCATGTTAGTGGTTTCTTTGGTCTCACAGACAATAGGAGGAGTATCAAATGGCGAGAACTGGATCAGTGGAGAGATCCAGCAGCTTTATGGAATGATCTTCTTGTGGTAAATATAGTGCCAAAGGCATATACAACCCTTATTTTGGAAGCTATCAAACGAATGGAGACTGAGAAGAATTCAGATTTTCCATTGTCAACTGAAAGAATTTATAGGTTATGGCCTGATGAGAGCAAAATCAGGGTACCCTGGAAACCAATTGTAGTACCTCTCTTTAAAGAGCTGCTCCAGCATACAGTTATTTACTCAGTGAGTAATCAGTGGATAAAGGTGGAGCAGGTGCATTTTTCTGAAGTAGATGAGAGTTTGGAGTACACACAGTCTGTTCTCAACTACCTCCAGAATTCAGGGAAGCAGATTGCCAAGGTACCAGCAAATATTGCTAGTGCAGTGCATCTTACTATTTCTACTGCTAAAGCTGTGAAAAAAGTCACTCCTGCTGTAGTACGGCAAGTGCTAAGGAAATCTGGACACAGTGGACCTGCTGAAGAAAAGCTTCATCTTTTAGAATTTGTGCTTTCTGATGGAGTCTACAGTGAACTGATTGGATTGGAGCTTTTGCCTTTACAGAATGGGAATTTTATTCCTTTTTCCTCATCTGTGTCAGAACAGGATGTAGTTTACATAACCTCAGAAGAATATCCCAGGTATGCTTAATATTTGTAATACTGTGGGTTGGGTTTTTTTAAATTTGTATGTTAAAACAGCTTCAGACTGTTATTTGCTTATCAGCAAACAAGGTATGCAGCAGCTTGTATCGTAATGAAATAATGCACAGATAGAACTCAAATTTCTGTTTATATATATATATGTTTGTGTGCATATGTCTCATTTGAAAAGTTTGACAGCTATTTGCCATTATAACTTTATAAAAGAATTGTGTGATCTAGGCTTTAAGGGAGTATGTCAGGATACATTTCAAGTTTGCTTTCTTCTGGGAATTATAAATAAGAGGAGGTTACAAACATGGATACTAGGAATTACATTAAACAAGGTAATGATAAGAGCTTTTATTAAACCTAAAGCTTGAGATTACTTTAGGCTTTTTTTTTTATCACAACACTCTTAATTTCAATGAAGGGCTAGTTTCGGGAATTAAGCAGATACTATGATGAAAAGAAGAGGGCTTGTCTTTTACATCTGCTCTCCTTTTGTTCTTTCCAGTCTCTCTCCAATTAGTTTTTTTCCATGCTTATTTCCCACATGCATCAGTGTTCCAATTTAGTTCTCATTTCATTAGACAAAAAAGTTGCACTGACACTGGAGAGGGGATAGCAAAGAGCAGGCTAGCTGGAATAAATGAGCTTGGGGTCACTGAGGAGAAAGCACAACTACTGCTTTTTATGTCTGTACTGGATTATGCAGATATTAAATACTTGTTAAGTCTGGACCAGTCTCCAAGTGATATCTAAAGAAGTACTACTTGAAGTCACTCAGACACACCAGAGGCCTTATTGTTCCTCCTTACAAAGTGTTACCCACATGTATGTTCACAATGACCCCTCCTTCTCCTTTATCTCAGAGTTCCACTAATTTCCAAATCCTCTGTTTGAGAGAATGTGACACTTGGTGTGTGTTTTGCTGCTTTTACTGCTCTGTGGACTGTTAGGAAGTAGAGGTGGGCTGGAGTGTGCCCAGATTGGTATTATTGAGGTAAAAAGTACTCCAAGTGAGGTCCTTTTGTAAATGGGAGTTTGAATATATATATAGACAGCAGATCTTCAAGAAAAGCAGTTGGATGTAGGGAACTTGTCTTTCCATGTTGCTTGAGAGAAATTTGATTATTTTCAGGTCTGCTTCTGCTCTTTTCCTGCTATATTCTAAACAGAATCACAAAATGAGTAAGGTTGGAAGGGACTATAGTGGGTCATATGGTTCAGCCTCCCTTCTCAAGCAGGGCCATCCTTGAGCACATTGCACAGGATTGTGTCCAGATGGTTCTTGAATATCTCCAGTGAGGGAGACTCCACAACCTCTCTGGGCAATCAGTTGCAGTGCGTGGTCATCTGCACAGTAAAGAAGTTCTTCCTTATGTTTGGGTGGTACTTCCTGTGCATCAGTTTCTGCCTGTTGCATCTTGTCCTACTGCCTGTATCCTTGGCACCACCAAAAAGAGCCTGTGTCCATCCTCTTGGCATCTTCCCTTCAGATGCCTGTATACATTGATGAGGTCCCCTCTCAGTCGTCTATTCTTAAGAGTAAACAGGCCCAGCTCCCTCAGCCTGTCCTCTTCAGAGAGATGCTTCTGTCTCTTAATCATCTTTGTTGCCCTCTGCTGGACTTGCTCCAGAAGCTCCATAATCTTAAACTCATAATCATAACCCCACAATCTTTCTTGCTCTGAACAATTCAGGTTATTTGTCAGGGGATTAAATCTACTCAGAGCCTGTGATTCTAGTGCCTTTCAAAAAAAAAAAATTCTCTAGCATCCATTGTGAGATGATTTATCTTTTGGTGTTCTTTCACTTTGTTACTCCTTCCAGAAGTTAAACTAGTATAAACATACCCATAATGAGACTAACAGTTTGGAGCCCTGCTTCAGACTAGTCATAAAATACTTTTTTTTTGAAACTTAAATGATACCAGTATTTCTTATTCAGTTCATGTTATGTTGGTAATGGACTTGATTTGATTAGTAATGGAAAACTGATAAAAAAGCATGTTATACCAGGCATAAATCTCCTTGCTAGCTATGATAAAACAGAAATTTGAAATAGTAATGCTTTATTTGCCTCTAATCTTGTTTACATTAACTATCTTTAATTCTAATGTTTTAAGTATGATATATTTCTTATGTTAGATGTTTTAAAGCACTTTCAATTTAGGAGATTGGCTCTTTGCTTATTTAAATTTGGAGCCTGCTAAGAAGGTGAAATAAGCTCTTATGAATTTCTTTCTGTTAACACTGTGGAAGAACAAGATTCTGTGTTTGTCTGTGCCTAACGAACATATCTGCTGTCAGAATTAAACTGGATATTTATTTTTGACTTCAGGAATACCAAAGCGCTAAAAACCTATTTAGTTTTAAGTGTTAAAGTGATGGAAGAGTAGGATGAGACTACTCTTGGCACAATAATTTTAACTACTGACTGCAGATCTTTTGAAATCCACATATCTGTGTGAAATCTTAGAATTATGTTTTGCATTTTTTGTATAGTTCCAAACAGAATTTCTAAGAGACATAGAATGGTAGGTGCTATTTTAGCTTTTCTTGTTTTGTTATTAGAATACAAATGGGTGAAAATAGTTTTCTAATCCCAGTTTTTCTATGAAAAGAAAACTTACTTAGACTTGGTTTGAAAAGAAGAGTAATTGGAAAGATTAGTTTCTTACGACTCTCTGCTTCTAAATGTATGATTTTTTCATTTGTCAGAAAACACCTAGTGAAAGCTCTATTCTGTGTATGTAAATGATTGCTTTGCATGTTCCTGTTCTACCATGGTGATTCCCATGCTGGTAATGTCTATGCAGTGACATAAATAAATGATGCCTTGCTAAAATGTGGGGGGTCTTTTTTTTTTTTTCTTTTTCATTTTTTTTTTTCCATGATGTGCTAGATCACTCTTTCCTGGCCTGGAGGGAAGGTTACTCTCTGATGACCTGAAGCCTGAAGTTCTCGCTACTTTGAAAGAAGCTGCCAAAAGCCGGGGTAAGGTGTATTTTGTATTCTCTTCTAGTGAAACAGATTTCTAATGATTGAACAGACTAGCTCTACCCCCAAGTTTAAAGTAATGTCTCTTTTGAAATTGATTTCCCATAAATAAGTTGGTCATCTAAAAAAAATTTAAGATACGATAGACTATATTGTTTGAGTTGGAAATGACACAAATGAAAATTATAAATGAACAAAAGGGCAAAGGAAGAAGAATGAAAATTTACAATAAAATAATAGATACTCATTTAGTAAAGCATGCCTTCAAGGATTAATAATTTTATTTAAATAGTATTCTTCCACTTAAGACAGTCTTAATTCTTTTTTGTATTTGTAGTATTTGCCTTTGCAATGTGTTTCCTGAGTCTTAATTCATAGTTTATGGTTGTGTCAATGTGCAACTACTGAAATGCTTCCAGTCATGATCAAAAGACTTGGTGAACCAGTTTGCTGCATCTATAGATAAGATGCCTCTCTATTTAACTGCCCACATAGTTAAATTTTTTTGGCATCCATTCTACTCAGTTTGTCTGCATTTACCTTTTCACTCTTGTGATTCATTATGCATTGGAATGGTAAATTTGAAGCCTGAGTCTCAGAAGTCCTTTCACGTAAACACAATTTGCAAACCAAGTTACTCCTCAGCCTATTTTTAAATAATATTAGTATATGGTGAGCTATTCTTCAGTGTCCAGAAAATGTACTTTTCAGGAAAAGATTCTTGTCTTTGGGTTTTTGTTTTTTTTTTCATTGCTTGATTCTTCAGAATTATTTTTTAGACTGAAGACATTAGAACTAGACACAGAATACTGTAATTCATTGTCTTAATTTGCTTTTCATGATAACTTTTATCATGGTCTTCAGTCATTCAGTCTCTATTTCTTCTGTCTGTGTTCTGACCTTTTTTCCTCTTCAATTCTTTATATGTTTTCTGTTTATCATTCTTCCTGTTCACTTGTAAACCTCCTCCTTTTTCCATGTTTTGATCATTCCTTCATTATCAAAACTAATAGAAAAATAAGGTAATTCTGAGGCAAGACAATAAATTTTTAAAGTATGGCAAAGATTCTGTGAAAAAATTAAAGGGATTGAGGGTGACTTGTTGCATAGATTAAAATGTGTAAATATTTAAAAAAATATAAAATGTATAGAAGATATGAAATTGATGCTGCGACTTTTATTGAATATGGAAGACAATAAGTGTGAAACTATTGTAAAGAAAAACTTTCTTTTAAAAAGCAGAATTGCTTGAATACATCTTAAACAGAAAAAGCAGAGGTGACAGAAATGAAAAAAAACCCTATTAAACCAATTCCTTGCTGAGTTCTTCTAGGACATTCTTCCACTTCCAGGCTTGGTCTCAGAGTTGCAATGAAGTCTATCAGTTACTGGGAAGATTTTTGGTCACATTTAAGGTCTTGCTTTTGTCTCTCCTCTGGCAGATTCTTTGAATGACATTTTTCTAGGGACTTGTTTTTGGTAGTATGCCTGTCATTGATTGGAAGATCATATTTTGTAAATAAATATGGCAGTTATTCTTCTAAATCTTCTAGAAATTCTTAAATATTTTTAGTTAATCCTTCGTGAGATTGTAGTGGCCTACTTTTCTCTTCATTCTATGTCCTCCTAGATTATTCTTCATTCTATTCTTTTGCATAATTGTGACGTACAACTGCACTGCCATAAAAGTTGTCTGTTGCAAATAATAAGTATTTTAAGATCACATGTGTAGTTTTTAAAACAGTAATTTAAACTTCTCAAATAAAGGGATTTAGGGCTAGCTTTTAAGTAGATTCTTATTTTTAATCTGTGTACTGTATTTTTCTAGTTAATAACTATTCGTATTTAGTGTGTTAATGTGTAGCTCACAGGATGTTTTCTAAAAATGGATTTGATTATATTCTAGCCCAACAGCTTCTCTGGGGATTTTCAGGTATGGTTATTAACTGAAGATGTATTGGTTTGGATTGAAGCTTGATATTTGTGTGAATTTATTCTCGTTACCCCAACTTTCTTGTATACAAAACTTATCAAATAGAGCTGCCAAGAGATAGCAACCAAAGATAATTATAAAAAGAGTTCTAAATACAGTGGAGGGGAAAATGCATATTGATGAAGAAAACCTTATAGTTATGTTACATGGAAGTTACCAATGTTTCCATTGGTTTATTTATATATTTCTCTTAATAAATTCATATGCAGGAAGATTTCCAGTATTTTGAGATCACACGTGTAGTTTTTAAAACAGCATTTTAAACTTCTCAAATAAAGGGATTTAGGTTTAGCTTTTAAGTAGATACTTATCTTCTTGGGTCACTTCTGCAAGTTTTCTCACTTTCACAGGGCTGATGTGTTGCCTGTGTTTTCTGTTCAATAGAACTAACAGAACCCATAACTCTGTAGGCACGAAGTAAAAGGAAAAAATATTTTTCTGAAGGATGTCTATAATTGATCTTAATCTTTATTTGGACTGTTGCTTTTAAGGAAATGGCAGTGTTGTCTAGATGGACAAAATCTGAAATTCAAATAGATGTCTTGCTTCCGTTTCTGTCATTGTTTCTGATGTTGTTGGGAGGTAGTGGTATTTTTATATCCTGTGCTGTTTTCTTACACCCTGATGTCCTGTAGGCTTTAAGTATAACCTGTTCTAATGATGATTAAGACAGGAATGTAAAGATGTATTTCTTTTAGTGAGGACTTTGATAATAAGAATAAAAGCTTATACATCTGGACTTAGTTTCAGCACTTCCTGCACAACTGAGTCTAGGTTCTTGTAAGTTTTAGTGTAAGACCAGCTGCACTTGAGCCAGTCTTTGCTATATCTAATAAATAATCTTTCAAATCTATTCAAACATTTGCAATTAGAGACAAATAATGATTTTTATTTACCAGTAGGCAAATAAGTAGTGTAAAACATCAACTAAACAAAAAAATATTTGAAGCTTCAACTTCAGTACTAAATCTCTAGTTGCTATGTATGCCTGAAAACTCTTGTGTTAAACTAACAAATGTAATAACATACTGATAATTTTCAATTTTTAAAATATTTTTATACTAATATGGAATGTATTTGCTTTTAATTAACTCCCGAAAGCAAATGAAGCTGGTATTTGCAGTCCTATTTAACAAACAGGGTTTTTTTCCACAAAAAGGCAGGATACAAGATTTTTTTAGATTTTTTTCTTTTACTTATTTTCCTTTTTCTTCTTCCCCCTGAAGCACTTTGTTATGTAACTCTGTGATTTTCACAGCTTTGCCCTTTTGCTGTATTTTCAGGGAGGCCATGCACTCAGCTGCAGCTTCTGAACCCAGAGAGATTTGCCCGGCTCATTAAAGAAGTTATGAATAGTGTGTGGCCTGGGAGAGATGTGGTGGTACAGTGGTATCCAGGTTTGGAAGAAAAAAAGCACCCATCAGTTTCCTGGCTTAAGATGGTCTGGAAGAATCTATATATACATTTTCCTGATGACTTGAGCATGTTTGATGAAATGCCGCTTATCCCCACGACGCTGCTGGAGGAAAATCAAACATCGGTGGAACTGGTTAGATTTAGGAATCCATCACCTATTGTTCTAGAAGACGAATCTGAGACTCAGCTCCCAGAATATTTAGCTGATATTATTCAGAAAGTTGGTGGAGTTGTACTTAAGAAACTGGATATTTCTATCCAACATCCACTTATAAAAAAATATGTGCATCCACCATTGCCAAGTGCTGTTTTACAAATAATGGAAAAAATGTCCTTACAGAAACTATGCAATCAGGTTGCGTCATTCCCCCCAACACATAAAGATGCTCTTAGGGCATTCTTAGCTAGTTTAACGGATGCAAGTGAAAAAGAGAAAAGAATTATTCAGGAATTGGTAATATTTAAAAAAATCGAGAAATCATCTGATGAAAGTGTCCCTGTTTTTACAGGACTGAAAGGTAGTAAGGTATTGCACCACACTGCCAAAATTCCTCCTGGCCTAAGATTTTCTGTTCCAATAATTGACAGCAGTGATGAAGCAACTATTCGCTTAGCTAATCTACTGAAAATAGAACAGCTAAAAAGCACAGATTGCTTGAAGTTTGTTATAGAAGACATAAGAAGTGATTTTTATTCATATGATGAAACAACACAGATAATGCAATGGGTTCTTGAAAATCTGACTTTTCTTAAAAATGAGAGTACAGATGTGATAGATTGGCTGACACCACTAAAGTTTATTAAGATTTCACCAGAAAAGATAATGTCAGCAAACGAACTTTTTGATCCTGAGGTAGAACTTCTGCAACATTTGTTTTATGCTGAGGAGGAAATTTGCTTCCCTCCTGTTATTTTTACATCATCAGATATTCTTCATTCACTGAGACAAATAGGCTTAAAAAATGAAGCCAATCTTGAGGAAAGTGATATATTGAGAGTGGCAAAAAAAATTGAAAATTTGCATGCTGACTCTAACACCAATCATGATTTACTGTTAAGAAAAGCTAAAACTCTCTTGATGATTTTGAACAAAAACCATATGCTGCTTCACTCATCTGAAACAAAAGCTGCAATGAAAAAGATAAAATGGATTCCTGCATGTAAGGAAAGGCCTCCAAATTATCCCGGATCTTTAGTTTGGAAAGGAGATCAATGTAATCTCTGTTCGCCACCAGAAATGTGTGATCTATCGCACGCCATTTTAGTTGGTTCCTCAGTTCCTCTTGTGGAAAATGTACTGTTGGATATAGAAAAAGCACTTGGCATCCCCACCAAGCCCAGCATAAAAGCAGTCTTGAAACATTTCAAGGTGGTTGTTGATTGGCATAGTTCTAAAACCTTCAGTGATGAGGACTATTATCAATTTCAACATATCTTGCTTGAGATTTATGGATTTATGCATGATCATCTAGAAGAAGGCAAAGAAGCTTTTAAAGCCCTGAAATTTCCCTGGGTTTGGACAGGTAAAACCTTTTGTTCTCTCACACAAGCAGTAATAAAGTCAGTTCCTGATCTTGATCTCCAGCCCTATCTACATTATGTGCCAAAAACTATGGCAAAGTTTCACCAGTTGTTTAAATGTTGTGGTTCAATTGAGGAGTTAACCCCAGACCATGTTTCTATGGTTATTCAGAAAATATATCTAAAGAGTGAGCAGTCTCTCTCAGAACAAGAGAGTAAACAAAGTCTTCACATTATGTTGAGCATCATAAGATGGCTGTATAGCAATCAGATTCCTGCAAGTCTGCACACACCCATGCCGCTATACAGTGGCAAACTTCCTTATAAACTTGCAATGAGGCCAATTCATGAGTGCTGTTACTGTGACATCAAAGTTGATGACTTAAACGATTTACTTGAAGATTCTGTTGAACCAATAATTTTGGTGCATGAAGACATACCAATGAAAACCGCGGAGTGGTTAAATGTCCCATGCCTTAGCACAAGACTGATTAATCCAGAGAATATGGGATTTGAGCAATCTGGGCAAAGAGAACCTCTGACTGTAAGAATTAAAAACATTTTGGAAGAATACCCTTCCATTTCAGATATCTTTAAAGAACTTCTTCAAAATGCTGATGATGCTAATGCAACTGAATGTAATTTCCTGATTGACATGAGACGAAATATGGATATAAGGGAGAATCTTCTGGATCCAGGAATGGCAGCATGTCATGGTCCAGCTTTGTGGTCATTCAATAATTCTGAGTTTTCCGACTCTGATTTCCTAAATATAACTCGATTAGGAGAGTCTTTAAAAAGGAGTGAAGTTGACAAAGTAGGAAAATTTGGACTGGGATTCAATTCTGTTTATCATATCACTGATGTTCCTATTATTTTGAGCCGTGAGTTCATGATTATGTTTGATCCAAATGTCAACCATATAAGTAAGCACATCAGAGATAAATCTAACCCAGGGATCAAAATCAATTGGAGTAAACAACAGAAAAGACTGCGAAAATTTCCAAATCAGTTTAAGCCATTTATAGGAGTTTTTGGTTGCCAGCTACCACTGACAGTAGAATCTCCCTACAGCTACAAAGGAACACTTTTCAGGCTGTCCTTTAGGACTCAGCAGGAAGCTAAAGTGAGTGAAGTGAGCAGTACATCTTACAATACAGCAGACATTTACTCTCTTGTGGATGAATTTAGCATTTGTGGTCATAGACTGATAATATTTGCTCAGAGTGTAAACTCAATGGTTTTGAAATACTTGAAAATTGAAGCAGATGATCCTGGCGTGGCACAAGATGTTGTCACTATCAGAAAAAATCTGTGTTCTTCTAAAGCCTTGACTGCACCAAACGTAAGTGTTTTAAAGGAAGCGGCTAAACTCATGAAGGTCTGCAGCAGTAGTAACAAAAAGCTTCCCACTGAAACGCCAAAGTCGTCATGTATCTTACAGATAGTAGTAGAAGAATTTCATCATGTATTTAGGCGGATTGCTGATTTACAGTCTCCACTGTTCAGAGGTACTGAAGATGATCCAGCTTCTTTCTTTGAGATGGCTAAATCAGGACAGATGAAAAGATCAGCTGATGAATTGCCACAGAAAACAGTAGATTCAACAACATGGCTTATATGTTCTTGCATGGATGTTGGAGATGCTTTGAAATTTTCTTTACATGAAAGTGGACGAAGACTAGGTCTGGTTCCCTGTGGTGGAGTAGGAGTGTTGCTGTCTGAAACCCAGGATCAAAAGTGGATTGTGAAACCTAATTGCAACACCATAGGAGAAGTATTCTGCTATTTACCTCTGCGAATAAAAACAGGCTTACCTCTTCATATAAATGGCTGCTTTGCAGTTACTTCGAATCGGAAAGAGATATGGAAAACAGACACAAAAGGAAGATGGAATACAGTATTCATGAGGCATGTTATTGTAAAAGCCTACATAGAAGCCCTTTGTGTTTTACGTGACATGGCAATCAATGGTGAGCTAGTTGACTACAGTTACTGTGCAGTGTGGCCAGATCCCGATTCAGTTCATGATGATTTTTCTGTTATTTGTCAAGGATTTTATGAAGACATAGCTCATATGAAAAGCAAAGAAGGGATTAAAGTGTTTTCTGATGGTTTGTCTTGGGTTTCCATGAAGAATGTAAGGTTTTTAGATGACTCTATACTGAAGCGGCCAGATGTTGGGCCGTCAGCCTTTAAGATCTTTCTGAAGTACCTTAAAAAAACTGGTTCCAAAAATCTGTGTGCTGTAGATCTCCCATCCTGGGTAAGGACAGGATTTGAGGAAGCAGGATGCAAATACATATTATTGGAGAACACCTTCACTGAGAAACAGTTCTTTTCTGAGGTATTTTTCCCTAATGTTCAGGAGATTGATGCAGAGCTGCGTGATCCTTTGATGCGTTACGTTCTCAATGAAAAAGTTGAGGAGTTCTCAGGAATTCTTCGTGCTACTCCATGTATTCCCTGTTCATTGGATGGACATTCATTAGTTACACCATCAAGACTGATCCATCCTGAAGGAAGAGTTGCAAAGTTGTATGATGCTGAAGATGGAAGATTTCCTTATGGTACCACTCAGGATTATCTTAACCCTGTTATTTTGGTTAAACTTGTTCAGTTGGGAATGGCTAAAGATGATATTTTATGGGAAGATCTGATAGAACGTGCAGAGTCTGTAGCTGAAATTAACAAAACTGATCATGCTGCAGCTTGTCTCAGAAGCAGTACTATATTGAGTCTTATTGATGAAAAATTAAAATCTAGAGATCCTAGAGCTAAAGAATTTGCTGCAAGATGTCAAACCATTCCTTTCCTTCCTTTCCTTAGCAAACCAGCAGGTTTCTCGCTGCACTGGAAAGGCAGTGATTTTCAGCCTGAAGCGATGTTTTCAGCAACTGATCTTTTCACTGCTGATCATCAAGATATAGTTTGCCTCACACAACCAATTCTTAATGAAAATTCCCACTCTTTTAAAGGCTGTGGTGCTTTGTCATTAGCTGTCAAAGAATATTTGGGTTTACTGAAGAAACCACCTGTTAATTTAGTCATAAATCAGTTAGAAGAAGTTGCAAAGTCATTTGATGGAATCACATTATATCAAGAAAATATCACTAATGCTTGTTACAAATATCTACATGAAGCAATGTTAGAGAGCGAATCCACAAAAGCCATGATAATTGAACAGCTGACAAACTGTAGTTTTATTTTGGTTGAGAATGTGTATGCTGATCCAAAAAAAGTGTCTTTTCATTTGAATTTTGAAGCAGCACCCTATCTCTATCAGTTGCCTAACAAATATAAAAATAGTTTCCGTGAGCTGTTTGAAAGTGTGGGTGTCAGACAGGCTTTTACAGTTGAAGATTTTGCTGCAGTTCTGGAATTCATAAATCAGGAAAGAGGGACCAAACAACTAACCGAAGACAACTTTCAGCTCTGTAGGAGAATAATTAGTGAAGGAATATGGGGCCTCATTAGAGAGAAGAAGCAGGAATTCTGTGAGAAAAAGTATGGTGATATTTTGTTGCCAGATACTCGTCTTGCACTTCTGCCTGCAAAATCGTTGTGTTACAATGACTGTCCATGGATTAAAGTTAAAGACACAACTGTTAAGTATTGTCATGGCGATATTCCAAGAGAAGTTGCAGTGAAGCTTGGAGCAATACCAAAACGCCATAAAGCTTTAGAAAGATACGCATCAAATATCTGTTTTACTACCCTTGGAACAGAATTTGGCCAGAAAGAAAAATTGACAAGTAGAATTAAAAGCATTCTGAATGCATACCCTTCAGAAAAAGAAATGCTGAAAGAGCTCCTTCAGAATGCAGATGATGCAAAAGCTACAGAGATCTGTTTTGTGTTTGATCCTAGACAGCATCCAGCCGATAGAATATTTGATGAGAAATGGGCACCACTTCAGGGACCAGCACTGTGCGTTTACAACAATCAGCCTTTTACAGAAGATGATATTCGGGGAATTCAGAACCTTGGAAAAGGTACAAAAGTAGGAAATCCCTGTAAAACTGGACAATATGGTATAGGTTTCAATTCTGTTTACCATATTACTGATTGCCCGTCTTTCCTGTCTGGCAATGATATACTTTGTATTTTTGATCCTCATGCAAGATATGCACCTGGTTCAACATCAACAAGTCCTGGCCGCATGTTTAGAGATTTAGATGCAGATTTCAGAACACAGTTCTCAGATGTACTGGACCTCTACTTAGGAGATCACTTTAAACTGGATAATTGTACGATGTTTAGGTTTCCTCTTCGAAATGGAGAAATGGCGAAAGTATCAGAAATTTCCTCAGTTCCATGCTCAGATAGAATGGTCCAAAACCTTTTAGATAAGCTGCGTACAGATGGAGCAGAACTCTTAATGTTTTTGAACCATATGGAAAAAATTTCTATTTGTGAGATAGAAAAAACAACAGGAGCACTGAATGTGCTTTATTCTGTACAAGGCAAAATCACTGATGGAGACAGACTGAAACGAAAGCAATTCCATGCATCTGTGATCGACAGTGTAACTAAGAAAAAGCAGCTAAGTGAAATACCTGTGCAACAGATTACTTACACAATGGATACTGAAGACTCTGAAGGAAATCTTACAACTTGGTTAATTTGTAACAGGTCAGGCTTTTCCGCCATGGAAAAGGTATCCAAAAGTGTAGTTTCAGCCCACAAGAATGAGGATATTACTCTTTTTCCTCGTGGTGGAGTAGCAGCTTGCATTACTCATAATTACAAAAAACCCCATAGAGCATTCTGTTTCTTACCTTTATCATTAGAAACTGGATTACCTTTTCATGTGAATGGACACTTTGCTCTGGATTCTGCAAGAAGAAACTTGTGGCGTGATGATAATGGTGTTGGAGTAAGAAGTGACTGGAATAGTAGTCTAATGACAGCACTGATAGCACCGGCCTATGTTGAACTGCTGATTCAGCTGAAGAAACGCTATTTTCCAGGTACTGATCCTACAGTATCAGTGCTGCAAAGCACACCTATTCATGCTGTGAAAGACACTTTAAAAAAGTTTTTATCCTTTTTTCCAGTTAATAGACTTGATATTCAGCCAGATTGGTATTGTTTAGTGAAAGCAGTTTACAGTTGCATTTATGAAGATTTGAAGCGTCTTTTACCTGTTATGAGAGCTCCAAATGTTGATGGTTCTGATTTGCATTCTGCCGTTATCATCACATGGGTTAACATGTCTACTGTGAACAAAGGCAGGCCATTCTTTGACAATTTGCTACAAGATGAATTGCAGAACCTCAAAAATACAGAATACAACATCACAACACGGAAGACAGTGGCTGAAAATGTTTACAGACTCAAGCATCTACTCTTAGAAATTGGATTTAATTTGGTATATAACTGTGATGAGACTGCAAATCTTTACCACTGTTTGGTAGATGCAGATATTCCTGTCACCTATGTGACACCTGCTGATGTCCGATTATTTTTGATGACATTTTCTTTTCCAGACTCTAACTGCCACATTGGAAAGTTACCCTGTCGTCTTCAGCAGACAAATTTGAAACTCTTCCATAGTCTAAAACTCCTGGTCGACTACTGTTTTAAAGATACAGAAGAAAATGAAATCCAGATTGAGGGTTTGCCGCTCCTTCTTACGCTTGACAACGTTTTGCAAGTTTTTGATTCAAAGCGACCAAAGTTCTTGACAACATACCATGAACTGATTCCATCTCGCAAGGATCTCTTTATGAACACATTGTATTTGAGATACAACAATATTCTGCTTAGCAGTGAAGTAGCAAAAGTCTTTGATATCAGAAGTTTTGCTGAATTGTTATCATCTGTGTTGCCTAGAGAATATAAAACTAGAAATTGTATGAAATGGAAGGAAAACTTTGCAAGTGAATCTTGGCTTAAAAGTGCCTGGCATTTTATCAGTGAGTCTATAAATATTAAGGAAGAGCAAGAAGATATGCAAGCAAAATTCGACAATGTGGTTGACACTCTGAAGGACTGGACTTTGCTCCCAGGTGTAAAGTTTACTGTCTCAGCCAATCACCTTGTTGTGCCAGAGTGTGATGTTTTACTGCCTCTCAGCATTATGCACATAGCTGTTTTTCCAAATGCTCAAAGTGATAAAGTCTTCCATGCTTTGATGAAAACAGGCTGTATTCAGCTGGCATTGAACAAAATTTGCTCTAAAGACAGTGCTTTAGTGCCTTTGTTGTCAGGACGTATGGCAAATATAGATAATCCTTCAAGCATTCTGAAAGCCATACAATATATGGTACAGACATCAACTTTTAAGACTGAAAAGTTAGTAGAAAATGACTTCGAGGCTCTTTTAATGTACTTCAATTGCAACTTATGTCATTTGACATCTCAGGATGACATTAAAATTTTAAAGTCTCTTCCATGTTACAAATCCATTAGTGGTCGATACATCAGCATTTTGAAATATGGGACGTGTTATGTCCTCACAAAAAGCATCCCATCGGTAGAAGTAGACAGATGGACACAGTCAACTTCATCAGCTTTTCTTGAAGAGAAAGTTCATTTGAAAGATTTGTATACTATGCTTGGCTGTGTCTCTGTGGACGATCTTGAAGTGTACTTGAAACATCTTTTGCCAAAAATTGAAAGTCTGTCTTATGATGCAAAATTAGAACATTTGATCTACTTAAAGAATAGGCTAACCAGCATTGAAGAAGCCTCAGAAATGAAAGAACAGCTGTTTGAAAAGCTTGAAAGCATTTTGATCATTCATGATGCAAGCAATAGGTTAAAGCCTGCAAAATATTTTTATGACAGGACTGTAAAAGTCTTTGAAGTTATGCTTCCTGAAAAATTCTTTATACCTCAAGATTTTTTTAAGAAGCTAGAGCAACTTACAAAACCAAAAAATCAAGCTGGATTCCTTCCATCATGGGTAACTTTTCTACGACATATTGGATTGAAATTCATCATTTCACAGCAGCAGTTACTACAGTTTGCTAAGGAAATCAGCATGCGAGCAAATACAGAAAACTGGTCTAAAGAAACACTACAGAATACTGTCGATGTCCTCCTTCATCACATATTCCAAGAAAGAACTGACCTTTTTTCAGGAAATTTTCTGAAAGAATTGTCATTAATTCCTTTTCTGTGCCCTGAACGAGCTCCAGCAGAATTTGTTAGATTTCATCCCCAGTATCAAGAAGTTAATGGGACACTTCCTCTTATACGATTCAATGGGGCACAGGTGAATCCTAAATTCAAACAGACTGATGTGTTGCAGTTGCTGTGGACGTCGTGTCCCATTCTTCCCGAGAAAGCAACACCTTTAAGCATCAAAGAGCAAGAGGGAAGTAGTCTCGGTGCACAAGAACAACTTGAGCAAGTTTTAACCATGCTGAATGTTAATTTGGACCCTCCTCTGGACAAAGTTATCAATAACTGCAGGAACATATGCAATATAACAACTTTGGATGAGGACATGGTGAAAACTAGGGCCAAGGTCCTAAGAAGCATTTACGAATTTCTTAGTACAGAGAAGAGGGAATTCCGCTTTCAGCTTCGAGGAGTTTCTTTTGTAATGGTGGAAGAAGGTTGGAAACTCCTTAAGCCTGAAGAGGTGGTAATAAACCTTGAGTATGAATCTGATTTTAAACCTTATCTTTACAAACTTCCTTTAGAACTTGGTACTTTCCATCAGTTATTTAAACATTTGGGCACTGAAGATATTATTTCAACAAAGCAGTATGTTGAAGTTCTAGGGCGCATATATAAGAGCTCAGAGGGAAAGCAATTGGATCCTAATGAAATGCGCACAGTTAAAAGAGTAGTTTCAGGCCTGTTCAAAAGTCTTCAGAATGATTCTGTAAAGGTTAGGAATGACCTTGAGAATATGAGGGATTTTGCCCTTTACCTTCCCAGTCAAGATGGTAGGTTGGTAAAGTCTAGTATCTTAGTTTTTGATGATGCACCCCACTACAAAAGCAGAATTCAAGGTAACATTGGTGTGCAGATGCTTGTTGATCTTAGCCAGTGTTACTTAGGCAAAGACCATGGTTTTCACACTAAATTGATAATGTTATTCCCTCAGAAATTGAGGCCCCGCTTACTTAGCAGTATTCTTGAAGAACAGTTGGATGAGGAGTCCCCCAAAATTTGTCAGTTTGGAGCGTTATGTTCCTTGCAAGGAAGGTTACAGTTACTGTTGTCTTCAGAACAATTTATCACAGGACTCATTAGGATTATGAAGCATGAAAATGACAATGCTTTTCTAGCTAATGAAGAAAAAGCAATAAGACTTTGCAAAGCTTTGCGAGAAGGTTTGAAAGTTTCCTGTTTTGAGAAGTTGCAAACAACATTAAGAGTTAAAGGGTTTGCTCCTATTCCCCACAGCAAAAGTGAAACATTTGCTTTCTTGAAGAGATATGGAAACGCAGTAATATTGCTTTACATACAGCATTCAGACAGCAAAGACATAAATTTTCTCTTAGCATTAGCCATGACCTTAAAATCTGCAACCGACAACCTGATTTCTGATACCTCATATTTAATTGCCATGCTGGGTTGTAATGATATTTATCGGATCAGTGAGAAGCTTGACAGTTTAGGAGTGAAGTATGACTCTTCCGAGCCATCAAAACTTGAACTACCAACACCTGGCACACCTATACCAGCTGAGATTCACTATACACTTCTTATGGATCCAATGAATGTGTTTTATCCTGGTGAATATGTTGGTTACCTGGTTGATTCTGAAGGTGGTGATATATATGGATCATATCAGCCAACTTATACCTATGCAATCATTGTACAAGAAGTAGAAAGAGAAGATGATGAAAGTCCTAGTTTTCTAGGGAAGATTTACCAGATTGATATTGGATATAGTGAATATAAAATAGTGAGCTCTCTTGACTTGTACAAATTTTCCAGACCAGAGGAAAGTTCCCAAGGCAGGGATAGTACACCTTCTACCCCAACCAGTCCTACAGAATTTCCAGCACATGGACCAAGGGCAATTCCACCTCTCTTCGCTGGTAGAGAGAGCCACAAAACAATGTCCTCAAAACATCACTCCCCAAAAAAGATGAAGTCAAATTCATTGCCAGAAATATTAAGAGAAGTGACATCTGTGATTGAACAGGCTTGGAAACTTCCAGAATCTGAAAGAAAGAAGATTATTAGGAGGCTGTATCTTAAATGGCATCCAGATAAAAATGCAGAGAATCTTGATATAGCTAATGAAGTTTTCAAACATTTACAGAATGAGATTAACAGGATGGAAAAACAGGCCTTTATGGATCAAAATATGGATAGAGCCTCAAGAAGACCATTTTCATCCTCTGCTTCTCGATTTCAGTCAGATAAATTTTCATTTCAGAGATTTTACACTTCATGGAATCAGGAAGCAACAAGCCACAAATCTGAAAGGCAACAGTATAAAGAAAAGTGTCCCTCTTCCACGGGACCATCTTACTCGCAACGCTTTTTTGTCCCACCTACATTCAGGTCTGTTGGCAATCCTGTGGAGGCACGGCGATGGCTTAGGCAGGCCCGAGCTAACTTTTCAGCTGCACGAAATGACCTTCATAAAAATGCCAATGAATGGGTATGCTTTAAATGCTACCTTTCTACTAAACTAGCGTTGATTGCAGCTGACTACGCTGTGAAGGGCAAGTCAGACAAAGATGTAAAACCAGCAGCCCTTGCACAAAAAATAGAGGAGTACAGTCAGCAACTTGAAGGGCTTACAAATGATGTTCAGACGTTGGAGGCTTATGGAGTAGATAGCTTAAAAACTAGGTATCCTGACTTGCTTCCTTTTCCACAGATTCCCAATGATAGGTTTACTTCAGAAGTTGCTATGAGAGTGATGGAATGTACTGCTTGTATCATAATAAAACTTGAAAACTTTATACAACAAAAAGTATAAATTATTTGAAGAGGTTAGGGGGAACTGTTTTGTCAAGAGCATAAGTGTTTCGTGTGATGGGTTACAAATGCAATTGTACAGATTATGGATTGTCCAAGTAGTTACATGTTGCCAAGCGGTTTAGAAGCGTAGTGCACAAAGTTGTATGGTACTGAAGTACCTAGAATTTAAATTTATTTAAACGGGATTTTTTTCTTAACTGAGCCTGCTGTTAAGCAAACTGTAAAACATGAATATTTTTTAGAATTTGCAAGGAATTTGAGCTGCAGAAATTAGCTGTATTGTACAACATTGTGATTAATTGGCATATTATTGAACTGCACTTTATATAACCAAAGCTGAGCTTTCTGTTAGATGAAGCCTGTAATTATAACTCCTTATTAGATTTATTTCATTTAATATAATGTTTCTGAAAGGCTAATGTCCATTTTCAATGTATTAGTCTTAAGACTGGACATACAATGAAATGGGAGATTGGATGGAAGTTAAAATAACTTTGGAGGTATTGCTCCAAAGCATTTCTGTATTCTTTTGTGTTCTGTGGAAATTCATGCCACTCACAGTAATACCCTTATCAGCTGGATCTGATTATAAATTTGCTGCAGCATCACATTGTAAACGATTAAAGGATAGTTTAGTACCGGTAAACTGGTACAGTTACTTTAATACTTGATTTAACATGCAATGTCGTGTCATGCATTGATTGCATTTACCTTATTATAAAATAATGAAGTATTTAATTTACTTTCTTTTTTTTCCTAGAGCTTGTCATCTTTTGTTTAATGAAAAATGCATGTGGATGTTATAAAATCTGTGAACATTATTATATGGTGTTTTATGATTTCTTTGTTTTTTGAACACCAAAACTCAGTTTTCAGACGTCTAAAATGCTTGAGTTTCTTTCCTCCCCCCTGTGTGTGTGCCTTTGTGTGTGTACATATATATATATTTTTCCACAAACAAACATTGATAATAGTACAACTCAGTAACCCATTTTTGGTGTACACAGAGCACTGTTTTTTGTTACATGTTTAAAGGTGCTGCAATGTAATGCTCTTTTTATTTTGTTATTCACTACAGCCCTAGAGAAACCTTATTTTTAGTTCACACTCTTTCTTTTATAGTTTGTAATACTTTTGGTAATGTCATGCAATATGGTCAACATTAGCTTTTTGTAAAAAAATTTAAAAAATAAATAATGGATAATGCTAAATGGAAGGATTTTTCTTTGCTGGACCAGCCACATTAAACATAAATGTTACACATTTTCCAGTGACATGCTATTACAGTTGTCTACTTCACAGCACAGTGAAACTGCAATTTAACTTAAAGAATACAAAGGAAAATAAAGAACAGCAAGCTTGCACGGCTGATACAGCTGGGATAGTGTTGTAATCTGAAAATAAAAAATCATGATGAAGACTGCTTCAGTTTTGAGTAAATTATAAGGGCTCATTCTTGAACAAATGTGATGTTTGGAAAATGATACTGCTTCTGATTGTGGAGCCCCGTTATTATTTCTGCTAATAAATATTAAGTGCCATAATTTTAATAAAGAAAAATGCAAACATCTATTTCAGTCCGATGTGTTTTGGTTTTATAAAATAGGCTAAATTTACCTATTATTTCAAGCCTTCTTTTCTATAGGTAAATACACAATCTCTTTTCAATTAATTCTAAATAATTGTACAAATATTAAAGTACTATTGAAAAGGAAATGTGCTTTTTTCTTGCAGTGACAAATGTTTGCAATTTTCTCAAAGAAATTGTGCATTTTGCTGATTTTTTGCAATAAACAGCATGTAAGTAAAACACAAGTCCTGGTGTGCCATGAAATAAATCAGTTTAGTTTTTTTCCGTATGTTTTTAAAATAGATTCCTTTGTGGTTCTTGCTTTGTGCAATAAGTCAGATGAATAGCATTGAGGATAAGTAAAATACTTGAAAAGGAAACAGTTCTCACGGTTTTCATTTTAAATGGAGCTAAAACATAAGGTAGCATGGCAGCATGCAAAAGAGTAACAGGAGCACTATGAACACTTCCCTGTTTTTAGGTGACCTTTTGAGAAAGAAATTTTTTTTTAAGTATCTAGCTGTGTTTTATAAGCAACTTATATTGCCTTACCAGTATTATTTTTATGAACTGTTAAACTGGCTGTGAAGAATTACTAAACTATTTTGTTAAAATTTTTGTTTATTTTGTGTATATTGTTAAGTGCTGACACTGTGAGAAAGAAAATGGTCCCAGTTCTTAGGAAGATAATGATCTGAAGCAATTTTAAATATTGAACCAAGATGAGCAAGAAAACCTGAATGACACAGAAAAATTAATTTATTCTATTATAGAAGCTGGATAGAAACTAAAATGTACATACAGATGCAGAGAGGAAGGCAAAAGTGATGTTTCAACTGGAAGTCTCTTAGTTTCTTTTCTTATTTGCTTAATTCACTGTAACAGCTAGCCTAAATAAAGAGGCCTTGTGAGACCAGGAAACCATGTCGTGATAGAAACTGATTTCATAAGTGCCATTTAATTCTTGATTAAAAATAAAAATACATAAATAAAATGCTTAATTGTTGCTTCCTTTTAGCTCAGCTGGGAGACTTGGCAACGTGCCTGAGTTGGGTGTGGAAGCTTAGAACAGTTAGATGTGATGATTCCTTAGTAAGGGTCTGTAGAAGTAAATGTTAGCATATAGGTTTCACAAAAATATGTTTGACAAGTAATTCTGCACATTACAGAAATTCACATTAGAAAAAATGTCTCTTTGTTCAGGTATATGTCCTATCTTCCACAGGTACCAGCACTGTATCTAGGAAAAGGAGCTTCAGCAGTCTTGCCTCCCAGGATTATAGCTGAGAAGTTTAGCAAAAAAATCAGTAGTACAGGTGACTGATTTAACTATACATTTGGTAGCTGAAATCTAAGGAACTGCAGTTGTAAGAAGCCTTGACAGGCTTGTTACTAGCTTCCTGTGGAAGCTTTTTTTCCTCTCAAACAATGGCATACACAGCTGTTTTAAAAAGCACTGAACAATTGCCTCAGCAATTAGAGACAAGAAAAATAACTTTTTTTTCTTGTTAAGGAAATAGATTTTTGTGTATCTGACTACCAAAAGAAAAATAAATGATTTACTGTGTAAAAAATGCAGTTTTGCATGATTTGTACTCATATCATTATCAGTGAAGTTACTGTGGTGATTTGGAAAATAGGATTTAAAAACTTACTATAAGGATTGCATTCACTTGGTACATGGGTTGTTTTAAACAAGGCTGTAATTAAATCTATTGTAATTGCTCCAATTAAAGTAGAGGGGGGTAGTACTACCTTTGAGATTTTCTGTTGCTGGACCTGAACACTTGAGAAAGGTAGGATTGGTCTTATGGAACAAAGGCAGAAGTAATAGTTCAAAGATAATTAAACTTGACAGCCAAAGTAAATGTTTTCATTTGAAGACATACATTTTTGTAACATGAAGGGATTTGTCAATGAGTTTTTAATCAAAACTGTTTGGTTTGTTTTCTGGATGATTAGTTCAGTACCACTGGAGTAATTTTTTTGTTTACTTTTACCTACTACTGATTAAGACAAAGAATTCTTGATGTCCAGTGAAACCTACTTGTAAAGCATTTTCTAAATTCTGCAAAGTACATTTTTAGTTTGGACCAAGATTTTTGTTCATATTTTTAAATACTGTACATTTCACATTCTTAGAGTCTTGGGAAGATAATTTTGTTTAAAAATGAAAACATTCATTTAAGCTGTGTTTCATTTGAACACAAAAGGAGAAGCAGACTTTTCAAAAGGTATAAAGTTTATTCAAGAACTCAGTTTTCAATTCTCACAATTTCCTTTTGCATAAAGCTATATAAAGATAGACAAGTGTAAACACTAAAGGACTGTAAAATGGAAACAAAAAGGATTGAGTTTGGGCAATCACCAATGAAGTTTTACTATAATTTTTCTGCTGTGTAACAACTGCAACCAGTTACAAGAATTGCTGTAAATAATTCTTTCTGAGGGAGTAAATATTTTTTCCCCATCACAATAAGGTTCACTATGCTGGTAGTGATTTTTTCTCTTCGCCATTTGGGTAACACTTTTACAAATAAATTAGAGAACTGCATACTCACACTGCCCTGTGCCATAATTTTCTGTTAATCTGTAACTATTTACTGAAATTTGATTCAATTAGAAACAGTAATTTTTAAGTATTAAAGAGAAAGGGAAAGACATCCATGTGGAGATATCAGAAATGATAATTTAGTGATGTATGAGCTATATTGAGATTAACAATTGAGATTTTAGCATCACCTGATTACAGAGTAGTAATTTTAGTATAAATTTTGTTTTACCACTAACCACATATAAAAGAAAAAAGATCCCAAAAATGTTCTTCAGTGATAGGATGTTGCCATCCATGCTTTAAAAAATGTACACAACTTCTATACTGCAACAATACTTCTGATATCAATGTTGTAGCATAATGATAAGAAGAATGAAATTTGAGCAATGAAAAGGGGCAAGTTGGTTATTTGGGTGATGGCAGCACTGAGGGTACAGCAGACCTGTTTATTTTTCAATAATAATCAGAATCCACCTGTGAACTGAGGCAAGTCCAGAAGGTTTATCTGTACAAGAAAGGCGGTAGTTATTGCAATGTCTAAATGAAGTGCCATTAGTAGTGTTACCAGTCAGGGTAACACTACTGTCCGAGCTGTATACCTCAGTTCTGTAAAAACATTAACTAAAACAGCACAACATCAGTGTAAGAAGTTGCAACAGAAGTGGCTTCCATATACCCAGAAGTTAGAGGTTATTCTTGCGATACATGGAAAGCCTTAGTTCAATCCTTTGTTCTTTGTTAACTGGCAAATAACATTTGAAAATGTGCCTCCAAAACAAAAGCTTAAAATATAACATAAATATAACTTAAAGTGCTGTGCTTCTATTGCTGGCAGGATAGGCAGTTTGTAACTAATTTACAGTGATTAGATTAGGTGAATGATTAGTTTGATACTACATGGAAGTGGACATATGTTCTGTGGTGTCAGAAATTTGGGAAGGGTGACAATTCAAATGCCTTTGAAACTAGACAGTGACTGAAATCTCTAAGCACTTCCCAGTTTTGCTGTTAATACTACATCTATAAGAGACTGTTGACATTACAGCCCTCCAAGCTACTTCTTCTAGGAGGAATTTTTAGGAATATGGCACATGCAAAGGTATTTGCTGATCTTTATTTTAATACTCATACTTTCTATCCAATGAATAAGCTAAGTCTGCTCGTAATTTGGTTTGTAAAAGCTTATGCATGGAGCTGGAACCACCTAAACTGCCTAAGGAATACTGAAGACATGTTTCTGTTAAAGTCTGCCTCAGAAGAGGGCTTAGTTGGAGGGGCAGATACAATCAAGAGATATTGTTGTAGAGATATAAATTCTTCTCTTTATGGCCAACAGCCTCAGACCTGCTCCTGAAGGTAGGAGTGAGTGAGTCTAAGCCCAGGAAAAGGGAATTTCAGATGTTAAAGAAGTGTGGCTTCCTACATTCTAATTTAGGGCATGTATTAGCAATTGGAGCAGTCTCCAAATAACATGTGAGACCTTGCTTCAATTGCTTAAGCTCAGCTTAAGCATTTTCTGCTTGCCCTGTTGAAGCTCTTCTAGCTTGCATTAATTGTGGGGGCTCCACAATTAATGCCAAAGGGCAGTTTCAGTTTTGTACATCAGACTAGTTAGGTAAATTGCAAAGGCAGCCCTTGAGGCAGGGGACTGTCCAGGGCTTTACCGCAATACTAGTGGATACTGTCAACAGGGGACTGTTCTTCAGCTCAGGCTTTTGTGTGTACCAGGCATGTTAACTGAGTGTTGGTTTTCTTCCCTTGTTCAACAGAGCCGAAGTAGCAAGTTTAAAAAAAGTTAGTAACTCTTTTGTTCCAATTCTCCTGTTTTAAGGATGATTATTATTTTTTCCAAAGGATGGACATTCTGTGGTTTACTAAAAATTATGGGTTAAAATCCTTCTGTAAATAGACACCAAGGCACCATGTGATAGCAGCTCCGTCCTGGATAACAATACCATCAAGTGTATACAAAACAGCATCAAAGGAATTAAAAAACCATGAGGTTTAAATAACAGGCTATTAAATACAAATCTTGCTACCCAGAGATGTGCAAACAATTTATTTGTGTTCAGTGCAACACTGTACAGGGGAATGGGTCTGCAGCTGTATTTCTTTACAAGGTTAATAAAGAGTTTGTCAACTCTGGTGAGCACTTATTTTGTAACCCAAGTCCTAATGTAAAAAATAAAGAGCAGTTTTATTCTGTCCATTTGTGATGGAGTCCCGCTCTGTCAGGATCAGAAATATCAGTCAACAGCTGCAGACAGAAATAAAATATTCCTGTTAATTGAAACCTGTGGGCTGCGTAAAAGAACTTTTTTCCCCACTGCTAAAACAATTCCTTGTGTCAGACAATCTGAAGCCACACTTTTTTTCTTTTTAGTGGTCCAGCTGGCAGAACAAATTGCCTTATTGAATTAGCATGTCCTAAAATAAAAAAGGATTCAAATGAATATGACAGTACAGGCAGTAGAACAAACAACTGCTATTATAAAATTTAATAACGTATTTCTCTGTTGTATAGTGGACAGAATTGAGACGCACGAAGGTATTAATGACTTCTGGAGCTTTTACTATTAGTTATTTTTATATGAATCTCAGTAATAAGCAAATCAGCGTATATGTTGCCAAATTAAAATAGAAAGCTTTAGCAAATTAACACCTTTTACAGAGAACTTATACAAATATCACATTTCTATATCATGTGTTATTGCAAGAACAAAATTGCATAGACCATTTGCTGGCACTTTCTGAATTCTCCAAATAATGCTTTGTCTTAGCAAATAGTTCAAGTAGTTCCCTCAATCTAAATTCACCCACTCATACAGTAAGTGCTTACAAGTAGTGAGAGAAAAAACCCACGGATCTCAAAAATAGGAACAATGACATAAACATCTGAACTGAATAATAGTTCAGCAAGGAAACATATTAGTTTTATTTTTTTATGCTCTCCGTAAGGCTGTTTTCAAAGTGTTACTGACAGAACATGTAATTTGATTCAAGTCATTCTTCTGAAGCTGAAATGTCGTTTGTGCTCTTCTTCCCCTTACACCCTGTAGTCCAGAATTGTAGATACAAATTTGCTTCCTAAATTGAAGTACTTAGTTTTTTAAATTCTGAAAAATACTCTTTCAGTAATGCTTTTTAGCAGTAATATAAAACTCAGATGCGCAAGGGGGTGTGCGGCCTTTTCTGGTGCCTCATTGGCAGACACGGCTGTATTCTTGGCAGGTGGAGCCCACGCCAGCCACTGACAAGTAGAGCTTTCCATCTGGACACACACAGATTTCATAGAGCCCCTGAGAAATACCGGATCCACCCCTTGTACCCTCAGGCAGTTTGGGCAGTCGCACAGTTTCAGCATCGAGCAAAAGCTGTGTGGGAAAAAGCAGGACAAATGGGCTTGTTAGAGATAATAAAGTAAAGCGATAACATGCCATAAAACAAGCTGAATTTGTCTAGGCAGATATCTAAGAATGGCCTTCTACCCCGACTTGTTATATACAAAGCTGCTCTGAGAGCTAGGCTCTTGGCAGACACTGGAACACATGTGGGGATAAGCTGGTGCCCACCATCTATTCATTAGCAGAGACCTCACGAAGTTCAAGGTCCTGTACCTGGGTTGGGGCAATCTCAAACGTGGATACAAGCTGGGTGATGAATGTAGATTAAGAGAAGTCCTGAGGAGAAAGATGTGGGGGTATTGATGGATGAAAAATTGAGTATGAGCCAATAATGTGCACCTGCAGCCCAAGAAGTCAATCACATTCTGGGCTGCATCAAAAGCAGTGTGGTCAGCAGGTCAAGGGAGGGGATTCTGCCTCTCTACTCTGCCCTGGTATATTGTGTCCAGTTCTGGGATCCTCAGCATAAGAAAGAGATGGACTTGTTGAAGTGAGTCCAGAGTAGGCCACAAAATTGTTCACAGGGATAGAGCACATGTCCTGTGAGGAAAGGCTGAGGGAGTTGGAGTTGTTCAGCCTGGAGAAGAGAAGGCTCCGGGAAGACCTCATTGCAGCCTTCCAGTAATTAAAGGGGGCCTACACTAAAGCTGGAGAGGGACTCTTTTTCTCAGGGATACTGGTTTTAAACTGGAAAAGGTAGATTTAGATTAGGTATAAAAAAGAATTTCTTCCAGCAGTGCGGTACTGGAACAGGTTGCACAGAGAAGTTGTTGATCACTGGAAGTGTTCAAGGCCAGACTGGATGGGGCTTTGAGCAATCTGGCCTAGAGGAAGGTGTCCCTGCCCATGGCAGTGGGGTTGGAACTAGATGGTCTTTAAGGTTTCTTCCAACACATTTCATTCAATGATTCTAAGATAAGAGAGGAGATCCCTGCCCATATACTGAATAACAGGACATGAGCACTGCTGCAGGACCCAGTCTGTCCTGGCCGGAATGCTGAAGCCTCACCACCGAGCCAGCTGGTTAAGGACAGACGTGGGTTCATTTGTAGCTCTTTTGTGGAAGAACTGGCATGGTACAGCCTCGCAGAAGGGATAAATAGGCTGCTGCATGTTGTGTGCTGTTGCTGACAGGGCAGTTCTTAATGATGTCTGAAGAGCTTCACTACTTAATTTAGCCACTCTGGGGCTGAGTGTCTATTTCTGGGTCAGCATTCCCCACTGGGATGCCTGGGGATCACTATGCTCATGGGGAGCTGACTGCTATCCAAGTTTTATTAAAGAGCTTTTCTCTAAGCTAATACAACATTATGTCAATAGGTAGTATTATTTACATAAATAAAAGTCTTATTGTTGGCACTATTAATGTTAATACTCTGTCTCCTAAAACCTGAGGAATTAAAATAACCAGATGTGAAAAAAAGACTTGAAATTATAGTTATATTCAGTCAGGAAGATCAACCATAGTTATGGAAACAGAAGGGCTTGTACTCACCACACCATCACTGCTGTGTAGTTTGATATCCATCTGCGAAAGAGCTTCAATATTCCCAGCTTGTGCTTTGATATTAATTCCTCGTGGTGCATCCATGCTCAAAGATCGTGTTGGTGATTCCAGCCTGAAAGCAGGAGCAGGAAATTGGACAGTAGCACAATCTCATATGTCCCTTTATTTTTGAAAAGTAAGTAAACTTTGAACAAGCCCTTGCAGGCTCTTGCCTGAAGTCACATAAGTCATATAAAAGATGCAGTTTCTTTTTTCTTCAGAAAAAGGAGGTATCTATTTCAAAACTCACCAAAGCATCCCAATTGAAAAATATAGATTAATTCATGATAGAAATGCAAGGTATTAGTTCAGACATAACTACAGATTATTTCAGTATAACTGTAATTTAATCTTTGAAATCCATTTTTACATTATTTAGTTTGGATTTATTTTCATTTTTCACATAATAAGACCTTGAAATTAATACAATTAGTGCAATCTGGAAGTTTTTTTTATCAACGGGAGTTTTGACACTGCTACTAGTCAGACCAAGATTTCACTCAGCATATGTGTGTGTGCTGTTTAACTAGATGACATCTGAAACTTAAAAACCATTAACTTAATTTGAAATAAAAATTACTCAACATAACAAACAGAGAGTTGCAAAACCTGCAGTGCCACAAGATGGCAGGAACGTACTGCATTAGCTGAGTAATCACTTCATCAGACCACCTGTGTAGGATTAATGATTCCTATTTTCCAAAGAGATAAGGCTTTGTTTCTTCAGAATTTTGGTATCATTTCCATGGTAAGTAGTAGAGATAGAAGTACTAACTAAAATTTATGAGAAGGAAAGAAAAAGCCCAAGCTTAGCTACAAACTAGTGACTTTTGACTGTTACCTAGAACTGCTTCATCTGGGGACACTGGGAACACTGCAGAATCAGAATTCAGGTTTTGATCCTGAATATTTGTTCACCCTTCCTGATGACACCAGCCCTAAGTTTATACTATCAGCCAATATTTAACAGGTGAATATGAAGGCTAGGGAAAGTGAGTCAACTGGTGGTCCCTGTTTACTTTACATCTTGTTACCTTTCCTATTCAGTACATTCCCTGGACACATATGAAATATTGTGGGTTTCATCCGTAGTGCAGAATGCAGATGCGCGTCCCTGTTCCCAGGTCTGCATGTTCTTTTCCACTGTGTTTTCTAGAAATGTAGAGGAGGCTGTGGGTGTGTGTGTGCGTGTGCGTGTGCTCACACACATATGCTCACATGATCCTAGCAGATGCTGTGTTGGTTCCACAGCTGCCAATCCCGGTGACTGCTGTGCTCCAGCAGTCCTTTACTAGGTATGCACCAGGTAATGAGTGCAGACCCTGACTGCTAAAGGAATGAAATGATTTTACACACAATCCTGATGTAGCTGTCTGATGGGTTTAATTTACTGAGACTATTTAAATTCTTCCCTTTTTTCCTGTTACTTCATTAAAACTAGAATTTAAAAGAAGTCAGTTTGTGCTTGTGAGAAAGTTCAGTTGTATCTTTGAATTCTTAAGAAGCTAAATCCAGCTGATATCTTAAAACGTAAATCCATGACATCTGAGCACAGTCACTAAACTTCAATTTTTTATCCCCAAATCTGTAAATAAGCAATATTGGCTTATCACTGCTGGCCAGAGGTAGCAGAAGATTCTATCTTCTCTGATCTTCAAAGGTCCTTTCCAACCCAACCCATTCTATGACTTTATGTTTCCATGATCTGCCTGTCCCTGACATCTCCTGGGTTAGTCACCTTCAGTTAGTTTAAGTTCCAGACTGATAATTTAAAATCCTAACAATGGATAACTGCATCATGGTTCCATATTGGGACCATATCCACGAAACAGTTTGATGCCTTATCCCATGAGTCTGAGATGGCACAAACTTCTGTCATGACTATGCTGAGTTAAAGGGCATGAGTATGAGTCTGTTCTGCATAAGACGACTAATGTAGCAGTAATCTTTATTAAGCAGTGTTTGGGATTTAACAGCTTTTGTATGACTTTTTGTTTTAGATCCCTAGATTTATACTTCTATGAAATGGAAAATCAGTTTTTCCCTGAGTGATTTACATGAGAAGTCTGCTTCATTGGAATATTTTTCAATGAACACTTGTATGGATTATATAATGAAAAATTAAGCAAAGTTTGTATTTTCAATCTTTAAAATTTAATATATTTTCATAAGTTAGTGTCAAGGTAGTTTAATAAAACCTTGCCATAGTTTCTGTCACCAAAAGGCTATAAATATTGAAATAGTTCATGTTCTTTTGTAAAGTACTTCACCTGTGTAAGCAATCTATATGTAGGCTAAAATTTTTATTTTTAAACTGTATTGAATATCACAAGATGGAGGACTGGGACAGATTTTTGAGAATATATCAGATCTGGAGGCTGAAAAGCAATCAAACACCAGAGAAATATTTCTTACTTTCTACCAATATTAACGCTGGCAAGAAGCCTACAGACTTCAGAAGCATTTACAGATTTATAACATATAATTTAAATTACATGGCAGAATTACATTTGTTATATTAATCACAATCCTAAATTTCTGCTGTTTATACAGGTCCTATTTCTAGATTAACTAAGGGTGGATTTGCCTAATAAAGCACGTCATTGGAGCTTTCTGGCAATAGAAACTGTAGTGAAACAGTGAAGTGGAACTATTATGTGTAAGATTTTAGCAAAGGCAACAGTCAATAACACTAATGATGTATTTCTCTGTAGTCCAGATGTACTAAAAGCGAAACAGGCACCTAGCGTGACTGAGCTGAACCTTGACTTTGAACGTCCCTTCTCAGTCCCCACATTGATGTGCATTCCTCAAAAGTCTTGGCAAAACGAGAATTTGGTTTGTTTGCAAATGCTGGAGGGTGCTTGGAGATTCAGAGGGCAGAAATGGATTGTCTTAAGAGTTTTTGGTCATTTTACAGTGTTTGCTCGAATTCGTGCATTAGAACGATGAAGGAATATATTATTACCAGTCACTTTATCTTTTTTTTTTAATTACAGACACATAAATTACATTTAACAGGATGGAGTGAATGGTCTTTATAATCTAGAGGAATTAATCTATGTAATGTGCTGTCCTAAATGAGACATCTATCACAGCCTGTATCTCATTTAGGAAGATCGATTCTGTATGTAGGAGTAGCTTCTAGGTACTGTGGTAGCTGCCGGGGGTCAATTAGCAAGTGGTGTGGTGCAAGACAAATTGATTGTGACAGCACAACATTTGATGCCAAGGACCTGACACCCCATTATATGTGTCCTGAGGAGTACCCTGGACTAGCTGTTGCCTGACTCTGCCAACTGGATGCCCAGAAAGGTTGGAGCACATTAGGCATTCTCCAAGAGATCCTAGCTTTCAAGTTAATCCAAATGTCACCCTGTTCATGGACCCCAAACAGTTCCAAGAGAGAACCAAGATGTGGAGAGCTCAGGCAAATGGAAGAGTTCCCTCAAAAACACATTTCTGATTTGAATTAAGATACTCAAGTAGACATATCCACAGAATGTAAATCAAAAGCCAGACTAGGCCAACTTGTGGAGTAGGTATTTTGCCTTGCTCTCCTTCGGCCTGATCCCTGCAGCCAGGAAAACTGCAGTGTCAGCTAATGAAAGGCAGGGAAGGGTGAGGGAATAGGTGGTCCCTGTAAATAGTTTATAGCTCTGTCACCTTTGGTCCTCCATAGTCCATCGCAACTAAAGCAACAGATTACAACAAAGATAATATTTTCATTGCTGTCTTCTTACTTGTTGGTAAGATAGTTCCAGCAGTTGACTGTACTGTCTTTGCTGGCTGCCAAGGAAGTTTGGTGCTTAGGTGTGCAGAATAATTCGTGAAGGATTGTGTGAAAAGTCTTGAGGGAACCTCGGCAGCATCCACGCTCTGGATCAGAAACAACCCCAACAACCTAAAGGCTTGGAGATTCCCCTTTTCCTACAAACATGTTGCTAACTTGTAGAGATAGAAGATCACCAGAAATTGCTCAGTTGGTTGTTAGGGAGGATGTGAGGGCAGTGACAGCCTGATGCAGTTGTAGTAAAGAAGCAGCTGATACTGCCTGTTCATGCTGCAGCAATATTGATCTAGTTTTTCATCCTTACTGATCTTTTAAGTGTCACAAGGCACTAGAACGCTGGTTTTAGCACTGCAGAGAGTATCACAATTTTATTGACCCCAAGTTTCCTACTGCAGTTTGGGGTTGCTTGACTCTTAGAGCAGGAGAGAGGAACCAGCTTACTCTTGTGAACTTGGAGAATTGTTTAGTCCTTGCTTCCACTTTTTGACCTTTCCAGCTCATGAGTCATCATCTCTTCTGAATTCAGTGGAGAGAGAATTCCTTGGTATGTATGACCTTAGGTAGAAGTTCCCCATCTGCATGCATTCTTCCCTACCTGAGGAAGACTACGGTAACTGTGATTGGACTGAACAGGTAGACAGCCTCTAAAATTGTGGTACACCCAACAACTGGTGTGCCCATACTTACAGATAGTAACTCCTCTTTTCCCTCTTTGCTTTTTGCTTAAAATGGCCTGATCAATTTTACCACACAGAGAAGATTTCATGAAACGTATACCTGCCATAAAAGTGATAAAAGCAAGGTAAAGAATGTAGCAGTGCATGGTGTATTAAGTATTTGACTGAAATATGTTCTTGTACCAGTAAATGAGAAATCTGATTTTTATATTTCATCAGATATGCTAATCTATCACTTCCACTTCTCTAATGCTGTCTTACTTCCATAGTGCTTTAGAATAATTAAAATAAAAGGATCCATGCACAAGGGACAAATATATATATTAAGGTTTGATTTTTGAAGAAAGTAATATGAGGAGGCAGAAGACAGTGAAAGATCCCACTCCCCTTTTTTTCTGCCATTTAGTCTTTGTAGGACTGAAAATGCTGCTTCACACTTGTTCCTAGGCACTGATATGGGAGCATGCATGGGAAATACAGTATTAGAGGAAAGACTGAAGAATATGAAAAAAAAAGGAGATACAGCATTGTAACTCAGGAGAGCTGGAGCGGGAATACTGGTACTTGTTCCACTGGTGTGTGTTTCCATATTGTTTCCCCTGAACTTCCTTGAAGATGATAAACTCAAACCTGATAAGACTGTCTCCTACTCTTCTTTTCCAAGTAGACAGCTGTTTGACCCACCTCTTGAGTAAAAAATCTCCATGACTTCTCAGACTTAAAAAACATTTTCAAGAAACAAGGTGCTTTGACTAAACTGTTCCAAGGCTAAATAAAGCCATGTCAGTGAGTTCAATAAGGTTGCCAGTTATGACACTGAAGATCTGATCCTGCAAACCTGCATTCCTGTGAAAGTAAACACTGTGCAACTCTTCCTGTGCATGTGTAGTTAAAATACTAAGCTTATCTTTTTATAAGGGCATGCAGTGATAGGAAAAGGGGTAATGGTTTTAAACGGAGAGTAGGTTTATATTAGATATTATGAAGAAATTTTTTGCTATGAGGATGGTGAGACACTGGGACAGGTTGCCCAGAGAAGTTGTGGATGCCCCATCCCTGGAAGTGTTCAAGGCCACGTTGGATGGGACCCTGAACAACCTGGTTTACTGGAAGGTATCTCTGCCCATGCTGGGGGGGTTGGAAGCAGATGATCTTTAAGGTCCCTTCCAACCCAAACCATTTTGTGATTCTATAACCAAAACATCTTTTTCACATTGTTAAGTAAAGAAGAAACCCTCATATGCCTCTGGCATGCTATGAACACCTACCCCAGAGTTCAAATCTGACCTTGGAAAGGTGAAAGGGGAACAAAAATTAAATCAGCCAGTGACTGGAGGTCGTGGAGCAGAGGAAGAATAGAAAAGGTAAAAAAAGAAGGGAAAAACCCCACAAGATAAAAATGGTTAAAGAGGAAAATCTTTAACCTGTCGAGGAACTATTGTTTTGAAAGTCAAAAAAGCAACCTAGAGGATTTTGTGGGCTTAATTGGCCTTGGTTCTCTGTAGGTGTCTGCTTTTAGCCCTGCTTTTTGAATGCATGTTAACCTTTAAAAGGCAATAGGAGTATATTGACTTTTTGATTAGTCTGAAAGCAGTTTAATTCCCCAGCAATGCAGCTAAACATCGTAAGAGAGTAAACCCTAGACAGAGCATACACTAGTAACACAGGAAAAAGAGACTGTCAGCATTTATTTATGGTCCAGCATACACAATTTCAAACCATATCCTCTCTTTATGAGGAAGCTGGATTCCTGTTGACACGAGCTGAGCAATAAGCTGGAGTTCTCGAGGTGGAGAGTGAGCAGCAGTCACAGACTGATGCCAACTGCCAATTCCCAGTCATATTTACTTATGTCCCAGCAGCTTGATGTTTCGAGGTCAGGCAAGTGTGTGTGTGGGGCGATGTAGCAAGAAGAATATGATTACCCAAAGCTGAGGATCTTGGAGTTCTGCCTTGTGTCTTTTGGTTGCTTGCCAGAAGGTTCAAAGGCAAAGAAGGACAAAACAACAGAACTGAGATCTCAGTCTTGGTATATGCCTCATTTCTGTTTTGTTTTGTAAGAGTATTTTCTTTGGAATGGCTCCTAATATTACATCTTCTTGCAAAGAGAAACAGCATGTTCCAGCAACTGTGTATATCTTAAGGACATGGAAGTGTCAGTATTCAACAGTAAACTGTGATAGCTCTTCCTGGATGTCAAAAAATAGGAAATACTAATGACTCATTAAATCTTCTTCCCTGATAAGTTTCTGCATATTAATGAAAATATAGCAGTTTTCAGCTATATTTTCTCAGTCAGGCCTTGGCACAAAATTCTGATTTGATGTAACTTCTATAAATCTTTCAAATGCTGACTGATTTTTCTTTCTAAAATGTCCCATTTTGCATCACACATATTGAATTCCTTCATTTAAAGGTGGAATAATTGCTTCCTACCTGGATGACACTCTTCCATATTTCTTTCATTCACTTTGATATTCTAAGTCTGAGCTTCACTGAGTCAAACTAAATGAAACAATGAAAAAAATTGACTGAAAAGCTGCATCCATTTTTCCTTGTCAAGCCCATTAGTTGGTCAATGGTCATATTACATTATCCCAATTTTTGTAGCTTGGTTTAAAGAAATAATTTTCCAAGAGTTATTGCCTCCTGGGAGTTGCTTGCACCAGGACACATACTCTGTTTCAGTAAGATTAATGTCAATATCAACAGCTCCCTTACAATGAATCCTAAGTCAATCTATTATTTATGCCACAATAAAATGTAGTATGCATACCAGTATATTTTTAATTTTAAGTTAAAAAAAGAACTTTCATTAATTTTCTCCCAAGTGAATCTGGCTCTTTCATTGCAGAAGAATTTACAGGTAAACTTATAGTGGCACAAGATACAGCTTAATATTAAAACTGTACTTTCAACTTAACTGTGCTAAAACTAGTAACTCTCCAAAATAAAGTTTTTGTGACAGTAATAAAAAAGATCACCAGTCTGCTGAAAATAAAGAAAAATTGTCTGATAACATCACAAGAAAACAAATAGGGTACAATTGAATTCAGAGAAACATACTATGAGGATGTCTGTTCAGAGGCAAGTGTACATACACATGAACTCTGTTAGAGAAATGGCTTGAATAAAACAGCTGTTCATAAAGCAGCTCATTTTCCCAGGAATTCTGCAACTTTTAAAAAAAATCTTCAGTGGTCCTATGTTGCAACTGAGAGCCTATAAAATAGTGGAGCAATTTGTTGTAATTTGATTTTAAAAGTCACTTTTCTTCTTGATTCTCCTGCTTATTACTTAAATGCGTTAATGAAAATGGCATTTTGGAGGGTCCATCATTTTGTCTCCAATCACCTAGGAAAGTCTCAAAATATGCTGTGCTTTGCTGACAGCTTGTAACACCTCTGACCACTGAAAATAGACAGAAATGCACATTAAAATGCACATTCCAATATAATTGGGATAATATAATTGTTATAATAAACACCCCAAATACTTCAGTAACAGCGGACCTACTCTGAAAGAATTAAGCTATTTGAAATAGTAGGCTCTGCTTTTTCTGGTAGCCTTCTTTCTTCAGACAAAAATATTCTTGATATTTACACACATACATATACAGACAGTCCTACTCTGCGAAGCACTAGCAAGTTGTTACTAATAGCACTACAGGACTTTTGTAGGGTGTGTATAATACTGCTGCAGGATCATTTCTTTTAAGTTTATTGGATTCCCCTCCCACATGTCTGTATTGGTTAGGGCTAGGGCATTCATTGTTCAACCACTTCAGGGTTAAGTTCTCACCTACAGAGGGGAAAAAAGGGACCACTGAACCACTTTTGCGTTTCTCTTTGTGCCAACTCTCAAAAGGAGTTTTCATCATAAACGATACAGCTGGGCTTATTGTGCTTGGCTGGAACACAGGGGAGTGAAATGATAAAATCATGGAATGGAGAAACCAAGAAATTAGATCACAAATACTGACTAGGCTGAACTAAGCAGCCTACAGCGTATGCATTTTCTAAAGCTAAAACAATCTTGTAATGACCTTACAGAATATTGAGCTCCCGCAGTAATGGATTCTTAGACTCTTAGTGCGTTTTACATTAGACAATCATTATATGAAAATAAAATCATAATTAATCAGATTCTATGGTAAATTCATTTTTCCATAGATAAACTAATCCATTTATCCCTATTTATTAATATATTTAAATCATTTTGCCCATGGACTTATTACAAGTTTATAACTCAAAGAGCTTGGATATGCAGTCAAGTCTGTTACTTGCTCTAATGCTGAATTGTGGTGCCTAAATTTTAAATATTCCAACATCAGAGATGAAGGACCTAGGAAAGTGGGCAATCTGATGACCTAAGATTAGAAGAAGAGACATATTTTTAAATAAATAAATCTATTAGGTCTTTTAGCTTATTGTGTCTTATGCAAAAAATGAACAAGGATAATGATCAAGGGAAGAACCCGGAGGCATTCTATTACTTTTGGTGCCATTCTTAAATGTTGGGAGTATCTGCTGCTCTTGAAGATGTCAGCTGGTATATTCTTCAGCATATTTTCCTTTCCTTTAAATTAAATTTAAAAAATCTTATCATGGATTTATTTCTTGAAATAGCCTGTGCTCCAAGATTGTTCCATATTTATGTTGTAAATCTGAAATGCATGGCAACAGAAGATTCCAGTACAGTTCAGTTATGAGATTCCAGATTCAAGGGAATTGTTCAGCATAAGCACAGCAGGCACTAACGCTGCTTATGGCTTAAGGGGGGGATCTCTGTTCACAAGCAAAATTACAAAGCCAGATTTGAATAACAGATGTTTCCAGCTCCTGAGGTTTTGGTTAACAGAATTCTTTTTTACATAAGAAACGTAAAAGAACTGTTCAAAGTTCTAGGACAAATGCAGTTAATTACATGTTCTCTTAAAAGGAGAATAAAAGAGTTCCCAGTTTTAATGGTACTTTGAAAAGACTATAAAATCAATTTAAAAGAACATTTATTCAAAACACATATTCAAAAACATAGCAGATCTGATTATTACAGTGTACTCATTTGTTTACTAGTTTTCCATCCATCTTCAATATTGAGATGTTTTTGCCTGTTTGCCCACTGTCACTCAATGCAAAGTTGTTGAAGGAATGAAGACTGAAGATTAGACTGAGATACAATTAAAATAGAAGCTTCTCTCAAGACTGACAGTTGTGATGAAGAGTGGTAAGCAGAGCTAATTCAAAAGAGGTCTCTTTGATGACCTCAATTTTATGATGTGCTGACTCTCCAGGTAATTAAAAATGGCCAAGCTCTCACTGAATGTGATTGAATCTGGCACATCACAGATGTTTCCAGCATGGCTATCATTTTCAAATTACTTTAATAATATTATAATGTATTGTATTATAAAATAACGTATAAACTTTAATCTCGTATAATAACACCATTTGCATCACTGTTGTAAAATATGTTTAGTATTTTCATTACGAGTAGTTTCATAAAATTATCTTCCAGGTTGAAATTTTCCATGCCTTCCTTTTATATATCTCAAGCAATTTTTTATTTAATGTTTAAAAGCACAGAAAGATTTCAAGTAAATGGAGTTCTTCAGTACCCACTGTTTATAGTGTCCACATGTTCTCCATGAAAAGAAACACTGAAGTGAAGACGCTTTGCTGACAAGCAGGTCATACCCTTCCCCTCTTGTGATGCGTTAGTACAGTGTCTGAATGTGCCACACTGTCGCCAGAGTCCTCACAACTGAATTTTCACAACTGCGCACACAGACTGAGGGAGAGGGGAAAGAGTGAGTAGCAAGGGTGCACATGTGCAATGTATCTTGACAGAATTACTGTTACGAGGAAATATTTCCTTTTCTTTTTCCAGTGTTTGCCCCACGCACATTCTTACAGTGAGTGTCTCCTGTTTCCTGCCTCCTCCCCAGCTCCCTTGTTATAAGTGCAGATAGGTATGTAGGTGAAAGATAATGTAAGGGATGATCGGCTCAACTCAACATTACATCTTAGATCAGTGACAGCACAATCACAGACTTACAAACAGGGCTCCAGGTGGTCATCTGCAAGGTGTCTAGAACTGTGACAATCATTAATGAAGTTTTCACGGTGGCTTGCGCTCTGGTGGAATATGTTGTAATCACTGATGACAGTTCACTTTAGCAAACTCACTGAGCAGTCTGACATCGTCAGGGATCCAGTTCAACAGTGTAGGTGCAGAAATCATTACAACTTTACTCTTTGCACTACTGACATAAGCAGCCATGGAAAATACTAAAATGACCATTTTATACAAGCAGTAGAACTCCTATTGATTTTAATGTGTTAAGTGACATCCCTGAAAAACTGAGGCTTTAGGAAGAACATCAACCACATGACTGGCATAAGTGAAATCCATTTATGACAGTGGGCAGAAGCCTGGCATGCGCTGTCAGGGAGATGTTACCTCACAAAAAGGCCACTAACATCAGTGCGTGCATTTCATCTCCTCCCGTTACTGATGTATCATCTATCTATCTATCTATCTATCTATCTATCTATCTATCTATCTATCTATCATCTCTCTCTCTCTCTCTCTCTCTCACTGGTTCCAGAGGCCAGCAGTCCTTTGAAACAGGAAACATGTAGCTGCTTAGGAGAGCGGCTCTGACTGCCAATGCATCTATGTGGAAACAGGCTCACTCAGAGACATGAGGCTGTTTCCAGTGGTCAGCAAAGGTCCTTCCTACTTCAGGAGACAAACATCTTCCATGACAGCAGGACAGAGGCCCTTTGCAGACTCAGAGTTACAGAAGGCAGGATGATCTAATCTATCTCTTATGAGCTATTTGTCCATATTGTCCATACATAAAATGATACCTTATGCCCTGCAGGTGAAGCACTATAGTTTGTAATCTAAATTGCAATGAACAAGATTTTGCAAGAATATGAGTGCACACAAAATGCTTGTAGGACAAGACAGAGAAAACAGACTGTGCTTGGAAAATTCTTTTCACTTCAGGATTAATATTTACAGGTAAAATCACTGCTTAAAAGACGACCAGATGTGATGTAGTACACAAGCCTTAGCTGATAGTTTTTTCAAATATTCAAGTCAGAAATGCTTCTGAAAGGTGATAAACATGATGTGCTGTATCATCTGATCCTTCTAAACTATGCCTTTTTACACATTTGAGTCCATCAAGTGAATGGAAAGAAATTCTTTAAAGCTTCCAAAAGAAGTACTTGATGGTGTTCTTAGTTAACTTGAGTGCAGTAAAACATATGAATGCAAATTTATATCTAGCAAATTAATGCCAGGGCTCATAAAATTACATTGCAGTACAAATATCTCACTAGTCAGGCAGCAGCAAACACTGAATCATAACTGTAGTCTTACTTTCTGTTATGTAATTCATTATCTCCTGAATGACTGGGCTTTTGATTTGCATAATGAATGCAAATAAAAACGACTGTACTTCAATTAGTTAGATGGTATTTTTAGGCAATTAGCATGTAAGCATTAGTATTACAAATATGATTAAGCAATTATTTAGCAAATGCTTTTACCCTGGTTGACTTCTATACATTTCTTTCTAGATTTCCATCATAAGTCTTACTCATACAGCAATAAAACTCCACAACTTCAGTTTTCAGCTTTCTATCTGTCTTATTACACAGTTTACAGTAGCAAATACTTCAAGTGCAAAAAGAAATCATATTATCAATGGGGAACGGAAAGGATAAAAGAAAGCCCTCAGAAAGAATCAGGGGGAAGTAGAAGCCAGAACTCCATTAAGTGGAGTTATTGGATGCCGTAGAACAGAAGTAAAAATTAGAGGGTATATATTAATTATGAATACATAGATAGGGAGAGCTCTACCATCAGTACAATAATTTACCCTAAACAAATACCTAGAAGATGTATCATTCTGCCCTCAATTTATCAATATTCTATAACATGTTAGTCACAAGCCCATGAATACATATTTTTATGCTTTTAAGCACTGGACATAGGTATTTCACTTCAATATGAAGCAATGCTTCTTAAATTACATATTTTAAGTTTTAGTTAATGCCAGTATTATACATTTGTTTAGAATATATCTGTTTCCCAGGGGAATATTGAAATATTTTCAGTATATACCCATAAGACATTAAATATAACCATATTCTGGTAACATATGTATATTTATAATCACACTCCGACAAAAGTTTTTGCTCTGTAATGGTGATATCATTCCTGCTATAGTGCTTTTCAAAATCCAAAATAGTGGAATGATGTAGATAATTTTGAACTTGGATGTAAACCCTCAGTTGAAGGGCTGGCAGAGTACCACAAACTGACTGAACTAAAAGTGGTTTCCCAAAAGATTTGTGCTCAGAAGGCACAGTTGCTGGCTGTCAGATAGCCACAAATGGCAAATACGAGAACAAAGATAGTACTCATTCATAAGTATTGTATTTATTATGCATAGTATACAGTTAGTTAATAAATGGAAAAATGTCATATTTGTCATATTTGTAAGCACACCTCCATAGGTTTGGGAAAGGAAAATGCTCAGTTCAGAAATACTGTTTTGCTATTTAAAGGGTTTTGCTCATCCACTGCTTTCCTTCAGAAAACCACAAGCCATGTAGATCACAAGAAGCAAACTATCAAAATGACAAAACTATGTATGAGCTCTGTGTTATTCAAGGATACAAAATTTAGGAGGAACAGAATAACAGGCTAAATAATATTCTAAGTTGCTGTAAATTATCAGAAAGATATGTTAGAATCAGAACGGAAAAATGTCTAAACTTAGACATCAGTTTTCACAGAGATTGTTATTCGATAACAAGGGATATAAAAGGATATGTGTGCTGGCATGAAACTCTGGATAATATCAGAAAAGGCTACTTCCAGTACCTGACACAGAACCTGGGGAGAAGATGGTTTTTAGGGAATTGTTAGAAAATTCTCTGTCTACATCATCTAGTTCCATGACTTGCTGTTATAGATTTCCTATCTACATTTTATGTCATAAGATACGTGTCTGAACATGAGCTTCTCTCATTGTGTTTGAATTCAGTCTTTTGGAAGCAAGATACTTGTTTCCATTAAAACTTTGCTGTGATCCAATTATAGGTGGCAGCTAAATAAATTCTAGCAAAGCCCCAGGAGACCTGATTGATGCGAGTTTTCAAGATGGCAAATACACACCAAAGTACAAGGGCTGTGGCCATTTTTATGAAGAGCCATGGAAGAGGCAACACTTTTTATACAGTATTTTAAATAATACACAATATATATAATAGATATTATAAGTATAATGCCATATACTACATATTACATAAACCTGTTGATTTTGCTATTCAGCAAGGAATTCTGAAACATTAGTTCAATTCCCTCTTCATCTTGAGGGGAATGAAAGCTGTACCTCTTACCTCTATTTGCCAGACTACAAAACAGCTTGGTAGGAATAAAAAGCTGGATTTCAGCAAGCTCTGTGGTGAATGTCAGCCTTTGCACAACCAAGTAATCTGGCAAGACACAGAGCAACTACACAGGGATAATCTCATGGTCAGGACATTCATCTGGTTCTTTTGTCAGGATTATTTTTTATATCAAAACTGAAACTCCCTGGTCTCTTCCTATTCCTTGATGAATGCCCTAAACACAAGAATAACATGTGCTTCCTCTTGTTTGCTCTCCTGTGGTTCCAAGACCATACAGAGGGTCAGATTCTGTCAAAGGGAGGAGATGTGACCCAGCAGATGGGTGCTTGTGGCCAAAGAAGCACTCCTGCAGATAGAATTCCAGATCTGTTTCTCTTCTCACCTGTTAAAATGGGCTAGTTTCAACAAGGTGCCTCCTCAGTGGTGTTCGTCTGGGAAGGATATTTCCTGGATATATTCAAATCTCACTGTTGACTATAAACATGCCATTGAGATGTTTGTCGGACACTTATTACACGCGAGACCCTGTTTTTAGGTCTCCACTAGGTCCTAAAGTCTTAACAAATTTTGTAAATGATAATGATACATCTTATTTAGACAGAAGTTCATTAAAGGAATTAAAAAGTAGGCAATGTTATTTTAAACTTAGGAAAGCTTCAATCTTGAAATGTAGATTTTGTCGTTATAATTCTTATACCAGTTGGAAGTAAGTGCAAGCACGTCTCCTTTTCTTTACGAGTGAGTCATAAATTCAATCTATTAGACTGAAAAGGACCCTATATGTTTCCTTCAAATTACAAAAGAAAAGACAGTTACTGACCACAGTATAATTGTATTGCTCTGTCTCCACTACTTAGCTATAAAAAGATATGTTCTAACACACTTATCTCTTTCTTTCCAGGATAGCAGTCTATCTTGAAATTCGGCATTTGGACAAGAAAACCAGCAGAATGTGTAATTCAGAGGTCATTTGTGTCAGCTTTGTTTGAAATCCTGCTCTAAATCTGAATGACAGAGAATGAATGTGGCGTCCGTTCATATGACATGAGCTGAAAAGTTATGAGCATTAACAGCTTTACAGTCAGCTCCTTGAAACATGCAACTGCATTTTAGTAGGTTTTCTTGAAACAGTATTCCCTACATTTAATGCTTCATACCATGGCACTTTATACCACATTCATCCAGCATATCATATTCACATGGCACAGCACAACCACCAAAAGAAAAACAGAGGGAAAATAGCAGAAGAAAGTAAAAGTGTAGAGATAAGGCTTGAGGTGAGAAAATATGTTATATTACCCACAACTTGGTATTCACTACCTTAATCTGGAAAGGAAGCATATTTAAATTTAAAATAGAAAAGTAATACTTAAAATCACATTTTAAATTTTCATATTGAAGTGCTTTTCAGTAGGTAGGTAGGTTCCTGTATTTAACAGTGTAGAATGAAACAGAATATTTATGAAGAATTACAAAATAGCCATTCATTGGTAAACTTATCTGAGCTCCTTCACAACAGAATCCATGAATTTTGTTTACACTGACATTTAAGATTACCCTTGAAAGTAACCTTTTTCCAGCTTGAGCTTTACAAATTGGTCTTCTCTGCCTACATCTTAACTTAGCATCTGCACTGCAGATCAGTGCATTTGCTTCTTAATCCTTCCCAGAAGCCCTCCATGAAAAAATGAGATTATTACCATCTCTGCTTTCAAACTTGACCCCGATTATGACAGAAAAAAAATGAATAAAGGATGGAGGCATTTTGAACTTCTCTGGGTGAAGGGCTGCCAGGATAAGAGACAGGAGAGGGACATTTTACAAGGGCAATTAGTGATAAAACAAGGAGGAAAGATTTAGATTAGACATTGGGAAGAAATTCTTTACTGTGAGGGTGAGGCACTGGAACAGGCTGCCTAAGAAGTTGTGGATGCCCTACCTCTGGAAGTATTGAGGGACAGGTTGGATGGGGCTTTGAGCAACCTGTCTCATGGGACATGCCCATGGCAGGGGGGTTGGAACTAGATGATCTTTAAGGTCCCTTCCAACCCAAATTATTCTATGATTCTATTACTCTGTGATGACATGAGAGTGGTGTATACATTGCACAGCTCAGTTTTCTTAGGCTAACTCAGTTTCTAGCACAGGTGTTTAGCAGCTTTAGATTCATGTCAAATGCCATCACAGTAATTAAAAGAAAACTTCTGTCAATTCTGGAAGAATCTATACTTCCCACTATTTTAAGTTAATTGAAGACAGAACTGAATAGGATTTTAAGTATTACATTTGAGCTCTGCTAACACATAGCACCATTCTAGATTAAAAGGTGTTTATAGCTGACATGGTAAAAATCAGTAAAGAGGTAAGCCATGAGGTAAACTCACCCATGCAGGAGAAATTTATGAACACTTTGAATTAAGCTCATTTTTTAAATTTAAATGTTATCCTATTTCAAAAACAGGTGGAAAAATTATAATAACAATAGTTGTATGCAGACTGAAACAGTGTAACTTATTAAACAAAGTGCAGATAAGAACTTAAAATGTAACATAGCACAAAAGATGTAGAATAAAACTACTAGCTTTAAGCCTATTTGAATGTTAACTGATGATGCATTTGAACAACCACAGAAAATAGTGGATATGTAGCCAATTAAAATTTAGGGAGAGCCCCTTGACTTTGCAATCATAAAAGTCCATTTCCTACTTTACTAAAATTGAGATAATCACAGAAAATGACAAATTTACAACATAATGAATCTACTCCCTACAAAACTAGACAACAAACACTTACAATGCAGAACCCTACACACTGATCAAAGTCTTTCACATCGAAGTTCTACCATAACAGAAGAAACACATTTTTGGAAGTGGACATCAACATGTAAAAAGAAAAATGTCCTGAGCTCATACTGTCTTCAAATGCAAGCACAAGGTATCTCACCACAAATAAATCTTAAATATAAAAGAGAAAATAAAAATAAGTATCTTAATAGTCTCCCTCTCATTTGCCATTCCCAATGGATTGGCAATCAGCAAGATACAGCATTTTTGATAGCTTTAATCATCTTCCACTACTCTCTGCTAGTTATCTCTATTGGAGAAGAAAACTAAGAAGAGAAATAATAATAGAAAGTAACAAACTGCCAAGGTATGAAAGGACAGAAATATAATTGTTAAGGAAATCCTCTTTCATTTCAAATCTTTCTTTGAACTGGCTTATAAAAGGACAGATAACATGTTCATGAAGAGAACATAATTTGAGTTTATTACCTCATCATAACCAGCATATTATAAACTAATTTGGGATACTCAAAATTACATAGAATAATGCACAAAGAAATGCTATCCCACAATTAAGGAGCTCTGAATCATATGAAGTACTTCATAATGATTTTCTCAGCCCAAACTGCTCTTTAGTCGTAGAGAGCTTTGCATATTTCCAAATTTTTCTTTTGAGTCTGCTTTTTCAGACTGAAAAATCTTGACTAATAACAGGTCAATGACCTGCTGCAGACAAGCAACTCATACTGTAACATAGTAGAAAAAGTTGTATTTCAGTGTTTCAAAACTGAAAAACAGAAGTTTACAGAAAATCTTTCCACAGAGTTTTAAATATTCACGATCAGCAATAAATAATTCATAATATATTTCCAAATCACAGAGTAATATATAATTTTCCTTCAAAACAGTAACTTGCCACACAAAACAGAAAAGAAGTTATTAGTAATTCTGTGTTGGAAATCATATGTTCAAAAAATGCGAATATCTATAGCAAATGATATTTACTTGTTAGATTTATGTTTTTACTATAAATTCTTACCTAAGCTGTTTAAAAGCTTCTGCTTTTACAAGTGGTGTTTCTACAGAGTGTTCAAAAAGTGCTCCTTCAGGCCCTGCAAAAAAAAAAGAAAAATACTATAATGTAACAGAATGAAAAAAAAAAAAAGTAACGGTTTTGATATGGTCACCTTGATATCAGATATTCAGATAAGAAAACATATATTAAGAATTATAAGACAATAAAATATAGCTATATTATTACCATTACAGTATTGATTGGAACAACACAATACACAGGTAATGTAAATGTACATTAAATTCTTAAAATGAAATCTAAAAAGTCCGAAGGTAGAGAAATTTTAAATTACTTGGGACAACAAAATAATAAGATTTGTACAATGTAACTTCTATTACAGTCAATAGAGATAATTTAAATCCCAAAAAATCTTTGCAAATATTACAGTCCTAAATTATCATATTTATTTTTAGACTATTCTATGCATATCAAAAATTCTGGCATACAGCTTCATCAAAGATTTATCTCTATTTATAGGGAGACTTGCTGAATATAAAATGGTATTTATGCACGCAAAATGGTAATGATTTTGGGATCAGACAGTTTACCTCTTGAAATAAGAGTGGTTTCATCCCAATGAGGAAGAAACAGTGGGCACCCAACCTTACTAGGAGCTTCCCCATTGGACCTGAAAATCTTCCAAGAGCATCCATTTCTGCTCTCCTGCTTATTAGCATTATTGTAGTATCACCAACTCAGTGACCATCTCCCACCTAAGCTTCACCAGGATCAGGGAACTCGCTGAAATAGTACAAAAGCCTCTCAGCAAAAGAGATGGCTCAAACAAGCATTGTGAAGATACTCATCAAAAATGGGAGTGGACTTCCTCAGGCTGAGTGATCTCCAGCTTTGAGGATTCACATATCTGAGCACTTTTCAGGTGAATATGTAGCAAAGCAACATATTTTAATATATTATTATGATTTTATTATAATAACATTATAATATAAATATATTTTAATAGTTAGGATATTATACAAGGTGGCTTGTCTGGCTGCTCTGTCAGTTAGAATAGGATGCTGTCACCCCCCAGAAAGAATTCTGGGCTGTAGAAACCCTAAGTTAGGGATTTAGACTCTATCTAGACAGAGAATGACAATGGATGATTAGAAAGTACGGTGTAGATAGCACAGATGTGGTATTAGATTGTATTTAATGTAGCATAAAGGGAAAAAGAGAAAAAATCGCTTGAGGCAACAGCAGAGAACACGGCAAAAGGAAAAGAAGTGAAATCAAGAAAAACCATTAAAAACTAATACATTGCTGAAACAATTGAGAGGAAGACTGTCACTTCATGAGGGCTAGGGGAAAATTCTTAGCATGTCCTAAGGAAGCATGAAAGAATGAAATCTCCTTAGCTTGGATGGAAGAGAAGTACACAAGATATGAGAATTACCACATTAAATCACTCCACCACTTTGAGGAAGCATCGATTTATTAAACTTGTATTTAAATTTTACTCAGCTGTTGATATCCTCCTCATCAATTTAAATAGATTAACCTTTCTGTAAACTACTACCTGCCATGAATATAATACTGGAAAATTCAAAATTCATTAATTCGGACAGAGCTTTAAGCCTTCTTCATTAACATTAAGATTATTCTGCATGATAAAACCTAATGTCTTGATGGACACAGTCAATTATTCTCCTGTTCTTGTATTTGTGCTGGTGGGTGTTACAATGTGGCAACCTTACTTGTTGAAGATGACAAAAAAAACACCCTACACCTTAAGGAATTAAAAATGTTTAACAGAAAATGCTGATTTGGTACAACTAAGATATTTTGCAGGGATATGTTGATCTGTTGAAAGTGTACATGTGGCTCTTGGGGACACAATTTAGTGGTGGACTTGGCATTGCTGGTTAATGGTTAGACTTGATCTAAAGGTCTTTTACAGCCTACGTGATACTATGTTTCTATGGTTCTATAAAGACACGTAAGTGGTAACAGAGACAGTATCACTATCATGGAAATAGGGGATAATGGAAGAAAGTCAATAGGAAACATCAGTGTCAATGCTCCTGAGGGAGAGGGGGTGGGCAGGTGGTGTAAGATGGAATAAAAAGGCTTACTTCCATATTCTAGAGCTATAAACTCTAAGCAGGAATAAACCCTTGCCTTTATGCGAAAAAAACTTCTTAAGTTTGAACAGTATGACACTAACAAAAAAAACCACAGGGCAATATTATTTTGAAATGCACTAAATTGATTTCTTGTCTTCATTTCCTACTTTATCTTTTAAACTGTAAAGAAAGAACATTAATTATTATATGAATATTACTATATTTACTATTTTATAGGCTACTGCTTATTAATATAATGTAATTTAATTCTAAAATACACAAGAATAAGATATTAATTTTCTCAATGAGAGGACTGAAGCCAGCAAGATTCATTAACTTCCCACACACCCTATCAAGCAAGGACAATTTTCCTTCTCAAAGTCTAACAGAATGTTTATTCATACCCTCAGATTGTCTCCTACTTAACTTACCTTCTGAGCAGAAGTGTTAAAATCAAACACACATCCTCACATTGCACTTCAGCATTAGCTAGGCAAACTGAAAACCTTTCCATAGAACAGAGCACTAGAAAATCACAGACAATACTCAGACAATACTTTAGGAAATGTTTATAAATGTCAAACAAGCAGAAGAACAAGTGGTAAACTGGAGAAAGGGTGACATAGTATGTTTCTCCTTAAAAATATTGATCCCCTCTGCCCTGCCAGCTTTCCTTCAAGAAAAAAAAAAATGTGTAGAGGTGGGGACATGGTTTAGTGACGAACACAGTGGTTGGCTGAACTCGATGATCTTAGAGGGCTTTTCTAACCTTAACAATTCTGTTTCTATGAGTCTGCCATGACAACATCGTTAGTTATAAAGCAATCAGCTCTTTGCCAGCCAATAAACTGCTACAAATACAAATACAAAGTGGGTTTCACTCTCACCAATGCCACCTGGAGGTATAAAACCCTACCAGAACAAAATGCTGATGTTCAGTACCTCTGTAGGAACAATGTCTGCAAAATACGCAGGTGATTCCTGAAATAATATTAAAGAGGATGTAATTGGAGTATGCGCTCTTTCAAGTAGCAGTAGTTGTCATGAAGGGTTAAGCTGAGCTTCAGTTTCATACACTTAACTTTAAGAATTTAGTTGCCTAATCATATTTACTTACTGTCATCTGAAATACCCTTGTACATCCTGCCTGGCCTTCAGCTGCCATGATCAAAGGAAGCATCTCTTGTAGATTCAGAGACATCATGTGGTGTCTCACATACCCTAAGGTGTTGCACATGCAGCTCGATGCTAATGTTTTAGCATGTGAACTCAGCCACTATCCATGGTATTCCACGGAGATGAGTGAGCTGTTAAGCTCACCCTATAGCAGACATTTGGTCGGCACAAGAGGTCTCCATGTGGCAGGCCTAGGTGTCCTCTTCATGCTCCAGGATGCATTGGCTGTGGACTGGAAGTTCAATTCAGCCATCTGAACATGAGCATCTAAGACCTGTCAGTGACCCTGTGGGGTATCTGTGGCACTTTGCTGGTTATGGCTTTTCCCAGGCATATGCTCTTCTTAGAGCAGAGAGAGTCTGCTGCTATTTTATTCTACCCCATGGGTCAGAAAATATCTGACTGAAATAGTGTTGAAACACACTAAACTGTAGGAAAATGACAATTCTTGTCGGATTAGATTAGCTTATTCTTAGACTTTTTCTTTTGTCCTGAAATATCATAAATAATAGACATTTGCTCTCTGCTATATTATTAGTTGAAAACTGTTAGGTTTTCTTACAAATCATTACTGCACTTTTCATAATTCACATAAGGAGAAATAAAATCAAATAGTTCACTATATTGTGCATAAAAAACCGCAAAATGTTCTTTGTGTATTTTAAGCCTGGGGTCATCTGTTTCTTATGATATGAACTCTTCAAAATTTATTTCACACTGATCTTGTTCTCTGTCTAAAATGTTTAAAAATTATCTTAGTATGCAAAGTACTACAAATGTATCCTTCATGCTAATAGTACAATTTAAATCACAATAATTTAAACTTCATGCTAATAGTATCATTTAAATCACAATTTTAATAAATTAATTTGAAGCAAAGTAGGCATGAATCACCTCTCACTTATATTAATTTTACACTGAAATAACCTCAGTGACTTTATGTATTTGCTTTTGAATTGTACTACAGTGTACAAAAGAAACAGGCAATATGTCTTTCTACAATATCTGCTGAAGTAAATAATTATCAATGCAGTGTAAAGATTCACATTGGATGAGTCAGAATACATTCTCTAGCTTGTGTATGAATAATTTTTTACTTTGAGCAGAGATAGACCTTTTCCAAATCAGTTAACAATTACGCAGTTTTCTATATCTTTGTTAAACATGCTTTTCTATTAAAGTTTAGCATCCCTTGGGCAAACAATAATTATTTGATATGGTTTCCTGGTTAAACAAAGTTGTAATTTCAATTAGGTTAAAAAGTAAAAAAAACTAAGATAAGAGCCTCAGGCATAAACAAAATTTATTAACATAGTTATTATAATTTAACTTTGGCTTTGAAACACTAATCATATAGTTACTGCCATATTTATAGTCTTACACAGTGAAATAATATGAATCTATTCATTAAAATCAAGACCTCAAGATTTCAGAGGACCAATAATTAGCAAAAGCCAAACATGATAGTTGCAATCTGGTAAAAATATTAAAAATATATTTGAAAACAAGTTACAGAATAATTTTAATATTTCCTTTGCTGGACTCTTCTGCTTAAAGAGAAATCACACCTTGATCCATTTTAATGCAACCTTACACCTAGAAAATGAAGGTTGAATTTATCAGGCCATATGAAAGGAAATAGCTTGTCATGTGATAACTTTGATGTATTACTTTGTAAATGAGTACTTTAGTGATTTGCAGAAATAGCCTAAGACAAACTTGTCTTTTGACAAATGACATTTAAAATATACTATAAATATCATCCTGTGAACTTAATCTGGCCTTTGAACTTAATGTGGCCACTTCTGTTAAGGACAACAAAAAGCGTTTTTATAAATACAACAATAGTAAAAGGAGGTGCAAGGAAAACCTTCATTCTTTGTTGGACACGGAGGGGAACATAGTTACCAAAGACAAGGATAAAGCTGAGGTACTTAACAACTTCTTTGCCTCAGTTTTCAACAAGAACACAGGTTGTCTTCAGCACAGCTGGCTTCCTGGGCTGGTAGACAGCAACGGGGAGCTGAAGAACCCCCCTGTTATCCAGGAGGAAGAAGTTAGTGACCTGCTGGGCCACTTGGATCCTCATAAGTCTATGGGACCAGATGGGATCCATCCTAGGGTGATGGAACTGGCGGAAGAGCTCGTCAAGCTGCTCTCTATCATTTATCACCAGTCCTGGCTCACCGGGGAGGTCTCAGATGATTGGAAGCTGGCTAATGTGACACCCACCCACAAGAAGGGCTGGAAGGGAGACCTGGGAAACTACAGGCCTGTCAGCCTGACCTTGGTGCCTGGTAAGGTTATGGAGCAGATCATCCTAAGTGTGATCACGCAACAGCTACAGGATAGACAAGGGGTCAGACCCAGCCAACACAGGTTTAGGAAGGGCAGGTCCTGTCTGAACAATCTGATCTCCTTCTATGATCAGGTGACCTGCCTGGTGGATGAGGAGAAGCCTATAGATGTGTCTATCTGGACTTCAGCAAAGCCTTTGACACTGTCTCCCATAGCACACTCCTGGAAAAGCTGGGAGCCCATGGCTTGGACAGAAGAACCCAGTTCTCTGCTGGGTTAGGAACTGGCTGGAGGGCCGGGCCCAGAGAGTGGTGGTGAACGGGGCTGCATCCAGTTGGCGGCCGGTCACTAGTGGTGACCCCCAGGGATCAGTGTTGGGCCCAGTCCTGTTTAATATCTTTACTGATGCTCTGGACAAGAGGACTGAGTCCACAATCAGCAAATTTGCGGATGACACCAAAATGGGGGGGAGTGTCAATCTGCTAGAGGGGAGGAGGGCTCTGCAGAGGGACCTGGACATGCTGGATAAACGGGCTGAATCCAAAGGTATGATTTTTAACAAGAACAAGTGCCGGGTCCTGCACTTCGGCCACAACAGCCCCATGCAGTGCTACGGGCTGGGCACAGAGTGGCTGAAGAGCGACCACGCAGAGAGGGATCTGGGGATTCCAGTCAAGAGGAAGCTGAACATGAGCCAGCAGTGTGCCCAGGTGGCCAAGAAGGCCAAATGGCATCCTGGCCTGGATCAGAAACAGTGTGGCCAACAGGTACAGGGAAGTGATTCTTCCCCTGTACTCTGTGCTGGTGGGGCCACACCTTGAGTACTGTGTCCAGTTCTGGGCCCCTCAGTTCAGGAAGGATATTGAGGTGCTGGAGCAGGTCCAGAGAAGAGCAACAAAGCTGGTGAAGGGACTGGAGCACAAGTCCTGTGAGGAGAGGCTGAGGGAGCTGGGGTTGTTCAGTCTGGAGAAGAGAAGGCTCAGGAGAGATTTCATCACTCTCTACAACTACTTGAAAGGAGGTTGTAGCCAGGTGGGCGTCAGTCTCTTCTCCCAGGCAACCAGCAGTAGGACAAGAGGGCATGGTCTTAAGCTGTGCCAGGGGAGGTATAGGCTAAACATTAGAAAGAAATTCTTTACAGAGAGAGTGATCAGACATTGGAATGGGCTGCCCAGGGAGGTGGTGGAGTCACTGTCCCTGGAGGTTTTTAAGAAGAGACTGGATGTGGCACTTACTGCCATGGTCTAGCTGACAGGGTGGTGTTGGGTCATGGGTTGGACTCGATGATCTCAGAGGTCTTTTCCAACCTGGTTGATTCTTTAATTCTGTGATATATGCTACACACATAGCAGAAATACAGTGGCTTTCACTTTGCAAGATAAAACCATATAAAAATATCAGAGAGAGCCCAAAGTTTTCACAAATCAAACTCATTACAACTCAGACTGGAATATTTAGAATTTTTTCAGCCTCAAACAGTGTGCAACAGAAACATTAAATAATTCAGAAAAAGATGCATCAGTTCCAATCACTAATGGCTTTAAAATAAAATAAACACAGACATATTTACATATTTTTATATATATATTATTTTACTTTCAAAAGTTCTTACTGATTATTTATTGGAAAAGGTCAGAATATCTTCATATTTCTGTTTCTTAATGAGGTAAAAATGGAGCTTGTATTCACACATAATGATGTATTTAAAAATGCCATTTTTATTGTGCTTTTCTTATGGGTATTATTTGAGCATTTCTTAAATGGTTACAAACCTGTGACTCGAAGCTTATCTGTGCCAATTACAACCTCATTTTCATCCACTGTAAAAAGTGGCTTTCCATCCTTTGAGTTGATCTGAAATTGCTGACCGTGGAATTCTACCATTTTAGGACCTGCAAAGCACAGTAGAATAATGAAATAATGACATCATCTTTCTTCAATTTTCTATATAAATGGCTAATACTTTTAATTGGTGTCTTAATAATTTAGTGACCCATTTAAGTACACTAAAGATCATGAAGCATCCAGATATTCTAAGGATAGTGGCCCTCTAAGTACTGAAATTGGATAAGTCTATTTACATGATCTAATTTATTGTTCAAAACTGTGCCTGTAGTCATGCTTTATAGTTGGTTTTCCAGGGAATTTAGGAAATCTCTTTTGAATTGACCAAGACAAACATTCATGTTCTTGGTGTTGAAACAACTTTGATCAGTATGAGTCTAGCATATTTTTCTTTTTTTTGAAACACAGAAACTAATTATCGAAGTCTTTGCAGCATCATCCTTTTTGACTAGGGAGGTTTCAAATGATTTAAAATTACAAACGTCCCATGATAAGAGCAGGACGCTCAGCTCTTCAAAACAAATGTCAGTTTAGCGGCACATATCCAGCAAATATTACTGATTATGTTCTTAAAAGAGTTTCAAGAAACTATGAGAGTATTTGCAATTGATTCTGGTACTCCAAAAGTTAAAATAATTGTGCACAAGAGAATCTGCATATTTTGAGATCCTAAATTCACTAAAACATCATGTTCTACACCATTGGCTTGGTAAGTGGATAAAAATCAAACCCGTTATATTCCCTTTTCTAACAACCTGATGAATTAAAAATTCACACCACGTAAGTTTGAATATCTATTTAATGGAGTTGTCATCTAAATCCATGTTCAGAATTAAAATTACAGAGAATGCTCAAAGAAGTTAAGACTCCTTTTCAGCAACTTTTAATAAAGGTATTTCACAGACTGTCCATGGAACCAAGAGGCATTGAACTGCTTCCTTCCCATTAAGAACCTGTCTTACCATGTCTACTCCCATAAGTGTTAAATATATTCCAGGCAGTAATTCTCAAAAAAATAGGAATTCTTCTTTTTGTTAGACCTTATGTTAAATTAGATCAGTTGGTTAGAGCATGGTGCTAACGATGCCAAGGTCACGGGTTTGATCCCCATATGGACCACTCACTTAAGAGTTGGACATGATGATCCTTGTGAGTCGCTTCCAACTCAGAATATTCTCTGATTCTCTGGAAATGGCATTAGGTGACAGATGACCGATAGTGCTAAGAAGAACATACAAGTATTTCACAAAATCTGCATGGTAGCTGGTACAAGAGATGCATACCATAAGGTTCCAAACAAATTCCTTAATGTTTCAGCAGATACAAAGTAATTGCTTTTAATAGCCCACGAAGTACGGAAAGGGTTATAAAAGCCATAATGTCCTAAACCAGGGCAATAATTTTAAGGCGTAAACCTCAGTATTGATTCTACTTGAAAATGGTCAGGATAGAGGGCTGAACTCTGCATTATGTTACGTTCTGTTGCACATGTGCACCCAGGCACAGTCTTACAGACCTCATTTTAGCTCTTCTCTAAAGCCACTATGAAGCACACGACTTAATTTCCGAGAAGTATGTTGCAAAAAGTGATATCAGGAAATATCTTCGTTCAGTGATAAGGCATTAAACAGTATTTTTTTTAGAGCAAAAGAAGAAGCTCTGGGTAAGTGAGGCAATCTTGTCAATGCCTTCCTAGAAAATCTTGGTTAAGGTATTTTATTTAAGGTCCCTTCCAACCCAGGCCATTCTATGATTTTGTGATTTTTCCTGTTTGTGCCCAACAGCATTAACAAAACCGGCTATTTAGGTAGTGTAAGCCAGATCCTTCTGTATTCAAACAGATCAAAGGCATGAATAAACTGGGCATTACCAACTTTACTGGTGTTGCAGGGGCTGGTTCCTCATCCTTCCCATTCATCTAATTCCATGATTTTTAAAGCCAGACTTAATCAAGGAAAAACTCCGCAAGAGAGCACTCACTGAACATTATATACTTTCCAAAGGAGCCTTAACTTGTCTCTCTTTGAAACTACAACTCATGGCTTTGCCCGTGCTGGGTTGCCATCCAGATTTCTTTCCTGTTTGATCCTGGACCTTGCACACTTCAATAAATTTTTAACAAGAATATTCAGGTCCACAGTTTTCTCAAAAAAAATGCCCCAGTAAAGTGGGACAATGACTGTCCTATAGATAACCTTCATTATCAGAGAATAGTATGGATAATAATTGATGTATTTTATATCTTTAAAGGGAATAGTAGGGTAAACAAAATTCAAGTGTATGTTTTATTCATGCTAGAGATGAGACATCTCAGTATACGTGGAACAAGTTTCAAAAAGGAATAATAGGCTTTTACACAAATGGGAATAAATTTATGTAATGAAAAGTAGCCATTAATCTCTCTTAGTTGTATTCCACAATACACATACACTAGCTACACTGCAATAACACTAATTGTATTGTGATCCCAGTGAGGTTAATTTTCAACTCATAAACAGCAACCAAATTCAATATCTGAAACTTTAATCTCCTAATGCCTAAATATATTTTGTTTGCCATCCTAGTATATTAACTACATGTAAGTCAACTAATACTATATAATCGTATTTATTGATAAAATCCTACAATTAAAAATGCAACCTGACGAATGCAGGTTATAGAAAAGTATTCGTTTTCCACTTACTGACAGATGCGTCTTCCAAAAACAACTGACATAATACTAAACGGTCTTCCTTTTCATTTTTCCTCCTCACTCTTGACTCCCCTAGGGGTTTTCTAGGGAAGGAAGGTCTTTTATTTACTGAGTCCATTTCAGTTGACAAGTATTTAAATAAACTGCCTTCTACTACTACTCAACCTTTGAATTCCAGGCCAGTACAAATACAGATGTACAAGACTGAAAAGTATCTTCTATCAAAAATGAGGCTTGCCATAACATACATATTCACAAATGCTTAATGGCAATGAAATTTGGAGAGCCTGAACTTTGAAGAGCCTGTCTACATGTTACCAGTACGCAGATTCTTCAGATACAGTTAGTTCTGCCAAATATATATTTATATATGCTTTAATATATACAAGTAAACTTTTAACATGTCTTCAGATCTTTCAGAAGAAAAGGCTTTCCAACACTGGATTTATTTGTTCGGATCTTTTATTTTCTTACTCTCTCTCATTATCCATCATTTCTGATAACCTATGGCTGTCAGCTATTCTGTATGCTTTGCTCTTCTCCTACAACCTAGAATCATCAAAGTGATGAATATAAACCAAAATCTTGAGCACTTTGGGGTACTCCTATGCAATTTAATTTTTAAGCTAATTTTTATTAAATTAAAGCAACTTACTTAAAATAAGATATCATTAAAAGTGTATTAAAAATGTAATACTCCTACAGATTCAATTCTCATTCCATGAGTAATACAATACAATACTAATAAATGTAAAGTCATTACTTTCAGAAACATAAAATTAGTCATATTTTCATATGGAATGGTATGCAAGTACTTCATCAGTATTAGTATTTCGTTAGAACAAATGCATTATTACAGAAAATACGCAGCATGTTGCATATATATATTTTATGTCCATGTCATACATCACTCCTTACCTTGAAAAACATCTGTAACACATTAATAGAACACTTGCTTCTCCTGTTTCCTCTTTTTCTCTCAGTTTTCCTTTTATGCAATGGATGAAACAATGATGTCCCCTCAGATCAACGTAAGAATGCCTTACTGTTAGTGCTGCTTATACTTTGTTGTTCTCTATGATTAAACACAAGTCTAGAGATCTTAAAAAATTGGTTCTCAATGATGGTTACAGACACCGATCATGTAGACAGTAGCAACCCAACTAATGTTAGGTATGTAGTTGATAGCACTTTCCACTCTCGGAGTGATTTAGCTAATGCAATGTCTTTATCCATCTAGGCATTAGCCATATAGAATACTCCATTTAAATATAGAAACAAGAAACCCATGCAATATTTCATTGTAAAATGGGCTATTGCATGCAGAAACTTTGGCAGGAACAGATCATATTTCTCACACAATGACTTGACAAAAAGGCTATGGTGTCACCTTTTTGCTCAGGCTTAATGAACCCAGAATTTGTTGTATGATATTAACTTCAACAGGAAAAGGTGAAACATACAGTCCTCAGACAGATAAGGTGAAAAGGAAAGTACTAAAGGAGATGAGGCATGGTAATTTGAAACCCTGTATGAAGAAAGGACAGCTAATGTGAGTCTCTCATTCCTGAGCAAATACTTGAACGACTCTATTTTCAGTATAATGGATATTTTTCCTCCTTTTCTTTTTTTAAAAAAAAAAAAAAGAAAGCCATGAGTGCATTTTCATAAGGTCAGCTCCTGCACTGTGATTCATACCTAAGCATACCTACTGGATCTGGGCAGAGGACAATGTGAGAGGATCAGTTAAACAGGTGGGGAATGACTGAGTTGATAACGCAACTGTCTAGGCCATTTACATACTTCTGTGTTCTCTGCCTGGCCTTCAGCTTATTTTTGATGTCCTAGTGTATCCAGGACTTCTACATCAGGTTAGAAAGTCTGACATGGGGTCTGTAAGCAACATGAGCTCTTTCAGAGAGTTAGCTGAAGACTGGGCAAGATGGAACTACAGAAGAATGCAAGCCAGAGGTCACCTCTGGAAGTCACCTGGTCCCACCTACTGATCACATCAAGGTCAGCTTACTTGGAAGTTAGATAAAGGTTCTCAGGGTCTTGTCCAGGCAAAATTTTAATACGTCTGAGGAAGGGAATTTAACAGCCTCCCTGGACAATTTGTTCCCACAGTTAACCATTCTAACACTGATATTTCCCCCCACAGTTTATCCAGTTGCATTTTGCCTCCCTGCAACCCATGACCATTATTGTTTTTTGCCCTTTTGTTGTGTACCCCAGGAAGAATCTGGATTCATACTAGTGAAAGGACAAGGTGAAATAGCCTCAAGTAGCACCAAGCAAGGTTCAGGTTTGATATTACAAAAAATTTCTTCACTAAAAGAGTGGTTAAGCATTGGAACAGGCTACCCAGGAAAGTGGGTTCAAAAAAGTGTTCAAAAAATGAGTATATGTGGCACTGTGTGATATGCTTTAGTTGGCATGGTGGTATTCAGTTGAAGGTTGGACTTGATCCTGAAGGTCTTTTCCAACCTTAATGATTCTATGATTCATTTCGTCTCTAGCCCTCCTAGTATCAGGTAGAAGTTGGAAACCCCCTTTAAGCTTTCTTTTCTTGCAGGTTAAACAAACACAACTTCTTCAGACTCTTATACTTCACATGCTTCCACTCCCTGACCATCTTAACAGCACCTTGTGTGCATCTCCTCAGTTTGCTCACAGTTTTGTCATACTGGAGAGGGCTTAACCGTATTCCAGACCTGGCCTCCCAGGTGTGGAATGATGTAGCCCAGTGTGCAATTAGTCCTCGCTGCCACAAGGGTACACTGCAGATACGTGTTCAAACAGTCCATCAGGATGGGGGTGTCTTCTGCAGACCTAGCTCCTTTTTTTTGGCCACTAACTGCCATCGGGATTTGATAGTTACACTTGAAATGATTAGGATTTTAGATGTACTTAATTATCCAAATTCTATCACAGATTACAGGCACAGTAAAAGTCAGCTATTTTAACCTAGCCTTTACAGATCCTTCTAGCATTAATCAATGCCAATAATTCAATATTCTTACTATTTTAAGGGAAGGAAGTTGCAGAAACTGTCCTCACCTTTAGCAATAGCTATTATCTTCAAATTATCATCCAATTACTTATGTTAATGATTACTGTACCGTAGGAACAAAGATACGTATGGGATTGCAAATTTACTGAGACTGTGGAAGTTTAGAAGGTCATAAAACATTTAATAATTTCCCTTTTTTCCCTTATTTGGAATTACTTTCTCCCATTGGAATAAAGAGAGAATGAAGCTATTCAGACAAGTAATTGCTCTCTAATGAGAGACAGGTATCCACAAACCGGTTATTTTCCAAATAAAAAGGGATTTCCTAAACATTAGCCTTTTTTTTCAGAGCAAAACTCTGTAGACTCATGTTCTTTTCTTACAGACTTGGTCAGAAGAGAAGTGACAGCATAGGATTCAAATCCCCTGGGCCAGGTTAAATTTTTCCTTAACTGTGGTAATGTCATACTTAAGCAAGTTGGCAATACACATTATCATAGAATCATTGAATGGTTTGGGTTGGAAGGGACATTAAAGAATGTCTAGTTCCAACCCCCCTGCCATGGTCAGGGACATCTTTCACTGGAACAGGTTGCTCAAAGTCCCATTCACCCTGGCCGTGAGCACTTCCAGGGATGAGCATCCACAGCTTCTCTGAGCAACCTGTTTCAATGCCTCACCACCCTCACAGTAACTATCTTTTTAACTCTTAGAGGACGTTTTAAGTCTGGCTTAAACCAGCCTTTCTGACTGTGAACATTATCATACATTTCTTCATAAAGACTATCATATTTTGGGACAGGATGTGCACATCTTGCTATGGTAAGTACTCTACTACTCATGGTGCTTAGACACCAATGGTACTTTTTTTCAGAAGAGAATATTTCTCATTTGAGTCTAAATATTAAACTGTAGATGTAATGTCCAAATTATTTTTTTCACAAATAAGTTTTCATGGTGATATGTTTAGCTAGCTTTAATTGAATATTACTTTATTTTTTTCTGCTATTTCTTTTAATTCTTTGCAATGTGATATACAAAATGGTCTCACAAAAGACTAAAAGCATATGCATTTAATACAGAACAGGAAGATGTCTGCTATGGATTCAAACAGTAAACTAGAAAAGAGGATAGGTTAAAAAGTCTGTAGGATGTTTTAGCAGCCACCCCTCATTCTCTAAATTTTGCTTGACAACTAAATTTTACTTTTAAATAAAACTAGCATGTATATCTTGATATGATCAGATTCACTGGCAGTTACAATTTTTTTATTTAGGAAGTCAGCATCCCTAATTTAATCCCCTTAGAACAAATCTTGTAAATTCTTGATCATAGGAAGACTTAATCACCTCAAAAATACTTCCATGAAGTTTCAAATTTATCTTTCTATTAATTGCTCCTATGTTGCAGCTTTCCTTCTTATAACCCAGCTGGACAGCAATTAAAGTTGTGCAAATAATCATCTTCCTGCAGACAAAGATCTTCAAGAAATATGTTCTGGCTTTTATCTTAAAGATAAGAAAGAACTTATTTGGACAAAAATTAGTTTTTTGTGAAAGACTTCCTGGAAAAATAAAGAAGGAGAAATGATTTTACAATGTCATTAAGTCAAATTTATGAAACAGACCTCAGGGTTTTCCCTATAAAAACAACATCAAACTCTTCTTACAATCATCGTGCTTCCTTAACACTGTTTTCTTCCTCTTATGCCTCTGGTGAAAAAATATCATCACTTGAAAATGAAATATTAAAATGCTGATAAGAAAACCGTAAATTATTTGACATTGGAAAGTAATAGTTTCTAAATGACAATTACTTCTAATAAAGCAATATATTAGGTACTGACACTGATCTGTTTTCTTAGAATGTTGTTCCTGTTTGAAAAAAGCAGGGTGGGATAGCACAAATGCTCTCTTTGCAATATCTGTTCAGATTAATGTTACGGACATGAAAATAGTCTCAAGGCAGAACATTGATTGTAATTCTGTTTTCACACTGCATAAACCATTTTGACTTTCACCATATTCCCATGCTTTCTGAGTGGAGCTGATTTCATGCTTAACAATGCAGAACAGCTTCATAATCCAGTTATCTAAATAAATTCCCCAAGCTTTAAATACTTTAAATGGAACCCCTAACCCAAAGCTACTGATGTTACTATTCCTTGGTGTAAGTGATTGAACAAGGAGGGGGACCAGTAATCTACTCTATTGGAATCTGTTCTCACAGATCTTGCACAACTTTGGAAACCTCTTCCCTTTGGTGATTTTTGTTTGTTTGGTCGGTTGTTTTTTTTTAATTTTTTCCTGAAAAAGATACATTACAAGCAGAATTTAGGGTCTTCTGTAGGTTGAAGCCTCCTTACATGATCCTTGAAAAATAAATCTCTTAAAAAAACTGGCCCTACTTTTCAGTAATGACAAATGGAAATGTGCTGCTCTTCATTCACATCCTTATTATCCAGCACTGGAATACCACTGCAAAAGCTGACTGTATTATATTCATCTGCTGGTAGGGTGTATATAGAAGCCTATGTTTACTTGGGTGAAACATCATTTACTGTTTGATACCAATGTTGCTCTTAAGTATTTGACAACTGACTATCTAGTCCATGTGTTTCTTTTATATATAATATATTTATTATCACTCATTACTGAAAAAGTTCGACAACTTTTTACACTAAGTTGCTTTATTATGGCTCAGGGTATAAATCAAAGGTGCTACATTGCTTCTTCATCCTAGGACTTAAAAAGTCTTTGAAGTGGTAAGAACAGGAATCTTGGAGATGACAATTAGCAGCTTTCTTGGATTACTAAAGAAAGTTCTAGATATTACAGATAATATGACTTATTATTTTGAAGGTTGATAAGCAAGCTGTGACAAAGAAACCTGAATCTTATTCAAAATTTTAAAGACAGAAGCTATTCTAATGAAAATAATTATAATCTGTTCTGTAGATATCCTTGTCTTGCCTATAAGCAACTCTCTCCACAGCTTTTTTAATTCCCTATGACTATCAATCCTGTGTTTTCCTACAACTATGCCTTGCTTAGATTCCTTCCTTGGTGTCTGTTGGCCATCATCCTTTGAAGTCCCATTTCTCCTAGAAATATTGCTATAGCAGTAATTTCCCCCTAATCCCTTAATTAAAGGTTCCATTTCCTTTTTTTTTTAATTTTTTTTTGTTATTTACTTGAATTTAATATGAGCTTCTTTGGTCATATATGAGTTTTAAATGATTTTAAAGAGTAATCCAAACAAAATGGGTATTTTTGTCATCCAGAAGGATACTTAAGTAAAAAAAGAGTAAAACACAGAATTGGTTTGGGTTTTTTTAAATTTAGGATCTCTATTATTTTGAAAGTGTTCTTTTCTTGGTAAGCAGTTAAAAGTAACTGCATTCAGTGAGGCTTCTGAAAGCAGCTTATTTTAGAACACAGTCCAAAACTCAACATCCACAGCAATGTTTTTTTAAGAGCTCTAATGTCCAGATAACTCCTGCAAGAGGTATGTCATGCAGATGAACTGAGAGGCATGTAGAAACTTTAAAACAGGAGTGCTCATGTCGGAAGTTGCTCACATTTTGATGTCCTTTTAGTATATCTGTCATTCATGAGGGAATGCATAATATTATGCCTTGTTGTCCTCATATGAGTAACTTAACAGAAACTCCTCAAGTAAAAATTTGTTTCAGAACTCTCTTGTGAATTACTTCTATGTAAGACTGGGTATTTAAATCATTCTTAGTAAATTATTATTTTAACAGATCATTTGAATCACAATTTCCATGAGTTAAAAGGTATTTTTGTTATAATCTTATGAGTGATGATTTATTACATTGCCATCCTCAGAACAATCCCAAACTTACCTATACAGCTCCTTCACAATTGCAACTACTTGCATTTATAAGATGACTAGAGTTTTAAGACACAATTCCAGGATGCCGGCAATTGTAGAAGACATTAACTCTTTAGCAAAGGCTTGTGCATATGAAGTAAATAAGCCACACATCTATTTTTCACACTCCTTATACGGGAACAGCATTTTACATACCTGCATTTTATGAGTGACTAAGGACAACGGCTAAAAGTATAAAGCTATGTACTTACTTTAACAGACTGTCACCCCAGTCGACGTTGTCTGACCATATATTTAGGTATTAACAAAATTCTTTAAAGTATTAAGTTTTTACTGCTCTTCCAACACTTATACATCAGTCAAAAATTACTGTGATTTAATATTTGTAATATTTCATGTTAGTATTTACAATGGTACCAACTACAGCAGACAGCATGTAAGACCAGTTCTTAATGATTAATGAATTTAATAAAGAGAGATTAGTTAAACATCAAATATTTCAAATAATATGCAAATGCACTTTAGTACTTATTCTGATGTAGTTGTCATTTCCCAGGCTCAAATCACTATTTCACTTTCTTATCTAAGTATTTTTTGTAGAGCAAGCCCTAGTGTTGTCAGAACTTTCCTGCTTCTGTGTTGAATTTGATTTGCCTTCGCACACTGAAGACTTTTAAAAGATTTGAGATGCAGGTCTTCCAATCTACACTCCCCTCCTTTGTACTGGTTTCCTCATATATTGTCTAAGCCAGCTACAGCTTCTCTGCACAGCCAGACAACTTTTCATCAGGACAACACTAAGTATTTGGCTTTTCCTGAGGAAAAGGTTAAAGAGCAACAAAACATCATAAGGTACAAAATACACTGAACTGCATATTACGAGGATACAGCCAGACAAAACAGGTGAAGAAAAGCAGAGAAACAGAATTTAAGTACCAATAAAAAGGGAAAATACTAAATATGGGTGCTATTAATGAGTCACTACTGACGAGACATTTCCCATCCAGCAGAACTCTCCTCCCCAAATACCACAGTCCATATTCTATACCATGGATTTGTATTGACCATTCTCTGTCTATCATGTCTTCATTTTACATGTTTTCTTCAATCTAGATGTCTCTAGCCCAATAGAACAGATCTTTTTAACTTTCCATTTATTTAAGGCAGCACATTCCATCTCACTTTCTGTACTTCTCTTTGTTAACACTCTCAGAAGAAGACTAAATAGTTACTGAGAAGGGGTAAAAAAACCCCAAAACAATGACTGAGATTTGTTGTTATTTTTGCCAGGTTTCATTTTCCTAAGGTAACATCTATACACGTGGGCTAGCACAACAACTAAAATACCTTTTCTTTCAGGAAAATGCACTCTTCACACTCTTTCCAGCACTGAAGTTCTCTTTTTAACAGGAAAGATATACTGTGGGTGAATATTTCAGACTGCTCATTTATGGACCTCAGTAACATTACAGGTGCTGAAGTCTGAACAAGCAATTGATTTATACCACTATTAAGTGCCGACATTCTTTTCCCCAACAAAGTTTAACTGTTCGTGCAGAAGCATTGCCTCATAATCAATACACCTTCGACCCGTCAAAGGTATCTCATGTTTCCAGCTTGAAATATGGAGGTGCCTTATTTGCATTGGGACAAAGTTCCTGCAGTGTATTGTGAGTACATTAAAATACAACAACTGAATTGAGTTCGGCAGAAATCAGAGCCACTTTTTTCACTTTCATGCAAAAGCACCTATTAAAGATGGAGCCACTCATATGACAACTGCCTAAACTAAACACAGGATGAAACTTTTATGGATGTCTTTATAGCAGACTTTCCTTCTCAACAGCTCTAGGTGATGCAGGCTGGACACTGTCAAACAATTCATCCTTTGACATGATCTCACCTGTAACTTTGTCTCAGACTTCAGCAGGGATCTGGCTGGACAAATTAGTGTGGGGGTCAATGATCTGCTTTGTAGTCTGCCCTTCCCAAAGGACATCCTCATAACTTCTGGTCATTAGGCACAAAGGACACAACTACAGTGCTGATACACATGGTGGTCTCATGATGGGCAACCACAAACAGTATGCAGCAGACAGAACTCAATAGCAGATGTATCATGTCACAGAAATTTTGACCATGTACGTGTTTGGTTTTGATCTTATGGTCACTGAATTGTTAATTACTGCAAACTGATTTAATAACTTTACTAATAACATGAAAATGTACATTTCATACTCTTGATTATGAACAAAATGAGATATGGCTGCTACTGTCAGGTTTTGATAAATATTTAGGGGCATTTTCTTAAGAGAAATCATGCAGACCTTTATGATAGACTGAACTACAAAGAAAGGAATTTGAAAACATTTAAAGGTCAAATTGTGATTTATTGTATAATTATATATTTTAAGGGGAATAGCAGGCTCCTTTATACATTTCAAATTATTTTTTTCTTTTGTTTGAAAACAGTTTGTTTGAAAACAGTGAAGCTTGCAAACTGTTCAATGAATTGAAATGATAATTCTTCAAGTAGGAATTTTCAAGAAGTTACATCGTTTCAAGAGCATGGAAATGTTGCTCATCAATGCTCATCTGGGTCCCAGTCTAGAAAACTATTTAAACATATCAGGTTAGCCTACAGTTAAATAAGTGGGAATTTACTGCCTGAGAATCTGGTAAGAAATTAGTTAATAAATTGTTACATTTTTCTCCAAAGTCAAATAAAGGTTGAAAAATATTAACAAAGCTAAGAAAAGTTCCATTTTATCTGACACGCATTGTTGCCATTCTTGCCTTAAAAATATGATTTAAGGAGTAAGGTCTGCTTATTCTTTCTGCCAAGGTCTCTCACTTATATTTGTCTAGATCTACTGATTTCACTCAGTAAACCAATATATTTTACTGCTACCACACATAGTAAATGAGGTACATTTCTGAGTTTTGAAATTTGAATTTTTTTAAGGACATCTGCTTAAATGTTTTAGTCTCTGGAATACTAGGAAATGCAGAGAAACTCTAGCCATGTTCTCCTGTTGCATTTTCTCACAAAATGATTTGCAACTATCAATAGCTATTGACACAAGAAAAAAAAGTAACTTTTGCAGAGACCTTTGCATAACTCTGCAATAAAAAAGAGCTTCAAATATACAAAAAAATAATGAGAAATTGAAACTCTATTGCTGCCACTTACCAATCTACAGCTGGACTATTCAAATATGGCCATAACAGTAATAAATAATCATGTGTTTAATGCTTTATATTCTCAAAGCTCTTTATAAATATTCATTACAATGTTTCCAAAACAGTGAACAAGGAATAGTCACTTAGACTTACCCACATTTAATCTGCCTGTGACTTCCCCATTCGAATTGCGAGCATTCACAGTCACGTTGTGAGTAGACTGGAGAAGCAGTGATGAGTCCTGAAATACAGAGAAAGCAAACATTATGTTAGGCAGAACATAATTAACAATAACTACAATTGTTAACAATTTTCAAAATTTAGTCTAGTGTTGATATCAACTCGGTCACCGCAAGATCTTTGTACCTACAAAACTATCCACAAATGTCATCAAATAACGCAGGCAGATATTTCTGATTACTTAACTATATTAAACTTAAAATAAGAAAAAAAATTATAGGGAATAATTCAGGTGAACAAAATCTGTGTTACTGGACCAACGAACATGGCTGCTAACATTTTAGCTTTCGGAAAAAATGCTTAAGTACTGGATCTTCTAGATCTACAAGATAGCCATTTAATTAAGTGTGAGCATTCCACTTCGTGAATTCATACTGTTGTATTAACTTGACGAGAAACATGCATGTGCATTCTGTTTCCTCAATGGTCCATGCAGTCTCTAGGCTGTTGCTTAATTTTGGCACCTGGCACTGACTCTCCTGGCAAGGAAGTTCCAACAGTGAGTGATGGAAAAAGTGGCAGGTTGACTAGATCAATGCTGACTTTAATAGATGACAGTACAAATAAGACTGTTCGTCTAACTTAAATTGTCTCCCAGTCTGCCACTCTGAAGCATAACAGAAGCATATCAGTGGAATGAACAGCATCACCTTGTCCACATCCCTGAATCACAACTTGATCTGGGGCATTTGCTGAACAATCAGAGCCTCATGTCTACCCATCATTCTGTGCTACTGAAGGAAGCCAGGGCATGCCAAGCAGGTGTAATTGGTATCTTCATTCATGCCAAGCACTACAATCCACAGTAGCTATTGTAGGCAATTCAAAATGTCATGTCATTCTTAGACTGCAGCCAGAATGGAATTACTTCATCAATGCCAAAACATCCCGCTGTGTTAACTCATGGCTTCTTGTTGTGCTTGTTGAACTCCTCCCAGGTGATGTACCATTTCCATTACTTATTCCCAGACCTTGCACTCTAACTATCTGTACTTCAGGCCTGTTGGAGCCTCCCTAAGGTACTCCTTGTCTTGAACAGCAGACGAACAACTGTTTTGAAAGACCTAGCTGCTCACTCTGCCCCACCAAACTAGATATACAGACAGTAATGAAAGTGGTTCATAGCAAGAGACCTTGCTATGGGGTATTTGAAGGGGGCATTTAGAAACATCCCAAAAATTTGTGAGGAAGGCACAGAGTGGGTTCTTCTTATGTTTTTACTTAATTTATCACCTGAATTATCTTTAAATGCAGCTGATTTTCAGGGGGATCATAGTGGCCACTGTCTTTATTTGACCTTAACTATTAGAAAATCATCTGGGGACAGAAGGTCTGATCATGCTCATGTGGATCAACAAATTGCAGATACACTGGTAGACTTTAAAAGATGGGAGGAAGTTTTTTGCAGTACAGGTGCTTTCATACTAAAGCACGCTTTTTGTCTGAAGGACAAGAACTTAGTAACTGATAAGAGTGCCTAAGCAGGTCTCAGCTGCCAAATTATCAGGGAATACATGATATGAAGAGGGTATTAGCAAGCTGCCTGCTTGTGACCTCAGAGGAGATACTCATTCCTAGATAAATGAGTTTGTAATTACTGTAATATTGTTAAAGATCAGTCTCTTTCACAGCTACGGCTTCTGGTACTTTTCCTGGACAAGAGAGCCTATGTGGCACCTTGAAGGGCTAACCCCTGAAAATAACTCCCAAGTCATGTTCTCATTGTAATTTAATATTTAAGAGTATGAGATAACCTCAGAATTTTGAACACATTTTACATGATGAATTTTAGTACAAACACTTATCTAGTAACGGTGGTAGAAGCAATACAGAGTTTGCAGTCAAACTTACACTTTTTTAAAAAACCAAAACCCCAGTATCTTACAAGTAGGAAGACAGACTCTCTCAAAAGAAGTCACTAAGTGAGCAAAATAAAAGAATCTCATTTTGTAAATTATATCAGGAAAAAGTGAAAGCTAACAAAACTAATAAAAACAATGAAAATGTCTTACGAAAAAGTTAAGCCATGTGTTAGAATGAACATTAATGGTAACAAGTTAGTATGAAGTGGAAAAAGAAGGTCAACAAAGACTGGAGATTGGGTAAATATAGTACCTTTAAGTAGATGTCTAAATGACCCACAAATCTGGGCATCTTTACTACATTTATTTGATTGACACTAGTTGATTTAAAAAATAAGTTAGTAATTTGTAATATCAAATGTAAGTGCGAATAAACTGTATCCTAGACCTGTAGCTGCCACGTATGTGGTTTTGACTAATTAAAATCTAGTAACATATTTAAAAAACCCTCATCTTTTATCTTTCCTTGAAAATGTATTAGCAAAGATGCAATGGTGTTGTCTACAACTCTGTCTTGGACTCATAATGAAGGCATAAAGTTATAATAGGCTCCAGAGATGATGCACAGCAAGTAGATTTTCTGCTACATATTTTCTTAGCACTTTGAAGACCTCATTAGGTGAGAAAAGCTGTTAGGAGACTGCAAGGAGAAAACTATTAAGGAAAGGGAGAAAGCTCCTATGATAGCTGTGACGGGCCCAATTCTCTAAGACAAACTTAGAAAAAGAAAGCATAACAAATAAGTAACTCTACGAGAATAAATACATAGATTGCACCCAGGAGATCAAGCTACAGGCAATTAAGCCTTCAGAGAGTTTAAATATTTGAAAAAGCAAGGAAACAAACAAACAGAAAACCTCTGATGAACTATCAGTGGGCCAAGACAAGCAGTAGCCTGAAGGCTCTAATTAATGCATACTACTAATGATCATGATGGGTCATTAGCCAGCTAAGCTTATATTAGATGCTGCCACACCTCTTTCTTCCTACATTGTACTAAATGTATTAAGAGCTGAAAGGAATATTAAGAGAGCACAAATGGTAGCTTAATGTTGCATAACGATGTTTGGGAGTAGAGAGAGTTCTTAAGTATTAGCTATGCTGGTCTTACAAAGTTACATGTCTTACTGATAAACAACCTCAAGGGAAATTCATTTAAGCACATAAATAGTTTTCCCACTGCCTGTCAAGCAGAATAGCATAAGAAATAAAATGGAAATACAGATTCAGTAATGGAATTTCACTGTCTTAATTAAGAGCTGTTCCTGATACTGGAAATACTTGTTGCAGAAAGAGAGAAAAAGAAAGGCTTAATACAAGTAAAATATATTGGCATTACTTAAATTCTAGTAATCAAGTATTTTAACAAACTCATTCTGAAATATTTATTTACATTTTCTCTTGCTGTAGCAATACAAACAGTTTTTCTGTAGGTTCAGAAAAGTGGCTATTTCTTCTCGTTTGAAGATATGAAAGAGTCATATTTGGCTTTTACTGAAAGTAAAAGAAAGTACTGAAAGAAAAGTACTGAAAGTACTGAATAGTACTTTATTGAATGAAATGTCCCATTGGTTGCTGATAATGTTCATAAAACAAGGCTTTATTTTGTGAGAGTTTAGATTATGGTCAATAGATCTGAAAAATATTCATTTTACTGGCCAGAGGCAGATAACCCTCTTAAAAAAAAAAATCATTGGAATAAGTTTCAGAGTCCCCCTTGATAATTAAAAAACAATTCAGATTCTCTCTTTGTTTTTCTAAACCTACTACTGCCACACAAATCTTTCATAACATTCCCATTCTTGGTGACATTTTAAAGTCAATCTGTTTGCATTTTCTTTGATTATGTTATTCCTTTTTTTACCTCAACAATAATAACAAAACAAACTTTTCTGTTTGTGTAAACAAGACTAAATCTTAAATCTTTCCATTTAGACTTGTAGACCTTATGTACACAAATATACAAACATATCATACATTTGATAGCATTGTGCTAGAAGTGACAAAACCTGAATTTATTAGAGAAATCATAACTTTTCCAATGGGGTCCACTAATTTTAGAGATACTGAAGCTATTCTGTAGTGGAAGAATAAACAAAACAAACCGTTTAATAGAGAAGCCTATGTTTTAAAATAATCTCAGTAAAAATGATGAAAATCTTTCCACACACTCTTAAATTTTTAGCATTACTTATATATGACAACCTTTATAAATCCTTTTTGGGCTACTGCTTATTACGTGTCTAAGAGATAAATGCCATAGCATCATTGAAACATAGCATCATTGCAATATCTGCCGTAGCAACACTGACCTTGTAAAATATGCAGAAATATGTGGGTATATAGCATTACTGAAAGATTATCCGCTTACCACTCTAGAATGGATTTCTTTGGCATAAAGAGGGAATAAGAATTCAGATTCCCCTTCCAGACGAAGACCTTCTTTTGTAACACGCAGGTGTCCCATTCCAGTCTAAGGAGAAGATGGAAGAATTATGCATATTTTTTTACTGTTACTGTATTTATTTTGTGGGTTTTTTTCACAAATTAAACACTTCTAGAGCTGCCTGCCTCCAGTCTATTGATAAAGATACAAATAGCAATGCATTCAAAATTTTAAGAATTCCTTATTTCTTCCATGAGTAATTTTTTTGAGAAACGGCATGTTTCAAGAAGTTATTAAACTTGGTGATTATTTTTCCTTTTTTTTTTTGGCAGAGGGAGGGGGCAGTGGGCAGGAATAGAGTATTACAGTCATTACCTTAAAAAGAAGTACATTTGTATTGGCTGTGCTGAAATAGCTTTTGTACTCGCCTTCTAAAAATGTCATGAACAATAAACTTCTACATATAAGTACTTACATAAAACAAATCTTATATTAACATCTCAAGGTTTATTTATCAATAATATATTTTACAAAGAATGCAATACTTCTAAGCCTACTGAAGAGGCAAAGAGAGATTTTTATTTGCTTCCCTTTTCAGTAATTACCTCCTTCTTTTTAATTAATTTTTAATCTGTTGGTTTAGGTTTTTTCTCCTCTAATTTTAGGTCAAGGCTCTCTCTCTCACATTATCATGTGCCTTTTTCTCTATCACCTCCTTCTTAGTTTTTGTACCTTTGTCTTTCTCTCTTAGTCACTCCCTCCTGAGTTCTGCCCAATTGCGCTTTCCAGTTGATACCTTATTTCATTCTTTTTACTTTCTTTCATCATTATCATATTACTGATAATGTGAAAAACGAGTGAGGAATTACTTCAGTAAGTACATCTGAGGACTTCCAGGCTTCAGCTGCAAGGTATTTTACAGGTATTTAGCTAATTTGTAAAGGATTCACCCCTTTTCCTGCCATAAAAAGTGACAGAAAACATGACAAAAAAAGTGTAGCCTTTCAGCTTGGCCACATGTGAAAATATTTCAAGCCAACTGCCTCAAACTACAAAGAGTAAGTGGGAGGGCTAAATAAAAAACAATAAATCCAAGAAGTATTCCCACCCAAAATAGTTTTCATGTTGTTCTCCACATAAGCAGAAAAGATACATGGTAGGCCACTGATGATACATTAATAACCTGTTCATCTAATGAATTATGCTTACCACCGATAAAAGTTATAACTTGAAGAGACTGTAATTCTTTTTAAATATATGATCTGTCTAATCAGATTATGTATTATATCTATACACAATGCTAAATAACATGTCAAAACAGCTTTCAAAGAAAAACCAGAGCTATTTTTTTTTGAGCAGGCTTGAAATTAGACAAAGAAACAAGCTTTGCTTAAATTCTATAAGGTAAGAAATATTCATTCACTCCACTGAAAAGTACAACTGCAATTCTTCCTCAGCAAGGATTTGTTTCAGGAAAGAGGCTTTCAGGATAGCTATTTATGGAATCTGTTTTTCAGGGTCAAATATTTTACTGCTTCAAAATATATAATGTATGGACTTTTCTCAGCAGAAGTAGACACAACTTCTAAATTCTACCCCATTGCGAAGCTTTTAAAAGTACCTACTATATAGTGATATATCCCATGAGGCAAAATTAAAATAATACCTATGATGAGTGCCCTATGGCTTACATAATGACAATTTCTAGCCAGCACTGACTGATTTAGAAATATGTTTTTCTATTTAAGACTATGGACAGATTTTTCTAACCTGTAACACAAAACAGATACCACTTCAACGTCATAAAAACACAGAGGTTTTAAGACAAACACTTTTGAAAAATATGACATGAAATATCAAGATATTCTAAAGATTTATGGCCAACAAACATCTTTAATTAACCAAATTTAGGGTCTCATAATTTGGTCTGACCACATGCCTTCTCCCATCAGGTGAAAGTAGATTATATTAGTGACTGGGTTTGAAGACAGATTGCATATTTTTATGGAATATAAAAAACTAAATAGTATATTATAGAGTAAGTATTAAAAAAGTGACATTGACAAATCTGAAATATAAGAAAGCAGAGGAAGAAGAAGCAATTCTTGCTCTGAAGCAAACTGGGGAAATTAACAAACTTTTGGGTGGCAACTGCTATTCTACCTTTGGGAGGAAGAAACTTTTAGTAGAGACAAAAAAAAATTATGTGGAAAAAGGTTATGCAATTTACTCAGCACACTCTTTCTAATGGATTCAGATTTCTCAGCAATGATTATTCTACAAATGCTATACAGACAAAGAAATGTCTTTGCCATAAAGAATAATATGCTGTATAACAAAACCTAGCACTTCCAACTTATCATAAGTTCATATTTTTAAGTAAATCTAGTCATATCACTCAGTATTACTTTGTAGAAGTACGTCCTCAAGTATGTCCTATTTTCTTCATCAGGTATTTCATTTAAGCATTGACACAAAGCTCACATTCTCACATATCTGCATAAAAGCCTCATTATCCATTCTCACTGACCACTTGGGAAGTGCAAAACCAGGGAAATTTAGACTTGGGTTATGTACATAAATGACTATCTGTGATGACTAACATAAACTTTGTAAGATGCATGCAAACAACAAAAAATTGTGGATTTCATATAATGAAATTACCATTGTGATTGTAAACGATTATTATGTCCTTAGAACCGTGATATTTGAGCATCTTAAGATTGTAAAAGTACTGAGTAATGTAGTACTGTGAGATGGGGAAATTCTATTATCCCCCTTTTAGATTTGGCAAATTGAAGTTACATTGAATATAAGAGAGAAGGATTTAGGATAAACAACCACTTTAACGCACTGAGATTCAGTGCTAAGTTCCTTGAATAGGCAGAGCCCAATAGTTATAGATATGTTCTCTCAACAATCACTCTGCTTCTTATATTACCATTTAGGAGAAGCCAAATATTATTTATTGTGACTTCCTCAGTGATAAACAAACTAGTGCTTTCAGTTTCAAAGATTTGATTCTGTTCCTATTCAAATAATTGAATAAAAATATTTCTATTGACTTGATTAAGGGGTCCAAACATCAGTGACATGTGGACTTTAATGCACTTATACAACAAGATATTGATTAGGGTGGGAGAAAAAAAAGTGCTTCATTAAACATAGCAGATGCACGGCAAATTTGGATTCTGGTTATCCTGATGCTGGTGACTGTCACTGTCACTGTCACTGCATGAGTGTGCTGGCCCTGAGCTGTAACACGGTGTTGTACCCATAGCTGCGACTCACATTTTCTAATTACTCAAAGTCCTAAGTGAGGCAGGGACTCAGCTGTACTGAAGAGAAGGATGAAATGGCATTTCTGTAAGACAGTAAGCAGATTTTGTTATTGCTGCAAGGAGTTGATTAGTGTGGAAACTGCTGGCAGCTGCCAAATTCTTATGCACCAAAGATGCAATTTAGCATTAGTGTTCACAAAGGTGTGACCAGTTTTCATTTCAGAACTGCTAGGCATATTCTAATTGAAGCAACAGGATGTCTTCATCCACAGTACAAGCTTTTTAATAATTTCAAAATGCTCCCAAGCAGGTAAGTGCTTGTAGAAACAGAGACAAGGCCTTCTACAAAAATTCAAGCTCTGAATGGATTCAAGCCTTATAAAAGCTCATCAAAAGCCTCCTTGATTGAGAAATCCTAGTCTAAAAGACATTTGACAGCTATTCAGTGAATTACTTACACAGGGATACTCCAAACCACCTGAAATAAATAGCCACCACTACAGAGTCCAAGACATATTGTGTTATGGAACATCTGGATGGAAGGACCATCCTGGATGTGTTATCATTCTCTCAGACTCTACACACAGACTGTAGACTATTAGGAGCGAAAACAAGCAGATGAAGCTTTAGGGCCCTTGCAGTCATAGTGACTTGCTCTCAGGTAGCTAAGCTGCATGCTGTCTATGACATAGGGAATTGAAAGAGCATCAGATGATTTATTTGGGATTTATCTCCCAATAATATGACAATGTAGGTCTGCTGCTGCAGGCATGTGGCCCTTAGAAATGAGCATGAGGCATGGGGGGCATTGATTCAGTTTACAATGACTATTTCTAGTGTCACCTACATTCAATCAATAACTGTAAATTGTATTTTCCTACCAACACAGAAACTGATACACACATGGGCTGACTATATGTAGGCAACCACTCTTCATATCATATGTCATATCATGCCATATCATATCATCATTTTGGCACCTTCCCAGCATTAGACTCAAATGCAGTCCTCAGACTCCTCTAGACAAGAGAAATTACTTATGGTCATGTATCAGCTAATAGCTGCACAGGAAGATATATATTTTCTTCTTCTGGGGAGAAATCAAATATTGGAAAGACAGGCCAACACACGTGTTAGCATGGTTACAACAAAAAATTTTCAAAGTTGATTCAAACATTAGCTTTAACACACATTGAATTCAAATCAAGTAGCTTCTGTCTGAGGAGTTAATAGCATGTTTGATTTGCAGTATCTGCTCCCTGAATATTCAACTTTTCCAAATATTAAAAGTCCTCACATGCTGTAGTGGCTGAATGGAACTGCTAATGATGTTAACTTCAGAGTACAGAGGATGCAGCATTTCCACTCAGTTAATACCTTTTCTTATAGGATATTTACATCCTACTTCTAGGCCAGACCAGGGAAAGACGTTGGCAAGTTCAGGCCAAGACATCAATTGTTGTGCCCCAAAGCTAGTTCAATTAATGGCTTTATAGATCCAGCTTTCACTGCAGTACTTCTTGCAGCAATTGCTATTTAGAGAACTTGCTTTGCAAACAAGAGTGTACTGTTTCATTGAGATAATAGGACAATGGGTAGAGATTGTTAAAGAGCAATCAGCAAAACAGGACTGGTAATGAATCTGATGAAACTCTCTGTTTGACTTACAATATCAATTTTGGAGCTAAGTACGTGCTTGGTATAATAATAGCCTCATCTCATTTTCTGTTGCAAGGACTCTACTTGCTGGGCTCAGACGGAGAAGGTTCTCATACTCATCTGCTCAGATGACAGTGGAATCTTTGACAAAAAAGACAATGGTCAAATCAGAGCAACAGCAAGCACTCCCAGTATAGAACTTGTCTCACAAGTTTTAGGGCTGGATACAGACTTAAACATCCTTTATAGATGAGACTAAAAAGTGGGTCGATAATATTTCATGATCTAGAAAAGTAGATGGCCACTTTGTACTCAACAGTTTTGTAAGAAAACAGCTATGAATGATGCAAATTCACCATACCATTGGCAGTTGTTTATTTTTTATAAGATTTCTGTCATAAAATAGGATTAATACTTAAGATGCATACTTTCAACACATTTTCAGGTCCTCTTTGTCCTGATATACAGAATAACAAAGTTCCTTACATAAAGAAAGGTATTAATTAAAACAGGTGTTACTCAAGAGTAAAAAGTATCTTCTCAAAACAGATTCAGTTCCACCTCAATTTCCTTGTTTAGCAAGGACCAAATTCTGTGTTTGGTTCTGTACTGCCCAGATATTTAAAAGCCGGATAATAATCAGATACTAAAAATGCTATTACATCTGGCATTACATCTCCTGTGTTAGAAAAACAGACTTAAAAATAGACTGCTACTCCCACTGCTACATATATTTACTCAGGAATTAAGTTTTAGTAAATTGGCTAATTAATTTTGTTATATTAACATTTGTAAAATTATGCAACTTAGCTAAAGAAATGGAATTAAAATTTTCCTTTGATTTGTAAAGGTTGTCAAAAGGATATCCTTAATCAAGTTGTTAAACCTGCACTGTACTCAGATTTTTTATAACTCTTTATCAATATTATAAATTATTCCAACAATACATTTTAAACAAGTGTTCTTCCACACTCTTACATAATTTGATTCATAATATAATTCAGATTAATCAAATGCTTTAAGAAAATACATTCTCTATATTTGTAAATAGGTATCACTACTGAGAAGCCTTACTTTCTTTGGTAACAGCTTTTCTGCAGTAAGTGCCTCAATATCTTTCTATTCAACTATTAATCTTTGCACAAAGTACTTACATATTCACTATCTGATAGAGACAATGGTAAATACTGTAGGCAAATTGTTTTTAATTTAATAGAAAAATAGCAAAATAGAGCTGTTCAGAATTATTCAGGGTAGAAACTATGGAATATTTATGTTCTGACATGATGAATTAGGATGAGAATTTGTGAATAATTAAATAATTTATTTCATTTGAGCATTAAAATAATGCAACATTCTCAAAATGGCAACTAATTCCATGGAGTATCCACTGTTAATCACAAAATGCATGGAAAAGCTGTATAAGTTCACTAGTATATGTCTTTGTAGTGAAGGAGAACTCTTGCTGTGAATAAGTGTTCTTTACTGTACATTTTCATTGCTGTCTGGTCTGATTTTAAATGTTTCAAACAATTGAACATCTCCAATGTAATAAGACATGATATTACACAGTGTAGTAAGTCTCACTGTCAGAAAGTGTTACCTGTTAAAATTTTGCTTTCTTAATTAATCACATTCCTAGTTTCGTATTTTATATTTCTTTAAGTAATTCCCTCCGTCTTCGTTGCCTGAATTTGTCAACTGTTTAAATAGTTGTTTACACAAGTATTTGATTACAAAATCAGTTATTTTATTTCAAAATACATATGGTATTTGTAGCTTTAGACCAGCATCATTATCAGCCAACCAATATGTATATATTATACAAGCAAGATTATACATAGTTTCCTTTTCAAAATTTCTTATTAAATGAAATATTAACAAATTGTTATTGCTGAAATATCAAGAAATTGTTATTGCCTTATAGAAAACTTTGGAAAATAATTAAAAAATAATTTTTAATACTTTGTCTATATTCATTGTTAATTGCTTAACAGAAACCAAAAAGATTAAAAGGTGCTATGTCTCTGATAAAATTTCTGGGAATAGCTACACAGGTAGAGGACTCACTAATTACAAGTAAGCTACAAGAAGAAAACAGCTCTGAATAATATTTGGAAAACCCTGTAATTTTTTGTTTAACTGTAGCAATTTTCCTTTTTACTCCAGTGCCAGACATTTATGTGCATAAAAGTGAAGTCCATGCTCTAGCTTAAATGTGCAGAGACCCTCCCAGTTCTTTTGCCTATGTCTCTATGTCCCGCTGAAGTGCAGGCACAAGAGCAGGTTCAACATTTGTCCCATTCTCAGGAAAAACCATGCTTAGAATATGCGTTCATGGACTGGATATTGTGTGCTTGGTCCTCCATATACCTAGTTAATTCCTGTCCTGATGGCTTGTGGTGTTCTGAGGCTTAGTATTGGGACTTGACTTTCTTCTTGTTAGTGACTCAAACCCAAGTAAGGTTTAACATGGATGGCAGGAAAACTTGGGATTGAGTGCAAATTCAAATCATGTTTGACTGACAGTGCACCTAAAACTATCAAAGCCTGTTTACTTCTTTTACACTGTGCTTAAAGTTTTTGCCAGAGAAAAGTCGGTGCTATGTGCCAAACTCCACGCTGAAGGAAGACAACTAGTTACCCTGGGGAATACTCTAGTTGCACTACTATCTGTCCTTATCAACATAAAAGAGCACAAGCACCTTTCTTATTCCAGGAGACCATGATAGCTAGGGCATCTACTAAAATCCATGGAAAACATGGGTTTCTCCATCAGAGGCTGACACGTTAGGAATAATCTTTGACACACAACTGTTCCTGGTGTTATGATAATGTAGAAGAACCTAAATAATATAATAACTGAGTTAATCAGGGGTTTCTGAATAAGATTTGCTAGAGCATCAGAAGTGGTAATCGTCTGCCTGGGTGCATTTTTCACACCTGAGTTTTAGAGCACTAGACAATCCTGGACTAGGACTAGCATACCTCCAGCCTGTCTAAGCTGCTCGGAATAGCAGCCTGAGCCTTGAAAGTATTGAATGGTACACCCAAATTGGTATAATCTGAAAACTTAGTGAGCAAGCATTCTGCCACCTCTTCCAAGTAATTGATAAAGTTGTTGAAAAGGACCAGTGACAAGACAACTGCAGTGCTTATTACTGGCCTCCATGTAGACTACAATACATTAGTATCTACCTTCCAAGCCTGACTATCCAGGCAGTTTATTTTTTATACTTAGCTGTTTGTCCACTTTTCATGGCTGTAATCTCCTAACTAGGGTTCAAGGATATTGTGGGAGAGAGTCAAAAGCCTTGGTGAAATCAGGGTAAATGATATCTCATGCCCTCCCTAACTTCAGACATTTTATCATACAAGGTAATCACATTGGTCAGGCATCATTCACCCTTAGTAAATCCATGGCCTCCCTTTTTGAACACAAGTGCAACACTAGCACACCCCCAGTCATCGAGGATTTCCCCAGTCTCCAAAACCTGTCAAACATTGCAGAGGGTGACTTTGCAACAGAATCTCTCTGCACCTATGGATGCAGACCACCTTGTTGCCATTTGCACTTTGTAATTCTTAACTGAGGCTGAGTTTTTGCTTTCCTGGACAGAGGCCTGACACATTTCCTGGCCCAGACAATGTTTCTAAATTTCTTCTTTGTAGACTGTCTTTGCTTCCAACTCTTCTATACCCTGAGATCAGCTCAGCTGGTTAGAGCATGATGCTAATAACACCAAGGTTGTGGGGTCAATCCCTGTACAGGCCATTCACTCGAGTTGAACTCTATGGTGCTTCCCTTCCAACTCAGAATATTCTCTAATACTTCTTTTTGCATTGAAGCCCCATCACAAGTAACCTGCCTAGCTAAGCCAGGCTACATATCTTCCTGAATATCAGGACAGATCATTCCTACATTTGGAAGATACTGTCCTTAAATTTCATCAAGCTTTTGTGATTAACTTATGAGATCTGGGTCCCATGGGATCCCACAAGTAGCAGAGCCAACTGTGTGCCACCTTTAACTGTCTATTGAGAAACTACTACTGACACCTTCTAGAAATCTTCACTGTTTTGATCCTGCCATGCTTGTCCTTTCAGCAGACATGAGAGACATTGAAGTTCCCCTCTTTCAGACTTACCGGACCCTTCAGAATTTTCCACAGGACTTCTGACATCCTCACCTTGTTGTAGCCCTAAATCCCTTATGATTCTCAGTTTCTAAACTTTTACAGCTAGCAGTCCCCTTTAGTTCTCAGAAAGCTTCATTATGTTAAGAACAGAATGTGGAATTTCCATTACACGCAAAATTCAACAAGCTCAAGGCATAATTATTTGATTCTTTTTTCTCTGAAACAACTGAATATAACGAATTCACAGGTTTCTTCTCTCACTTGCACAAAAAAACTTGAGACTCCATCCCCCTGAACTCCGAGAGAGAAAAGGAAAAGAAGAATGAGAGATATCTGATACCTGTGAATCAATGTGCACAATCTGGAGATACTCATATGTAATTGGGGCAGCAAAAAGAATATATTCTCTGTTCAGGTTGTTCTCTTTTAGTCTAGATTTTATGAAATGGAATGAATTTCTCTTCAACTTATCTTCATTTAATGCTGAAGGCCTCTCAAACAATGGGGTTTAGAAAATTTTCTGTCTTTTATCATTCTTCCAAATTCCTACAAGGAGATCAAAATTTATTCCTCTTGTAGCATGTCTGTGTCTGGTTCATGTTCTCCTTTATCAGCTTAGCTTCTTGGCTAGTATTTATCAAACTGTCTGATTTTTTTGGGTTTCAGACGGGACATGTGTGCATAGATTAATTCTAGGCCAGAGCTTGTTGAAGCTCTGTTTATAATTTCATCATTATTTTAATTTGGTTATAGACATAGCATGTTATTTTTGTATACTGCAAGTTATTATTTAATGAAAGATTTAAGGATGCTTTACAGAAAAAGAGAACAATTTTCATACTATAAAAGAAACTTCAATGTCAAAATAACAAGTTGGTCAACTTTGAGTAGGCTAATGAAAGGGCTGTGCTATAGAGCCAGGTTGATCAATCATTAAAGCACAATACTGAAAAAGTGTTTTCCTAATTATACTTCTAGACTTGGAACATGCAGTTAACATCTACACTCTTAGCAGCTAGCAGTGCTTCTCTATGATTCTCTGGGTACCTTCAGAGTTAATTCTTGTATTGACAGATGTAGTTATTAAAACAATACTCAGTAAAAAGTTCTCAATGACGTTTGTAATGGTGACATGTACTTTTTCTGAGGATTGTGACATACACATGTACTTTGCACAAATGTATTTATAGTTGATATTTACCTGAAACTTAGTTATTTCCCTAGAACTGGTCTTCATTTAGTGACAGAAGTGTAATAACAATAGATAGTGGGAACTTTAGCTAGTTTCTTCAATAGCCAGGGCAGAATGTAGAAATTTATTATTATTGTTTTTCTTGTAACAAGTCTACTCAAATCATCTATGTATCACAACTGCATGTTTGGAACAAATTAGCTTAGCTTCAATATTCACTGATGCATTTCATTGCATAACTAAAGCCATATTTTGCAGACTTCTAAAATTTATCCTTTAACCTACTACATGCAAAATTATATTATATGGCAGTGGAAAGCTATGAAATTTATTTCCGAATTATATAGCTGCTTAGCTTCAAGTGTGATGTAGTGATAATTACTTCTCAGTTGTAATTAACTGGGCAAATAAATTGTTAAATTTTAGATGCTGATGAATAGGAGACGCTAAATAACCATAAACTGTCTGCAATATTTTAACACTAAGGAATTCTGTATGAGATAAAATCACAGCAAACACGTTTATAAAATATCAACTAAGCAGAGACTATTAGACAGCAGTAAAACACATTCTCATAGAATGGTTAGAATTCATTGCAATATAAGGTATCAACAACCTCAGTATTTCAAAAATTATTGTCAGTACAGAAATTACATGAGGAAATTTGTTCAAAGATAGATATTTCTGAAATACAAAGTACAAATCACAGTTGAGAAGAAGGAAAAAAGAAACATCTATTACATACAGAGAAGCTGATGTACATACAAAATAGGTGAAGTGGTGAGGCAGGGAAAGGAAGAGAAAATGAGAAGAATGGAAAATTAAAAAGGACACTTACTGGGGAAAACCACATCACTTTAAGAATCCAAATTGTCAAAGAAAAATTCACAACTAGGATGATAAGCAGGAGGAGAACAAACAGGTAGAGGCAACGCTTTCTCCAGCCATAAATTCCAATTTTGTAGACATATTCATTCTTCGGCCTCTCTAGGCTGGTGCCTGGTGTTGTCGTAGTGTATTGTTCACGTACCATCTGCTATGTAAAGGAAAAAAAAAGGACTGCTTAGTTTCTTGATTTAAATGAAAATATTTGTATAATACTCCAAGGAAATATGAAGATATAATTGTAATAGCAAGCTACTAGAAACTGGAAACTCGTATGAAGTTTTACCCGGAAAGCATTTTCATCATGTTCCACTCAACTTACATCTTGGTTTTTTGGTACACACAACCTGATGTTTTAATATATTAACTGCATCAACTGCTGTTTTCAGGAGGCTTAAATCCTATAAAGAATGGCAACACTTTCCTCCCATTTGTCATAATATTCTAATTCTTCCATCACAAAATATTTCATGGGATCGTATCATAATCTGTGGCTCACAGAACAATATTATTTTACTGTAAAAATAGTTACAAGTGGTAACAGTACCTTGGAAACACATGTTCAAAAAGACTTCTCCATACTCTATCCTTGACTCTAATAAAATGCATTCTCTGTGTTGCCAAACTTAACTGTGTATCAGTTAGAATGCCAGTATATATTAAGCTTCAGAATATGTATGTAAAGAAATGAAATGGTTCTTAGCAACGTACAAGAAATAACGATTTCTCAATTCATCAGATATTCTTATTTAAAGATATATCAACAATAAAAGCATTACTTACTGGATTTAAACAACTTCACTTTATACTATAGTTCTTAAAGAAGCATTCTTTGAATTTAAAGGAATCTTAAAAGACTGCATTTTCTTAAAACATCAGTATATTTACTAAGTTCCACCTTTACAGCACAGAGATCACCAACAGTTCAAAACATTCATTAAAGCTTACGGTTTCAGCCAAAAGAATAAAAACTCAGCAGCTGAAGATGCTTATCAAGAAAAACACTGGGCAATATCTGCTAATTCACACTGATAGAAAGCAAAAAAAAGCCCAATCCAGTCATGGATGTCAAAAAGAACATAGGTACTGTAAGATCAAGCCCTTCTCATGAGCCAGGTATGTCCACAGGCATCTTACATCCAAAACCTGGTCCACTTTACTACAATAAAATGCTCCCAAATGAAAGTGCCTTCAGAAAGGTTTCATACAAGGTCTCCTCTCAAGTCTGAATTTGCTCCTATCAATGAGATCACCATGCTCTGCTCACACAACTTTCAAAATATGATCAAATTACATCCTTGCTCAGCTGCTGAATTACTTTAAGTAAAGTTACAGAAGGTCTTTTCAAGTTTTCTGCAGAGCCATTCTGTATCTGTAACAAGCTTGTGGCTCTCAGTTCTAACCCTCATTTTAAAAAGATGTCATCTTTTGTTCCTGTAGCTTCCTAGCAAGACAGAGATTGCAATGTAAGTTTACAATTGAACAGAAATTCATGTATTATCTCTTTATATATATCGCCAGTAGTCATCTTATTTCTGTACTTCCACTAAAAAAAATAATTTAATTTGCTGTTTATTTGCATTCAAAAACTAGACGAAATCATTGGCAGTTCATAATGTAACTTTGCTACAGGCATTATGGTACAATAATGTACAAGATATTGTAATTAATTTTTTTCTGTTACCAGTCTCAGTTGCTCATGGACTGTCTATATAAATCTTTTCATTGCTGAAAACAGTATAATGATTTAATAGTGAAGAATCATAGATTCTGAAATAACTTGGCTTAATATTACTGCAAAACATTGTAGTTTTACAAGATGTTACTTAATATTCACCACTTGAACTGTGTTTGTTTAAAACAGATTTTGTATTTCAGCTCTGAGTATTACTCAAGCACATAGTACTGATTACAGAATACAGCATGAACTTGAGATGATACTATTTTTTTTTTTGTTTTCCATGTAATTGTTGTATCATAAACCATATTACTCACATAGAAGTTGACCCTTATCTTAAACCTCCGTTACCATGCTCTGCCATGAGATATTGGGATATTTATACATACAATGCTTAGACAAACCTTTACTCTTACTTCCACACAGACCTCTTCTGAACACATAACTTACACCTGTTAACTGTTACCTGGTAACACCAAGAGATATACTTTGAGAAATAACCTGTGCAGTTCTTGCTCCTGTATAGTACAACTATGTCCTGGTTCTGGCCAACTTTTGCAGTATCCAGGAGGGGCATGGTTAGGATCCTGAGGTTATCCTATACCACCTCACCAGTGGTGGCAAGGAGGGCAGACAGGGTCATGCTGAGCATGCTGGGCACAGGGTATTGCTGGTTTCCCCGTGGTGAGCACTTGCATGTGGATCGTTCACCTTTCTTGTACACTGTTACTAGTATTATTGCTGTTACTGTTAGTTTCTTGTCTCATTCTTGTTTCTAGTAAATTGTTCTTATCTCAATTCATGATTTTTACCTTTTGTACCTCCAGTTCTCCTCTCCAGCCTGCTGCAAGGGGAGGAGGAGAGGAAGTGAGCAAGCAGTGTGTGGTTTGGAGTGCATCAGAACACTAAACTGGAGAATACCATTCCTAAACCATGACAGATTACATATACCCTAATACAGGGTACCCAGCTTCTTACTGTTTTCTTCACTACACATACTTGTTAAGTGTCAGTTGAACAAAAAATAAGATAGATGACAGCTACAGAAATTTCTGTAGTAAGAGAAGCCCTCATCACAAGACAGACTGCTTTGCCTCTTCCTTGTGTTGATGTTTCTTACATCTTCAAGGTAAATTTTGCAGTAGAAGCACCATTTGCCAAAGAATTTGCCAATTTATTTTCATGTCTTCCAGTTTTATGCAGCCTCATCACAATGGTCTCTAACACTGGAATTCATCTCACAATTCAGCATTGAATATCTGAGCCAGTCAACCTGGGGACTCCCTTTATGGTCAATGGAGATAGATAAACCTGCTGGGAATTATTTGTCTGACTTATTTTAGAGGTGAATTTTAGACATGCAATGAACTGCACCTTCGATGGGTTTAACTTCATCAAAAGAGAAAGAAAGCAACCATGGGATGACTTTGTCATATGTATTTACCTGCATGTTTTAGACATTTCAATCAGAATGATTTCCAGAAGCATGTAATTTAACAATAAGATAGGATTCCTGTTCTTCTCTGTTCCATTTTTACACTGTTGTAAAATGTTTATTTTGTGAGTTGAGGGTTTTAAACGTAATGCATTATGTACTGCTGCTTAATGAGGTGAGGTCAAAATCCATTACACATTTTACCAAAAAGCCTATGAGTTTTGCAATTGTCTTCAGCCCTTGAGAAATTCCACAGGGGACATCTCCCAGCACAGCATCGTTCCCTGCATGAATTATTTTTTCCTAACAGAAAACAGTTCTGCTGTTCCTGAGCATTATTAATACTGCCAAAAATTGCTTTGGTCCTAGTAAATGGGCAATGCTGGCCTAGACAACTGAATGCTTTGAAAAGGATTAAGCTTTTCTCCTTAATACAATATTTCATGATTTTTAAGAGAATTAGTGGCCCAATAACAAGTAATTACAGCAGAAATCCTATAAGAATTGATGCCGTTGGACTGCTTCTTTTGGGAGAATCAGCTTTCCACATTACTGACTTACACACAGGAAAATAATCTCAAACCTGTCTGGAGAAGTCAGAGAGAAATAATTTTATATGTTTGGGATGTTTTACAAAGCTGGGCTGAAAGGAAAGCCTTAGATAGTCAGATCTCATAGTTGGCTTGTGAAGTCTGCCAGGATTCAAGATAGACTCTCAGAACAAAAACAACAGATATTTAGCACTATGATGAAAAATGTGATTTGTAAATGGAAAAACCATGAAACTGTAAGTTGGTTGTGCAGGAGCAAAGTAAACAGATGCCAAGAAGGAAGTGGCTACTTAGACACCTGGACGTACACAAGTTAGTTGAAGAAGCAAGAAATCTGCAGTATGAACAATGACTTTGGTAACTGTTACCTTTAGATTATTTTACAAGGAAGCAGCCCACAGTGACTAAGAATAAGAACAGTACTGAAAACTTACAGTGAAGACAAAATAGCAATTTAGTTTCAGAATGAAAATTCTTACACCTTTCAAATGGGCCATGAAAACATCTTATTTGCATAAGGCTAGCAGTACCACAATAAACAAAAGTCTGCTACTTCATTGGAAGAGGAATTTCTTGGTGTTTCTATTCAAGGGCCCCCACAATCAGAAGTCAAATAAGATTAAGGTCGATTACTCGCATATTTCTTATGTATTTTTGTATATTTGGCCATAACTCATGGAATTGAGTTCTATCATGATAGTTTGCTATTTAAAAGTATTTTCTAATTGTCATAATCAATTTTACTGGAATCCATTTAAATCCAATTACTTCTTGCCTCTTTGCTGATTTAAACCAGATACTGAATGCTAATTAGCTGTCAAAAGATTTGTTAAAGATTTTAAATGATAGATAAAACTATTAAATTAGTACACTGTAGGTGTTAAGACCACGTGAGATTTCTCATGTGTTCAGGCATTACTTGTATGTATTGTACGTAAGGCACGAAATTCATGCCTATAGTAATACATATAAGCCACTGATGAAAGAGCTGTATGTTCTTTACATTGTGCTATTAAAGCTGCCCTCTAAAAATATGTAGCCATGATAGTACATTTCCTCAGCTCTATTCCACCCTTTTTCACGCAAGACTTAGAAACTGGCCTGTGTCATTTGCATGAATTAGTGGTCCAGGAGATTTTTTTATTAATACTGAGATACTGAAAAACTGCCCATCAATGATGTTACTGTTGGACGTAGCTTAGGTCGGGCATCAAGTTCAAACAGCTATTCTGACAGCTCTGGAATATTCATTTAAGGCAGCTTTGTTTTGAAAAAGGAATTTGCAAACTTAGCCTGTTTGGGAAAGTAGGCCTGAGTAGAAGCTTGTTAATCATATTTTCAGGAATGACTTATTTGTAGGAAATACTGAAGACTGAATACTATTTCAATTAAAATAAGCAATCTAAGTTTAATTCAACTGTAAAAATATGTTTTCACCATTTTTGTTCATAAATTGTTATATTATTTTCATGAACTTTAATAAAATTCTTCTCAATACACAGTTCAGAACTGTATTGCTCAAATACTTTGTCATTTTGTCATATTTCTAATCTAATAATAATACTAGATTAGAAAACATAATTTAAATATAAAACTACTTAGTTGGTTAATCCTAATAACTATCTGTTATACCATTAATGATTAAATAATTATTAGCATTTTACATTTTTGGACTGTTTCCAACTGTGTTGGGATTTTCATCAAAGAGACACAACCTTAGCGCTCAATGGAACCTTTTCAAATCAGAATTAAGAAGAGCTGGTGAGATTTCATGGAGAAATTTGCACTACTGGTGCTCATACTACATATGTTCTTCTGAACAGTCATCAGTGTTTCTACTCTTCTCTCTTTACATAAAATAAATTTATTCACATGCAAGAAAATTGACAATGAAAGAGGTGATAGAGCTAAAATAAAATAGATCAGTAGAAAGACCATTTTAAACACTAAAACTAAATTCTTGTGCCATTATAAACAAACTGTAAACTGAAATTAACCTGTCAACTCAGCCAAGTGAGAACTCCTTTTACGATCTGCATATGGTATCTTCATGGAACATTGTGTTCATTAATGGTATTATTATATAGTATGAACATCAGAAGTACACTAAGACTTCACACTTTGGGGGCATTCAGGCATGTACACTTTTGTCTTTGGGGAATCAGTCAACTGATTAACCAACAGAAAAGAGGTGCAATTGGAGTATTTTCCTGGCAGATGAAATACAGTTGGAGCAATCCCATTGTTCAAAGAAAAAGATGGAAAACCTTTGGAATCCAAATGGAAAAGCTTTCAAGACAAAAACAGAAAGGCAGGGAAAACTCAAACTCTCATGACTAAACGAAAATTTTCCAATTCCTTTCAACCCTCTCTCATTCCATCGTATTGTACTTCATTTTGCCCAACCTTGCTTTGCTGAAATTTTTGTATTATATGGAATATTACAGTTTGAATTGTAAACTAGTGTCATCAGCTAAAAAGAGCTGGGTCCCTGCAGCATAATTTGAGGAAAACAGCAAGGAAATTCATATGGCCTAGTTAACTGTTTGTATACTCTGCAGTGCAAAATTTACATAATAACTATCACATAGTCACAACAAACAGCTTTGCACATTTTAAGTGCCACTGCAACAGCTGAGAGGTAGTCACGGACAGCATAGGACTATTGATATATTATATTAATATTATATAACTATACAAAACAATTATACTACAATTAAATCAATATTATTATATTAATAATATAAATTTAATATGCTATATTAAAATTATTTGTCTAATATCTGTCTATTTTTGAATCTCATTTACAGTAAAAATGTTTTTTAAACTTTGGTTTTTATCTTTTATATTTTCTTCTTTAACATATTCCCAAAACATTAATCAGGTTGAATAAAAAATAAATTACTCCCACCAGAATCAAAAGACCAAGTAAAAATACTAGACAGACTTTTTTGCGAATTATTTCTAATTTTTGTGTACTTTACTAATATTTTAAGAAGTAGCTAGTTGCTGGTATGAGAAATCTCACGTCTTTTATAAAAAATGCCTGAAAGTGTTTTCACTAAAAAAAAAAAAGTGAGTCTTCTCTCTCTGAAATTTAGTCACCATTACAGATAAGTTTCCTTGAGTGACCTTGAGTACTGCAATGTAAAAGAAAAATTAAAATCTCACAATTACTTTCCTCAGATTTCCAACATATTTGTTACTCTGTCTTGTAAAACAAACAGTGTTTTCATGAACACAAAGAACTTAGAATAGCTGATGTAGAACTGATTGGATCTCAATGTTGGTGAGGCTACTGGTTAGACATCATGGAGCTCTTATTACTGTTACAAGATTTTTGAAATTATCCTTTAAGAAGAGAGAAAAGAGCAGTCTGTACAGCCATTGTTTTCACTTAACAATGAAAGACTAAGATCCATTAATGGTGTCAAGGTCATTTATGTGTTTCCTTATTTACTGTTCTTTGTGTAATGAACTTCCATAGTTTCAGTGTGCAAAACACTGTCTTGTCCTGTTGAATGTCATTCATTGTTTTGCAACAGGGTATATTACTACAAAGACATTTTAAAATGTTAAACCTACATCAGATAATTAATCTCTTCTTAGTTATGAAGTTTTTATTCTCCAAGCCCTTTGAGTAGGGGCCTTGAGTAGGTGATAAAACTGCAATAGTGACCAATTTGCTTTGATGAACCTGATTGTGAAATAAATTTTGCCCTCTGAAGTCCAATACATTTTTCCCCCATAGAAGTTGCTCTTCAAGGTGATTTATTTTTTCCTTGAAGGACTGCAAGTGCACCAGATACATAATGTACTGCAGTCAGTATCAGAACAGAAATCATTGCAGAGCCTTCTGCCTCTAAGGTTTCTCTCTCTAAAGCAGAAGACAGAGTAGATTCATTCCACTAGACCCCTCTTTTTCTTTAATTGTGCATTTAACAAAGTGTTTATAATCAGGCTAGGTATAAATTAAATTACTCAAAATATGAGTCATTAAAGTCTTAGTTAAGGCTTTCAACTAATATAAACAGAGAAAGTAGAAAGAGACTGCTTAATCTGCATTTTTGATCCTCTACAGTGACAGAAGACAGGAGTTTGTTATGAAACGATGGTGTGCCCATGTTACTGCATTCAATTCTTCATGAGGTGATGCTAGATAAGTCTCTGATTCATCATATAACAATTTTCCCAGAACAGAATCACAGAATCAAAAAACATGAAAGTTGGAAGGTACCTCTGGAGATCATCTAGTCCTATTCCCTATTCAAAGTGTGCTTAACTGACATGAGAATTGGTTACTTATTCAAAATAAAGGTGCAACCATACTTTATTAGGAATAAATTTTCTTCAAAAACTCCTTAGCTCAGCATACAGTAATAGCTCAACTGAAAACGTGAATTCCAGTGAACTCCCAAACTTCAAACTGCTTTCAGGTTTTCCACTCTACAGTAGCCACACACAGTGGGTTCAGAAGTCATGCAAATACTGATAGCAGTGAGCACTTGAGGACTGACAATGCTGTAATTTTCAGCCTTCACTCCCTGACTTGGTGCATGTTCTTCCCTCTCTTACTCATAATGATGAACAAGTCCACAAGGAAAGAATTAAGATTTCTGCTGCAGAAGAAAGAAAGGTGGTGAGAGAATGGTGTGACACAGCAGGGTAAGAGGAAAAGGCAACTCCTATTGCTCATTCTGGGAATGTATCCTTGAAATTAAGTGAAGGATTCCCTTAGTCAGTACCTCAGGAATACCTTATCCACAAACTGAAGCCTGAAAGTTAAACATAGTAATTCACATAGGCATACTACTTTAGTTTATAAGAATTGCAACAGTTCTGCACCTTAGCAGTATCTTTCAAATACTAGAATGAATTATAGAGGGATGACTATCCACTGCTTTTACATTACTTTTTCTCATATATGAGCAGAAATAAGAATGAGGAGAAATAGGAATGCAGAAAATGCCATTGTTAAAAAAATCATCTTTCTTGGTAGTGCTAATAAGCCTGTTCTCTATAACTAAAACTCAAATGTATTCACGAATGATAAATAATTCATCATACACTGTTAAAAAAAATCTCACAATAATAAATGCCCTTCTTAATCAATAAAACATATTTTGACATGGAAGTTACAAAATAAAAAGCCTAGCAAAAAATTTGACATATCAGACATTTAATGAAATTAAAATTTTTACTCTTAATACCATATTTTTACACCTCAAGCTGTTGTACCTTCAAAAGTAAAACATTCAGACCTGGTAGGAAGTGCCAGAGAAAAAATAAGGACATGTGAGTCTACTGTTCATTTCCAGGACTGCTGTACAGACCAATTCCTGTATTCTCAATTATACGTTAAACTCTACACTATCCTCCAAAGAAAAATGCTTTCACTTAGATTTATAATATCGTTGGCAAGTCCAGAAAATTACAGCACTTGGGAGACAACTGCAGAAAATAAGTATTTTTAAGGCATTGCCTTTGTTCTTTAAGAAAAACTGTTTCATATTGCATTACAATGGACTAGGAAGATGTCCACACAATACCTTTGGAAGCCTAAGCTTATGGGAAACGATTCTATTCAATGAGTGATCCAATACAGGAATTCTTAGATGTTACAAACAGCCACAAGACATGAGGGACTGGTTCTTACTACGTCTCATCATGAAGCAGGTCAGACATATTGTTGGAACAGACAGGACATCTTTTATGAACACTGTAATAATACTCTGAAACAAATTTAGAATTTGTGTTGGAAGGTAACTGATTCATCTAGGAGGACGGCTGAGAAAGAGCAAACTCAAAGCCCAGTTTATGCTCATCACTTTAGTCAGCAGCAAAGATGAAACTGAAATTAGCAACAGGGTACAAAAGGGAATAAAAAGAGTTTAGGGTAGAGGACCTGTGTATGTTTGCTATTGCTTTCAGTTGTGTCTAAAAATCCTTTAAAAACAGCAAAGAAACAGTGAAAGCTTAATGAATAATTTTACTATAAACAGAAGTAGTGATGAGGCCTAGTTCTATACAGATTTGTACATTTTATTCTTCAAGTATTGACATCAGTGCAGTAATCTTGTTACTTCTGCTCTCTCTGAGTCCTTTATAAAAATTTCCTGAGCCAAATATAACACACATCAGTACTAGCTAGCTTGAACTGTGTGTTCTGAGTCAGTAGATACTATTCACATGCCTACACAATGTAGCAGAACAGAGTCGTCCTTCAATGAGGGTATGATTTCATAAGAAACTTCCACTAACATTGAAAAAAAACTTCATTATCCTGAAAACCTCTATGCATTTATTTTATCATACTCATATTTGACTGTAAAGTCAAAAGATGGGCAGGGGTAGAAACTTTGAGGTGAACAACAGTAAGTTGAATTCTGTCAGTTTAATTTTTCAAAAAAAGAAAATTCAATCAGAATAAAATACCAGTAGACAGCAACAATTTACAGAGTAATATTTATATAGCTTTTACAAACAGATTTTATTTTAAAATATATAACTTCTTCACAAGAATGAAATGTTTGATAAATAACAAGATCCAATATTCAACAATAATAGAAAACATAATGACTGATGTAGTCAGAATTATTTTTTAAATTTTGTTTCTGTTGCTTTGTGTTACTATATCCTACTAGATCTATCTATACAGATAGTTCTATATATACCCAGTAGGATATCTACTAGATATATCTATCCTACTAGATCCCACTTGATAACAACAAATTGACCTATACAAATAATCAAAGAATATTTTTTATGTTTATTCTCTTATATGTGAGTTTAAAATCATAAAAGGGACTACACTGGAGCAGATCAAAGTCCATTTAGCTCAATAGCCTCTCTTTGATAGTGACTAAAAGATGATACTGATGAAAGAATGGAAGCCTTCTTACAGATCTCCATCATACTGTTTTCTCTCCGATCCTGGTAATTTCTTTCCTAGGTTGTGTTGTCCGGCTTGTGTGAAAGCAGCGCTATTCGTTTTGTTGCACTTACTACCTTCCTCTTAATCTAGTCAGTTCAGATATGGGGGAGGAACAAAAACAGCATAAAGGACTCAAAAAACAGATAAATTATGGAGTTGAAGTCTACTGCTTCCCCATGAATTCTGAATGTTTCATTTTACGACAACTAGTGGGCACTGAACTTGTGTCGTCAGTGCAATCCATCATAACTCACTACGAAGTTGTAAATAGTTCAGATACCATCACTTTGCATCTGAAGGGTTTTTCCCCCATGTGCAAAACTCTACATCTGCCTAGCTTGAATTTAATCTGCCATTTTCACTTCTGATCACTCAGTCTTGAACTACCCTTCAGCAAAGACAAAAAACAAGCAACCTGCATAGGCAACTGGTAAGTGATGATCACTGGAGAGTTCCTTTATCAAGAGACAGCGGCACCCATCTCCTGACTTGACTTTGATGTCTTGGAAGTTCTGCTGCTTGATGAGTGATCAGAGATGGGATATTGCAGAGACTTCTGAGACTTATCCAGCCCTTGCTGTTCATTACAGGGGCAGCAATGTTACTCCTATGGCTCAGCAAATGAAGAGTGATTATAGAGATCTGAGGGGGTGGTAAAGCTTTTAAGGACCAGCTGATTTTACCCTCAATCCTTCCAGGGAAAGAGAAAAGGAGTTCTTAAAGGAATGGACATATCCTGCATGTTAATAGCTAATACTTAACTGGTGTCACAGACAGTTTTGGCTTTTATGACCACAGGAGAGTTTTTAAGGATTGAGAACTATTGAGAAGAGATGGAAACCATCTGATCAAGCTGGGCAGGAGCATCATTGCTAACTTAAAGAGAAAAGCATTAAATTAGGTACACCAGGAGAGGGTTGCCATAGTCTTAAGGAAAGTGAATCCACTGGGGGCAGCAAAGAAGCATCCAGATGACCGTTTGATGGAGAAAGCTCTTTCCCTTTCCTTATAAAAACAGCATAACTGTGGTCCATCTGCAGTGTCTGTTCATGAATGAATACTGCACAGAAAACAAGAGCAATCGGAAGTTCATGCACAGCTGCAGACCAATAATCCCACCGGAATTACAAAAATATAGTGGCTAGCCTGTATGACTGGAACGCTGCAATGGATGGATACGTGCACTGAGGAAAGAAAGGTTGGTAAAGCAAGGAGGAAGAGGGTTGTGTTGTGTATAAAGTGCTGAGTATACAGTTTTGCTTTGAAACAGAAATGAAGACATTCAGAGGTTATGAGAAAGACCAAAGGAGAAGTGCTGCCCTGCTAAGTCTCCTACAGCTCCCTAATCGAACATACAGAAGGAGGGACTTCTGGATGATTTCCAGAGGCTCCTTCCAATCTAAATTAATCTAGGATTCTCCAGCCTTTAGAACTGGCCTTTTATCACCAGTAGTATTTAATTTATTTTATTTCTGTTTTGTTTTTCTTTTTCAGAGGTCTTTATTGAACATCTTCTGATTTTGAACATTACTATATACTTTATCTACACGTCCCCTGTAGATAAGCTCCCTCTATAGTCCTTTTATTCTGGAATAGATCCTTTGATGAGTAATCATAAAGTGGAGTTATATCACAGAAAGTGCTCCAGTTTCTTCCATACTCAAGAAAAACACAAAAAAAAAATTTGTCATAGTCCTTATATCCTTCTCCAACCACTCTTTTTAGAGTCTTACTCATTTACCATACAAACTACCTGATAGGTGTTGCCATTCTCATGTCTGAGGAAAGACTTTCCATCATTCATGTTGTTCACTGTTCTTCAAACATTTTTTCCCAGTGGTATTGGTTTTGGATTTAACGTGCCTGAGCTCATGACCTTTTCTGTTTTGTTAATTTGCACACAACTTCAGATTTAGGAAATTCTTTTGATTGTTTCCCTTAATCTGGTGATTTGCCATGCCGAGTTACTTTTGCCTTCTCAAACTTTTTTTTATAGAGAGCATATATCCTGATCTGTCCTTCCAACATAGTTCTCTTAAATATTTTCTGGGATGCTTTCAGCTTACTTTTTGTCAAACACCTTCATTCTTATATAGTTATCTTTGAACCTAAGCACAATTTACATGTGGATTTTTTACTTCAAATGTACACACTGAATACATTTTACATTCTTGACATGCATAATCAAATACCTTATTCTGTTTTGGAAAGAGAATGAACCTAAGTTAAATGTTAAATTAAGTTTTGCCAATATTAAATATTGGTAATTTTGTATTGCAATAACATCTTTTCTTGAAGAACAGGTAATCTGTATTAAACGTGATTTCACAAAAATTATTTTGCCTCTAAACTTCAGTTCACTTATTTTTCCAAACGACAAACGGAATCTGCTGTGTTTTTGACTGCAATTTAGTGTTTCAAAGGAGCTAACCAGTTCTGATATGCATCACTGTAGTATTTCTAATAATAGTTAAACCCCCCTGTCTTCTCTAGATAAACATAGCAAAGTCACACTAATTTCAATTGAAAAAATATTCCTTCATAAAAGGAGAAATAAAAACAATGTCATAATTTTAAGAAATAGGAAATCTGGATGAATAGATCAAAGAATAAATCAATACACTTTTACATGGTATATAGTTTTAATTTATTTTAGGAGTATTTATTAAGCACACAGCTTATCTGGAAAGAACATTTAAGAACTCCTTTAAGTCATCACATTCAACTTATTATTATATCAGGTCAGCAGTAATACTCCTAACCTGGGTGATTAAACAGAATTTTGTCTCTTTTAGAGTGGTTTCTATGCCTCTGTGTGCCATGGACATTAAGAAAAATTTATCTGAGTATTTGACAAAATGGATACATCTCACGTTTGTATTGCCATTTAAATTGCTGCTCTCAATTACTTGTTCTTGTTTTGTTCTGTTACTTATGTCTTGGATGCTCTCCATTACTTTTCATTCCTCCTTTATTGTCAATGTACAGTATCATAAGAAAAGAAAGAACCATAAAATTTTACTTTAACACATGCTAAAGTTAAACTTGGCAGACAACAGGATCTGGTAGTTTGTCAGTTTGAGTTGCAGCAGAAATTAGGTTTCCATTTACAAATGGCCCATTTCTTAAGGGACATTAAATACAAATAAGAATTGGCTTTGCGGTCCTCAATTTTCCTTCCCTGGAGACAACACCAGAAATCTGAAAACACTGGCAGGCATACTTTTTAAAAATTTTTTTGTCATGCTTCTTCTGGTTGTTTATATACTTAGAAGTGTGACACATAGGCCAGAATTGCAAAGCTAACTCAGGGGAAGAATATGAAAATAATTTTCATTGGTGTTGCTGAACACATCAAAAGACTTGAAATTCTTTATAAAAGTGAAGAAAAAGCAATCCCTCTGATGGAGATAAATCATGAAAGAATCTCTGCTGTCATATTCTTGTGTGGATGTTTACTAGACAAAAAATAACTTCTGATACTTTTAAACAAAAAAAGGCCACTACATATTCTTGTTTAAAAACACTTTTTTAAGTAAAAAAGATATTTTTATTTTCTATGTGTCTGATAGACGAGCTTTCCTATCACAGAGCAATGATTACCCACAGCAGGGCCAAAATTTATCTTGTAGAAATCTTGTTCCTAATGCAAGTCCTGCTATGAGAAAGCTTTTTGCAAAAGTCCTTTAACATTATCCTCAATGTTGTTCACAGCAAAAGTATTTCATGTTGTCAGTGCTGGCTGGAGGTACTCTCTGTGAGAGCAAAAAGAAACAGCTCTATTTAAGTACATAAAGTCATATGCATTGGCATATTCTCTTTTTCCTCATTTTGCTGCTACTTTTATGAAAGTGTTACTTCCAAGTAGAATGCTGTTGTGTCTTTAGAGGGATACTTCCACTTCATACAGTAGACTTCAGCCCAACTACAAAACAGATAACTCCTTTTTGTGGTGTTTTCCTATGTTGATTGTGGACCTTGAAAGTAGCTTATTTAGCCTTGAAAAATGATTTCACATAATAAATGGAGTAATACTCTTATTCTGTGAGGCTTCTTTTTTTTTTTTTTGAATAGTGAAATAAAAATACACAAAAGAAATAAGGAATAGAACTAGATGTAGAGGCTAGAGATGAAAAGTAATCCTCATGCTTTCCCCTCCTAATTCACGTGATGGATCACATGTAGGCTTTAAAAAATATGATAATTTGACCTTGGATCTAGAAAGTAACAATTGTACCTTTTTTTGATAAGTCACTTGGAAGTAAACTAAGAATTCAAATTCACTTTCCTTTTCTGTAGAAGGGAAGCAAAATGCTTTCCTATGTATGCTGTGACTCATTACATACTTTAAACCTCTGCCCTATTCTGATGAATTTTAAATGTCAAAGACTACAAATTGATGTGATTCTGTTGCACTGTAGTCCTGCTCATAACAACTTTATTACTCATTTTTACTTACACAGGGGAAAACCCAGTTAATTTAAATGTGTATTAGACACATAAGGAAATCATCAGACATGTACTACAGAAGCCTTTTTTGGTGATGTTGACTCGAGCTGTTTAGGTAGCAACCAATTCTAAGTTTCTTCAGCAACCGTGACAAAGTAATAATGCAATGCAAGAAACATAGAAGATGAAGAACATGGAAAAATGTATAAACACTGGTTTTGACCAGTCTCTCCACTGAGAGACTACAATGGGCAAGAAGATCTTATATCAGAAAGCCTGTACAAGACCTTGTAAATGTCTCTGTAACAAAAACCCTTCAGTCAGCACTCATCAAACATGTAAGACAATCAACTTTGAGAAGTAAGTCCAAAGGAAATCCAGCTTACTTAATTCCAAGTCATGAAAATAATTAAAAACTGTAAGAAGTCAGGACCTGGGATTTGTATCTCATGTAAAACGCATTACTTTCCACAGGAACGAATAAATCTCAAAAGGCTATTCAGGTAAGAGGGTCTTTGCACATCCAACTTTCTGTGCCATTTCTTTCTTTCAACTGTTCCTCCAAAACTCTTTTCTCTTAGTTTAAAATATACATTTTGCCTCAGTAGTCTCAACACTAAGCATAATCACACAAATCTGTATAATTACAAACCTATTACAGTAGGTATGAATATGTATCTTCACATTGTTACTAAAGCCTTATGATTATGAATAAAACTCAAAATATAATGTCCTTTAAACCACTGAGTTTTCAACTGCATGCTATTAGCAAAAGTATAAAGGTTTAGAAAAGATATTTTAATTGGTTCTCTCTAATGGTGGGCTTAATTTAGATCCTTTTATTTTAATTTAACTCCATACAGTGGTTCTTACCCTTTGGTAGTATCCTAGGACCATTTTTTTTCTTCAATACATAATTGAAAGGAGGTCTGTAACTAATAGCAAATTTGTTTAGAAGATAAACAGACATTCATCTCAGCCTAAGTGGCATAATTTGTGACTGCATCACAACCAAAACCTCTAAAATCTTAACGGACGACAAACTTTCAGAACCCTATGGCACAAAGTTAATACAGTTCACTCAAATGGATTACTAATTTGGAAGTGGCTATGCGGGTTAGAATTCATCTCTTCAAATACAGACAGCATCAGCCATATTTACCTATGTCCCCTCCACAGAAAATGGAGATAGATGGACACTTCTGGGACATGAATCACTTCCTCCTCAAGCAGGAGATTTAAGACAGAAATAGTAAAAACACCTCTATAAAAGAGCCTAGCTGACTGGTGTTGATTAGGTAAAATCATATTCCTACTCTTTTGCAATATCCTGTTTTAGGAACTTATGTTCTGATTCATGATTAAGTATATGCAGTGCAAGCACCTGTTGGTGGCAAGACACCAAGTATCGTCCAACAAATCATTTGATAATGAGTCAGTAATCCACTGATACCCAGTTAGTAATTTTCTTTCAGGCAGTAAAATTATCCAAGAGAAAATGTATTTGAATTCAAGGAGATTACAGAATTGTAAAAGGAGTTCTGTATACACATAATTATATGCCCTATATTAATTCAAGTATGCTTCACAGAAGTTAGAACTGATTTTGGTCACAATTCCTCAGGTGGAAGGTTATTATCACACTATCAAGCCAAAAAGAAGTGTTCAGCAGAAGCATGGATACATTCTTGACTAAATTTAACTTTCAGTATGTGATAGATACACTGAGAAAAATTTATAGCCCCAAACATCAGAGGTTTACTACTGCAAATGATATATTTATATAAGTATAGTAATATGATATTGTAAAAGATTTAAAAAGTACAAAGAGTTAGCTTCTTAATATTATAAAAGTGCAGGTTTAAACTATGCAACTTAGTACTGCATTTAATGGTAAAAAACAGTAAAATTAAACTGTCAGAATCGAAAATAATTGTAATTAAACATGAATGCATAATTTAGGCTCTAAAATAAATCACATAAGCATCAAAAATGAGCCTTAAATAAGGACAAAATCAGCCTGAAGTGTTGCACAGAAAATCAGATGGGGAGAAGCTCAATACAACCATGTAATAAACAAAGAACAAACAAAACCAAACTCAATTATTAACATGTTAATATTTTACAGATATAAAAACAAATATTAAAAAAGTTGTTACGTACCGTAGGGATTTGAAACAATGTGGTCTTCTGAATACACTACAATCAGTCTCTTTCCAAGAGAGAATTGCCTAACTTTTGCACTACTTTCAAATCTGGAGTGGAAGATATTTTAGGCCTGGTCAAATATCACTGGAAGAAAATTTGTTCACATGTTTGGCTGTGTTTTGCATTCCATCCTGTTGCTCTGGCACAAAGATGTAGCTAATTATAATCTGTGACATAAGCGGCTAATTCTACTGCTAAAACGGTTGTGTACTGATTCCAGAAATGAACTGCCCCACTGTAAGACATAACCAATCCATAACGTGCACTGAAATGGCTCAACCTGTCACGTAATGTGAACTGATTTATTAGAATCCAAGAATATGCAGCACTTCATAGGATCTGCATGTAAAAACTATTATCAGAGTTTGCTGCTAAAGCACGTAATGCAAAATTAGAAACAAAAAAGCTTCTGCTTTCTTCTCGGAATCCATATGTAACTTTCAAATGAATTTTAACAGTTGACTTTTTGAAAATTTTTCATTTTCTTGCTAACATAATTCTAAATCTAATCTAATTCTATAATCTAAACTGGCTGGCATATAAAAAGTCTCTTTAAAAGAAGAAAATACATATATTATAATATACCTATAATAGTACATATAAATTTTATACAAGAACTACACTAACAATTATGAATTTTTCCAAAAAGTTAAGCCTGTCTTGGTATAAAAGACAGACGCACATAAATACTAAGAGCTATATATAAAAGTAACACATATTATATATTTTAAGGTGAAATTATAGAAATTATGACACATATTTTTTCAGTATCGTTTAAGCTTTGAGTTCTCAAACGCAGAAACAAGGATTCCAGGCCACCACTGCTTATATTAGACTGACTACACAACACTAACCAACAATTCTGTTCAACCTACAGTATTTTAGAATCTGTGCTGGTAGATGTCGGCAATTTAAAAAGCATTAAACCATACATTTGTAGGATTTACAAAACAAAAGTTTTGTGCTATATAAAGCATTGCAATCATTGTCCATATGTTTGGACAACTTCATTTCTCAAAGCACGTTTCCTTTTTTCCAGCCATGCCCTCGCACTGTTATCATGCTTCAGAAGACGAAGCTCCTATCAGACATTTAACAGCTGCAGATCATAAATTTAGGACTGACACAAATCCAACTGATCGCAGGCTTACAAGATAGTTTTTTCCCTTTATGAATTCAATGGCCATTGCTCCTTTATCAGACTCTGTTTACATACACAAATGGAGTTCTTTTCTATACAAAGGAATTAATTCACCAATATCTGACAAAAAAGACAAATATTTTTCATAATAAAATATTTAACAATAGCTTTGAAACTGCTTTTATATTTAATCTTGGGGATTTATAAAAGATAAAGTGTGAGGAAAGCCTTTGTATGTTGTGTTAACACCAAAGCTCCTATTTAATTGAAATTCCTTGTAAGTATTAGAGGAAGAAATCTATAAATGATAGATAGTCTTGAAAGGTTCATTATTTAGTCATTATTTTGGTGAATGGGATTCATTCTAGGGATTTCCTGCAAAATCTTTTGCTCATTCTTGGAGAAAATCAGAGAATCAGATAAAATTGGATACATGACCCTCAAAAAAGCAACATTTTAAAGGGCATTTTAATATGTCTTCTTTTGGTATATTTGTAATTATTTGATTTCTGAACTTATAAAAAAATATGGACTAACATAGTGCCCAGCTATAGAAAGATTAGATTGTATCACCCAGTAGCTTTCTTTATGGACAGAACTTTGTGTTATTTTCCACATATGATTACTCTTCTTGGTCTAGATTCATGATATCCTTTGTCTTGCTCTTCTACACATCTATTTTCTGAAACGTAAAAATTCTAAAAATGAAAAAAACAAATAAATACCTCAGTTAGTATCTTCTGAAGTTCTCATGAAGTAGGACTGAAGCAAGAGTAACTGTCAGTGAGTTCTGTATCATCTGAAGGCAGCTGTCTTCCTATTTAAATGCAAAGAAGGGAAAGAGAAATCAAAATTTTTCATGAGAATGAAGAAAGAATAAGATATATTCCTGAACTGCCCTCTTGACTACTTTAACTGACAACATCTTAGAAGGGATAGACCAAAATTCACTGAGCTTAAAATTGTGGAACACAAACACTAGACTCCCAACACCTGTTTGGACTCCAAATATTCACGACAGCAGAATTTACAATAAATGAGAAATAAACATTAGTCAAAAATCTATGTGCAAAATAATAAAAAATATTTCTGTTGCAAGCATAAGATTAGAATACATTAGTATAAGGAACACTAATTTTAATTATGGAATTACATTGCATTTGTACAAAAACTAAATCTTTCTTTCACTATTCACAGTTCAGAAATGTTGATGTCCCATTCCTCACCAAAACCTGCCAACTTCCTTTCCAATTGGAGTTCGAAAGTCAATGCCTGACGACGTAGTCCTGTAAAGGTAACTAAGCAAACATATTTATCTTCCACATTCTCAGAGACCACTCATACTTGACTAACTAGAAGTACTTGCAAACTTACAGCATGAAAAAGCTATGGAAAAAGATAGGTAAACTGTGGTTTGAATATTCTGCCATTTTAATCCATTCTATTTTTTCCCTCTAGTTTTGTTGAAAAAAGTTCTGTGTATATCTACAAGATTTCAAGAATATCTGCATATTCCTCAAAGTACAAGAACACAATGGTAGAAAAGACGACGACTATCAGCTATCAGTTTAACTAATTCATCTGACTAAAAAGGACATAGAAGCTATTTGGCCCTGTCAGATATTTTTTAAGTCTGCGAGATGTTTAAAGATTGTGATAAGGATTTAGTATCCAAAGGGTATTTAAGGAACAACAATACTCTAGCCAGTATGGTAAACTGAATTTCTCCGAAATACTGTAATTATGTGGTAAACAGTAAAAATAGCTAAAATTAGGTTGCATGGATGTGCAACTCCATATGATATCAGAGGTCATTTACAACCTAAATGATCCTATGAAACAGAAGTTTTGCCATATGAAATATTAAAAGATACCTTGCTAATGGTTCAGAAAGGTCAAGTAGTGTAGCAAAAGCAAATTTACATTAATGATAAAATGGCACATACTTTGGGAAAAAAGTACGAATGTAAAAATGCAAACTAACCAAATTCCCAACCAATTAAAGTGGAGGATAATTTTATTAGTGGTCAGAAAATATAAAAACTAAGTATTTACTGGACATCTCTGTCCATCTCTGTTCCAAGAACAGAGAGGAAATGTCCGAGTCTCCTTGATTCTCGTTCTTTTGCATTTCAGTTACTTATGAACTTGAAATGATGCAACAGAAAAATCACTTTCCAGTTCTCCTGTCTTCCCACTGCTGTTAGAGGACCAAATATGATATAAAACAAGAACTGTTGGAATCAATTTTTTTGTTTCCTTCCAAAGAATTTGAGTTGGCCATGTTTGATGTGCTTTTTAAATTTGTAAGGCATAGGACAGCCAGCCATTTATTGATAGATCAAGACCGTGCCTCTTCCTAAGAATAGGGCTACAGTGAATATTCAGAAAGGGATGTAATCTTCTAAACGTGAGCAAAACAGTGAGCCAAAAGAGGATTATATCTTTCCCATATAAACAGAAGCAAACATTTGAAAGTTACTCTTGCACCTACTAAAGCTATAAAAATGCAATTGTTTTAAACAATTACAAAGTGGAAAATATTTCAACAGGAACCTTTTGAAATATAAACACGCAACCCACAAATACAAGGCTTTAAGGGAGATCTGTTTAGACTGTTTCATTACCTGATATTTATAAGGAGGTTCAAAACAGCTTTGAAACTCAGAATATTTATGTTTTGTTTAAGAACGGACAAGAATAAACTAGAAGAGAAAAATCTCAAAATTACTATGCAAGACAATATGAAAATAAAAGAATTAATTCATAAGTGTCCAACTGCCCCGTGTGTCAGTGCACAGCAGGTCCTTCTGTCTGGTTTCTAGAAGTTTTTTCCATGTGTGAGCATGAACAGTTGGTTGTGGACCTATGGCCTGATTCTCCTATCAGTATTTCAATCTCTGCTTCAGCTGTTATCTCTCTGTTCCTTGCTGCCACACCCATCTTCTCTATCCCTTTTTTTCCCACATTCAGTCACCTGGACTTTCCTCCCCAGTACACTCAGTGGCTCTAGAATAGGAATCTTTTTCACTTACTGTTCACCAGCTCAACTCAATCTCTTCTCAAATTAACATAGACACAAAATTAATTTATATAAAACCAATTATAACTGTCACAGAGGGCTAGTTAACGGGTTTTTTGGGCGAGGATGTGTTCAATGGTATCTTCTGCTTGGATTGCATCTTCACACAATCTGATTAAAAATTATTTAATTTCTGTGGGTTTAATTCTGCACGAATCTTTAAAGAGATTAAGCAGTGAAGCAACAAGTAAAAAGCTGCATGGGTACTCTGTGCTCAGTGCTGTACTCTGTGCAAAGATGAGCCCGACAGGTGCCTTGGAATAGAGGTAAGATGGGATAAATTTCTTTTCTAAGAGCAAACAAGCAAGCTCATTTTGTAGACCCTTTCAAAGAGTCCAGCTGAGGGAGCAAATACTAATTTGAGTCTGCAGCTTGTGCAGACTGGAAGACACAATGGAGGGACCTTGCTATAGTACTAAAAAAAGTACTTAAAAGCAGAAAATGTTGCCTGACTTAATATTAGGGAGGAAATAAAAACATCAAACATTAAATATCAAAGCAGATTTGGAATTAATTTGTCTGTTGCATTGTTGGTATGATTTAAGCATTCTTCTATGCACAAAATTCAAATACTGTGGCTTGAGGAAGTTAATTGTTAGCTTTTTTCAGGAAGAAAACAAGAAATGTATACTTTTGGTTTATATGAAACTCTCTAATATACTGGATCGGAGAGTGGAGCAAAGCATTTTTTCATAGGTTCACTGTTTTGTGCATTTGGATTTTTATTTTAGGATATGAATCATTGCGCACCTACTCACAGCTCCATCTGCAAGCACTCTGGGACAGGCACAATAGTGTATTCACAGGCCTTTTTCATACAGTATGTCAAATCACTTCTACAACAGATGTCAAAAGCACTGGCAATGAACAGAGAATGTTTCATGTTCTTTGATGATAACATTTCCTCTTACATCATCTGACCTTTACTAAAAACAAAAGTAAAACCCCTGTCTGTCCCTCCATGGTAGATTGACTGTCCCTCCATGGTAGAATAGGTTTAATAGGTCTTGGAAGCACTGCCTCTGTATTCATATTCTCATATTGCATGAAGGTTTGTACATACCAACCCTAAAGAATAAAATGAGTTTACCACTCTCTTTTGCTTTCTTCCTATTTCTTTTATCTTCTTTTATTTTTCTTGCTTCCTTCCCTATTCACTGACAGAGCAGAAATACCGATAATCAAGAGATATAAAAATCTGCCACTTTATCATTAAATGTTATTTTTCAGTTACATAGCATATATTTAATTCTGAGATAATAAAGCAGGTGTATCTAATCTGCATTTGAAACAAAAGCATATAAAAGCGCCTAAAACTCAGTGTAAATCCAGTTATTCAGTGTCTACTTCATTAGTTAGAATACTTTTTTCATTCAGTACCACCATGCATCTTCCCAGAAAGAAAAAAAAAGAAGGAGTTAAGGCACACAAGAAAAAGGTTTCCTGTTTCAGAAGATTTAGAAGAAGAGAAGTGGAAATCTGAAAATTATAGTGCTCTGGCCAGGGCACTACAACAGAACCCAGAGCTCATGCCCTGACACACTCAATGCCCAGAATTTAGTGGATTGTAATTTTATACTTGGAGCAACTGACTACTAAATTATTTCCATAATAGGAACCTGCATTAGTTTAATTTTCTTAAAACTTCAGTAATCCATAACAGTGATAAAAAGATGGAACACTAGTTAAATATTTAGGAAAACAATACAGTATTAATACATTGCTTCTTCCCTGTTAAACAAGTGGAAAAAGCTACTGTGGGATGGTCATACTACAGACCAGTATGTATGCTCAAAGAGAGAGAATGAGTTAAGACTGGCTGTTTAGCTAGTATAAATAAATTAATACATACTTAATAATTTGTTATGAGACCTAAGGAGACCTTCTTTAGTTTATTTTGTAAGCTGAACCTGTGCAACAAAATATCAGAAGTACCTCCATAAAAAATGAACTAAAATTTAAAAGCTGAAAAACCAGAAGAAAATAAATAAAATTGAAGGAGTTAACCCAAAAGTACGTTTTGGCTAATATGTTAAGTCTGGTCATTTACCTAATTAAATCTTGATCCAAGTGAAATGAAGACTAGGTATAAATCAATGAGAGAGCAAAACAAGACTATAAAGAAGCTATGTCCTAAATTTTATTTTGTAATCATCTAGACAAAAAGAAGTTGTAATTGTTTTCCTTTTACATGATTGCTTCTGTTCACAGGTTTTGATAAATATTCAATGTAAAAGGGAATCAGGTGTAATAAAGGTTTCAGCTGTATAAGAAAGTTAAATGAGTTTACATGATTTATTTCTAGATAATTTTCTTATATTTACACATATAAAACAAAACTTTAAAGGGGATCTGCTTAAACTTTTCCTTTACAGTGAGCTCCTCAAAGTAAACCAGATTACATTACAGAATTTTTATTTTTTAAAATAGAGAACCTGGGATCAAGCAGTTAAGACAGAATATAAATAGAAGAAAGCCTATGAACAAGTAATTTCCTGGCCATTTCTCTTTGCGCAAAGAACCCTTCACTCCAGACCTGATGTCTGTCCCCTCAGTAATTCAGTGAGTTGCAGAAAGCTCTGAAGCTCTCTCCAGAATCAAGGAGGTTTCCATTTTATCACCTGTGAAACCTGACTTGCAGCTCTGTGGCCCTTACAATTTCTTCTCTTAACTGTTCTTCTGGAGCTGCAGGCTCCCTCACTGTGTTTTTTTGCTTTTATACACCATGGTAAATTTGTGGTTTCTGAAATTGTCTTTTTTAGAGCATTTTTAAATGTTCCTAAGGAATGACAATCTTCTCTGCTTCCTTTTGAGGAACACAGCAACTAAGAAGAACAAAAAGCCCCCAGGTTAGGTCATACCCACCTATGTTTACACGAGCATCGTATGCAGTATGATGAATTGGCTAATGGACAAAAGTATACACTTTTCTTCAACAATTTGCACACTATAAACCACATTATTACCAAATTATGAATTCTCTGAAACCAGACATATTTTCACTGTTATTGAATAAATTAATGTCTTGCAGACTGTATAGGAAAAGCTTTTATCCAATACTGATTATCTCATGTGGTTTTTTTGGTAGCCAGAAAAAGCCATGTTTCCAAAGCATTTTACTTCTCCTTTAAAGCCATGCTATAAAACACTGAACGATTAACAATTTTTCCTTTTACAAGTTGCCATTGTAAAACTGTTCTGAAGTAGATTACTCTTAATTTTGCCATCAAAATCATACTACACCCTATGACTCACTAAAAGAACGCCAGGGAAAAAAAGCCTTAGCATTTCAAAATGCCAGAAATGGGGTGGAGGGTGAGAAAAGCCACAATAAAAAGCATTTTTAGTACTATAGAGTAAAGCAGCCTAAACCACAGCTACATTAGTTATTATTCTGGAAACTAGAAGTATACAGCATTTTGTAGTGTTTCCATTTTTGACTCTGGAGATGAGTCCGAGTCCCTCACTTCTAAATTGCCAATAATCAGTTTAGACCTGTACCACACAGGTACACAGTCAATCCAGCAAAACAGTTCACAGAAATAATTCCTTATCTTGAAGGTCTGGGCACTCTTTGGTTAACAAAACACAGTTACATTAAAAAATATAATTGAATTGATGATTTCCCAAGATCACTCCATGAAGAATCTGTACTGAACCATATTTAAGAATGCCAGGCTGAAGTACTTAATCCAGAGTGATTTTTCTGGATCAAGATGATTGTCCTCATCAGGCAGAAAATGGAAGCTTGGCATTTAGCTGAGATCTCAGGAGTTTTTACCTCTTCTGATGCTCTAGGAAGACAAAAAGAAGGCCAATGGAAAGGAAGTAGAAAAAGAACAAGCAATTTTTCTCACCAACCACCACAACAAAATAGCAATTTGTGCTCCTACTTTCTGTGGAAAAAAACAATCAAACAGCCTTTAAAGAGCAACAGTAGAAGTGTACAGAAAATAATTTTTAAGAATCTGGTTTGAAGTTTTGAACTTCTATTGAAGCAGAGCCTTAGTACCAAAGGTTAAGTCACAGCTTAAATCATAAGATTTCTTTGAGCTACCATTCACAAGAAAGACTGTAAAAATAACAATTATTAATGTTGTTAATATACACCAACAATCTGTTGGCCCTACTGAGAGTTTTGCTTTGTCAAAATGCAAGCAGAAAAATTAGACACATGAGAAGTGAATTTAATTAGGAACTTGCCATCTGGCATAAGAAAGCAAATTTTAAGTATAGCCCTTTTAAGATAGAAGAAACTGTCATCAACCAGGGAACAGACCATAAGCTATTTCTTGTTTGATCAAAATGCGTAAATTAACTATGGGAATCGTGTAAATATCTAGTCTTTTGAACAGTTATCCTTGAGGCTGAGCAACTGGCAACCTCATCAAGCAGAGAAACAATAATATAAGTGTTGACTTAAAATTAAAAGATATAAATGGATAAATTTTGGCAGCCTGTAAGAATGTGACATCCCACCTTATTAACCAAAGCTGAAATATACTTGCAAAATAAATAGTTGAATTAGTTTAAACAAGAAATAAAAGCACATGTAACATTCTTTCTGGAGTGCTATTTGGAGCAATGTTTATTATAATCTGGAATCCCATTCTGACAGGCTATTTTGAAAAAAAATAAAGAAAAGCCAAGTACAGAAATGGACAACAAAGTGAAGCAGGCCCTACTCAGCTGCTCTCATTGCACAAAACAGAAGACAGTTAGTTTGATCTTAGAAACATTATCAACAAACGCCCAAGTTTCTCCTTTAGCGAGCTTGTGATTCATAATAGTTTCATAATTACTAGACAAACTAATTGACTAGTGATTGACTAGTCAAAGTAATTGACTAGTAGACAATATGTTCCTTTTAACTATAACCAAACATTACAGTTAAAAGTCTTTTTCCTTGTTATTTAGTCAAAACGTTTTACTCTACATCTTTACTCCTCACACTTTATTGGCTTTGCATCAGCTGAAGTGACAACAGCCGCATCCTACTTGGTATGATCATCTCATTTACTGTCTGGATAACTACACAACGCAAGCAGGCTGCCTCATTTTTAGTTGCGCAGTCAAAACACTCAGTCCATCAACTGTTAGAAAATGGTTGCAGTGCTAAACACAAAGCCAAGGCACAGATCAGCCCCTCCAGCAGGAAAAAACTTCCAGAATTTCATTGACCATTTCCTAAGATAAAGATGTCTGACAGCCTCTGATCTACTGTTAGGGTCTATTAATCCAGCAGATGAGCACCAAAATTAGTCTAAAAGTGTGTTGATCCATTTCGTTACTATACAAAACAAAAAGGACACTCTTATTCACAGTATAATTACCTGCATACCCAGTTTAACCATGACTTGCAGCTATCTGTACCGTATGTACAATTTTCTAAGGAAGTAACCTTGACGTTTCCTGGAATATTGATTGGAAAAGGCCTTAAAGGATGACCAGCAACATACAGGTAGTCAGTGCCAAGCCTTTCGGTTTTTCAGAATATGCACATATCTTTGGGGCTCCTCTTTAATTGTGATTGTTAGACTTTATAATTGAGTGATTTTACCTGCCTCATAGGAACCCTAAAATTTGATTCTGGGCTTGGCAAAACCATCAGTACCAGACCATTTAATTTTTATATTCTCAAACAAGCTCTAGTAGACAATGTACTTCTCTTTCCTGATTAACTGTGCCTGATGTGCTTGGATTTTAAACTTTTTCTTAAGTCAAGGACATATCAGTTTACTATCAATAGCTAGTAGCTCTTATTTCTTATACAATTTAATACTCCTTGGCTTTCTTCTACATAACAGCCCCAAAAGAAGAAAGAAAAATAATGAAGCTGCATTTTAAAAACAGATACATAGTCCAATACATATCTGGGTGCATGTGAAAATACATACAGATATCTCCTAAAATTCCCCCCAAAATCTCTACTGATTGCCACAGGACTGAGCAAACAGAAAATATGATATTTTTGTTTGCTATTGAAATAGTTCAGGAAGAAAAGTTTCAGTCAATACTACATTCAGATTTTCTCCTGAGAATTGTACAGGAAGAGAAGCAATATTTTTGGATACTTGTGTTCTCCTTAAATTTTTAAGTCTGAATCAAGGGGGGATTGGCACTTTGCCACCTGAGGCTAGAAGAGAAGTTGCCTCCAGCCATGCTAATTTTCATTACAAGGTCCTTGAGGAGTATGTTGTTAGCTGAAGACTGGGAAGTCAGGGAAGACAGAAACTGAGTGTTGAATTTGTGATATTCAGCATCCAACAGCACATAGGAACACTCTATCCACAGTGATATGGATAGCCAAGTGACTGTGAAAAAGTGAAGACAATGACTCACCTTCTGGTTACACATTCAGAAACTGTTTGAAAAGATTTGAATGAAAATGTGCTTGGACTGCTGCTGGGGAAGTTGTTCAATCCTTGGCACAGATTGTAACGATGCTTCATGTAGGGGCCATATATTGAGGGACCAGGACAAGAGCAGCTAGTGAAAGTACTGTAGGGAAGTCTGACCTTATTCTGAGATCAGCTAATGGAGGAAATCTCACTGCCACAAGAGACAGACCCCGAACAAAGAAGGAGCATTTTGGTGCTGCTGGTTTAGTAGCTAATCTGCTATAGGCAGAAATCATTTTTGCTCTTGATGCTTAACATGGAAGTTATAGGTTAAGGAGAATGGTCTTTAATTTGGAAGACTACCTCTGTGAGCAATAAATCTGTGCACACTGAATGTTTACCAGTAACATGTTCCCCAAGTTGATACAGGAAATTAGTACACCCATTTAATCATACAATATAACCTCTATAGAAGAGGCCAATAGATAAAAAGATATTCTTCTACATTAAATTGTATCTCTTCTCTCAAGTAGCATTTTATATCCTCCTATATTGCAAGGATCTTGTAGCCTTCCCTTGTCTTTCACTGGAAGAGAATAGATTTATACACTTCTCATTGTCAGTCACTGGTTCTCTGGCAAATACCAGGTGCATTCTCTTAATGGAATTGGTGGTGGTGATGGTGTTTCTTCAGTCATGTTCAAATAATCTGAGATAACTATATGGGCAGTCTTGAGTACATACTTGGCTAATCCTCAAACCACGGCTTAGAGTGGACAAATCACATAAGTATCTATATAGTATATCTATATATTTTACTCAGACAGTCAGAGATCAATATGATCTGTATGAAATGATCTGTATTAAGCATTATATGTAGGTACTGTGACACAGAAAGATACATATTTAAAGAAATATGCAATCAAATTCTGATTAGTTAGGTTATATTCCCTTTGCTTCAATTAAAAAAAATGAAACAAAGAAAACATCTAATTAATATGAATGCCCTTTAAAATCTGAAGATTTCTGCGAGATTTTCCTAAATAACACAAACAAGTCTGTCTATCCATAGTGCACATTGGGACTTCACAGTCTAGGCCAGATGAAACCCCATAAATCACATCCCTTAAATTTTAACCAGTTTTAACATTCACAGATTGATTAAATAATTTTAAAGCTAATTAGAAAGCTTTAGTTGTTACACTCCAAATTACTCACCATGACAAAATTGGTTTCTCAAGCCACAGAGAATACACACATGTGCAGAGATACACACATGTATCTAATTCATGTGTGTATTGCAGAGATACACACATGAATTAGACTATATACTTTTTGTACTACCTAGGCTGCAGTGGGATCACTGGTAAAAGTAAGCGTAGACATAAATTTAAATTTTCACATGACTGCAGTCCATTTAATTATCTGTTTGGTCCATATCTCCATACCTTAGGTAGCTTGCTTTCTTTTCAAGCAATCACCAGCATTTGGAGCAATGATTTGTATATGGTCTGTACATTGTCAAATAGCTCCACTTTAAATCTTCTTCTTGTAGCAGCATAGATAAGCAGGTAATTTGCATTTGTTAATTATTTTATGGCTTACCAAAAATATAGAGAAAATGTGTCAACCTAATTCATATTTACTTGCAGTATGATTGTTATACACCCAGTTAGAATTAACCCCTCCTCCTCCTCCAATTAATAGAAAATATTTTGGGCTATATACACTTTTAAATGGCATATTAAGAAATTAAATATGACAAGCAAAGACAGACTCATAGTCCTACTTCTGTGCTTAGTAAACAGTAAAACCAACATGTTTACTTATATTCCTCTATGAAAAACATAACTACCTTAAAATAGTTTTTTCAGAAGTTCTTACTGGAAATGCCATGCTAAGTCAACTGCTAGTTCCGTGTAGGCTCAGGGAATAGATCCAGAGGACGGCAAAGAACACAATTAACAAGATAAGCTAAAAAGTAGCAAGACAAACAGATGGACACATATGATAGCTCATAGTGTGTCAATTTCTTAGGAATGAAAGTTAAAAGTAATCCCCAACCTTATACTTTGTATTCCCAAAAGATCAAGAGGTTAACTGAAGTTTCCCAAATTGTAAATAGAATATTATCTTCCATTGTCTGTATTTCACTATCCATGTTAAAATTCGATTTGACGAGTAGCTATTGAACTCCATTTGAGATAAAATTTCCTCATATCATATTCACTTTTAAACTGCTTCAACTAATTTACAAAAATATGCAACAAGTGTAGCATAAACCCAAAATATTCACTATCTACCCTGCATCTGTCACTAAAGTAGATGATTTTACAGCCTTTTACCACAGGATTTAATTCAAGCCATAAAAATAAACACTCTTTTCGTCAAGCTCCTGTCTGTGAAACTAATTCAGCACTACATATGGGAATTCTCCTATCAGCATTCATAAACACAGCACACTGGAGCTAGGCAGAGAAACTAAGCTTATCTCTAATGTTTTTTTTTACTGCCATTCAACTCTTCCACAGCTTCTCAACTAAAGGGCTGTTACATCTCCAATCACCTATTTATCCTGATATTCTTGCTTAGTTGCAGTTTTGAAGCTCCTGCTCATGATTACAGCTTTCAAAACCAAGGGGGAAATTCTCCTGACCAGTAATGGTGCAATCCACTTTCGCGATTTTTTAACGAGGGCTTTTTAACAAAGGACATATTTATCCCAATCACAAAAGAACGAAGTTTTCCCTTGCAATGTCCAGAGGAGAATTGCTCCACTAACACTGCATGAGATACAACACACCCACTGCCATTTTTGTACTGCCGCCACCTTCAGTAAGATGCAGAGATATACATAGAAAATACTTGCCTTTTCTATCTAACATATATATCGACTAGAAACCCCTTTCTTTGATGGGCTCACATGTTCACATAAGTATTCTGACAACAGCTGATGGCATGCACTGCCCAACCACCAAGTAAACGGCGGTGCACTGAAAAGTTCCAGTACGACAGCAACTGTGGACTTTGAAAGTGGTGCAGCACTAGATATATGACCTTACAGCAAAATGTCTGAGGTAAAATGTTAAAGAACGTGGCTACTGAGGTCACTCAAGTACTGGTAAAATCACAGATTGGGTTGATTTGAGTTGGAAAGCACTTTAGAGATCATGTAGTTCCAACTCTCCTGTCATGTGCTGGTATCATATGATGATATATGTCAGAAGAAATTCCTACACTGAAACAACAGAACCCACTTCCCACAGTGGAAATTAAGAGTTTGGGACACTTTTTGTCAGGCTTACACATGTAAAGGTAAAGAATGAACATCCTTTTTGATGCTGAGTATGTAACAATACAGAGCTAGCATGAGAAGCGTGAGGCCAACAAAGAACACCAAGAGATGAACCTTCTTAGATTAATTTTAAAAGTATTCTGATGCAGTAAAGAAAGCATCAAGGAAGAATTCTGAGGGACTTTCCCTCTTTCAGAAGGACAACATGGCAGTCAGACTAGATGATTGATGTAGGTCCCTTCTGACTGAACTATTCTGTTCTAGTCTATTGTAACATACCTAACATTTCTGTAACCTGGATTTCATTTGCCATTCTACTGTCTCATCACTCAGAATCAGAAGGTCCTTCTGAAACTACTCAATTGATCCTATTTCTTATTTCTTTTCAAGTATCAGACTTCCAAGTCCCTTCACAGTCCTTTTTACAGGTCTTTTCTATGATAACATATGCCATGAGCATTGTGCAAGATCTATGTTAACAGGTCTCAGCACAGACTGCTGCAGATCTCCAAAGACAATGTTTCTCCACTGTAAAACTTTAGCATATATTCCTACTCTCTGTTTTTTAAGTTTTAGACATCTGTTCATTCTTTCAGTACCCTACTACTTGTGCCATGGCTGCTTAGTGTCTTAAATTTCTGGTTAGGGAATCTCTTGAAAGCTTTCTGGAAATCTGAGGAAGCTTTAAATACCAAGATCATTTTTATTGATGTAATTTTCCATGTGCAGGGGCACATAATGTCATACATCTAGAATGAAAACTGATATAAACTAGAATAGAACTGATCTAAAATTTGAAAGCAAAAATATCAAACCCTATCCCTAGTCAAAAGTATACAATAATTTGCTTTACTGGTTCTTTTCATGCCTTCATGACACATACTGTGAGAGCTTACGAATTTATCTCATTTTTACTTCTTGGGGCACAATAACAACAAAATCAATGTCAAAAAGCCACATTTAAAGCTTTCACAAGCATCAAAGAACCAAAATTACAAGCAACAATGCTAAAGACTGACAGAATGCAAAGAAGCTTTTAGTTTAGCATCCAATTTCCTGAGAATTAAAATACAACTATCAAAGTGATAGCACTATTAAAATGAAAGTTGAAAACTGTCAACTTTTGATAGGAAGATTACTTCTAAAATGTTAGAAACTAGTCAGATGTTTCTAAGTCAAATGAGAGCAACTTAGTTCAGGTTTACATAGGACACTAAAATAAAAAGAGAAAAGTCTTTAAAAAGAAGCAGTTTACAGTTTACAGAAAGGCAGAAGACTGTGCTATACCAAACAAAGTTCCATAGAACTGAAATAACTTCTAGTGTAATTAGATATCAGTGTAAACGAACACCCTACTTTATTCAGGTAGGGTTAATTAACCTATGTAATGAACCAGCGCAAGGAATTCTGAAATCTATTTCGGCAATGTATGCATAGTGACTTAAGCACAAGAAAAAAAAAAGGGAGGGGGAAAGGCAGTGATTATCATTGTATTCTCAAGTCCTTCTAAACCCATGTCTCCTACGAGAAGGAATTCTTTAGGAGAGGTAAAGAAAGACTATGAATATCCATTTAAGCAATACATGCATGTAGAGGAGCTCTCTCCGTTTCGTTCTTTTAGGTACCCTCTAGATGTACATTCACAATGTGAGTAAGCTCACAAAGCTCTGCCCCACTCAGTAAGTAAGCAAAAGTAGATTTTAAAACTCCCTGAGGAAATCTGCTTTGTCAAACAAATGCAGCATCAGTCCTGCATGCCTTTGCAGTAACAAACTAGTTACTGAAAATTGTGAATGAAATTAACAATAGCCATTGTAGAAGTTTAGAAACTTTTTAATCAATTCTGCTGATATTCTCAGTGTACTGGAATTAGTAAGTATTCTTAACCAAGTTTCAGTTGGATAGGAGACTCCCAATAGGTGGAAAAATTTAAGCAATTGTTTACACAATTGTACCTATAGTATCACTCTATTCACTCCTTTTCTGCTTTAGAAGGCTACTATAGCTCATGAAAGAGGTCCTGAATGCATGAGGTTGTAAACATAGGGATTACAGAAAAATATCAAACTAGACCTGCTATCCAGAAACCATGTAACTCGGCAAAGAAAGCTCAGGTTTTGCAAAACCTGATGAATTCTGCTTCAAAAAATGATGGAGAAAGAACAGAGAGAAAATGACGCAACACAAAAAAGATGTCAACAGCCTATCTTTGTTGCAGCTGGTGGTAATCTGTCCCTTTACAGAACTTCACAGGTGGAAAGAGATTAAACTCACAGCATAGAGTAGCCAAAGACCTACACTGATAAAATGTTCATACACAAATAGCTGGCCAAGGTGGGTTGATGATAAGTGAGTGTACTGTTTTTGCCTGGGATGGAAGTAATTTTCTTCACAGCAGCTCATATGGTGCAATGCTTTGGATCTGAGACTAAAACAGTGGTTTCGTAAGCATTTCAGCTCTTGCTGAACAGCGTCATGGCCTTCTCTGTTTTTCACGCTGGCTCGCCAGTGAATGGGCTGGGGGTGCACAAAAATTCAGAGAGGACACCACCAGGGTAGCCGACCACCAACTGACCAAAGGGATATCACATACTATACGATGCTGTGTTCGGGAATAACAGTTTGGGGAAAGAAGGAGAAAAGTGGGGGGGCATTTGGAGTTATGGCATTTGTCTTCCCAAGCAACTATAACATATGATGAAGCCCTGCTTTCCTGGAAAGGACTAAATATCCACCTGCCAATGTGAAGTAGTGAATAATTCCGTATTTTGCTTTGCTTGCGCACACAGCTTTTGCTTTACCTGTTAACCTGTAAGTTGAGATGAACACAGTTTTTCTCACTTCCACTGTTCTGATTCTCTTCCCCATACTGCTGGGGAGTGGGATCAAGCAGCTGTGGAGTGCTTAGCTGCCTACTGGGGCTAATCCACAATAGTGGGAAAAACAGTAACTCCTGGATAAGATGGCCATTCTGGACTATTTAGGGGGACACTGTTTTCTTTTTAGTAATCACATCAGTACCTCTCTGTCCTGTACACATTCTGCCTTGTGGCTAGCGGAATTGCTCTTCCTGTACATATCGGGGTAGTTAAATCCCCCATATTTAACAGGTTATGGTTTCATGTCACTTCCTCCAGCTGTTTAAACTGTGTAAAAATATGAAATAATATTCATATCTCTTTTTACATATTGTAATTACTTTTGTGATCTTTGGATAAAAGAATACATTACTTATCTTACATCACTAATTGTCTACTATACTACATCTGTTAATTATGCATTGTCAGGCAAATGAGACAGTATTTTATACTCACAGATGCGAAGTTCTGAGTACTGTTACCTTTTTACATATTTACACAATATAAGAATATGCAAGTGAGAATGAAGGACAAGAAGGAAATGCATGTAAGCTGGCAGAATGTCAGCCACAAAACCTCAAGAAACATCTAGTAACAATTCTACACTCTGGGAACTTTCCCAGAGTCAGTCCCCTCGTCAGGCATGATCTGGTCCAGGGACTGGTAAATTTATACTGCTGACACAACTGTTATTCTAGGACAGGGTAAAGGACTTTCCTGTTTAGCAAAGAGGAATAGCACTCTACTGCTGATCTCGAGGGCCTAATTTGTTTTCCAGAAGACACAGCACAATTTTTTCATTTATTCATGGTAGGCTACAAAAACACAAATGGCTGTTAGACCAGGACCTCCTAGGCAGCAGACAGAAACCATTCTTTCCTTCTCTTTTCTTCCTTCACTACAGAGTTTCAGAAAACAAAACAACAACAAAAATCCCATCCCTCCCTCACCCGTCCCCAGTCACCTAAAACTGGCTTCTGCCATCACTCTCAGGAACATAGATGGTCATTTACCACCAGCTGGCATGCAGTCTTAGTCAAAGCAATGTCCAAATTATCTTATTAATATACGTGATCTGCGATGGAATGACTCCAGTCTAGATAGCCACACTGAAAACTGCAGCATTATTTTTTTGCTGCGTGTGCTTCAAGATGTCAAGCCTGGGAAACAAAAGTCCAGCTACTTGCGACTGAAACATTTGATACCATTGCCTCCACCGACTGATCACATTTCACACTTGGCAAGGAAGATACTTCACAAATTACTTCAGACTGAATTACAGTTTAACTTCCAGGGGATCGTAGAAAATTTGCTGACCCTAAGGAGGATTCTTTGACTAAATGCCAGGCCCAGAGGAGGGAGAAAAGGATTGGGCCTGACATCCTTCACTGTTCACAGAAGGACTTCCTGGAGCACGAAACTACTGAAAACACACCACAGTACAGCATTATTTCAGTGCAAAGAGTAAGCACATCAAATGCAATGATGCCTCTAGACAGTCCATATGCTAAAAATTTAACCAGACTGAAAAAGGAAGGCGGATAAATTCCTGGAAGACAAATCTGTCCAAAACTCACATAAAAAGGCATGGCATCTGGCTCTTGAAATATGCAAAGAGTGAGGGAGAATATTCTAGGGAATATCACCAAAAGCTAGCCATTTCCTGACCTTATATTCTTTCCTAGACACTTGTAAGCTACTGTCAAAGACAGACTTTCGGGCAAGATGGAGCTGTGGTATTTTGAAAATTTCTCATAAATACACCACTGGAGATACCAGCAACCCAAACACCTCTCTGAGTCCTCCTTTTTATGTTGTGAGCAAAGGCATAATTAATTTCTACCTGTAAGAGTTCAAGACTGAATCGTTGTCCCTGTATGGGCTTCTGTTATCAAAGACTAGCTGTCACCTCAAGTAGTGAGCAGGGCATGCATGGCATGCATCACAATGTAGACTGTCATTCTAACACTAATACAGATGATGTCTCAGGAATGCCAAAGAACATTATCCTGTCTATGCAAGAACGTATACACATATCAGAACAAGTCCTACCTATAAAATGCACACTCAGTTGATGGAACCATTCAAGGAATCCACAAATCTTCCTTGGCAGTCCACGAATCTCTTTAGAGAGCTATGCACTACAATTGCCAGTTATAAACATTATGGAGAGAAAGTCATACAAACAGACCTCATCTACTACGCCAAGACAAATGGGAACATTTTCTACAAGTGACTATGAAAAGACTTAGATTTGATAAACTTAGATTGTCATTCCTCAGGTATGAGCTGAAGCTTGGCACACTCTACAGAGAAGTATCATTCTTCTATTCAACAGGGAAAAGCACCCAGAAAATGGAAAAGCAGGTGTCAGGTATCCTAGGCTCTACATCCAATCCTGATCTCATCTCAATAGGATAATCAAGTTCAATTTTCTCAACCAACATCCTGTGCAGTGAAGACTAACACTTGATGAAAGCAAAACAGGCAAAGAGAATCATCCTTGGCAAGACAGCAGTTTATTTCAAACTTTGCAGTACAACATGATTACAGATGCCAAATGACAACATTTCATGTTAGCTCGTGAAGTTGTCCATAAACCAGGATAACCCTAAATAAACACTCTAGGATCACAGCTTCACCAGTGGTGATAGTTACAGCAACATCACATCAAGGCAATTATCACAAACCAATGGCTTGTATAAACAGCACAAGGCATTCAAGAGGCAAGTAGCTCAAGAACACAGAAGCCTATGTTGTGAATATTTGAAGTGTTCTGAGTAGTTGCTACATCATGGTACATTTCTGCTCATATGCAGCAGGGATGTAACTTATCTTTCTGAAGAGTCTCAGGCGTGGAAAACTGGACATGAGCCAGTCCCCACTAATCATCTCAGGGAACAAATTTCTGTGGACATATTTCTGTACGAAGTATTTTTCTGATTATACTACAGCGTCCCTGTTATTATTCTCTGTTATATATAAATCTATTATTCTTTGCTGCACAATGATCCAGCATGAACAGACTGGCTTGAGAATGAACCTATCTAATATTAATCTACAGTCTGGCTCTTAAGGCATTCTCTTGTAAGATGAAGTAGTATGTTTCCATAGCTAGTAACACTCTGAATTTGGTTTCCCACTTTCCTATCCTTTTCTTTAGCCTATGATCAAAAAGGTGGCTAGGTCATCTGTATTTTTTCCAAGTTATATTAAATAAAATTCAGTATTCTCCTGTGTAAAAGAACTCCTTTGCTTCTGTTCTGGGGAAAGAATTCTGGACTTGTAAAATTTATAGCCACTGCACTGTCTATGTCTATTATATATTACCCTGTATGTACATTATACACGAAGTCACAAATTATTTTAAAGACCTGTTGCATAGTAGGTAATATTTAGTACAGGTAAATGCCTCTCAAAATCTTCCCCATAATAGTTACTCTTGAGAAAAGGGATACCTTGCTAGTTGTTGTGAAAACATTAGCCTTCGTTATGAGACTGTATTTGGATTTGTGCATTTTATAACTTTGTATACAAAAAGTTGATGCTACAAACAATATTTTCTTTCTTATAATCTAAGAAGATTCAGATTATATTTAGCTTGTTTTTACTCAACTTGCAGTAGGTAAATTGCAAATCTTTTTAAATCTTTCAAGAACTTTAAGAAACCTAGTCCATATATACAATGTAAATTCTTAATAAAATATCCTGAAAACAGTCTGTCAAAACACATCAATATGAAATTTACATTCATTTGGTTGTGACCTATAATTTTTCAGGATGACAGCTTGGACATATGATGTATTTGCAAAGATCACATATTCCCCTCTCAGAAGGACAGCTTCCACAGCATTTAACCTGTCCTTGACATCTGCTAATGTTTACGATGCTCACTATTACCTATGTATGTATCCTGTACTCACAGTACTTTAAACAGGTGTGATATATTTTAATAGCAATATTCCAAACATCCAATATTTACAAATACACGGGATTTGTTATAAGACTGTGACTTTCAATGAACTCCACAAAAGAACTTGTCTTTTTACCTATGCAACACATGTGAGATATCTGCTTTTATAATTTCTCGTAAAGAGTACATTAGCAGTGCATGGCTACAATTCACTTCATATTTAGTCTTCTCTCAGCAACCCTCTTTTCCAGAGAATTTCAGTGTCAGGCTTAACTAACTGTACAGGATTAACTAACTGTAATAGCACTAGCAGGCCAATCCACTTCTAGTACCTTATTTTTCAGGATCCTTGGGACTATACTGGACCAGTCCTTCTGGTCCACCCCTTCTGGTGGTGGCACATTTTCAGTGGGCTGATTTTCAAAGGACCAAACAGTCTATTTCCTGTCACAGTGGTAAATGCAATCTCATGCCAAAGGAGATGCCATAAATCTTCAGAAAAAAATAGTTTCTGGAATTAGACAGCCATCACAGAATGATCCACAGCCTTTTTCCTGTATTGTCCCACAAAGATGTTTAGGAAGAGTTCAGGAGTAGGCCTAATCAGTTGGTTCTGACAGCAGCAGCTCACTCCAAACTACTTAGAGGAGCACACAAGGAGTCTACAGAGAATTCAGAATAAGCCTAGCACTTCTAGAACAGAGAAAAAAAAAGATCTTACAAAACTGCTTTTAGGATTTTATTCTCAGCTTTGCAAGAATATAAGGGGAAAGCTTAAGCTTGAGCATTTTGGTAAATCCTCTCCCCTTGTGCAGTTACTGTGGCCTTGTTTGGTGCTTGTAAAGAAAAACAAAGATATGGTGTTTTTTGTTTGAACTGTCTGATAGGATTGCTTCTGATTAGTAATTACATGCAAGGTCAAGCTGCTTTGGCGCCAAGAAGTTTGAATAAGGTGCTTCCATGGTTAAGCTACAAAAACACGGTGACAATGTTACTATCAACTCAAGTTTGACATAAATGTGAAAAAGTGATTTGTGGATCCAGGAAATATTACACAACAGGAATGTATCAGCAAATTTAGCTGAGAAGTAAATACGTAAATGTCATGCAAAAAAGTGTATGTGTATGAATTTACATATGTACATATTTTATATATATATACATAATAAAAAGGGGGTTGTTCCATGAAGTTTCTGTTTCACTTTTCTACCTTAGGAAAGTGAAACAAGATAATAGGAAGGGCCTGTTATAAAACACAACACCTTCTATGCCAGTTATAAAAATGTTCATTCTGCCATCTATCCGCTGACGTAAGTCTGTGAATTCTCACTAAAATTTCCACATGGTTGGTCATAAAAAAAATAGGTAGGAAAAGTTAAAAAAAGATAATTGGATTCTTACATGATTGCAATATAGTCTGACACTTCTAAATAATACCTTCTGCCAGTGAACAAAAGGTTACATGGCATGAGACATGTCTCCTATCACTAAATAAGCTATGACATTTATCCACTTGGAAAGTTGGGCCCTATTTAGTCCATTATTTACAGAAGTTAGAACATTATGATTTTATTCTAAAATTAGACAAATACAACTTCTCATTAACACAGGTATTTACTGTAAATTATTGTATTTACATAAAATCTATATTAAATTTACTAATAAAAGGGAGGGCAAATATTCCAAGGCACTCCTAATGGCACAAAATGGTGTTATTACTTCTACAGACAAAACTGAACTATTCAAGAACAATAAGTCACCACTACTACAGCTTTAATTATATTTGTTTAATTCTGGGAAGAAGCATTAGTAAGTAAAATGTTCTCTTGTCTGAACAGACACTTCTGTAATGGTAAAAGCCCAAAGAGCTCTCAGTGAGACAGACAATCATTCACTTGTGACAGTTGTGATGAGAAAGACTATGTACTATTAGGTACACTGACAACACTATAGACTCCCTAGTAAGAGAAAGTTCAAGAAAACTCTTATAACAATGTTTTACCTGTATTTTACTTCGAACTACTCCGTGATGACCTCCTGGAACTCTTCATGAAAAATCTTCCTCTAGGTTAGTCAAAACTTCCTCTGTAGTTTCTCTTTACAGTTATTGGAACTCACTACAGAATTTTGCTATGAAATGAGGATGGACAGCTTTTCACTGGATTTTCAAAATTCAGTTGGTTTATTCTCAGGTAATGAAGAGAAAGGAAAAGTCATCTAAAGAGAAGTGGTAAGATTGCTTTATAAGAGGTAAGAGAGATGAAGACATGGGAACAACATGGAAAAAAGAAACCAAGAAATAGAATGAGAAAAGCAAACAAAAGGAGCACAGTGGTGAAGCACACTGGCAAGGAACAACTGCAGATAATGAAATAGGATAATACATGGATAAACAGGCAGAAAAACAAAAGAAAGAAGATTAAACACCTAGGTGGAAAGGTACATTCCTAGACACAATCTGAAATTCAACTCAAAATTCTAAAATACTTAAGTGTTTTGTAGAATAGCTAGCTGTCAACAAATCCATTGAAAATAATGTTTCAATGGCCTAAAAATAAAATACATAGTTGAGAGGACAACCTGATAATGCCATCAGCACCTCCAATTACTCAAGTTATATATGGCTGTGTTGCACAGGTAAAGAATGATGACTGATGATAACTCCCATGAGAAGACAATATAATAACATTTACAGTTTTTATTAATCAAGCTTTAAAGTTACCAAGAAAAGATGACACTAAAATAACAGAGAAGTCAAAGAAAATAACAGCCATTTTAGCATTAGACAAGTAAAAACTACTTCTTTTATCCCTGAACAGGAGCATCTCATCAGAAAGGAGTGTGATGTTCAGTATTCCATGGGAGTAGGTGAAAAATACTCGCTACTACCAATTATTGTAAGCTTAGAGAAGTTTCCACTTTCCTTGAGAACTGAAGGGTTTTGGAACAGAGGCTGGTTCATTTACATGATTTTATAATGAGTAGAGACAATTGCTGAAATTTCAACACTGCTTAGAAAAAGTTAACAGTACCACTTTAAAATTGTAAAGTAATAAAAATTGTCTTCCTTAGATAACAAGTCAGAACTGTCACCTCAGTATTAACCTGCAGTATCACCAAAATTTCTTCAGTTCTCAGCTGAACAGTGAATATGTAAGACTCAACTACTGTGAAACAGAAGTTATTATTTTGCTCAGTTTGTAGAGGTGAGCTGTCCTGCATCTACCTACAGAACCCTGTCCCTGGACACAAAAGCATTTCAACTACTTTCACTTCAATATTTTCTGTTGGATCAGCATCTGAGCACTTTGTGATGTTTAGAAGTATCATAAATGGAATTTTCATAGAGTCATCATCATTCAAGTAAACATTTGATCCTCACAGATTATTTTGAAACATTACTTATAATGAAATACTAAACATAATGCATGAAAAAGAAATTTAAACTTTTCCATTTTTTGCTGCTCTAGTAAGAACTCAAACTCTAATTTTAGAATCTACTAATAAACTTTTCATAATAATGCAAGTATTTCTCAGTACAAGGTAGTTCTTGAATACAGCTATCAGCATAGAAAATACATAACATGAAATATAAAAGTATATTGGCAAAAACACATGATCAGAAATACAGAATTTTGTATCAGTTGTTTAATTAGTCTTGTGATAGTATAAACTGTTTCAAAACTCCTCTTCAAATTATGTCATGTTTATGAGTGTCCTGGTGTAGCACACTGAAACTGTGTCAGTAACAGTAAGTAAAGACAGCATACACATCTTCCCAGAGCACTGTGCTTGCTGGGTCTAACAATTATATTGGCAGCACAGCCACAGCAATTTCCACATTAGTTGCTGAAACTCAAATGCTGAAACTCAACTGTGTATGTCTGCACATACTTCTATGCAGATAGCTATCCCTAACTATTAACATGTTTATTTTCAATAATATATAGGTTACTGTGTGATCCCTAACTCTTTTGGGATGTACTGGTGTTCAAGGCCAGGTTGGATAGGGCTTTGAGCAATGTGGTCTAGCAGAAGGTGTCCCTGCCCATGGCAGTGGGGTGAAACTAGATGATCTTTAAGGTCCCTTCCAATCCAAATCATTTTATGATTCTATTCTATTCCATAAAGCCATTCCTTCCATGTTACAGGAGACTTATTTCACACACTGTAAGAGTATACCATTTCCCAGAACTGTTATCAGAAAATTATTATGATTTTAATACCCATTATAAGTAGATAAATGAAACTACTTTGAGTATCTTTCAGACATTTTTACATACCTGAATTGTGTTCACGCTATTATCAACACACAGTTTCAGTTTAAGATTCTCATTTGTTCATGCCAACTGATTCTAGAGAATAATGATCTAGTGTAAGGCTGTTTTACAGGGAAAAAAAGAGATAACATTTTCTTTCCATTCTGAATCACCCTGTTTCCTTAATCTGCTGTAACTATTGATGATATCACCAGTTGTACCAACTGCTTTCTTGTGACAAAAACCTGGAGCATCTCAATTTTATCTCATGAGGGAGTTTTTCCCATTAAAGACCTAGATTGTGAAAAAGGGTAATTCATGTACTAAATACTAAAGGAGTTTACATCTAAAACTAACAGTAGGAAAAGACATGCCAGCATCTCCTTTAGAATAACATCTGTAATAATAAGCAACTCAAAAGGATGAACAGAGTTACTCAAAGTCAAGTATCTCTGAATCAGGAGATTTGTATCAAGATTGGGCAACTTTTATGTGATGTCTGTTGCAGCTGATTGCAAGACAGCTTTTTATTACAATCAACTTCAGACAAGCCACTTATTGTCAGGTAAGCATTTTTGTCTTTTTTCACAGTTGCAGATAAAGTAGTAAAAATATTCTCACTAATGGTTTTAGTTAACTTATCGGTTTCATGTAGTCATTGTTTTTGTAGCATACTGTAGAATTGAAGAGAATTAAAAAAGAAATGATTACCTATTGCCCATGCACATCTTTTAAATTGCCATACCCACATATTTTCCATTTTTAACACTACATTTTTACGCACTGCAAAATGACAACTTGGTAATTTTGAATCAATGGGGTAAACTAGGGCAGCATATGTATTTCATGCATTTCCAGAAACTGGAGGGCTTTATAAAGTCAAACCACTTTGAACCGTTGCCTTCACCAACAATTTCCTGATGAATTCAGATTCCAAATCTACAAGATTACAGGTGAAAAAGAGGAAGAATGCCAACATACAGAATATATTTGTGTTTATACACATAAATACCTTTTTACAATGTAGTCCCTTAAATCATGGCTCTTCTTTATAGTAGCTGTTATTCATCAAATTAATGTACATACGCGTATTTTGCTGTTGAAAATGCTCAAGAAGTATCATTTTGGCATTGGGAAGTCAGAGTGCCTTAGAGTTTCTGAGTCATCTACACGAAGGCACCAAATGTGGGAGACCCCTGTCCTTTTACAGTAACAGCTACTGGCCAGATAGGAAACCGCAGGGCCCAGATATCCATCTTTAGCCAACTGAATTGCAACCCAATTGTCTAGTTTTAAAGAAGTCTTGGAACTCTTTTCCTGAAATTTTTATCATCAATTGCAAACACAAGCAGAGTATTTAAAAGATATGCATACGGACAATTATGCAGTTCCTCTGATCAATAAGAAGAAGCTGACAGGAAGATTATTTTTCAGGAAGAACACTACTGCAGATCAAGCCCAAAGACAGTGTGTGTGTGTGTCTGTGTGTGTGTGATAATCTTTGAATCTTCCCAAAGGTCTCAACACGTTGTAATTGGATTTGAAATTCCTTCAGTGTAAGTTAATTCACAGGAAGGATCGTGTTTGTGCAGACAGTTATACTAGCTAAGAAATACCTTGATATTTGACAGAAAGTTTCAGTAGGATCTTTATCCCTATTAAAAATCAGCATATGGGAGACACATCAAAAGTACTTGTCGATTCCTAAGCCCCTGTAAATAATATTAGTTCGATTGCCGCTTACTCAAGTAAGAGACGGATAAACCACAAAGCAGCTCAACCTGCCAAGACAAATTCAAGTGCCAAGGAGTAATCTTCTGCTAACTACTAAATCTGAATTATTTTTTAGAATGTTTCACCACATGAATAAAAACACAACCGCCAGGAAAAATAAACGAAGTGTAGACATGGCTGTAAAATAAGTTTGTAGTGAACATCCAAAACTGTACTCCTACAGCTCGACTAAATTTTCCAACACCTTATGAAGCTGCAATTTAAATGAAAACAGGATTTTACATGCAGCCATAAAAATTATTTTAGTCTAGTCACTTCTGCTGTTAATTAGGATTTTCTGCACACCGTGCAAAATGACTCTTTGAGTCCATGCTCATCATTTACACAGTGAGCTGGAAGCTGCAGTACTCATGGGAAAGAGACTGACCCTGATCAGAGATTATACCTGAAAATGACAGTACAATCAATAAACCCTAATGATGGATAGATGAAGCAGATTTCACAGATGGCCTCAACTCTCAGATATTTGTATGAGGAGCTGATTTCTGGATAGGCATGGACCTCGAAGTAAGTCGGTCAGCCAAGAGCGGATGCAGCAAATATCTGCCGGAAACATGGGCTGGAAAAATGAGAAAAATTTCCTGCACTTGTTCATCAGCTTGATGATAGGATTAAAGAAAACGCATGAATCAGCATGCATGTCCAAAAATGATTATCTGACAATGCAATGTCTTTAATCAATTTTGCATTCATCACAGATAAAGGTCTGGCATGCTCAAAGACATACATGCAGACATAGACGCCAAGTATATAAGCAACCTGAGACAAGAATTTACTGGCATGCTTAGGCACACTTGCATTTTTTGTTGGAATGAAGAACTGAATGGATTTGTTATTAGCATATTTTTGGACTCAGCTGAGCAAACAGTAACAAGAAATGCTTGGTTTGGGTTACCTATGATTCAGACATGAAAAAGAAATTCTGAATACAGATCCAGATAAAAATTGCCAGAATTTACCCATAATTTCAAAATACTCCAAATTAAAGTGTTGGGTAAGAGACATTGTATAATGACAGTAAAAATCCCAGATAAAAGTATTAAGATACCCCTCTGTGACTTAAATAGATTACCACAAGACAATCCCAAAACTGAGAACAGTTTGGCAATCATTAGGTTTACCAAAAAGCAATAGAGATATACAGTACCATACTTAAGGAAAGGGAGGGATATTTTCTTTTAGCACAGAAATTTCATTTGTCTCAGATTTAAGATTAACCTTCACTTACAGGAATAAGAAAGCAACGATCTATACATACTTCCTGCACTACTGAAATGCTAGTGTTTAAAAAAATACAATCTATCCCTATTCTTATGAAAAAGGTCTCTGAAAAGGGATTAGGAATGTAAGGTGCAAGCTGGACAAAGAGCAGAATCATACATATATCCTAATTATACAGTATTAAGAACCCAATAACCCATGTTGATGGGTTACTGCAGACACTTCAGAAGTAGTAAAATGACTTGCCCTAAAAAGGCAAGCCTGATGAGACTGCTATATTGCTCTCAGCCATTAGTCAAATGTGCTGTTAAGACAACAGCATATGGTAACAAAAGAGTATTATTAAAGAAGATTAAAAAATACCTTTTCTCATAAATGTGTATGTTTTCATTGAAGCCCTGTTATTTTGGTTGGAGGACAGGCACAATTTTCACTGCTGATCTGAGTAAAGTTGACTTTGCTTTTCCTTTGAGGAGGTAGAATTTGAGATTTCAGAAGCCTCAAGTTTGCTGTTATCCTAAACATGCAATGTTCAATAGTAACATGAAATTAAATGTACTCCTTAAAATGCAGTATCTTTGATTGCATTTTCAATTTTTTAATGTATACTCGTGTATTAGAATCAATAAAGACCTGTAATATTGCCATAGCTTGCAAAGCTATGATCAGTTGCATCAAGAACTGAAGCATGTCTACAATGCTTAACCTGAAACAATCTTTTGGAACAGGGAAAGTCCTTAGTGACATCTTGGGTAAATTGTTGCAAAACTTGACTGAAATGTCCTGGTAATTCCACCTTTGAAAAATCAGTGATGAGACAGTGTACTTATCCCCCAAAGCACAGGGGTTTTTTTGGTCTTTTTTAGTGGTATTTAAATGAAGTAGTATCACAACTTAACATCATGACTATTAAGTTCAAAGGTGTAACAAGTGATCCAGACCATCTAAATTTAAAGCTGTAACTTTCTCTACATAGACTGAACAAGAAGAAAGTATTGAATGTTCATGAAACATTCAATGTTCTTAAAACAACATAATTAACAAGATAATTTAATTAGACTGCCGTATAAGGCTATCTGAAGGCTATCTATCCTGGTGCAGCTCACTAAAACTATGCCAGTAACAGAAAGTAAAGACAGCACACACATCTTCCCAGAGCACTGTGCTTGATTTCAGCATTAGTCGCTGAAATGTAAACACCTGAATATATTTGCACATACCTCTACACAGATAGCTATCCCTAACAACTAATATGATTATCCCCAACTACTAATATGATTATCCCCAATAATATATAAGCTATTATATGATCCCTACTATTTTAGGATGTGCTGGTAGCCAAAGCCAGGTTGGATGGGTCTTTGAACAACCTGGTCCAATAGAAGGCATCCCTGCCCACAGCAGTGGGGTGAAACTAGATGATCCTTAAGGCCCCTTCCAACTGAAACCAGTCTCCAATTCTGTGACTTATGGAAGGACCTTGCAATAGCCAGCCAGTGAACTAAGGGAAGAAGATGTCACTGCTGAAAGGCTTAGTGAGCTCATTACATTCCTTAAGATTCTGAGACAACCTCTTGACTTCCTTCTAGGTCTATGAAGAACACAGGTCATCCAACGATGAATGTCCCAAGAGAAGTAATAATATGACCTTGCACTTCAGACAAACAAATAACTCTGACCACTGCCAAGACACAGTAAAGGGTTTACTAAAAACTGAACCTTCCTTCTAAAGAATAGAAGGCTTTAGAACCCCGTGCTGGCTCAGATAACAAGGAGGAGACGCAGGACATCTCTGGACTTCCATAATGGCTGCTACTGCTCTCTTTTCAAGACTGCTTACAACCTTCTTTCTTAAATGGTCTGGGGGAGTTTCTTTTTGAGAGTAGAGCAAGAGATTCCAGAGAAATTTATTTAATAAGCCAGATCTTTCCACTTTGTTTCTCTTTCCTTGGTGTTTGATTTAAATACTTCCAAGTTTTGAAATCAGCACCAGGAAAAGACTGAGTACTTTTTATTTATGTGCATGTGCACCTCTGTGAAATATATATATAAAATACAGGTGTCTTCAAACCTCCTAGCAAAAATCCTCACAGCCTGAAGAAGTGCTGTATCTAAAGAAATCAAGCCAGGGAAACAGTACTATGCTATGATTTTTCACATACAACATTTTTCTCTAATAATGTTCCGCATTAATTTACAATTCCTCATTAACAAATAAATATTTTGGGAAAACTGATAGATAGTTGTGTAAAAAAATTCCTTGCTTCTGAAATCAAACTAATTGCTTGGTTTAGAAAAAACTTATCTATATGCTCTTTTGTCATTTTTAGGTTAATGAATGGGGTTTTCAGTACACATTGTACAATTTCTTGAATCTTGAAAAGTTTTCCTCATAACTCCTATTCCAAAAGCTATCTACTTCTCTACAATATAGAGAAATACATCTTTACAGTATTTTTAATGATAATAGACAGCAATGCTGTTCAATATATAAAATCCAAATTCCATAGTTCAATTCTTAGAAAACAAATAGAAGCTGTCTCTCCAGGTTTTACAGATAGCTATCCCTAAATTATGATAGCTATACAGATAGCTATACCTGATATTATGAAGTTTTCAGAATTGTTTATAATAAATATATCCTCAGAAATAGTGAATGCTTGAGGCACAACCACAAATAAGGAAATTATTTGGGTACTTTTGTATGACTAACATATATTGAAGTTTTCAAAAGTAATTCTTCAGTTTCAGAGGCTGATATGTATTATGTGACTTACTAGCAATATTGACAAATATATTAATTTGCAACATCACAGTGAGTCTCTTCACTGAGGTGGAAAAAAAATAATAGATGTTTGGAATCACTCTGTTAAATCTAAACATCCACATATTGGTAGAAAACAGGTAACTTGAACATCAAATTTAACATAATGGCAATTTGTGAAAAGATTGTTAAGATTTTCAGGGCTATACACCCCTAACAGAGAGTCAGTTTTTTAAACGCTATTTGCAGTTTTCCTCTGCTGTCTTCAAAAATGTGTCCAAATGTTAAACTTACCTGACCTTTAGAAATTATCTAGAGCGTAGTAGTTAAACAAACACTTCAATAATTTGACGTAGTATTCCCCATTATTTGCTGACTAAAGTCACTTACTATAAATAATTGTCAGAAACTAATAAGTAAAACTAGCACTTATATTAACATGTTAATTTTCAAAAGGTTTTTGTACAGCATTTTAATTACAAACAGTATACATGATACAAGGTACACTGCCCAGGAGTATTTTTACCTGACATTCAGAAAAAGGTATTTGGTTGCTCAGTGAAAACTATTGTATTAAAAAGAACTTCTACACTAGAAGGCTCAAGACCATTTTCTTTCCTTTAAAGCTGTGATGAAATACATACTACTCCTCCTTTGAACATCATAATAGTTTAAAAAAGACAATAATACCCATATTTATATACTCACATAGTACCTATGGACTGAAACCCGTTGTATTGGTTTAAATTAAGAAAATAGGTTACAATACCATATTAAGAGACTCATTATTACCAATTCATTGACAAACTGCAAAGCTTGCTTAAGAGGGGCTCCCCTATTGTCTCCTGGTAGATATTGTTTATCACTTCATTAATAATTGAAAAGACAGAGTATAGTTACATCTGAGCATTACATTAGGCCAAGGAGATCTAGAAGCCAGAGCTAGAAATTTTGATATACAGGAGTAAAACTCACAATAATAATATTAAACTGAAAACATGATCTAGGAGAAAATTAAGATGTAATTAAAGAAGGTAAACAGTTTACCTAAGAATAATCAACTAAGAAAATAAAGGATGAGGGCAAATAACATGTAGCTATTCTGGTATTTTGGTGGTGAAAGTTACCATGAGCTAAAAGTGATCAGCAATATAATACCTTTGCATAAAAGACAATACATTACCTTGAACTGTAAGCTAATCTCTATGGTTTACTTGTTGGTAAAGTTACAGCTGTATTTTTTTTTATAGAGCATTCTCTATCTAAGAAATACAGAAGAAATTAAAGGAATTCAGCAGAAAATATTAAGTACCAGAGGTCTAAAAAAGGTGACAAAGAAAGCAAAAATTAAATAATGAGCAGTCTTTCGGTTGAGAGGAAACCGAGTGGAGATGTAACAGATGACAGGGAAAAACATCCAGAATGGGCATGCAAAGTTAAAGCTTATTCTGCTCACTCTGCAGGAATACTACCTGTTTGTGGTGACCAGAAGGAATCCTTTCTCAAAGGCTATCCCTCACTTTCTATAAATTTATAGTATGTACTCCTCAGTGCCTGGGCATTGAACTTGTAAAGAGGATTCCATTTTGTATCAGTTTCTTGCGTCTGTAGATACACTACACACAGTTAACTAGTTTCACCACGATTTTATCTACTTCAACCACACCAGATGGGTTTAACTATGAAGGAACAAATTTTCTATCACGGATCAAGAGAAGCCTTTAAATACAGCAGTACAAAGTCTGCAAACAGAACTGCAAGAAAAAAGCTGTATAGCAACTACAGTTTTCAGGTAAAAGCAGATACCTCAGCTGTTTCTCCAGGTATACCTTTACCCAAAATCCCCAAGGTACACATTATCTTCAAAAGCTAGTGACTAACTTCCCACACTTCCACACCTTAATGGCACTTTATATGCCTTCCTTGCTCTTCACTTGGCCATTTTCATTGTTTAAGATTTCACACGCTGTAAAAAGAACATTTGCTCAACACACAGATTCAAGCTCCTGACTTCCAACACAAGCTCAGCTTTTGATAGCAACAGCTACATACAATTTGGACATGTTATCAGAACCTAAAGTTCATTAGCAAACAAAGCATTTTGTTTTAGTATATTCTAAAAAAGAGAAATTCCATATTCCACCTCTGTGTAGCTTAAGCACTGTTGCATCAATAGGACTTCTGTGAGTTTAACTGAGATCCCGATATGAATAAAATTAATTCAAATACCTCTTTACAGAACTGAGTACTAAATCCATAGGCATGTAAATATTAAAACTATAACCCAAAATCTTAAATAAGACCCAACATCACTACGTTAATTCATTCTTACCTTTTAGTTACATTCTAGCAGTGATTTTATAAGCAGTACATTCATTTTCATTAAAAAATGTTGAAAAGTTAACCAATGACAGTTCAGAATGACATCTTCTTTTAAAGCACTACACATGCTTGTTCCTATGCAAACCAAGTTTTAACTGTCATGCTGTCAAGAAAAATGATAGTTCCCTAGTCATACCTTATCTTTTTAAGAAAGTAAGAACTACAGAAGACTTTACAATAGAAAATTGTTTTATATGTTTAAAAAAATCTGCCTTTTGCATGAAAGCTCAGAGAGATGTTATATTTGAAGCTGACAGTGAAAAAAAAAAAAAGGCAAAACCCCAACCAATGAACAAAATACACAAAAGCGGGAAGCATTTCAAGCTTTATATGTGCCTGTGCTTCTATGTCCTTAGCCCTCTCTCAGCTTAATACAATATAAAAGTCCATGAATAAAAACCTGACCACACATAAAGCAGTCTTAGAGCTGCACTGGGTCATTAACTGTGATAGACCTTCTTAAGGACTATAACTATGTACTTATTAAGAAAAGTCCCAGTCTGAAAATGCCCTTAAGTACAGTGCCTTTTCAATGTCCAACAATTACAGGCAGTACCTGCAGGTACATTGCTAAATCTAGCCCACTTTTGAATGCTCCCCTAAATTTGGTACCATATTTGCTGTATCGTTAAATAAACAAAACCAAAAAAACCCAGAATAACAAACCCCCAAACCCAAAAGGAATACTTTTCTGATCTAATGAAATGAAGTTCATCACATTTAAGGTTTTTATTTGGCTTTTGCAACAAATATTGTGGGATTATCTTGGTATTTGAAAATTTGGAAGTAAAACAGAACTGTAGCTGATAATTAAGGTAAAATATCTCTGATTAACCCAGGAAGTTAGTGGAGAGCATTCTCTATAAGGGAAAATGGCTTCATTTGAAATGGCTTGAATCTTTTCACTCTCAGGGCAGTTTGCAGTGTACACTTCTTTGTTCAGGCTGCTAAAAGGAAGGGGACTACTGAAGGTACAGATTTTTTGTTGTTTTACTTTAAGGTGGTTCAATGTTGTTTTTCTCACTCTGTAGCAAAGGTACCTACAACCTCTGTGTGGCACTCTGTTCACTTTTTATTCCTTAAATGATTTCAGAAGAACTAAGCAAACTATATGAATCTGACTTACTGTCCTTATGAGCAAAGGGAGAAGAAAATAATTCTGAAACATTTAAAGTGGGATTTAATTTCCAACAGCATTAATGATAATGCAAATATTTTATTAGAAGTTTATGCTTAATCCACAAATGTTCAGTTAAAAAAAGCCCAAACGAAGTATGATTCCAAAAGAACAGCAGTTGCATTTACAGTTATGTCATACAACACAACAGACATACTGAAGTCTCAGGTGTACTGCTGTGCATCTCCTTCTGGTAGGACCTGGCTGTTTGTTTTTCCTAAAGATACCCAAACTGACACAACGAAGTAAGCAAATTTCACAGAAGAGTAAAATGTAGCCACTAAAGACGCCGACATTACACCTCTACTGATACTTAATCCTACTAAACTAAACACCCGAGCGACACAAGTTCAGCCAACTCCCGGCGGCACCGCTCCTGCGCCGCGAGGGAAAGGCGCGGTACCCGCTGCCCACGGCAACGGCGAGAGGCTGCGCCCCCTTTCCCGCGCCGATCCTCTTCCCCTCCTTCCCGCCCCTCACCCCGCTGCAAACTTTCTGCCTGCCGCGGCACGGCCGCTGACACGGCTTCCGAGCCGCCGGGGCAGCGGGATGCCAGCGCCGCCTCCCAGCCCTCCCCGCCGCACCCCTGGCGGGAGCAGCACAGCCTCAGGAACCCGGCTGAGGTGCCGGAGCACGAAGCGGTTCTCGCCGAACAAACTGATGTGCAGCCCTACACGAAGGGCTGCCTCCCGCCTTCCTCCTCCGCCTCTCGCCGCTCGGCCAGCAGCGGCAAGAAAACTTTCCAGGTGACGCCTGCCCTCTCCCGGCACTCGAGGCGTGTCGGGCCGGGCCGGGCCGGGCCGGGCCGGGCAGGCGTGCGGGGCTGTTACCTGATGTCCCCGCTCGGCTGCAGGACAGGGCAGAGTCCCCGCGGTCCCCTTCATGCCCGAGGGGCTGCCGAGCCCGCCCTGAGGTACACGCCTTCATCCAGCTGCCTCCCCAAGGGCTGCGCCTCCTTTCCTCGCCCTGGCGGGGCGGCGGACGCGGGGCGGGCGCCGCTCTCGCGGTCTCGCCGGCGCGGCAGGGAGGGAAGGAGGAACAGAGGGCGGGAGCGGGGAGGAGGAGGAGAAGCCGAACAGAGGGCGGGAGGAGAGCTGTGCCCTCCCTGTCTCCGCCCCAGCCGCCGAGCGGACACACAGCAACCGGAGAGCGGCCGCGTTGCCCGTGTTGCCCGTGCCGCCATCCCGCCATGGGAATTGCAGGGGGTCCCTCTGAGTGCCTCTGCGCCAAGGCTGAGCTCTGTCTGCCCGGCTTTTGGGTCGGGCAGGGCAGGACGGGACAGGGCGCAGCCGGAGCCTCTGGAGGGCGCCCCCATCCCGCCTGGCGCTATCGCAGAGCGCGCCTGCGCCTGGTGCTGGAGATGGGAGTTTGGGACCGTTGTCGGGGGCCGGTGTGGGAGATAAAGAGGGAAACTGGACGTGACAGAGGAGAAAGGTGGCGTGCAGATCAGGAGATGACAAATTTTACAAGAAAGGTGTTCAGAAAGGCAGAAAGAAGTGAATACCAGTGGGAGAAGAGGAGAAAGGAGTAGAAAAGCGCTGTCGGGCAACAAAGAGGAGAACGTATCCTGTGAGTGGTCAAGGGCAGGGTTTTGGAAGGTGAGGAGATAAGGTGTTTGAGGAAGCCAAAATTTTACTGGGCTTGGCAGGAAATACATGTGAAACCGAGATGATGGATATGGAGAAGAAGTTTGACTGCCTTCTCCCAGAATTTAGAAAAATGAGCCATTGAGGAAGCGATTTTAACTTAAAAGGGATTTTATTTAGGGGAAATATGCATAAAGCATTGGAAAAGTAAGAAATAAGCACTGCAGGCATTGCTGGACAAAAAGGAACTCTGAGATAAAAAGAACAAGTCACAGCTTGAAAGAGCTAGTGCTTCTGAACAGAACACACACAATACTTGGCTGAAAGGAGGTAGGAGTATTGGTTCTATATGGGATAGAAATTACACTGTCCAGAAACTTTTTCTGTAAGAATTGTGCAGTATATCTTCTCTTTTTCTGGCAAATCATGCCATCCCACATGGGTAGTGGAGAATTGGATTCAGGCTTTCCATACTGAACTTGCCTTTACAGCCAGTGCAGCAAAGTGGACCCTGAACATGCAGGACTAGCTGTAAAAGCAATATTTCCTACAGAGTTGATATCATCCTAGTCCTTGGAGAACTGAATTGAGCTTTAGCTTTTAGCCAACCCAATTTGAAGCATGTATGGTCATGTAGATTCAGTGCTTTAAGTGTTTACTCATGGGAAGGGACTAAATTCATGCTGCTGAACTGAACTGCCCATGTGTGTTTACTGTCCCTCAAGTGGAAGATGACAGAGAGATGAGACAGCATACACACTGGGATATATGGAACTGAAGCAGAATTTACTGTTTACACTGAATTGTGTCATTTAAATATTTACTGCATAAATGAGAGGAAAAAATGCTGAACATCAAATTCATCTCTTCATCCAGATGATGATTTATGTGTCTAATAACCCTTCCTCCATTGACTTCCTGCAAGTTTTAGCATGACTTACAACACTTTAAAGTGCTTTGTTTTTAAAGTCAGAGTCTCATTCTGGTCTATTCTAACCCCTTGTATTTCAGCAATTGTGGGACCAGCTGTAGTGAACTGTAGTAAATTTGCGTCTGGCACAAGACTTGTGTTGTATGGGTGATTTACAATAAGCAGAGTATTATAGGCACAGGCTAGCCAGGGTATAGGTTGGATTGATATAGAAAAAAACAAGAAAAAAAAAAAAAAGAAAAGCTAGTCTGCTTTAGTGTAGGACTATGTAATCCATATCTTTCCCTTTGTTTTTCTCTCTTCATTTTTCTTCCTGCCCTTCATTGTGCAGAATCTTTCTTCTTCTTAAAGCTCATCAATCCTACCACTGTACTAGTGTCTAACAATAGTTCTACATATTTTGTATGTATAGAAATTTTTAGAAAGTTGTTACCAGAGATCTGGAGGATGATACTTCAGTAGCCATCTCTTGCATAAAAAAGGTATGCCAGTCTGGGCTTCCAGGTGCTGTGGTAGTATTGGTGAAAATAATGATGGTTAATATAAATGTTTAGCTCTTTGTTCGTAGGAGTTGGAGGTTTTCTGGGAGTTACCTTTGGAGCTGCTGCTCAGGATTGGTAAAAATTCTATAGATATGAAAGAAGGCGAGATCAGCATTTTTAAGTTATTTCTGAGCTTTATTGTCCCTGGTTTTTTGGTGGTCACTGTAAAGATTTGTAGATAATCAGGAAATCTTTTGTGAGAGGCCTCTCTCAGAGGTGCTGTTTTCTACCAGTTTGTACTGTGTGTAACAAATTTCTTTTGCTCCCTTGAACTGTTATGTATCTGAATTTAAGGTAGTGTACTGAAAATTATTTTCCTGGATACAGTAGCAAGCTAAATCAAAATCAGTGGAAAATTCAGTCGCTTTCTTGAAAGTATGTACTTGTTAACATACCATAATGTTCATGGATTTGTAAATCCAAAATAATATTTTAAAAATTATTGGTACAAGTAAAAAGCTCACAGTAGGTTTTAATCACCAGGATAGCATTAGAATTTGATATGTCGATCACCTAGATTCAAAGGTAGTAATATCTTGTGCATAAGAATCTATTTCATATCAAATATAATATTGCATTATTGATAACAGCTGTAAAATCCCTGGAGAAAACACTTATTTTGAGTGGCTGTGTATTCACTTCTTTTTGAAGACAGATGGCTTGTACAGTGAAATAAGCAATGAGTGAGATATGAACATAAAGATGTTTGGTTTTGTAATTAACTGGCTAACATGTGGGTGGGTTCAGTTTTGTGGCATCTGTACCATCATGTTCACCTTATCCTTCCTCACCTGTCCCCATCCCCCATCCATCCCTCATTTGCCATGTTGCTTATGTCTTTTTTTTGGATTCCTACTCAGCAGTAATAGAAGCTAAATGACTTTTCCAATAAAGAAACTCAAGGTCAGAGCTGGGAGTAGCTCATATCGACAGCACGGATCCACCTGTACTCAGCTGGCTTACAGCAGCTTACCCATTCTTCTCTAAAGATGCAGCCTTTGGGTTATGATATGACTTCTCACTGTGCTGTCACGTACCATGTAGCTGTTAATCTGCCAACATAGCCCTGCCCTTCAGAAATTATATACTGGAATGTGAAAGAACTGTGTTGTTTCTGGAAAATCTCTCTGGCTCATGCTACATATCCAATACTGTTGCAAACCCCCCCAAAAACAAATGAAAAAACCCCCAAAAGCAAACCTTAACAACAAAATGAACAAACCCCCTAGAGTTCCTAATGTTTTCAAGGATTATGCCTGAGTAATCAGCTTCCTTCTGAGAAAAAAATGTTAGGTGGTTTTGTGAGGCCATCTCCCTGGACACCATCCAATCTGTGTAAGTTCAAGGTCCAAAAATGCAAGGTGGTCTACTTCTAGACTAAAGGATGCAACAACTGTCCTGCAGCTATGTACCATCACCTGCTTTTTCTGTGAGGACTTACATAAAACATAAAGCAAGCCCTTGACAGCGTGCTATCCCCTTCAAGAAAGACAGGGCTTTATCTGAGCTCCATGGTAAGGTATCAGTAATAGCTCTCCTCTTGAAATCTAAGGGTAGGATGGCAGGGTGTTTTTTCACATTCAGACCATGTCCATGAAAAGGTCTCAGTCTAGATATAAGCTGCAGAGGACTGTAGCCCACAGACAACCTTTAGTGCTTCTTATAACCCTGAGATCCTGAGGCACGTAGAAATTTATACATGCTCCTCTTCAGTTGTTTTGTTTCTCGTACAGCATCTGGAACCCATGCCTCTCAAAGTTGTTTATGCTCTTTGTATAGCCTACAAAAAGCTAAGTGCATCCTGAGCATTCTGGAGAATGCTTTTGAAGATTCCTGTCTACTGTTCATTCTACAAGAACTTCGGCAGTAATTTGAGGATTCATTTGTAAACTGAGATTTGCAGCTTTTTCTGGCCCCTTCTCCACTGAGGGGCCCCAGCGTGTAGGTACTGGCTAAGTCCAAGGCTCCTTTCAACCTAGTAGATTGGACCTACTAGGTCCAACCAAGAGGAAACCCAGACCGGATATTTTCCTTAGTGGTTTTTCCTGGTAGGCAGTTCTTTACGTGCCTTCCTTGTCTCCTTTTTTCCCTTCATCCTTCTAAAACTTTTTTTCCTCCTATATTTGAATGTACACTTTCAAAGATTTCTTCCTTCAATGTGATTTTACTGTGATTAATTTAGTCTACACATTTTGCTTGTCTTATTGCACCCTTAAGGTCTGACCAATATGAATGCACTGTTAGCAGAGTGAACACAGTTCTCATTTCTACCAGTTCTGTACCAATTTATATTGTATTATTTTCTTCTCAATTGCTATTTTATCTTTTTTTTTCTCTACCTGTGGAGAAAGGGATAAACTAATTAGATATTAAATACCATATTGCAGTTCTAAATAAGGAATTATTAATTAGAAATAACCTTTAATTATGACACATTTTGTCACAAGATGTAATTTAAGTTTTTAACATTTTTAAAAATTTTTAGTTATTTTTTTTTTTAATTCTACCTGCTTAAACAAAATCAGTCAGTGATACAATGCAGTTGGATAAGTGTTTTGGTAGTGTTATGGTAAGGATGGTTCATAAGCATGAAAGTGTTATTGTAAAGCATTTGTAGTAGGGTGACAATTGCTTGAAAAAATAATTGTCTCACAATGATGTATGACTAAGACTTGTTTGTGTTTTTTTTTTAAATGGAATTATTTCCTGAACTTACTAGAATCTTTATCTCTGTAGTCATACAAAGAAGATGGATCTCTGTTATAGGTATTCTAGCAGTGGTTTAAACAAACCCTTTAATATCCATCTAAAAGTGGGCTGTAGAGCATTGTTTACTAGGTTTTCTTGTTTTCCTTTGGGTTTGGTTTTATTTTTTCTATCTAAATTATGCTATGTCTCTTGCCAGATTGCTATCAACATGTATGTGGCATAACAATTTTATTCTCAAGTCTTTACTGTCAGCCTAATTATGTCCTTCCATGACACTATATAGGGAAATGTGTATTCCTTAGAGACTTTATAATAGTAATCAGTACTTTTGAAATTTCTTTTGTGCCATTATTCAGACTTTAGTAAGAACGTCATATAACCCTGAAGAGGAATCATTTGTTGACTCATTAATGCCTGTGTCATCTAGATGAATGCATGCCCACTGTATGTCTTTTAAATGTACCAAGTAGTACATACTACCAAGTAGTAACAAATCTAGTGCTTCAGCTATGCTACTACATTGAAATGTTATTTTACATCGTTCCTTTTCTGTGCAGTAGTTTTGCTGGAATTACCTCAACTATCATGTGTTATATTTGCCATGAAATTTTAAATTTATATTATTAAGTTTAGTTTATATTATTATGTGCATCTTTGTTTCACTTTTTACTTGTAAGAATACAGACAACACAGGTCCCAATAAGGAGCACAAGGAAAGTAAATAACAATAAATAAACAAAATATTGTTCATTACAACAGTCAATATAGAGACAAATTAATACATAGTAGTACTAACATGAACAGGCCGTGAATTCTATCCTATTTGCAGGCTGTTAGGAATATATACAATTCACTTCAGCTGTTGTACTGAGTATACTCAATTATATACGTGGTTAAATATTTACATCATGGACCATTACTTTATATACAGTAATCCACAGAAAAGTTCCTTGATAGCATCTAAAGATAAAGCCATTTAGAATAGTTCATGAGAATCAGTGTAGGACTAGTCAGGTCTTACTGCACAGTCTCACATGTGGAATAGTGATGTGCCATCTTCGCTGTGCCGTTGCTTCTGTCCTGACTAAAGGAAGAAAAATTTGGACGGTTATGAAATGCCCAAACAGTCTGGAGTCCTTCAGAATTGCTTGTACCTGATTAAAGCAACTTTCACCTTTCAATCTCAAGGCTACACTGATACTTGAAGTTATATTCTTCTATGAGAGGTGAGTGACACAGTACACCCCAAATTGTCCCTTATCTGCTCCTAGAAGAATTTCTACTGTATCTTCTTACAGAAATTCAGAAAGATTCTGAAGTTAGATTCCAGCGTGGCAGATCACATACAACTTTAAAAAAATATAGGAGCTTCAGAGAGCCCTTGGTCTTGCACTTCTCTGTTCTGAAACACAATAAAGACACAACTATACTTTCCCACTGAAAAGGAGGGAATTATAACAAACGGCAGCCAGAATAAAATAGCTACTTTAGAGTTGCAGCTACCTTTGCAAAATTGAAGCCCAGTTCCAATAAAATACAAGAATTTTCAGTAACAGTAATAGAGATGAAATAGTCATGAGGAAACCCACTATTAAATCATAGAACTCTTTAGCATATTTTCTCTGTTAAAAAAAAAAAGTATATCAGCCTTTATTTTAGTATTAAACATTTTTTTTTCTCAAACAAAATACAGTTATGGCATTGAAAAGAACATTCAAATAGATTTTGCTTCTGTGTAACTAGCTCAGGATACAAAGATTCTTTGCAAAATATAAATTCATTTAGGATAAATGTAATAAAAATGAGAATTGATTATATTGACATACTGTAGAAAAAATATTTTAAAATTTCCTGTTTCCCAATCCTGGTTCAACTTTTCAACCTTCCATGTTATTAAAGCCGTAAATGTAGGTCCTGATTAACTTGTTATGTCTAGGATCTGTATTTCCACTGAGCATATGGGTTTCATTCTTTAGAACTGGTGAACTGTGAAGGAAAGAAAGGTTAGATATTCCTCTCTGGGCAGTGTTTCTTAGCTTTCTGCTTAACCTCAGGATTGTGTCTAATCAGGAACTCCATAAGACTGGGTGCACCAGAGAGATTTTTTTAGCCACAGTTTGGTCTTATATCCATGCAAAAGTTGTTCTGAGTCAAGTCAATTGGCCATCTGTTGGGTCCAGTGCTCTTTGATACGCCCTAAGGGTATATCACCTGGCACCCAGCAGTGTGCAACTTCCCTCCTGTCCTTTGTAATTTTGCCAGTCCCATATAGATCTCTTGGACAACATAAGACAACTCAAATGACATTAGACACTTGTATGTGGATATATGCTTATCCCCATTGTTTGGTTTCTTGTTCCTGTTCTAAGGATGGGATTCAGTTTGAGATTAAGAAACCTTCATGCAACTGCTCTTATATATCTAACTGTGAACTAAAGGTTTACCCTTCCATTATCATCAGTGGGGATTTGGGACTTGATTCATCTACTTACACAACTAAGTGAGCATGGCATGCTCTAGCATATCCAAGACAGCTTTGGGATCAAACAGATGTGAGGTGGGATTTGTAGGAGACCACTGCCATTCTGGGGCAGCAGCTGGAAACCAGCTGTTTTAAATTTATATATTTTATATTATTAAGTTTAGTTTATATTATTATATAAATATTATAATATTATATTATTTCACTTTTTACTTTTAAGAATATGGATATAGCTAAAACACCCTATAGAATCTGAAATTGCGGTAAACATTTGCTGGCTAGCTGAAAACTTGTTATAGGCTTATTTCTTTCTTCACTTCAGGATACATGTGGAAACTTTCACTGTGCAGTAGTATGTCACCCTGCTGTCACTGTTCAATTATCACTTAATTGAAAATTGGCTTTATTATGAATTGCATGCTTATTAAAATCAATTTAAACATAAATTGCAGTTCAATAATATACTTTGATGTCATTCAATGTTATTAGCAAAGATGCTATGCTTTTTTCCATACTTCATTGATGCTTATTTCAAACCAATGAATAAATATTTTATAAAAATGTAATGAAAAGTACAACTTCTTCTTCCACACAGTTTTCATAGTACATGAAATGTGCTTTGCAGACTTTCCCCCTAGTTTCGTTAAGTGCGGTTGATTTCAGTCATCTTTCTTTGAAGTTACAAATATGTATATATAATGCAACTACTTTATATATAGCCATACACTTCTCTTTCACAGTGTATACAGCAATAAATCATCTCATTAACAATAAATCATCTCATAAAGTAATTTGAGGGGTACATAATGAGCAACTTTGGGATATAAACTTTATTCTATATATGAGTTGAAGTCTTCATAACTATCCTTGAAAGTATTTTTTGACTATTGGGATAATTATATATCACACAGATGCCTGTCATGCACTCTGTTTACACTGTAGGGAGATGAAATAGGATAGTTAATTTTCTTTTATTCTGTTAAAATGCCAATGTTTAATTAAACTGCTTCAGCTTAAGGGTTGCACAGCTACTTTCAGCTGTCATGAAGCATACTAGACATTGATTTGCCATTGCCTACATGCCCAAGAAGGCATTCAGCAGGCTTTGTAATTTCACTCAAAATTGTTTTTATTAGTCATAGTTACTCTCCAATTTCTAAAATTTATAGGAGAAACAGTGTATTAAAATAAGTTTCATCCATATGTTCAGGGAGTAAAAACAATACAGGTGCCAAGTATCTGAAATTTACATTCAGTTTTGAATTAACATCTGGGGTTTGCTTTTTGTATAAGATTTTTATAACACTAAAATTTCATGCATTTCTGAACGTCTTACATAATTATTTCAGTTATACAATAACAATTAGACAGCATCATGAATTAGCAAGACAATTGCAAAGCAATAAAACCATAATTTTACAATTATGAAAAATAAAAACATAGAAACAGACAACTAAAACTAACCACTTGCTTCCAGCAATACATAGTTATATATAACATATAATAACCACGATATAGAGGATTTTCAAAAATGTTGGCAAAAGCAACATTAAGCTTGCTTGCTTGCTCCCTTCCAGCACTCCACACCAAGCCTTCACTGATATGAGAAAAAGAGCAACCATGCCAAACAAGAGAAGGCAGCCTCTACTGAATCTGCATTTCCATTATAAAAAGCATGAAGCCAAAAGCTAGAAATATAAGAAGGCCCTTAGTGCTCCCTTTAAACACTTGGGGAAAACTGGTGTTAACAGCATCCTTTGTCCTCTACCACTCTCCGAGTTTCCAGTGAAAGCTCTATCTGAAGTCTGTGCAAAACCTGCTTCCAGCATGTACAGAACTGCCTAGAGTTTGGCAGTATTAAGTATCAGCTTCTGCACTAATGAACATGTAAGGTTTCGCATGAAATGTAATAATTTGCATGGGAATAATTGCATAATAGGAATACAAATAAAACTAGAACTGTCTGCATGGGGCTCACTCCCTAGGTTGGAAACCTTTATTAGGCTCATTATTGGGATTTCACTTCTGATCCAACCTTCCAGTTTCCCATTCCTCAAGGGTAGCTAAACAATTTTTAGCTTCTGTGGCTGTAATTAACACGGTCTTATTTGAAAAGTTCTGTATCTCAGATACCAGGAAAGCGTAGCAATTCTGATATTTTTAATCAAGGAACTGTTGGCTCTTGATCCTAACCTGTGTTTTAATTATGGATGAGGTGTTTTCTTTAGTGGTAGAGTGAAGATCAAATACCAAATTAATTTAAATCAGAGAGGAGCTGATCTGAAGCCATTTCCCATCCAGTTCCCTTCAGCTCAGTTAGAAGCACCTAATTCTTTTTGAAGGCTGGGCTTGAATTCTCTTCCATACTTTTAGTTTGTGATGCCTAACTTAGTTTGTCGTTTGCTTATCATGCAAGCAAACCTTCTTCTTGGCCCTTCCCTATCTGAAACTATAGCAACAATTTATTAATTGAGCACTGAGCTTTTATGCACCTCTCATCAGGGTATTTGTGTGAGGTAAGAGTGCATAACTCTTAGCAATATGAACAACTTCAAATATAGTAAAAATTACATTCTGACAGTCTTATCAAAACATGGTGACAGAACAAGTTAATTTTAGCAAACTGAATGTAGAGTTCTAGGATACAGTTGATTATATTAACTATTAAAGGAAAGTAAACCAAATCTTAGGCACTACAGTAATAGATAATGTTATAGTATTTTAGTAAGGTAAAAGGAAGTAATCTAATATATTCCCTGTGTGGCCTCCAGGACTTTTTTATATAGACATTGAGATATTTAAAACAATTACAATTGCGTAGAAATTTTTGTATAATATTTTTATTTGGAGAACCAAATGGAATGAGCAGTTCTAAATATCCAATATCACTTTGTGAGGAGGAGCAGGAGGTAGATTATCATGTGATATGAACTGGCGTGGATCCTTTCCTCTTATCGAAGGTGATGCTGATAAGAATGTGGGCCATAGACTTTAGACATAGAGAGTTGAATCAGAAAGGCAAAACTTTTTTTTCATATATGTCTGTCAAGCACTTCAGTGATACTTCATTTAAAATAAAAACCTTCAGCTGACATAACACACCTTAAGGTCTCCATGTAAAATTCTTATTGTTGCATAGTTTCTGGCGCAGTAGAAAACCTCACATTTTAATTTTCTAAGGTTTGTCTACCACACTTGGTTTATTTTAAAAGCAGACATGGAAGCTGAAAATACTTTTTTGGGAAATTACCTTCACTTTTCCCTCTTGCTTCAACTGTCATCTGCCTCAGATACACCGAGTGACATTATTCATATTCATTCATGCAGGGATGCACTTAATAGGCTCACAGGAAAAGTGATCATTAGTTGATTGACTGTAACTTGATTCCTTGTGGATAAGGCTCACAGGTTTATTTCTTCATTTCAACAAGGAATGGGAGCTGCCACACCTCAGTCTGCATAATTATCAATACAAGTTTTATTGGCATGGGTAAACATTAATACAATAATAAAATGGCCAGTGCAAAACATTCAGCTCATGATGTCTTCAATTACACATGGTGTGGAAAGATGGCTGCAGATAAAATTAGAGGAAACAGAGAAGTTATATTTGCATCCTAACAGAAGTTATAAAGGTATGGAAATCATAGGGTAAAACACAGCTGCTGCTCCCCGGATGGAATGTGGATGGCATGCTCCACAATGAGTCCCTATACACCCAATCTGCAACCATAAGCACTTGCTAAGGGGGATGGAACAGGGGGTGCAGTGTAGTGGAAGCACTGTGGCCAGACTCTGTTGAAATCCTTGCAGGAAGGGGAACTCAATGGTACTTTGCAGCTGATAACTCACATAGCACCTGTCAGCCATGGGAGAAAGGAGATGTCTTGCTACTGAGCCAGCAATTTTGACAAAATTGCCCTCCTCAGATGAACTTGGTTGATTTTGGCCTAATATTAACTCATACCTCCTTCCCAAATTACCCACCTTCAGGGTACAAACACCCCCCACTGGGCACACGTTCAATATTTTTTTGAGCGAGAGTATCTTTAAGAGCGAAGCGAGAGAATTTTACACCAAGCAGTAGCAAAGGTATGTATGACTGAAGTCACTCAAGCTCCACTATAAATAGTATAAAAATAAGAGAGAATGAGGAGAAGTCAGGGAAGACTCTGTCATAACTGCTGGGATCAGACGATGGGCTGATCCTGTGTTCCCTCCCACAGGGATGCCTATTGTGTAAAAACCATCCTCTACGCATGCTGTACTTTTATTGGAGTTTAGAGTTTGTCTGTGCAGCGTTTTGAATATATCTTTTGATGTCAGATACCATCACTGGCGATCCTTGAACCTTAATCTGTCACAATTTTATGTTAATAAAGAGTGTTATTCCATAAACTGTTAATGTGAGTCCTTCATGGGTGCTGGCAGTTGCTGGCAGCAGGTACCACACTTGAATAAAGTGGAAGATCCTCTGAGGGGTCAAAAAAGTGAGAAGACCCATTGAGGGGATCTCCCTTATGCTGTTGGTGTGTGTCCCTGAATAAGTCAGTTGTACTGCCCTCCAGTCTGGCAAACTGCTCAGTGAAGGGTCCCCCTAATGGAACGCTGACAGACTGGTCAGGCACAAGGGTCTTGGCTTTCCTGGGGCACTGACAGACAAAAAGATATTCTAAAGGAGTGAAAAAGGTCCTTTTATTTTGCTTTATGATCAATATTTTAAGAGCGTAATCAAATAGAAGATGTAAATGTTTTTGTAAGAAGGGTCTGTCCCAAGTGCCTGATTTAGTTAGGAAGTAATACACTTGTATAGTGGTAACTTCAGGTGTTCACAAGATAAAAAAAATCAATAAAATTTGAAAAATAAAACAGCTATAGCAATAATTTTGGGGAGGCTGTTTTCTGAAGATATATTGGAAAACTTGTTAATGGGATTTAGTAATATTTTAGAACTTTGTTTTCAGAATTCCTTGGGACATTTCTAATCTTTGGGAGAGGAAAGAAGGTCTCAGAAATGCTTATTTTCAAAAAATGTTTGCCAAAAACTTGTTAAAAACCTTTGTCCAAGTAGAAATGATTATAGAATAAGTGGGTAGAGGGACACCACTTCTTTTTAGTATTGTGGCAAACAGACACCTGTTTTCAGTGGTAGCAGCCCTGTGTCACACACACAACTATTCTTAATCTGTCTGTCTGCCTCTCATTGTACCTACATGTTCATGATGCTTCTATGCACTCTCGGATTGATAAGTATATTTGTAAAGAAGAGCAAATAGACTTTGTTTCTCATAATAGATGTTAGGAGCTATGTATTCCCTCTGTCACTTTTTTATGAATCGATCCTGGAAGTTTTTGTGTGCATATTCCAATTAGTCTTTAAATTTCAATGTAGATTTATTATTTCTTTCTGATTTGCATAGATCTTTTCACAAGTTAAAAGGGGGGTGTTACCGGGTTGCTGATAGAATAATGGGAATTGAAATTAATTTGAGTTGAGAAGAAAAATAAAATTTCTATTTCCTTTATGACTGAGAAGAAATAAAATAACAATAAAAGGGGTGAAAGCAACATACAAGCGAATCTGTAGATGTGTGTAATGTAGTCAGTCATTTCAGGGTTAGTAGCAGACATAATTCAGAAATGTATTTTTAACAGGTTTTTACTGTGTTTTTAGTTTGAAATTTTGCTATGAGCACAAGTGGAATTCAACAAAATAGCACATTTTTCTTAAACTGGCAGAATTAGTTGCTCCTTTGTAAATCAATATCTCTCTCTGTTGACAAGAGAGAGGGCCTGGAGTATATAGTGGTCTTCAATACGGCTAGATGAGTGTTGTGACCCGCCCCAGAAAGCGTGGGGAGTAACCAAGGTTCTTATTAATAAATTAAAACCGTTTTGTTTCAAAGGTAAACAGGTATGTTGCCATTTTGGGTGTTATCATCTATATCTGTCATCTATAGCAATATGGTATACAGATAACGTTTAGGGAAAATGCAAAAGGGAGAGAAAAGAAAAGACAGGATAAGGATAAGGAAGAGTAAGGGACAGAAAAGATGAGAGTGGAAAAATGTATATAGTCACCGCCCATGGGGTCCAGCGATGGAACTTCATAGTTGCACTTTCCATGTCTGTCAGTTGAAGTGGTGGTCTTGATCCGTTGGGGGTGGGGGAGGGAAACCCACACACTCAAAGAAGTTATGAGTTATTATATCCATGGATAGTGTCCCGGGCTGTGCCACGAGCCTCCAACATCTCCTAGGCCTGCACAGAGTTCCTGTGAGGGGCATGGTAAAAGGGTTTTTCCTGCCTTTCAGGATTGGCAGGGGGATGGGCTTTGATGGGCCAACAGCTACCTCTTCCCAGACTGTAAATGTCCCCTGGCGATCCTAGAATCCATAAATCATTAACCATTTCAGTCCCTGACAAATGAGTAAACGGGGATAAAACAAGGAATCCTAAGCAATGTGTCAAGTTTTTTTTCAGAAAGTGTTTCCACTGACAATATTTGAAAAAGCAAGACCTTTCTATGCTGCATGAAGTTTGCATGCATGTTAGCATATGGCTCCATAACATGTCCATGACATAACCTCTCTGTGTTTACTTGCAAAGATACTGCCAGTGAAACACTGAGGATATAAGGACTACATAGGTGTCATAAACATGTAAACCAAATTACAGTATTTTGTGATGTTTTGTCATACCCGTTCCTACCAAGACAAAGTCTGTGGGGAATAGGATTGCTAGCATTATCATGTTAGTGGTATAAACAGTACTGCAGCATTACTAGCTCTAGGGACATATTGCAACCCCACTAGTTTTATCTTCCCATAATTGAACAGGAGAGCTCTTGGGTAGATTTTTTTCTACCTATGCTTTGTCAGGTAATTTGGGCATTCTGAATAATGGTTGAGGAGAACAGGAAGAGTACTCTGTTTCAGCTTGGTACAGTCATCCTGAAGGAGGTATATCATGAGGATTATGCTGACAGATGCTGCATCCCATTAATTGTAACAACCTAATTAAATCATACAGTAAAAGCAGACTCACAGTCAAGTGGTCACATAGCAACTCTGTCGTCTGTATAGTCTCTCTTTGGAGTTGGCTCCAACTTAACTATGAGAATTATGGAGTGTCGGTGTGCAGTGCAGTTGCCTCCTGTTTTCCCAGACCACATTGTCTTTCACTTAGAGTTAGTTTCAGTCAGGTTTTATCACTAATGTGTCTCACCAAAGGTCATCACAGAAGCATGGTGCCACTGCTGTTGTTATAAAACTAGACTAATTTTAAGATGAACTTTAATTTATTATGAAAAGTAGTATCTAACTGATTACTGAGATTCAGGACCTCAGGGAACCCTTTTTATGCGCAGCTCTTGTTTTGTAAGTTTACTAATGGAACATTGAACACTTTCCTGCATCACAGTGCCTTCAGAGATGTTAAAATGATGCTGATGATTTAATTCCATTTCAGTTTTTCTCTGATTAATGTATGTGTAATAATTATCTTATGGAAAAGATCTCCATGTAACAGACTTTATTTGCTTCCCTAGACTTAATGAAAATCCTGTGCATGGTATGTTTTGCTGATATCTTGTCCTTTATAATTTGGAATTTATACAGGTAATAGTTCATAATATAGCAGAACAGATTGGTGTATGGATCACAAAAGTGTAATGTCTTGTTCCCTGGAGAATATAGAGGTCATCTGGTCTTCCCATTTATATATCAAATAATTGAGAAAATAGATTGTTCTATATCGAGAAATTAGTATGTAGTGAATGGAAAATATGAGATTAGCGGGTCATGTAAATTGAATACAACAAAATTTTTTGATGCTGAGTAACATGTCTTCATGCTTTTGTTGCACTCTTCAGCCTCTGGTCTGTAAAACTTGTGGTTTCATCTTTGTTTGCACTGCAAAAGGGCCAGTCAGGAATTCAGAAGTGATAAGGTGTTTTTGACAATTTTCATTAAATGTTAGTGGGAGTAATAAAACCTCATATTACTTGGAAAAGGGAATATTAGCTAATTCTGATGCACAGATCTGTCCTAGTTTTTAAGATTTTTCTGAATATATATGGGGTAACTAAGTACAAAGATCACAGATTGCAGCCATAAGACAGGGAGCTTGTATCTGGCAGAGTTGCATGTAGTCTCTGACTCTCAAATGACAGACACAATGATTAGGCAAAAAGAACAGGATGTATCTTGTAGGAAAGAAGGCACTGTAAGTTATGCAAAGAGCAACTGATTAATGTAAACATATTGTAAGTAAATGATTGATTAATAGGCATGACTAATACATGAATTAAGTAATATTTTTCAGCTGCTAACACTGTGGTCTCACATTTTAAAACTGTGTATAATTACAGTGATTATGCATGCAAATCAGATAATGACACAAGTAGCCACTTAGATGCACAACTGGCCATTTGGATATAAATTTGCATGCAATCACATTATAGACTCATTAAGTACAGAACTTTGATTAATTTTGTGGGCATTGTCATTCTTTGAATGAGGTAGATCCTCAGAGAAAACTGAGACATGACCATACAGTTAAATAAGATGCCTAGACATCTGAAAACAAATTTAGAGTTATACAGGCAACCCTTAATGGTAACATTTTCTCATTTCTGCAATGGTTAATTTTGAAGACTTCATGTTTTTGGGTTTTTTTAACATTGCTTTTAAATTGTGTAATTAGCGTTCAGATTGAACCATATGAAGAGGACACTGACGGGAGACATCATTGCAGTCTACAACTTCCTCATGAGGGAAAGAGGAGGGGCAGGCACTGATCTCTTCTCTGTGGTGATCAGTGACAGGACCCAAGGGAATGGCCTGAAGTTGTGTCAGGGGAGGTGTAGGTTAAATATTAAAAAAAGGTTCTTCAACCAGAGAGTGGTTGGGTAGGGGAACAGGCTCCCCAGGGAAGTGGTCACAGCACCAAACCTGACAGAGTGCAAGAAATGTTTGGACAATACTCTCAGGCACATGGAGAGACTCTTGGGAATGGTCCTGTGCAGAACCAGGAGCTGGACTCAATGATCCTCATGGGTCCCTTCCAACTCGGTATATTCTGTGCTTCTGTGATATAAACATTAATTTTTATATCTAAACAGATTTTTAGATGATCAGTGTCCTTGTGATTTTGAAATCTAATGTTCTTCAGGCTACTGTGACCAAGACTGGGTAAATGTTAACTCATTTTCAAAAAGAGTGGCCTTCTCGAAAAAAAATTTGAAGCCTGTTCGATTTTCACAAGGTGACTTAGTGATTTAAAATCATAGTCTCAGAGGCTGCCATTGGAGTTAAGAATCTTGAATCACTTGTGTGGATCTGGATATACTATCTAAACCTCTGTTCCAAAATGTCTAAGGAGCATATTTTAATAGTTGTATAATAACCTAAAATATTTATGAGTGGTAAATGATAATTTAATATTATTTTTTTATTTGATGTATAAGTTGCTTATGACTACCACTGTCTCTATCTAAATGTCTTTGCAAATCTGGCCAAATCACTTCTGAGAAAATTGTGGCTTAATATTCCAATTAACTTTGGTACTTTACAATGTTGACTCAATATATTAACTCTCCAGATTTAGTGTTTTTCATCAATCACGCATCAAAAAAGAAATAACAAATTAGTTTGAAATCTTGATCTTTAGTCCTCACAGTAACCACCGTAGCATCAAGACCTTTGGGGAAAGTCTGGAGAACCAAGAACTGAGTTCCTAATTGATTTTTCTTTAATCCATAAATATTCCCCATTGTCTTTGATTGTAAAGTATTATTGTAGAATGTAAAGTGTTATTGAAGAAGAGCACTCCCTAGGTTCTCAAAGGCACCTGCAACTCCCACAAATAATAATCTGTACGTTAATCAAGCGCCACTTTCTCTTTTTAAGTACTTTTATGACAGATTTGATTTTCTCTCATGCTTGTGATAAAATTTTTGAGTCTACAGTAAAGTAGAAATCTGTGAGACTTCTACAGGTGCCTGGAGCTATTAGTTTTAGTGTCATGTCGGTTTGGATATCTGTACCTCTGTTAACAATTAGAAGAGGCTACTGGATCAATAGTCTTTCAGGGTTCACAACTGTGATATATAATGTCTGAAGCTCAGTGAACCCTAAACCCTCTTTGCCAGCTGTTGCTCCTAAATAGCCTTCAAAAAGAACATCACATTTAAAATCTGAACAGGCAGCTTTGTTACCTTTTAATGGTGGAAGAATAGAACAAGTTGTCTCTGTGAACTTTTTTTCTTGAAGTATATTCCTGGTGAACATCTCATCTTTTCACAAAGGAGAACACTCACATCCCTTTGTTTTAGTCTATGAAATATTCAGGTAGACCATATAGTTTGGCTTTCTTTCAGACTTGCGATTGCCTTTGAAAGGAGACTTAGTATTTGTAAATATCACTGAGTCACAGAACAGCTGAGGTTGCAAGGGACCTCTGGAGATCAGTCCAACAGGGGCCATCTAGATCAGGTTGCTCAGGGCCCTCTCCAGTCAGGTTTTGAGTATCTCCAAGGATGAAGACTCCACAACCTTTCTGGGTAACCTGTGCCAGTACTTGGCCACATTCACGATAAAAAGCTTTTCCATAAGTTTGAGTGGAATTAATTTGTGCCCATTGCTTCTTGTCCTGTCACTGTGCACCACTGAGGAGAATCTGTCTCTGTCTTTTTTACTACCCCTCCATCAAGTCCATATAAATGTGGACAAGATTCTCAATGAATACCCTCTTCTAGAATCTAAACATCCTTTCTCAGTCACTTGACTGTTAGATGCTTCAATCTCTTAAATCCCTGCGATTGTCTTCATGGTCCGTCATTGGACTCACTCTAGTATGCCCTTATCTTTTTTGGACTGGAGACCCCAGAGGTGGACACAGCAATCCAGACGTGGCCTCACCAGTGCTCAGCTTGCTGGCAACATTCTCTCTAATGGCAGCCAGGATGCCCCTTGTTTTTTTTGATGAAAAGATGCACCAGTGCCCCATTTCTCCTGCCTGTTGAGGTCCCTCTGAATAGCAGCACAACCATCTGGTGTATCAACATTTCCTCCCAGTTTTTTATCTGAGTGTGCACTCTGTCCTGCTGTCTAGTTCATTAATAAAGTTGTTAAACAACATTGACTTGGCACTGACCCTCAGGTATTCTGTTAGTGGCTGGCATCCAGATGGATTTTCTGTCACTGCTCACAAGGTTTTTGTACTGGCAGTTGAGGCAGTTTTCAGTCCACCTCATTGTCTACTTACCTATCCTGTAGTTCATTATCCATAAGGATATTATAGGATACAGCAACAAAACACTTGCTACAGCCAAGGTAAAAAACATTCAGTGCTCTTTCCTTGTCCACTAAGACTATAATTTTATGATAGAATGCTGTCACATTGGTTAAGTATGGTTTTTCCTTCATAAATCAATGCTGACTACTCCCAGGTGTCTATTCCTGAAGACAGTAAATACAGTATACTTAGTACTTAGATTGTAGTTTGGCTGATTCATGGAAGATTTGTGATGAAATCATACCAGGAATACTGAAAAAAAAATAATAAACTAGGGGAATAGATACTGTGTTGGAATTAAACATTATTGTTGGCAATGACTTTAAAGCTTATAATAATTCATATTATCCCTATGTGCAGTACAGGAGGAAAATACCTGAGGCTTTTAAAGGAGACACAGAAGGTTATTTTACTTCCTATGAATATCAGTCCTTAACAGAAAACAAATGAGAATCATTTGAAATGCGTTTCATATAAGGGTAAAATGCACATATAATAAAAAAGACCTCTTCTGTAGTAGGCTCTTCAGAACAGGACTGTAAATATATTTAAGGTCACACAAGACCTTGGATATTTTAATGGCAAAACAGAAACTAAAAATGATTAACATTAAACAATTAACAATTAACATTAAATATCCATGTTAAAGTATGAACTGAGGAAAATCTTGAAAGCTCCATAGTGATATCCTCCTAGCGATTTCCACATATATACCTACATGCAACCTACATTTAATATGTAAACTACACTTACATATATATATTTGCTCTGTTCCAATGACTTATGAAACCTATTTTTCCCTTCCTATGTGTAGGGTACTCATACATTCCTGAAGTGTTCTAATAGTTCCGGAATTTATTTAAATGACAGGGTTTTATTTAAAGGTATCCATTGTATAATAAAAGGTAGTTTGCATTAATATAAGGAGGTATTTAGTCTAAATTATTCTAGTGAGAGTAGCTATGAAAATTCTTTTGAAGGATTTATTTTCTACTTACAAGTTTCTTTCAAATGCGGATTACATACTCAGAGGAGAACAAGTAATTGATAAAAATAGCTTTTTGCCTTTTAATAATATTTTCACTTCCATTATCCTGTTCTAGAATAAGATGTTAAATCTTTACAATTTGAGACAATGAAATAATAACCATCCCTAAATCCTTACTTTATAGTCAAAGAGTTTTAAATTGTTGGCTACCCGCAGTATAAAGCTCACCTAACCTAGTTGTTCAAGGTCTCAGAATTTTCTTTTCTGCTTTGTTCAATTGTATGGAAGCAGTTCTCTTTGATTACAGTATACAATGAAAACAAATCTCTGGATTTGCCACATGCTAGTGCCTTTGTTAATATTGTAATAAAGTAATTTACAACCCAGTGGTGGAGCTTGACTACTGATGAAGAGTCATAAATCTGAAGCAAACACAAATAGCAACCATTTTGTGAATGTATGTAGTGCTCCTTGAGTGCCTCCATGGTCAGTTTTGCCCATATCAGAGCTGGAGTGCATACTCTGCTTTTTCTACCATCCACCATGCAGGTACCTCACAGGAGGAAAATTCTGGATGAGACCAGTGGTGCAGGCTAAGGAAGAGAAAAGAAATTATCTTCATATTTTGGTCCCCCCCTTCTTTAACCATAAACTGTAACAGTGTTTCTTTTGTCTTAGTATCAGAGAAGGTGAAACATAATTTTTTCAGATCTAAAATTCAGAGTAATGAAACTGGCTTAATGCTACATTTTATCTGGTGTTGTGAGCTAATTAATGTTAGCATTTAGAGAAATAATTTATTTTGGCTCAAGCTTTCTAAAATAAAGTGGCCAATTAAAGAATGCGAATAGGAAAACTTCTTCACTTAGATTCTGTTTTACTTGTCTCCAATCAAAGAAAAACTTTTTCATTAACTGTCATCTAGTTATGGGGTAAAAGCAATTAAATAGCAGTAAGAATATATGAACTTGGCAAAAACTTTTTTTTATTATTATAATGATATTTTTCATGTCGTTTATGAGCTACCTGTGGCTGTTCGGCCTATGATTTTGTCAGCTGGAATCACACTTGATTGGTACATGACCTAGGAATATATGTATCCATCATGGAAAATTTCTGTTTCCCAGTAGGATGATATTAATCACCCAGTAGGCGGTACCCGTTTGTCTGAATTTAATGTGGAAAAAATCGCTGTGATGTCCAGATTTTCAACCTTCTGATTGGTTCAGAAGTGGAAACTTGCCTCTAGGTAAAAAATAAAGTTTTATATTATTCTGGCAAGAGTTCAGCTCTAAACAGTCTAGAAAAATATAAACTAACTTATAATATCTCCCTAAACTTTGCATTCCTACACTGAGTATGTAGAATACTGTTATGTTGATTTTTTTTTTTTTGAACCAATGCTTCAAATTTGAGTGTTTTCTAACAGGAAGCAAAGAAAGTTCCTCACACTTCAAAGCACATGCTTATAAAGTGTACAGCTTTCCATTTCAAACTCAGAAGAGTTTAGCAAAAAATCTTCAACTACTCAGGACCTTTTTAGATAATTTATATACATATGTACATGCATATATATAAAATACTGTATATTTTTCAGGAAAACTGTTGGCAAATAATGTGCATTTGTTAATGTGCATCTAAGTTGGATTAAATAGGCTATTTATTGTAATGCAGAAGTTTCTTGGGTATTTCAAATTTAACATTATTGCTAAGAATTCTTTTCTTGGTATCCTTGGAAAAACTGCAATTCCTTCTATGGAATCTAGGTTATACTTTATCTCAGTTTTGTAGAAGGAACAATAGATACAATTCTGGGAAGGGGCAAATAGAGTGAAAAGTTAAGTGAACATTTTGATGACAACTAGAATGTGCATTTTGGAGAAAGGGATTTTGGAACTTTGGAGAAACCCAAACACAAACGATTTATTAAGTATCCTAGGAATATGTAACAGGAAATTACAAACTGCTTAGTATATCATCAGTTGTAAGAAAGGACTAAATCTGCCTCCATAACTCTAAATATGACTCTTTTTATCTTACAGATAAAAAGATTAATATAGAGGATCTTGTTTAAAAATAGCTTTATTGCTCCTGAATGGCCAACATTCCACAAGGAAAAAAGTCATACCTTTTCCATTTAGAAGAAGATTTTATGTGGATAGAGTCTAAAACAGAAAATTTGGTAACCAAAAGCAAATGCTTTTTTCCTTCAGAAATTATTCTGTGTAATCTTAATATTATGTTAGTATTTGAGTACAAAGTGCTAATTTGACCATGGAAAAGAAACAGAGAAATTGAGGCTGTAATGTTTTCTGACTGTCATATGAGCAGAGCGGTAGTGAGAATCTGGGGAAGATTTCTAACTTTGTTGATGATATCTATCAGAGTCATGGTTCTGCTGCCAAAAGGTCAGACGGGGCCATCATCCAGATCTCTTCAGCATCATTGGTAGGCAGTTCTCTTTCCCTCAATAGAACAGTTCCCAAGCCTGTACAAGGAATTGAACAAGGAAAAGTACTGCTTCTTTCTTCGTGACCTTATCTACATGTGCTGGTCAGATTCTTCAGTGCCCAAATATTTCCAAATAACAAGAAAATTCTGTAAAGCTATCAATCAGTAATTGTCTTAAAGTATTCCTATTTTTTTATGCTTTATTAATATTTCACTCAATCATTTTCTGATTATCTGACTGCCGCATTTATTCAAAGGCTTTGCCTGCAGTATTCAAGATCATCAAAACAATGTCATGGCTCTTCTTTTTTCTTGAAAATTATTTTTTCTTAGTGCAATTGTTGTGGGTTGACCTTGGCCAGATTCTAGGCACCCACTAAAGTTGTTCTGAGCTGGGAGAGGTCACACAGGCTAAACAAATTCAACGTGGGGTTAATACTAAAACTTATTACTAACAGAATAAGATCTAAAGAGTGAGAAATAAAACAGTCTTAAACACACTTTCCACCCACCCCTCTTTCCTTCCATGTTCTCCCTCCTCCCCCCACAGTGGGGCAGGGAGACAAGTCCACCCATCGGGCAACAAGTGTTCCAAATCTGCTGTCCCGTGGGTCACTCTTCCATGGGCTGCAAGGGGGACAACCTGCTTCACCATGGTCCTCACCATGGGTTACGGGGGGGGCACAGCTCTGAGTCCTTCCTCTGCTCCATGGGGTCCCTCCCACGGGTAACAGTCCTTGATGGACCTCTCCAACGTGGGTCCATCCCTCAGGCAGTAGTTCTTCCATATCTACTGTCCCAAGGGTCACTTCTCCATGGGGTGCAGGGGGGGGTCTCTGCACCCTGATGGTCTTTCATAGGATGCAGTCCTTCATAGGGTGATCTGCACCGATGTGGATCCCCCACAGGGCCATGAGTCCTACCCGGGAATAACCTGCTCTGGTATGGATTTTCCTCTCCATATGCCACAAGTCTCTTGAAGGACTCCACTCCATCCTGGGCCTTCCACGGGGGGCCTTCCATGCATCCATCTGCTCCAGCATGGGCTTGGCTGCACCATGGCAGGCCGCCCTGGCCCCAGCCTGGCTCGACTCGACCAGGGGGGAAAGGAGGGCAGTGCCCACCAGCAGGGGCCACTCTGCCGCCCTGGCCTAGTCCGTGGGTCACCCCCCCCTCACAGTTCACCGTGGGGGCTTTGGCGCTGTCAGTGCTGTTCGGCTCCTCGGGCAGGACGGGCTCCAGCATGGGCTGCTCACGGGGTGGGCGTGGGGGCTGCGGGGCAGCTCTCCGTGGGGCCACACGCTCTGCCCCCGGACCCAGCCCTGGCCTCCCCAGCCGCCCCTTCGCAGGGGCTGACGGTGCCTGCTCCAGGCTGGGTGCCAAGAGGTCCGGACCAGGCTGCTGCCACCTCCCCCCACCCACAGCAGGGGAGGTGGCGGGGCCACCCGGCAGCTTTGGTCAGCTCTCCCTGGCTCGAAAAATTCTTCTGCGCAACAAGTTTGTTCTTAAATATGTTATCACAGAGGCGTGATTATTGGCTCTCCCTTGGCCAGCAGCAGGAAGTCCCTCCTGTAACCAGCTATCATTGGCTTCATTGAGGGGGAGACTTCTAGCAGCTTCTAACCGAAGCCACCCTATGTAGCCACCCCCGCTATGAAAATATGCAGCCACCTCAACCCACGACAGCAATGTACTGTAATTTTACATAATGACTTCACTGTAGTCTGTATAATTTAAAATGATACAAAAGGCCTTTGTCTGAAAATACTTTGAAGAGAAAATTAACTTAATTTTGGAGCTTTGGGTCCATTTTGAGTCCAACTTCAAGAGAAATTTTTACATTGAGTCATGTCTATGTAAGTGTGCTAGCTACACATCAAAAAGAAACTGATTCATAGTAATAGATCTGTTGCTTAGATGTTTTAGGTATGATTGTGGAGGTGACTAGAACTGGAGAAAAGATGTGATATTATTGTGTAATAAAACAGTTGTAAAATTTATGTTTTTTTCCTCTGAGCATGTAAGAAAAGGTGGCTTGAGTGCCTGAACTGTAGTCTCAAGTAGCAGAGGAGTAGTGTTTCACATTATCATTGTAAAATTGCAGTGGGAGAGAGTGTTGCCAATAGGGACACTCTGAGGACCTAACTGGCAAAACTGGAAGAGTCCTTGTTGTGAGTACATTGCTGAATTAGGAGCTGGGAGACACCAACTGAATCGAGGCCAGCCCACTGTTATTCCAAGCAATCATCCTTCACAGCTCTACTCAGAAAACTTATTTAAGACAGGTCTGTTTAGAAGCTTAAGTGTTGATTTTTTTTAGCTAATGAGAGGTTCACTCCACACCAAAGCTTCCTCTAGCACAATCCCAGTGCAGCTACTTTTGTTCACATTTGTGGTCTAATTCATCAAATTACCAACACATTTCTGACAGAACTGAATTTTTGTTTCTATGCTGTGTATCTGCAGATCACCTAGATGATTTAGAAAAATAATAGATTATTTTTGGGATATTTTTGTTCCTTTTTAATTAGACCTAGTGCATTTTTCTACACTGCTTGCTTTAATTCTAAATCCTAACTAATCCATGGTGAATTATTTCTGGGTGAATGTCACACTTTTACCAAAGCAATGCTATTTTGGGTATTTTAACATGGTGCATAGGTTTTAGCTGGCCTTCAACAGAAAAGACCTGTGTATTTACAAATGGTATTCTACAAATTGATAAGTAACCAAAATACCCTATACATGAATAAATCTGTGGTCATCTAAAACCAGTTGCGGTTTGCAATTGCAATTGGGAATTCAAACTAAGTATCTGTAATTGAGTAGTATAAGAGCTACTATTGTTCTATGAGATTTAAACTTGAAAGTTACAAATGTGCTTGAAAAATTTGCTAAGAGTTCCATGAAATATACTGTCACTAAATAGAATAAAATAACTAATTATCAAGAGGTTTTTTTTTTTCTGGAATATGAAGCGTTATATAATAAACTGCTAATCCAAGCAAAAACTGTAATTACTAAAAACTCTTTACTTTCAAATTTCAAATGTCATCGAAGTCCATCTTTGACCTTATACTTGGCTATCTGATACATTATTTTTGCTACAGAATGATGGTCAGGACTTATGAAAAGATGACTCATTTACCAAAGGGAAAATTAAATTAAAAAGTAGGACTTCATACTGTCTTGCTTCCTTAGACTTCAAAGATGAAGTGAAACTATTTCAATGCTTTCAAATAGCTAAATTATTCTCACCGCAGTTTTTACTGATTCTTTATCATTTGTGAGGTTTGCATTAATCATAGCTAGAGAGTTAAGTTCTGAGATGTAGCTATGCTTGGAAGCATGGAGTTCCGAGGTCAGTTCTTCAAACATTTAATTCTACCCTGAAATAGCTGGCTAGCCTCTTTCTGGAGAGTAGAAAGGCTGCGGTGGGAATCCATTTGACATATTTTAGGCAGTTGTTGGGGGTGGAATGTAAGGATTGGGACATGTAGTGCCTGTCCCTTCCTACTGACCTGGAGGGAGTCCAGGAAGCTTGCTTACAATATAACATGTAGTTACTGCAGGTTTAACATGAAACAGTTATACGAAGTTATAAGAATCCCTCACAATTTGAATAACATTCACCTTAGCATCTCCAAAGGGTCTCTGGCTATGCTTCTGCAGATGAAACATATTTTCTCACCTATATTTATCCCCTGTTCTGCTTGCTGTTAGCAGTATAACCGCAAGTCCACACAAAGAGATGTGGTATTTTTGTCTGCTAAAGGATCAGTAGAATATAAGAGAAGATTTCCCTGAACCTGGCTTGTCAACTCTCTTTCTCCATGGTTTTCTTGAGTCAAAGCCCCACTTGAATCATCATTCTGCTTACACAGGGGTTAGAAGGATAAATAGCTTTTGCTATTCCTTAAGAAACAGAGTGTGGATAAAGACAGGATATATCATGGATATATGTCAGGATAAATGTCCTTGTTCTCAAGGAGAAAGTGATAACTCTTTTTGCAGGAAGATGTGGCTTAGATTCCTTGATATCATATGAAATATGTAACCTGAGTCAGTACTGAATTCCAAAGAATTGTGGAAAATAATGCTAATTCAGTACAAGTCTTTTCCTTAAAAGCTGATGGGTTGCTCAGTAATAAAGAGAAGACTGCCAACTGGACAAGGAAAATATTGTCAGAAATATCAAAGTATTTGTAACCAAAACAGAACTAATTAGTTATAAAGATATACTAATAAAAAGATATATTTAGCCTAAATTGTTCTTCTCTTTCTGTGAAAGAAATAAATAATATTTCACACTGACATGGGAAAGATTTTTTTAAAAAAGCAACCAAGAAAGCACAGCATTATTTCTACCTCTGCAAGAGGAGACTTTTTAACTACTGCTCCTGTCCTGTTTGGTTTCTTTCTGGGCTTACTGACATGAAGAATCTGTGTCAGTGAAAATTTTCTTGAGTGGAGGAAAGTGACCTGGGTGTCAGAGTCCTCTGACCTGTGACTCAGTGCTCTTTCTGTGACACTGACTGGAATTTGAAACAGATAATTAGGATTTTCTATGGTTTAAAAATTTTATAAACCTGTGAGACTGTGCTCACATGAGAACCTGCTGCAGTGTGGATTTGCCATCCTATATTTATAGTAGAGAGGTAGCACAGCTAGGTGTTAAATGTGGCTAGCCATAGGCAGTATGTTAATTTTTCCACCTATCCTGTGAAAATGCTGCTGTGAACGGCAGCTACATTATGTCAGGAACAGAGGAGCTCTGCTGGACTTACTGTTTCTTGTGTGTCAGAGGATAATGATTTGTGTATTGTGTCTGCTAAACAAGACACTTCCTCTAAAGGATGCATCTTTCTGTTTTATTTCTGCTATTTAGTTTTTCATGGACAGTATAGACAAATTTAGGAGGTGGAGAAAGGTCTGTGGAGTTATCTCTGCATGCATTTGCTTTGTTGATTAGTCTGGCTGTTCAAGAGCTGTGAGCAGGCTGCTGCCTGCTCCTGGAGACTGGGTCAGTGACAAATCAGTCACTGCTTTACTTCATTGGACTGTTTAGTATAAAGTGTTTCTTGTGCTTCTTCAGTATTTCTGTACAAAAAAAAATTAAAAAAAAGCAGCAACTGAAATCTATAGACAATTTTTTAAAAGATAAAGATGTGTCATCCTATTCATAAGACACTAATGTATATCATAAAAAAGCAAATACAAATACAAATGAATTATTAAAATGGAATATAGAGACAAATGGCTATTTTTAACCTATGCACACCACATATTTCTCATTGCATGGTGGGCAGCCTCAAAGTCTTAGACAAGGAATTCTGACTTCATGTCAGAGTTTGGTGCTTGTTTTCCCATCTCTGCTTAAAAGGTATACGGTTGCTGTCTATACCAGCAACCAAGCTGTTAATTCATCCCAGTGGCTCTCCTCTATTAGCTGGAGATTTAGGAGGAAGGTAGAAATTTTGCTAGTAAGGAAATTCATACACCAGAAAACATCTCTACTGTCTTTTCCTGCTGCACAGATGAAGAGAGCTTTTCTCCTGAAGGAAAGTTGCCTTCTCCAGATTCTTTCTAGCCCCCAGATGGTTCCCTTTCAGTTGACACAGAAATCCAGAAATCCATCTGACCGGACAAAGACTTTGGGGTCATCTTCTTGGTTGCAGACCTAGCAATCTTAACAGCAGCATCTGCACAGGTTTCCTACCACTAGCTATGGAGCACTATGTGGAAATCTCAAAAACAAAAAAACTTTAGTTGCCAAAGGATGTGAGTTGGAGTTTTAGATGTGACTAAGAGTTTTAAATGGATTTAAAACAAAGTAAAAGTGACAGAGCAGGACAGATTCATGTGATAAAATGCAGATGGCTTTAGCTGAGCTAGTCACAGAGGTCCTTTTTCACTGTCAGAGAAGAGATATGGACCTGACTGATCTGGGGTGATCTAAAAGCCTTTAGTTCTTCCTCATGACTTTAAATTATCTGAAAAAAAGTAGCTCAGAAGGAAGTGTGTATGTTTTAGTAATCTAAAGTTAGGCAATGTGAATGTCACCCATTCTGTCCTACCTATGGTAAATTCTAGTCTACTCACCACAAACTTGGGCATCTCAGCCTTTCTGGGCTGATGGCTGCTGTGACAGAGGAGTCCCTCAGAATCCTTCCCTTTTGTAGTTGCCATGTGGGAATTAACAGTCTTTTCCTTTAAAACAATTTAGTTATCAAAACAACATATGTCCATCTGGATGAGGCATTTTCTGATTAACAGATTCTCTTTTTTTTTTTCTCCAAGAACTTTCATATGCAATTTAGTTTTATTTCCTTCTTGATCTCTTCTACAAGTCCTCTAGATGTGGCTTCATTGCAAATTTGATAGTTTTCTAATATAAAAAGGCATGTGGATGGGTAATGCAACTTTAATTCCAGAAAATACTGAGATTTCCCACTTGGTTATCCGCAAGCCAGAAAAAGTTTTGTACTTCTTATGAAATATATTTCCTATTTTTGAGTGAGTAGTCTATGGCATTGTTAATTGTAAGCAATTTAAATTCCTGGTATACCATTGTACATATATTTTGCTTTCTTGTCACCTTTCCAATTATCTTTTTATACTTTAGCAATAAAGAAAATTTTTAGTGTCCCTATATTACTGGTTCCCCTCATACATTTTCAACCACTGGGAGCAATTACTGATATTAAAATTATTATGGAATGAGTGCAATATGTGTTATAATTATTGCAACAGTTTTACTGCTTTTAAAATAAAAAACCCAACATAGTAAACCTGTTACATTTGCTTCTCTTTTATATCTGTTTCCAACTATTACATGCAGTTGTTTTAAAATCTCTTTCGTATCATCATATCATCATGGCCAGTCTTCGCGAACGAAGATTTGGGAAAGGTCTTTACCCTTCCAGCCTGCGCAGTGGATTTTTTAGGCAAGACACAGTGTGCGCTGAACTGAGCCCACCCTTTAATCCTAAGGTTCATCTGCTGGGGCCGAGTGAGCTTGGATGGTGGCAGCGAGGTCCTCAGGACGTAGGTTTGTTTAGAGTGACCTTCTCTTAGATGGATGGCCTTACAGGGCTGACGAACTCCATCTGCCCGGAGAAGTTCCCTGACCGGGAATCGAACCCGGACCGCGGCAGTGAGAGCGCTGCATCCTAACCACTAGACCACCAGGGAACCCCAGATTAAATATATTAGAAATATTTAATGACTGCTGCCATGATTCTGGGAAAATTATCACTTTTTAGTTTCTATAAAATATGAATTTTTCTAACACATTATTTGTTATTATACATTATTTATATATATCATATATATTATATATTACCTCTGAAAGAGATCAACATCATCTTGGAAGCCCCTCTCATCTGAGTGTTGGAGAACAGCAAGACATGGTTCATGATCCCTATGAATTTCTTCAGTCTCCAGAAACCTCAAATGCCACTAGTTACTAATCTGACATGTACTATATATATTTTGTATTTTAATTGTATTATGTTTTTATAAAGTTTTTGTCCATGACAGAAACCGTAATTTTGTCCTCTTTTCTATGAGGATTCCTGTATAATATTATTGTATATGCAGGATTAAACAGGCAAACAAGAAAAAAAGAAAAAAAATAAGAAAAAAAAACCTACTTAGTGCATTGTGTTGTTAGCAATGTACCAAGAACTGCTTTCAATTTGTGTATTAAGGGAGGTTGTTGTCTACTGGTGTGTGAATCTTGACTGAAAAAATCTCTTTAGTCCTGTATTTTTTGGCCTACTTGTCATCCACTGTTTTTTATATTGTATCAGTTTATATCACATTATCTCCATTTTTGAAAACAACTCTGGCAGCACTACATAATAATTAGTAATTAGGAAAATCTTTCTTATAACCCAGGACACAGAGGTTCCTTTTTAATATCTTTGCTTGAATAAGGAAAGGAGCAGAGTCTTAATTTGTTTTCTCTGGTGTCCATTTGTGTGGAATTTTTCTTTCTAAGTATTCCCATAAGCAACAGTGATGTCTCAGTGCACATAGGTCTTGTCACCATCTTTCCTTTTTACAAGCTTTATTTAGAGAGGCTTGTTCGAGCTGGTGTTAGTGAAACCTGCTGGAATGCCTCTTCTCAGGATTATATATATATATAAAAAATGTATGTCTGAGCTCCATCTTTTGAGAGACTGTGACTTAAGCCCTGGTTCATTTTAGGAATTAACTCTGTATTTTCTCTCAACCAGGGCAATGCAGAAAGCATCAGAAAATATGTGCCTCTGAAGATAATACTTCTAAAGAATGTAGTGATGGGAGAACAGAGGATCTACCTTCCTCACAGGAGAGTTCCCTTTTTAGCTTGTGAAACTGGAATTTTGGAAAAGAAATTGTTCATTAGTGATGAAAAAATTGCTTGATATTGAGTATTCTTTTTTAATCCCCTATATTACTTTTATTTCTATAGCACTTAGTATCTGTATCCATAAACAGACACCTGCATATACAAAGCCCTACACAAACACAAGTTTAAAAAAAAAAATCTATCCTCCACCCACAAATTTCTATATCAGAGTAGAAGGGCGGCAGATGAGTACAAACAAAGGCATAGTACAGAAACATAGAGGCTCTCTAGCTCAGCATCATAGATCTTAGCAGAAGTTGAAACACATTGGCAGTCTTCATGTCAGGGACTTCTAAGGTATAAAAATCCCGGTAAAGGAAGGATTCGTTGGAGAATAAGGAGGTGGTTTTGTGGCTTTTTACACAGAGCTCCTTCCAAGTATGGTGTGTAGAGTAGGAGAAAGCAAGATGCTGTTTGACTTGCAAAAGGCTGCAACCAATTTAAAACGTTGATCAGCACAAGGCTATTCTGCCTGTCCTATGAAATATTTAAAGTATGTTCTAAGATATGTAAATAGTCGCAGACTTTGCAAAAACATGTGTAAATCGGATGGTTTATTGAGCATATTGAGTGTTTAACAGGAATTCTGTCCTTGATTGGAAGGCCAAATCTGTTTAAAGGGAGGTGTTGAACTGATCTGTCATTATTTAAGCACTGATAGGGAGAAAGATTGCAGTTGTTCTGATTCATCTGCTAACATATAGACCAAATTTTGTATTGTTACTTCCAAAAAGGCAGGCATATTTAACTGGACTTTTTAAAAAGAAGTGATTAAACACTTTGATCACATTATGTTGAGCTGACCTAGTTTTTCTCCTTGCCTTGGTCCACTCTGGTGCATTGGTACTGCTGTCTGCCATTTACATCTATTTCTTAGCACCCCAGTCCCAAAGCAGCACAGAGCTGCTGGGAGGTAGCAGCTCCCTTCTTTGGCAGCAGTGGGTGCCTAGCTAAAATAGAAGCTTTCTCCATGATATCTCTGTTCTTCTTGTCATGTCCCTGCTGATGTGTCATGTTTTCTTTTGGCACAAACAAAATGCACTGGGAAACCAGATGGACTTGTGAGGGAGAAACGTCATTTGACTTGTGCTCTTGTGCTGTGCTCATGCCTCATTTCATTTGTACTGGTCGTGCTGAGCAAGACAAAGTCTTAGGCACAGGGTAATTCTTCAGAGGGATTTTGCAAATAAATAGTGCTTTCTGTGCTGCAAAGATATATTTATGATCTTCTCTATAATGTTTCTTAAATAACACAGAATTTGGAGAAATTCACTCATGTTCCTGGACTATCTGAAGCTACAGATGAGGAAAGATAAAATGAATGCTTTTGCATGTTTCAAAATGTCTCCACTAAAACAACTCTGCAAAGGTTTTGCTTCTCAGGAATACAACACTCCAACAGAACAATGGTTCCAGGGAGAAAAAAAATATTTTTCACACTTTGCCCTTGCTGATGTTTCAATTCTATTACAGTGGCAGTTGTTAATTGCTAAATAATACAAGTCACTTGTCAGGAGTTTCTATTAGCATGTTATTATCTCTGCAGAAAAAGAGAGATTAGCTTGGCACTTCAACAACAGGACCTAGGCAGGTTTTCATACAGAAAAACAACAACATGCAGAGCACAAAGTTTTCTTATAAGGCCAGATAAGTATGGGAATTTTTGTTTTGACTTTTAATATGAAATAGCATCATAATATAAATACAAAGTCTTCAGTGCCAGACAATTAGCAATAAAATTATCAAATTCACAAATTACAGATATTTATTTTATTTTATTTTAAATAAAATTCAAGAGAACATTTTGTTTACTCTTTTTAAAATATTCACTCATGCAACAAAGGCTTTGCATTTTCTGATACTATCTGGTTACTAGATGAAATTAATGTTTGAATAAAATTTCTTGTCAGACTCACAGTACCAACATTATGTTAGAAGCAACATGTAATTGGAGTGTGTCCCTTAACAGTAATGAAAGATTTCATGGATCATGAAGTCATAATAAAAGAACTGTTGTCCGTGCTATTTATTTGGCAGGTATGAAGTTTTCTGCTATTTTTCCACATTTTGTAAACATTCAATTACTCTGATTGAAAAAAAATCTGACTGCAGCACTAGAAACACAAAATCCTGCCCTGAAGCCTTTATAGTCTCAAAGGCAGAACACTACAAAGAAGATTAAAGCACACAGTTTTCTGTGTGAGTAATTACGGTTCATGTCTTCAATGAAGGTGTCTTCTTTAGATTCCTATCTAAATTTTTCCTATTTTTTTGTGTATCCTGAATCTTTTTTACTGCATCTCTCATTTACCTGTTCATGCTTTACTAAGACATACTTAATCTCCGTGATGTATCCCCAGCTTTCCAATCCCTTAATTCCCAACTTCCCTACCTTGTCCTGGTTTTTGAATAAAACAAAACCAAAACATGCCATCAGAGGGAGACCACAACACCAATTTTGATTCTGAGTATGGAAAATGTTTTTTTTAATCTAATAATTCAAATTAATGTCTTTTCTTCACCTGATAGCTATAAGCGATGAAGATTTGTTTTCAGGCAAAAGCTATGGGAAGCAGAGAGGGGCTGTCCATAGTGAGTGAGATTGCTCATTGTCCCTAGGTTATGGGATTCATTTCCTAGAGACCAAAGAATCTGAAGTTTCTTCCTGGTATACACTTCTGCAAAGGTGGACCACAGGCTGGCCATCTGACAGTGACATTACTGCAAGGCCATGATAAACTGCTTCTGTTCCCAAGTCTGAATGAGAGGCAGCACTCAGAATGACAAATCCATACAGAAATCATGAGCTTCATATACAAGAGGTTTTACACTTTTTACTGTCACTTTTGTCACTTTTATTCATTATCAAAATACATACAAGGTTTTAATTTTTAAATTACAGTCTCCTTTTTGAAATAAACTCGGCAACTCATCTGGAATAGATTTGTTAGATATTTCAGCAACCAGCAACTCTCATTCTCATGTTCACTGACAGTCAGAAGAGCTTAGCACTGAAGATAAGATCTCTTTAGTCATTGCAGCCAGTTCTCTGCCCTTGCAGGTAAACTGGATACACTTCATAAAATTCTTCAATTCTAAGCATGTGAAAATGTTTTGTTCATGTTACTCTTTCTGGAAAGTTGTTCCACACACGTTTGTGAATAGATTTATTTCAGTAGCTTCAGCATTAAAAGATACTTGTTTTCAGTTTATTACTCCCAGTTGTTCTTGTTCAAGCATTGTTCTTTAGCATAAACAGTTTTATTTGCTCTTAGCATTTAACAGAACATGTATTTATTAGCAGCCATAAATTTTCTTAGCCTGCATTTTGCCAAACCAAGCAAACAAAGCCTTTCACACTCTGGCTGATACCAGTGGTGCTATTCGGCACCTTTTCCAAGTCAGAAGTCACTCTTCTTGAGCATTGGTGACAAACGTTATATGTCATACTGAAGATGAGGTGCCATGAGCACCTTCTACAACAGCAATGACGCTTCACTTCCTTTACAGCAAACACTGCCTAGTGTAGGAGCAGCTATCTGGATGATAAAAGAAGAAGAAAATACTAAAGCAAAAATATTGTGGTCCTGAGCAAGTCAGAGCTAAGACTAGTGTATGTGTGAAAAGAATCACAAGGTCAAGCTGGAAAGCCGCTTGAAGCATGGCTGTTCTCTGTGGCTGGAAGCAGTCACATGGGGGGGTGTAGTATGTGGGGAGATAAGGAAACATCTTGCTGGCTGGAAAGCTAGGACCTGGGGTTGGTAGAGAGTCTGTGTATAGAAATGGAGTAATAAAGTTACAAGAGAGTTCTTCCTGGACAAAATCTGTCTCCCGTGGATTCATTCACCACAAACGGTGCAGAGTGAGGACCTTTATTCTACAGCCTAGCATTGTATTTTATTGTTTCATTAACAAAAAATGAGCTATTGTTACTTCTCTTCATGATCATTTTCATTCATTACTTTCTAACTTGCAGCAGAAGTTCCTTTTACCTGTCTTCAACTAGTTTTCTTAGGGCTATGTGCTCCTTGTGTAATTCATTAAGAGATGTAATTGCTTCCAGCAAGGAGCAGAGCAGAATCACCCTGTTAACATGCCTTTTTCTGTTCTGCTTTTATTGGCTTCTGGGTAACAGACTTACTAAGTAGCAGAACTGAGATGCCTGAATTAAAGGTGATACATACAGATTTCCATACGTGGCACCTAGTTCGTTCCCTGTGATCCTCGTCACAGAATCGCAGAATCAATTAGGTTTGAAAAGACCTCTGAGATCATCAAGTCCAAGCTATGACCAAACACCGCCATGTCAATTAGACCATGGCACTAAGGGCCATGTCCAGTCTTTGCTAAATTGCCTCCAGGGATGGTGACTCCATCACCTCACTGGGCAGCCCATTCCAGTATCTAAACACCCCTTCTGTGACGAATTTCTTCCTAATGTCCAACCTAAACCTCCCCTGGCACAGTTTGAGACTATCTCCTCTTGTCCTGTTGCTAGTTGCCTTGGAAAAGAGACTCATACGCACCTGGCTACACCTTGTTCCAATCCACTTAGGTGCAGAGGGGAACCATTCCCATAAGCAAGATTAAGGCACAAATGAGGCCAGATGCTGGATCCCACAACAATAATTCAACTTTATTTTGTAACACAAAAGAGCAGAGAGAAAGAAGGAAGATAGAAGAGTAGAAAAAGCTAAGTGTAACTGTTAAAAGCACTGGAGTAACCATCACCATGAAGTGCTGCCAGCTTGCAAGCTGGTAGGTCTCTATAAGGCTTCTTCCCTGATCTCCTTATAGCCTCCGAGGAGTGAACTGGCAAGTGGGGTTACAGAGTGGCAGCAGCTCCCTCAGTAGTCCTTCAAGTCCCCCAGCAGTCCCCTCAGCAGTCACCCTGTTCACCCTGGGCACTGCCTTAAATATCCTCGCTGTGGTAGACCCTGAGTGTCCATTGGCCAGTTCACCGGTATCCAAGCAAAGTTCACCTAGTACCAAGATGGGCCCTGAGTGTACCTTGGCTGGTTCCCCAGTACCCAAGCAAGATCTGCCTGACATACCTTATTTGGGAGAATAAGTCCTTGCCATTCTTGATTGTAACAACTTTTTATATTTTTTTGCTAGGAATAGCTTGTCTACCTGCTTCTGATAGCTTGCTAGGTATCTCCTGGAGCTTTTGCAAGTAACTCAGCTCCTGCAGCAGCCTAGCTGCTGCATCAAGACTTTTTAGCTCCATGCTTGAGGCACTGGCAAAGCAGACTCTATCTTTAATCAGTCCATTACAAACCTCCTTTCATGTAGGTGTAGAAAGGGATAAGGTGCCCCTCAGCCTCCTTTTCTCTAGGCTAAACAACCCTAGATCCCTCAGCCACTCCTCATAGGACATGTGCTTCAGACCCTTCACCAGCTCCGTTGCCCTTCTCTGCACCTGCTCCAGCACCTCAATGTCCTTTGTGTAGTGAGGGGCCCAAAACTGAACACATTACTGTGAGGTGTGGCCTCACCAGTGCAAAGTACAGGGGGACAATCATTGCCTTTGTCCGGCTGTCCACACTATTGCTGACAGGGGCCAGGATGCCATTGACCTTCTGGGCCACCTAGGCACACTGCTGGCTCATGTTCAACCACTGTCGACTAACGCCGCCAGGTCCTTTTCTGTTGGGCCAATTCCTAGTCACATTCTCGCACCCTGTAGTGCTGCATGGGGTTGCCGTGGCCAAAGTGCAGAAGCTGGAACTTGGTCTTATTGAACCTCATGCCATTGGTCTCAGCCCATTTATCCAGCCTGTCCAGATCCCCCTGCAGGTGAGTCACCTGGTCATAAAAGGAGATAAAGTTGATCAGGCCCTTCCTAAACCCATTCTGACTGGGTCTGATCCCTTGGTTGTCCTGTATGTGCTGTGTGATTGCACTTAGAATGATCTGTTCCATAACCTTGCCAGGCACCAAGGTCAGGCTGACAGACCTGTAGTTTTCTGGACCCTCCTTCCAGTCCTTCTTAAGCATGGCCATCACACTGGCCAACTTAGAGTTGTCTGAGACCTCCCCAGTTAGCCAGGATTGGTGATAAATGATGGAGAATGGTTTTGCAAGCTCTTCCACCAGCTCCCCCATCACCCTAGGAAGAATCCCATTTGGCCCCATAGACTTCTAGCATCTAAGTGGCTCAGCAGGTTGTTAGCTACTTCTTCCTGGCTCCTCTGTAAGTCATGAAGAACCCCTTGGTATCAGCTGCACCCCTTTGTTTTACGTCACCAGCAAATTTTTCAGCGTAAAATGTGCCATTTGATTCATAGAAACAAAATTGATAAGGCTGAGATGTAATCCACAGCAATGTCTTCAAGGATTCTGTTTGCATACTCCCTTTCAACACTTAACTACTGCCACCTCCTCTTAACCTGCCCCCTTAATATCATCCGGCTGTTCATCCCGCAGTGACTCAGATCAAGTTTTTTGGTCTTCTTAAGTATGGGTAGTACTTTCAGTACCCTCTAGACATGTGGGACACCACTCACCAGACAACGGATATGAAACACTGGGTAACACTATCCAGTACTTTTAATTTTGGGCAGCAGCATGTGAGATGTTTATTTCAGCAGGACTTGCAGAACAGCTGCTCCACGTCCCCATGCTATCTGTGCCAATCATCCATAGAACGATTTCTTATAACAACTTTAAAACCTGCAGTAAAAGAAAAAAGTCAGTGTTTTTTAAGTGCAACAAAACAAATCAGAGGAAGCAAACTACCAAAATCAGAGGAAACAAACTACCAATGTCCCGGGTTTTCCTTTTTGTTAAACATGGTAAACATTTGTTAAACAAGATAAGCAATACAATGTTAGAAAAACTTGACTTCAGAATCTGCAAGTTGATATGGCAGTTCTTACAAAGCTTTGGTCAAAATTCACTAATATCTTGGGGATTTGCTTCTGCTTAAGTTGAGATAATTTACATTCCCATTATCAGTCCTGCTTTGCCCCCAAATTCAACATCATTAACTGTATTGACAAGTGAAGCGAGTGCTCATTTAGTTTTGAAGACCTTTCAAGATTGCCTTTAATCTTGACCTTCTCAACAAATTTCTTTTTCCTTGCTTTATTTTAATTAAAATGTTTGAGAAATGTTTGCTACTATGTCAAATAACCTTTGAAAGCTCTATCAGAGCTTGACTTGCTGTCCTCTTGAACTCTTGATATATGGCTGTTTGTTCTAGCATTTCAATGGGAGTTAAATGCTAACCTCTTCTGAAAATCTAGCTCCAGGAATGAGTTCCAAGTTCATAAAAATTCTAGCCTGAATCCTTAAGTATTTTAAAAAGCATGCAAGAAATGAAGAAGGTTAATTACCAGTGACTTCATGTAAGTAATTTAGATACTTTTGAAATTCTTTTCAAGGGTGTAAAAAGCATCAGTCATGTAATCCAAATCTTTTGTAGTTGGCTCATTTTGTGTACAATGAAGAACTACTAATTTATACTTCTGTATTTTCAAGTGTAAAAAGAAACAAGTTTCCACATTGTACTGTGATCAGAATCAGTTCACTACATATGTTCCTTATTTACTATTCCACACTTTTGTTTTGTGTTAATACAAAAATTACAGCATATCAGCTTGTAACATTTTCACTTGCTGGTTTATCTAAAATTTGTTAACATTTGTTTTATTACATATTAGTAAAAATAATGATATTTTTAGAATCAAGAACTGAAAAGATCAAAGCTTCCTAATAAATCTCTTCAGAGTTTGTGCTAACAATTATACTGTTCATCAAACTATTTTGAGGCATTTTGTAAAATAAGATACTATTTCATGATTCTACATTCTGGATTATTACTTGGGAAGCAGCTGCAAATGCCCTGTCCCTTTTAATACAGGCAATATTTTTTACTTCTGTTTCATCTACGAACACTGGCATTAAACTGGACGTTTAAAATGCTTTTTAAAAAGAAGTCTCTTGGTATTTGTCGTAGAGTTTATACACCTTGATGATTCCAACAGCTGGGTAAACACTAAATAGACTTTTTTCTAAAATACATTAACCTTGTAGAAATTAGAAAGTGTGAATCTGACATACTCTCAAGGTTATATAAAGACAAAGCAATTAACTACCAAGATTATATGCATAAAAGAAAGACTTCCTGACTCTAGGCACAACCTGCATATATTGGAATGAAGAGAACAGATGACTATTCTGCCAGTACCAACACATATGAAGGAGATAGAAATGATAAAGTATTGCCCTTATGGCAGGAACAAATCATTACAGTTTGGGTCACTGGTCCTCCACCCATTGGCATAAAACAAGGGTGACACAGAAGACAAGATGTTAGTTCAACAGCTTCCATATTGTCTGGGAGTCAAACTCAGGACTGTAATGGTTATTTTATTAAAAACTAGCCATTTGTGCACAAGCAGAGAAAAGTTTCATGTGCAGTTCTGTTTTTATTTGGCATTATGTGAGTATGACATATGAGAAAACTGCCCTGTGCTGCATTTGGGAAGTGCCCTGTCATTCCCAAGCCATGGGATATGTTTTTTGTGGGTCTATACTTCTGACACCTCAGTCTGCTTGATGAAGATACAGCATGCTTGTCTAGCACATGACAGGAGTGGTTGTCCCTGCTTTGGCTGTCCTGTAGTTCTTGTGCCATGACTACATTGATTCCTTTTAACATACTCTACCCTGTGAAATCAGTGAGATCTGATGATTTATCCCAATTGAAAATTAAATTCTGATACCTACAACCAGCCCCATGAACACCACTGAATTCAAGTAGTGTCCTTCTCTTTCCTATGTCTACACAGGAACTTGAAGTTTAGTACCGGTATAACTATTGGTCTTATTCTTTATTTTGTGATCTAAAATTCTAGGCACTTCATGTAATTCAAATAAGTGTTATTGTCTTGGTTATCCAGTACCACGGAAGTGTCTTCCATTATTCTCATGTTATTAATTTAAAATTTTTTAGGGATGCAAGAAGCTTCCAATTTTACTCCTTTTTTTACTCTTTAAAAATGTGGCTAACAATTTTTGTGCTTTGAAATAACCATGAAAAGGAAGAAAACTAGCAACGGAATAAGTATTTCATTCTTTCTGGTATTTTGCTCTGAAAAACTAATATGAACCACTAGAAAATGTTATAGTGTCTGACCTCACTGACTAGTAATTTACGATGCAAAGATATGTAATTTTCCTTAAGCATAGTAGACTTGGGGGGGCCTCTGGTGGTCTAGTGGTTAGAGTGTCTGACTCTCACCGCTGCGACCCAGGTTCGATTCCCGGCCCCCTGGGCAGGTGGAGCTCGTCAGCCGTGGAAGGCAATCCACCTAAGAGAAGGTCACTCTAAACAAACCTACATCCTGGGGACCTCACTGCCACTGTCCAAGCTTTGCTCTGCCCCGGCAGATGAACCTCAGGACTAAAGGGTGGGCTCAGTTCAGCGCACGCTGTGTCTCACCTAAAAATCCACTGCGCAGGCTGGAAGGGTTAATGACCTTTCCCAAAAAATCTTCGCTCGCGAAGACTGGCCATTATATTTATTATAGTAGACTTGGGGAAAAAAAATAAGGTATGCAGTCCTGCCCTGTAAACACATGAAGGAAACTGTCCCTGAAGCTGCTATTCCAATCTCATTTTTCTTTATCAACTCTATTTTCATTAAGTTTATGTTACATTGTTGGTTTTTAATGACTGTCCTGGCAGTCTTATATGGAGACTCTAAACAGTGGCAAACACTAATAAATAGCTCTTAAAATAGATCTCAAAAAGCAGAAAATAATTGCTTCCTTTTAACAAACCTTTCAGTCTTGGTTCCAAAGGAATAGGCTTATATTTTCTCCCATGTTTTAAGCCCTGGTGAGGAACATATGTGTAGGTAGTTGAAGATCTCAATGTCTATCCCAGCTCTAGGCTCTTTTGTGTGTTTGCTATGAAGTGGTAGAAGGAAGGACAGAGGACCAGAGGAGCAGTGGTAGGCTCCATGTTTGTGCTTCCCTGGTATCATGTGAAAGAAACACGGCTGTAGGAGTTAACTGTGAAATATATTTTTTTACCAGCCTCCTTTCCCTGCACATGGAGCATTCCTCATCTCTAGCTGGCTGTATGGAAGAAATTGGGAAGCGTTTCAGCAAAAATATTGCAGTCTGTGAAACTTTTCTCAGTGATCAGAATAATTTTTCCCTTTCACCTTTCACTCATCATTAGTGCTAGCATATGTCTTGACTGTGGCATCTCTCAGACTTAAGGATTTACAGAGTTATGTAAAGCCTAGTATCGGCACACTGAGTAATAACCCAAAAAAACTTCTCTCTGTTCTTTTCAAACCTAAGACAGATACTACCAGTGGCCTTTGTCCTATTCAGAGCCTGTGGCTTCATTTGGGTTGCAACAACGGTGTGAACTTGAAGGAGAGTTCTGAGTGTCCTCATTCCCCATGTGTCAGAACTTGTAAAGCAGTTCTGGGGGTTGGAAGTGAATTTCTTTCAGAGGAAACTCAATGGGAAGCTCCCCTCCTGAGTGCATTGCATGCAGTGCCATCACAAATGCACACAGACATAGGAAGCAAAGACTGACCCTTCAAACAGCTTCAAACTGCATGTTTCATGACCCTGTTAGATTCAGGAGACCAGACTATATCTAAGCAGATAATATCCATGAGCCACAGGTTGTGTGGGATTAGGGGGCTCAGCACTACCTCTTGATCTACTGATCCACACCTTTAGTGTAAAATTAGGTGCTTGCATAGACATACCTTGAGTCTTACAGCTAGATTCCCCTCTTCTTAGAGGAGCCATCATTTATATATATGTATATATATGTGTGTGTGTATATATATATATATACATATACATATATGTATGTAAAATAATGAGTGTAAGCACAGGGACTATCAGCAAAATTGAAATTAAATCTTTTTCTACTTCCTAAAAATACTGTGATTTTATCAATGGAAATACAATGCTTACAGAGTGTGATTTTCAGTGAGAATGTTATTCACTGTTTTCCAGAGGGACTGATTGATGGTGAGTGGGTGGCAATCGAGTCCCCTGCCAAGGTCACACGTTGAGTCATTGCTTTTCCTAAGACTGCAGCCCAGCATCTTGCTGACTAGCAGTCCTGCTTAATAGAAGCATACTCCACCTGTTAGAAATTACTAGAAATGACCATATGACTTCCAGCCACTGAAGGAAAACGTAACAGAATTGCGTGGTCCCCACATTAATGGATCTAGTTATCAGGTAAATACTACACAAAGGCAAAAACAATTCTGTCATCTGGATTACTGAAGGGTGTTTTCTTCTGTGGTGATCACATACACGTTGTTTTGTTGGCCAATTTATTGTGCCCAATGCATATTTAGGGTACATTCTAAAATACTTTTAAAAAATATTAATAAGTATTGAAAATTGAAAACATAGCCCTGTGCTCTTCTTAGTCCTGACCTACTTTGGTAAAGAAGAATGTTTAAGTTGCATTGTGTACATTATAATATGTTGAAGAGCAACTGTCTTTAATCTGTGCTTTTTGTCATGAAATTGTTTCTTAATGCTGCCTCATCTCCTGCTGTCCAGGTATGCTGTTTTGCTCCATATGAAATCTGTATGTGAAGAAAATTATATTCTTTGCCATTCAGATTGGAGTAACTGAAGTGTTTTTCTTTTCAGTCAGAATTACTGGAAATATTTCATGCCACTTAAGTCTTCTTGTGTTCAGAATCATCAACTAAGTGGATGAGAAAAGGGTGGTGAAGCCTGTAAACATGTTAACAGAAAATAATTAAGAAATGCTTGATTATATATATCACTAAGTGGCAGTGTAAGCATACTTTGAAGGTAAGTATCAGCCTAACGTTCCAAAATCAGGAATGATGTAGAAAAAAATGAAATTATCTCTTTCAAAAGTAGAAGAATGACATGAAAATAAAAAGAACTTGATTTAACTTATAATTGTTAAATAATTTAGATTAAAAAAATGTTGACAGAAAAAGCTATTTCCTTGTTAAAAAAAACTTGGTTCAAGGATAAAATAAAGTGGCCACTTTAAGTGTTTAAATATTAGTAATGCTTTTTTCTACATGATATACATTTTTCTCTTCACTAATTAAAAGCCCTGCTTTCAAATGCAAATATGCATGTAAACAATGTATCTCTTAATGAAATTAACAAAATATGGTGTTGGGACCCCAAATTCAGTCAATGATCTTTGGAAATGCTGACTATAAAACATCTGTGTGCCTGATTCAAATCACTGCACTGTGTAGTCACAGTGAGGTGGATTAACTCTGGCAGGACACCAGGTGCCCACCAAAGCCAATCTGTCACTGCCCTCCTCAGATGGACAGAGGAGAGAAAATATAACAAAAGGCTCATGGGTCAAGATAAAGGCAGGAAGAGATCACTCACCAGTTACCATATTAGGCAGAACTGGGAAAAATTAATTTAGTTTATTACCAATCAAGTCAGAGTAGGATAATGAGAAATAAAAACAAATCTTAAAACACCTTTCCTCCACCCCTCCCTTTTTCACAGACTTAACTCTATCTCCTCCCCACCAGTGGTGCAGGGGGACAGGGAATGAGGACTGCAGTGAGTTCATCACATGTTGTCTCTGCTGCTCCTTCCTCCTCAGCAGAGGACTCCTCACACTCCTTGTCTGCTCCAGCCTGGGGTCCCTGCCACAGGTGACAGTTTTCCATGAACTTCTCCAATGTGAGTCCTTCCCACAGGCTTTAGTTCTTCACTAACTGCTCCAAGCACTGATCCCTTCCATGGGGTACAGTCCTTCAAGAACAAACAGTTCCAGCGTGAGTCCCTCATGGGGTCACAAGTTCTGCCAGCAAATCTGCTCCAGCATGGGCTCCTCTCTTCATGGAGCCACAGGCCCATCAGGAGGCTCCTCCAGTGAGGGCTTCTCACGGGGCCACAGCCTCCTTCAGGCATCCACTTGCTGCAGTGTGGGATCTCTGCACCCCCGTGGACCTCCATGGGCTGCAAGGGCACAGCTTCCTCATCATGGTCTGCACCACGGGCTGCAGGAGAATGTCTGCTCTGGCACCTGGAGCACCTCCTGCCCCTCCTTCCTCACAGACCTTGGTGTCTGCAGAGCTGTTTCTCTCACATATTCTCCCAGCTTCTCCAGCTCTCTCCGGCTTCTGCTGCTTCTTTCCCCCTCTCTTTCTTTTGTCTGTTGTCCCAGATGGATGGGCTTGGGCTTGGCCAGCAGGGGGTCTGTCTTGGAGCTAGCTGGCATTGGCTCTATTGAACATGGGAGAAGCTTCTGGCAGCTTCTCTCAGAAGCCACCCCTGTAGCCTCCTCGCTACCCAAACCTTGCTGTGCGAACCCAATACACACATAGAAAAATTATTCACAAAGGAACAGGTTGTGCTTTACTGGTTTTGAACATCTGCCTGATAAGCAAATCCTTACTAATATTAAGCATCTCTTTTTTTCAGTGTTCTGTTTTAAATCCAAATTACTGAGAGGCATTTTCTCAGAACAAGTATTCTAAGTAACTAATATCTCTCCTGTTCCCAAACAAGAACTAAGTATTTTCTTGTTAGTCCAAGTGATCTCTAGCACATCTTTGAAACAGATGATTTAATGTTAGCTATTATGTAGACTTTTCTTTTGCATCACTCCTGAAGTTCGCTTTGCATATTCCTAAGGAGAATTCTTATGCATTAAAGTTTTCACAATTCAAGATGCACTCTGTAAGTAACATTGTCACTTTAGAAATTCCACTGCAAACTAACCAAAATTTAGAAGACTATGATAATGCAGGCAGTGCAGGAAAACCTACATAAGTTTCAGACTAACCTCATCTAAGGGATCTTTCAAACACCACAATTGAGTGTTCCTAAACAGCTGTGAATGTGTGCAGTTTTATCAGTTTCAGCTAAAGCTAGTTAATTATCTGAAAGATTATCCTCTTAGGAAGATGAAAATATAAAACCAGACTTTTTTTTTTTCCCCAAAGCCTCTCCCTGTTGGGCTGCCTATCAATATGGGAACTGCAGAGGTGTCTCTAGCTCCACAATCAAGAGAAGGATCAATACAGCAGCTTTACCAGGAAATCTTTGTACCTGGCGTGAAGAGCCATGCATTTTCCTTGTCATTCACACCAGTGTTTCACCTACTGAAAGTCTGGGGTACTTTCAACACGTAGCTGTATTCAGAACTGCTTTATGTGGACAAAGAGCAGACTCAGATGCCTCAGAGAAAAGCAAAAGTAAGGAGGCCAAGAATTTTAGATACTGCTTGGGAATATTCTGCTAGTCATCTGCAATCTAAATAATCCAAAAAACAGCCTGCCTAGTGCATTGTGTGCTTTGCTGCAACCAGGTATCTAAATCTATAACAGGATGCTTTACAGTGTTTTCTGGAGCCTTTGTTTCCTTCCATCAAATAGATAAACTAAAACCCATTCCTATTAAGGAAGTACATATAATTTATTCATTACTGTAGCTAATAAATAAGTTCATGCAGAGAGCTAGCAACGAGAACCTCACCCCCAAAAAATATTTTAGTAGAGTAAAAGCAGCCTGTTGTGTGCGGATGAAATAATCTCCCAAAACCAAGCATATCAAAACATCCAGTGAGAAGCAAGAAGTCTGCTTTAAGTGATTTTTTCACTGGAGAGCTGTGATATAATCTTGCATCATGCCTAAAAGTAGTCTCATAAATCTGGGGCAAATTAGATCATTTACCAAACACATAGTTATTAGGTACAACCTAATGGGATGCTCAGAAGAGCACCTGAAAGTGCATTATTGTTAATGCAGTAGATAATGTTCAAAAATAGTTTAAATGAACCAAGTTGCTTGAAAAAAGATGTATTCAGATTCTGAAATCTTTCCAGAGCTTTGTTCATTAAAAGACAATAGTTGGCAGGCTGCCTAAGAAAGAGAATGTGATAAAGAGAAAACTATTATATCTGGCACTTCTGCAGGAAACTGTAACTCCTCTGTCTCATTTTTCTGCTCTGCTTGATAATGTAATAATTCTCATGAAGGGAATGCACAGAAATATAATGAAAAATGGTATTATCGCACAGTGAAAGATAAAGCAATTTGAAACTTGGTTGTTTCAGAGTACTGCACAGTGCTTTAGCTAGTCCATTGAAATCAACACAACTCATTTGCCTTTAAGTATTCACACTACCTTGAAAATTGAGTTGAGTTTGAGTCTTAGTTTCTGTCTACCTGGACATATCTCTAGGTCATTTCCAGCTCTGTGGATGCACAGAGCAAGTGCCACAGAACTGCATCTAAATTTTACTTTTAATCACAGGCAAAGCCCATTTGAAAGGGGAGGATGTGTGTTTGTGTGTGTGTTTGATACTCCAGTGTTAACCATTCAACCCCTCTTTCCTTTACCTCAATAAATTTCTGCCACATCTGATTCTCTTTTAAAAATATGAAATATGAACATATACAAAATACTTCTAAGTAATTTAAAAATATGAAATATGAACATATACAAAATACTTCTAAGTAATATAAAAATACAATCTGCAACTGATATTGGGCTATTATCAATAATGCTGTTGTTATCAATCAATCAATCAGTCAATCAATCAATCAACTATAGGCAAACTGCTCATTTACTTGTAGGTATTTCTGGGGAATAATTCATTCAAAATTTAATCCAGATTGTACCAAGATCACCAGCAGGTTTTTTTTCTTATTCACTACAGCAGCCAGCTTTTAAACAAACTCTTGACATGTCCCATTAGGTGAGTACGTTGAGAATTTGCTCTACCTGATTTATTAAAAGAAGCAGTGAGCAATTTATTCTTACACCATATCAGCAAGTAGCATTCAAATCTGGAAAATATCATCACGTGTCATGATATCTCTCTCTCTCAAAACAGAGAAGCATTTGGAAACACTTGAAAGCCTCTATACTAATGAGGACAAAGTGCTCTTTGCAGACAGTGTCGCTATGGGGGAACTCAGCCTCCTGCGTGCTCTACAGTGGGATGTGCTGCCCAGTCTCCTCCCGTGGGTAAATAAAATTCTCCCACTGGTTTGCAGGGCTGTGTGATGAGTGATGTGCTGCAGAGTCAGAGAGAAACTGAAGAAAGTCTGAGAGCTGCACAATACTGCTGCCATAACAGAGCACAGGACCTAAGTTCAGATGTCAAAGATTGATTTCATTTAGACACATCTTCGTAGCACTCAGAATACAGAGCAACCTCAGGACAAAGCCCTTCAAACAAGTGCTATCTGCCACTGCACCCAAACATAGCTCTTCAGGAGATAAACCGAGTGTCTGTATTTTTGTGACGTTATAGCTACTAGATTCATTTTAAGCTAATATGGAAAGTTCTGAAAACAATAACAAGGAGAAAAGATCAAAGTCATTTAAAGGCATTCCTGAACCCATAAATAATAGTTTCTTGTACAGATAGATGACATTTGAGACCTAAGTTAAAAAGATCAAATCAGCATCACTAATATATGACCCCACGGAGTAACAACTCAAGAACTTATCCTTGAGGGACTGATTCAAGCCTATAAGCAGCTTCAGATCACCTGAAGGTGACCTGATTAATAACACTTCATCCAGGCTAAGGCCTGTTCTTATACATGCTTATCCTATCGCTATCAGCTAAACTGGCAAAAATTATGCTTAATAAAGCAATCAAATAAAGAAATATATTTCTTTATGAACATCTGTTATCTTAGGGTCAAAAAATGTTAGTCATAAGGAGAGGCAAAGATAATGCAGTGTGGAGATGTAAGTCAAAATTTTGGAACACTAGAATCACATTAGTATTTATATTAGCAGTATAGTAAGTAATAGTATGGAAGCACTTTACAACTGCCAGTAGAAAAGAGAGAGAGAGATCATAGCAACAGAAGCAACAGCCTGTCCTGGGACAGCACATCCATCAGCATCAGCTGGACGAGTAAATAGGACAACTGGGAAATTACAATTGTATGAATAACTTTATTTTAACGCTTAAGGTTAAAGAAATTTTCATTTTTGTAGAGGTAGAGATTTAGAAAAAACACCTCCTTAGTTCAGAGGAAAGGTAAATACACTGTATGTTAATGACTAGGAGTTACAAAAAAATTCTCACTGAATTAGGAGCTCTTAGTTGTAAGAGTTGTGGAATCCAGCTTCATGTAAAGCAGTGGAATCATCCTAAAAATTATAATTCACAATTTCATTGTAACTATAATGAAATGTGAGCTTGCAGATCAAACAAACTCCTCATTAAAAGCCATGAATCAAAGAAGCATTAAAGCAAAGACATATTGATAATCTGATGCAGATACTGAAATTGGTATTGGGCTAATTAAAATGTTCACTATAATACAGAACACTTCAGATATAAAAATGTTATCATAAGCTGCCAAAAAGAAAGATTTAAAAACTGATAAAGCAGTTCCCTAAATGACTCAAATCTCCCACAGCGTCCTTGTAGGGTTTTGGGGTTTACTTCAAACCCTGCATAGTGTTCAGAACAGAATAAGAAGCTACTTGAAAAAAGGTGTTTATTACAAATATTGCTTTCAATAAATCATAAAGTGGTACAGTTGGAAGGGACCTCTTGAGATTGCATAGACTGGAGCAGAGTCAGCTAGCCTAGGTTGCCCAGGACTGTGTCCACTTGAGTTTTGAATATCTCTTCAGATGGAGAAGGCACAACCTCTCTGGCAACCTGTTCCAGTGCTTAATCATCCTTATAGTAAACTAAAAAGTTTTCTTGCATTTGGATGGAATTTAATGTGTTGTAATTTGCGTCCTCTTTTCCTGTCACTGGGCACTACTGAGTAAATTCCAGCTCCCTTTTCTTAATTCCCTCCCAACAGGTATTAATACACATTGATAGGATCACCCTCTGTTCTCTGATTTTCCTTTTAAGCTCAGAAGAAGAAAATATATATATATATACTTTTTTGTAATTCAGCAGGACATTGGGTAAATCTCACAAAAAATTCTGGAGTTAAAATACTTGTAAATTGTGCCCCCTCCCTCCAGGTTGTTGATTCAAGTGGGATTCCCAGAGTTTGTTCCATCCCAGATTTTATAAGGCATTTTGAGAAATCTTTGAGAAACTTTCTGCTCTTGTCTCTTTAATTGAAATACATTGCTAATGAAAAGCTGTGAGCACAGTTAACTTCAAAAGGGTTGGTTTCCTTTGCTGAAGAGAGGATCCCAAATAGTGCTGTGTCTATCAGCAGAGCAACATTCTACCCTGAAATCCTTGCACAGATCTAAATACATAAGTCTATAAATAAATGAGGTTATAAGCTATTTACCAGAGGGGCTTAGCTTGGCCTTTAATTATACTCCCACAAAAAATCTAGTATCAATCATTTGAAGGAAAAAATGGATACTACTGTGTATAATATGAAGGAGCAATTTACCTTTTGTTCTGCAGAGCAGAGACTGGGAGTTGTACCACATTTAAATTCTAACATTTATGTCCTCAAATCACTGCTTGAATTTCAAGCCTTGCAAATGTTTTGGACCTGTGCGGCCATTTCCCAAGTGCAGCCATGAGCTGATTGAGCTCCTAGTTCACAGGAGAACTGAAGGAGGAAGGCTGTCCACAGGGATCCAGATGCTTTCCAGAGGGTCCTGTATCCTAAGGATCTCCCTTGCAGCTGACCCCACTCAAAGACATAGTCAAGTGTCTTCTACTGCAACATGCTGTGTGGGGGTCATGTCCAGAAAGGTAATACAGTGCCCCAGAACCCTTATGTAATTTTGGAGATGCCTTGGACACCAACAAAAGACACCCATTTAGGGTCCTTTTAATAAGTAGTAGTTAATTGTCACTTGAAATGAGTCTTGATTTGAAAATTGAAAAATCCTAGGAAAAAAAGAAGTATAGTAGCCTTCTTCAGCGATTAGAAAGCAATTAATATTCTGCAGATCTCAGTGCTGAATACATGCTGTGTTTTCTCTGTTTTCATAAGAAATTAAAAAAAAAGTGAACATCGTGATTAAAAGATGAAGCAGTATGTGCTACATGCTGGAAATATCATTTTGTTGGAGAATTTACCTGACAGTTTATTCAGCTGCTTTCCTGGCAGGAAGAGTACAATAATGATATTTCAAGGTGGCTGAAAAACAGTCAGAGCAATTACACATAGTGGAGTATTCAAAATGAGATAACAGAAATCTTGACATTTAAATCTGTGAACATATCGGTTGTTTTTATTTTTAACTGCATTATTAGATGTAAAACAGCCAAACCTAATAATTGTCAGAAACAAAGAAGATCTATTTTGGAAAAAATTAAAGACTTAGGAACACTGAATACATTCTTCTGTATACCTACATACCTGCATAGGCAGCAAACAGTTTAATAATCATTAGAAATAGTACACGGTCACTAAGTTCATTAACTATAATGTCTAGTCAGTGTGAACATAGTTTACATCAACTGCAGACATACCACGGAAGATTATCCAGGGAATAGAAATCACATTAATTAAATGTGAAGATGATACCAATCTCAGAGCTTTTCTTTATATTAGAGAAGAAAGCAAAAATGACATGAGAATACAGAAGTATTAGTATATTCAGTAGATGAGAATTCCGAATTCCTATTAGAGAAAGGCAAGCTAACAGATCTGCTTGAAAATCATCTGTGATAATCAATATGAGAGAAACACGAAAAGCAGAGGAAACAGTGTGCATCAAATGATATGTTAATTTGTAGCATGATACAACAAGAAAATAGATGAAAACTGCCTGTGCGACTACATTAAGCCTGCAGTAAGCTGGTGATAGTCTCATGCTACACAGCTCTATCAGAGCAGTTTCTGAAATATTGCCTTTATTTTACAGACTGTCTTTAAATGAATAAAGTAAACAAAATGAAAAGAAGTTGAGAAACAACTGTGAGGAAAGACTGTTCCAACAAGAGCCGCTGAAAGACCTCCCTACACTTCTTCTGGACGGGTGTTTACTGAAGCAGGGTCTGCGGTGTTGTGTTTGGTCATGGCTCAGAAGAGTAAAGCCATACATGGTCATTGTAAGATGAGTGTGTGTCTGTGCATGTATTTATAAGTGCTACAGATGGCTATATATGGAAAAAGCACCTTTTTGTTCTTGCACAATATTAATTTCTTTTCTGGTTCCATATACCTGACATGGATAGACAAGCTGGAAAGTTGAATGTGGCACATGATGTTGTAGAGGGCAGGATTCAGCACCTCTCCCACCAGGGAGAGTGTAAGGAAGGCATTAAAGACTGTGTGAATTTTAACGGGTCTGCCAAGAGGTAAGGGATGCCTTGCTACAAACTGCTTAACCTAGTGAGACCAGCTCTCATCTGATGAAGGGCACAACTCCTGCTTTGATTTACAAAAACTTAGACGGGGTTGAGGCAGAATCTGAGGTTTTCTATCCTGGTAAACCCTTAACAACTCTCTGAGCACTGGGAAGCACTCCGAGCTCTCTAAGGAAGGCAAAGGTTTTTTCAAAAGGACATGCGTGAAAAAAAGAAAAGTAATAAATATGAAAGGGAAAATATATTTTGGGAAGTTAAAACTGGGATCTACTATACTGTAGATGGGACTAAAATCCACAGTTTGAGATTTCCAAACCACCTGGAGAGATCAGATGCAACGGTGCAACTGGAATGCTGTTGATAATCATTGATGTCCACATTTAATGTCAATACCTAGTCTTTGTAAAATGAATATCTTGCATTATCATTGTTACCACCATTTTTGGTATTGGTATGGTAAGATTCTGATGCCACATGATTGTTAAACAGACAGAAGATAGTGAACCTAAAGTCCAATCTTAGTACTCAAAGTACCTACGTATGTACCAGTAAAGTCAATGTCGTGTTTTATAGTCAAGTACTTTGGACTTTGTGTATTGGGTCTGACTGAGATGGAGTTAATTTTCCCCATAGCAGCCCTTATAGCACTGTGCTTTGCATTGGTAGCTAGAAAGCTGTTGATAACACTCGTGTTTTGGCTACTGCTGAGCAGTGCTGGCACAGCATCAGTGCTGTCTCTCCAACATTCCCTCCTCACTAGTAGGCTAGGTTCGGGCAAGACCTTGGGAGGAGACCTAGCCAGGGCAGCTGACCCAAGCTAACCAAAGGGACATTATATACCATATGAGGTTTGCCTAGCAATAAAAGCTAAGTAAAAGGGGAAAGGGGGGCCAGGAGGAAGGCATTTCTTACAATGTTTATCTTCTGGAGGAAGATAGATTAAAATTGTTTAATTGCTTTTTGCATACATTTCTAAATGAACATCAAATTGAAGATTCATGAATATGTGTTACAAGGGATTGATTCTAACTTTTCAAAAGGAGAATCCTAAAAAATCTGCTGAAAGAAAATGTGGACAGTTTCTCTGTTAGGCTGCCCCTTGGTAACCATGGAAACTGCAGACTTGCCCAGGACATAAAAGAGAACTATATTGCATTGGACACATTTATTTGTTTAGATTTGAAGTTTTACAGCAATGAAAGTCCTATAACACTGCACAGTGGCTCTCTGTCAGGACCATGACCTCCACACTGCAGCAATACTCCTTGGAAATAAGGAACTCTGTAAATCTCTGGTGATCTGGTACAACAACTGCTGTTACTGTTGTCAGATCTGTGTTCCTGTGAAGCAGAAAATCATTACAGACCAACAAATCAGACTTCTAAGGAAATATTGGAAGATGATGGTATCACCTCTCTCTCTTCCAGCCTTGGCAGTGAAGAGAGATACAGTGAATGCAGGAGCTGTCCCAGCAGCATCCTGTCCCCCCCAGAGATGCACAAGAGAAGTAGACCTCAAGCACTCATCCCCTCTTTATCAAAATGGTATGTCTCATTCAAGATTTATTAACTCATAAAGACAGCCCACATCCCCACTGTCTGGAAACACAGAGTCACATCTACACTATAGGTACTATTATGATACACAATGATTCTGCTTTGCTTCAGGGTAAAGATGATAGAAACTGCAGAGTAGTGAAGAACTGGCCAGCTGAAATTCAACGCACTAAGAAAGCTGTTCCTAAAAAAGGGAAGAAAAGTTAAAAATTAATTTTAATACAGTTTTATCTGTGACTTGTTCAGTGATGAGGCAACTGCACAAATTTTTTTTCAAATACCCTCATAGCAAAAAGGGATACTATTTTAATTTCCAATTTTGTCCAATGTCATTTGGAAAAAATACTTAAAAGAAGGTCAATTAAGAATTTTGGATCAAGTGTTATTTATATAGGTACACCCCACTATTAGATTGTTAGCTAATTGCTAACATTCACCCCAAAATCCTGAATGTATTGAGGATTATTGAAATTGAGGGTCAAATTTGTTATTTCTTCTTAATTTAACTTAAACAATTTTTGAACATGCTCTGGGGAGAATAATATTTGTTCCCTGGCGAATAAATAGGACTGACTGCTGCTGTGCAGGTTTTTAATCAAATATGTCTCCTATGCATTACGGATCAAACCAAAGCTTTTCTGAATTGGACATACTGCTGAGTTTACTTTCAAGCATTGTCTACTGCTTTAGGCAACATGTGGCCAGATGAACTGTGTAGACAACTGAATTTTCAGCACTGTGGCCAAACAAAACAACAACAATAGACAAAATGCCCAAATAAACAAACAAAAACATAACAAAGAAACCCAAATAAGAAAAAAAAATAGTTTAGGAACCGAAGTAAAACTCTTTAGCCTAAAATTCTTGTCTTTAAGACAATTTCTAAGTCAGATGGATTTCAAAACTATAAACTTCATACAAAACAAAATAGAATAGCTAAGATTTTTAAAGTATCTATTTAACCTCTTTATTTACCTGAAAATATTAAAAAAACTACTATTTGAGTCATGAACAGTTTTGGTTATGCTTTGTATATTTATACAGAATTGTTAGTTGTGTACTTCATAACATGTTTTGCTGAGATCTTTTGAGGACTTGGTAATATCACAAAAATCTTTACACAGAGCCCAAGGCTGTAAGGTATTAGTTCCAAAGCGGCAGATTTGTTTCCGTGGTATGATTCTACACTGAAAGGTTGTTTGGTGATTTCCATGTGTTTTTTTTTTTTTTTTCATTAAAAACCATAAGCATTAATCTGGAAAATAAAATGCTATCCTTTTTCATTAGCAAAGTTACTTTTCTTCCTTTTAAAGGCCAACTTTTCAGAATACACTGTCCAAAAGGGGTACAGGGAACACCTTTCCACAGTTTTGTGGCTTCATTTTCCATTTCGACCATTTAAATAGGTTTTCATCTTTTTCATATTTTAAGTGAAAAGATATTTCCTAGCATTAATTATAAAACACATATATAAACAGAGAATATTGGTGCCGGCAACTTATTTATGCTTTGAAGAGTTTTGACCTAATCTTTAAAATCTCATTCCACCAATTCTTTCTTGGCTTAAATGTGAGTTTGGCTCGAATATCAATTTGGGCAAAGGTCCAAGGAGGAGGAAAGAAAGAATGAACTTTCTGCTATTATGGGCTGTAAGAGAGACAATTAATAAAATTATCTGGAAAGTTGCCAATACTGTGAGAGATGTATCTATTAATCTTGAATAACTTTGAAAGAAAACAAAATAAATGCAAAATAAATAACAAGATTGTTAAAGAGTAAATTCACACAGAATCTCAATGCGAAAAATAAATTAAAACCGTATTTAAATTTCAGATATGACAAATAAATGGAATCTTTCATCACACTGGACAAATTAAATTCTTTTGTTATTTAGGGTCTTTCAGGGAATTTGAGAAAAATAATAAATACATGTTCTAAAATGCTAAGACAAAAGAGAAATATTTTGTGAAGATCGTAGAAAGTAATTAAATGCCAACTCCCTTGGTAATGAGCAATATGAAAACTCTGTAAACATGCTCTTAGGATTATGGGATTATTATAATTTACTAGCTCAATGCATTCCTTTGTCTTTACATGCAGGAAAAGTATTTGACAAGGTTGAGTGGTCAGTTTCTAATCAAGTAAATATTTTTAAAATATTTCAAGGATACAGAAGTGCAAAATGAGTTTTAAAAAGCAGTGGCCTTGACAAGTTTAAAAAGAAATTTACTTTCAAAGAGAAATATTTCAGAATTTCACAGCTGTTTTGAGAGTTATATTTCATTCCATTTCCCATATCTGCTGCTGTCCTCCAAAGTAATCATAGCAAAAATAAAGCATTCTGTTACAAAATTCTTGATGTCTACAAGGGCCATTTACATTGTGAATACTATTTCTTTGAGGATGTACATTACATAAAGTAATTTAAACTGGGATATGCGAACTGAAACCATATTAAAACTACCAAACGTATGGACTGTACTTGTCAGAGGACAGGAACATACCTATAACAGAGCTGCTAAACCCCACCATTCCAGGCAATCAAGTCTTTGTTGGGATGAGCTGTAGGATGGGAACTGTGATGATTCTGACCTTCACTCAGAGTGTAACTTGTTGAATTATTGGTATTAGGGGAAAGTGGGAAAAATCCTGATTGAATAATCAATCGTGTTCTCATCAGGCATTAGGAAGCAAAGAAACATTGAATTAAATTCTCTGCTGCTTCTCATGAGAGGGAGCGCACAGGATGCACAGCTTGGGGGGCAGGGTGGTTTTTAAGGAAGGGGATGTTTAAGGAAACCCTCTAGTGCAGATTAAGTGAATTACGTGGGAACACAACGCTGCGCACATGAACACGATGCTGCCCAGATGCTGAAAGGACTTCCACCTACCCTGTTGGCAAACCTAATACAGGGATAAGATTGTGTAAAGGGTTGGATTAGAAAACAGTATCTGGCCTATTTATTCTAACTATGGACTTTACTCCTCTTTATTTTTTAGTTTTTCAAGGAAATTTATGATAGTAAGAATTTAGCATAGTTTTGTTTTAAAAGCTTCATTAAGTTCCCTTATAACTGACAATATTGGAAGAGAAAAAGAATAGTAAGTCCTAAGTTATTATTATTATGTATTTTTTGTTCACTTATTTAAATTTGCAGAGCTTGTTACAGATTAAAACAATTTATTTTCACTAAACTGGAAACTGAAGTAGTGTGTGATTCCTCTGAGATTTGGGATTATTATTGGTTTGTATATGTCATTCTCTTTGTGAGTGAATGAGAGCATCACATTGTATTGCTCATAAATATGCCATTGTGATATACAGTAGACTTTAAGTCTCTGAATGCAGCAACACATCCACAACTTTTTCTTAATCATGAAGTAAAATTAAACTTGTTCAGCTCATCTCTTAGCATAATAGAGGCATCCTTCCCTCTAATTGCAGCAAAGGTTTCAAAGCATCTCCCTTGCTTAAAAGACTTTATTAGGCTTTTCAAGGTGTATTAAATAGAGTAAGGGTTATGTCAAGTGATTTTTCACTCTCAGCAAGCCAGCATGGGAGGAACAGTAGATTTATTCAGTGTATTTTTCCAGTCAATGTATTTACAGCCAACACATTTGCTTGAGATAAAGCTAAGCAAATTCCTAAAAGCTATTTTTTTTTAGATGATTTACAGCAGAGACCTCCTGCATAATTTCATATTTTCTCTCTTCATTTCTATGCCTTCAACTCTTCTTATCGTTGAAAAATCATCTCCAGGTGGGTGGAACTGGTTCCTCTGAGAACATCTCTGGTTTTTTTGTGTCACTTTAGAGGACAGAGGTGCTCTGTTTGGGGCAGCAAATTAAACTGCATTGGGCTTGCATTTGCCTTTTGTGTCTCATTCCAGCACAGCCATATTGCCAGGACAGTAGGTATGTGTTTTTCTCTTTATATGAAGAGTGGTTGGGTGAGTTTTTTTCTACTGCCACAGCTGACCATTTCTGCACAGCTGTGCATCTTCAGAGGTGCCAGCTGATGCGAGATAGTATGAAAGTCTGTGATTGCACAGTGTAGTGACTTGAGTACAAAATGAGGTCAAATGCCATCCTAGGCTCTGATGCTAGGGGCTATAGGTGAACTTGGGTAATGCCGATAATGCTGGAAAAACAGTGATGATGACTCAGATATGTCAGCTATAAAAGGCAAAGAATGGGGAGTAACGGGCAGAGAAGTACATGTGTTGCTCCACCTACTACCCTGGTCTAAGGCTTTACTATTTTTCTCTCAATACTAAATGAGAGTATTTGATGGTAAGTAACTTCCAAAAAAACAACAGAGAAAATGGCTATTACCTTGTAACTAACCTTGTTACTCCACTATTTTCTGCTTTTTGCTGTTAACTTTCATTACTATTCCAAGTTACACTATATAACAGGTTTCCATTGTGTCTCTTTTCAGTGAGGCTTTTGTACACTGCAAAATTATCATTGCAGTGGTAGACCCATTAAATACTTTCAGAGTGGATTTTTGCAGAGGGGACAAGTTTGGACAAGTTTGCAGAGAAAGTGCTGGCTCAGGTTGAACATCAAAAGAGTCCTGGAGGAGAAATTAGATTATCTACAGAGTACATCTACCAGCATTGTTTCAATATTTTTGGGGTGAGGGAGTCTCCCTGAATGGGGGCAACAGGGCATGTTGAGATGCATCCGTAGGCAGTCCAGTCAGCCCTCTTTGCCTGTGTATCTTTTTCTTTAGCATGGGAGAGGTTCAGGACGGACACAAGGAGAAGCTTCTTTCCCATGAAGACAATTTCACCTAGACACAGGTTTCCTAGAGAAGTTGTGCAGTCTACGCCTTCAGGGCATTTTCCAGACCTGTCTCTTCCAGCCTAGATTGTCCTGTGATCCTGCAGAAAGGAAGGAAGTGCTTTTTGCCTGTCAGAATGCTAGAGGAGCTTTAAGTCAAGATTATTCTCCTTGTATGCATGGATACACAGGTAATATAAACACTATTCCTCAAAGAATTGCTTTATAGTGTAAACACTGATTCAACTTACAGTAAAAATCAAATACTGGATATATTTATGGTAAACTAGTAACACAGCTAAGATTACTCAAAGAAACAGCTTTTCCAGTATTTTCCTTTCACAGTACAATAGGCTGGTATTACCATGTAATTTCACAGTAAATCTAAGTAATAGTCTTGCTAGCTGGCAGCTGAAGGTCCTGAAAATTTCAGGCTCTGGGTGATGTGTATATTTCTATATTCACAGCTGTAATACTGTAAAGTTCACATTTATACTGTGAAAAATGAGCAGCCAAAGTTGCCAGCTTTTGTGCAGCAGAAAGCTGAGGGTGACTGTAGTACAATACGAAAGACCCATTAGGTGATGTGGTCTTGTCTTGGTATAGCACTGCTACTTACATCAGTAGACCAGGTGGCTAAGAAAGAATAGAAAGATGGTATGGCCTTGAGACAAGTCCTCCTTCACAATTTTCTCAAAGGATTCCAAGTCCAGGGCACTCATATGACCAGAAAAAGTCACCTCTCTCCATACTCCTAAACCTTAAGGATTAGAACATACTTAGATATTCTGCTGGATCAGGACTGAATTACCTGTAACACGTTCAATCTGATCCCACTGGAATCTGAATGAATTTTGTCCTCATCACTTCAAAATTTGTCCTTATCAGCCCATTGTGAGTCTCTACCAACATGGCAATACCAGGAAATAAAGCACAATATGCTCAATAAACTGAAAACCAGCAAGGAAGTTCTTCTTCATCACAGACCTTGAAATGTCAGGCCCAGTAAAGCTCACAAGAGTAATATATTTTAACTACGTGAACACTTTATGTTCTGTTTCACATGAACCATATAAAATCTTTCTGAAATCTAGCTTAATTCCAATGTGTTCTTCATCAGGTTTTCTTTTTGTCTGGAAATGTTGCAATAACATGGGCTGAAAAGGCTGGACATTACAGCCTCACAAGGCGTGTGGAGAATAGCGGCACCACTTTGTTACAAGAGAAGCGTTACCCATTGTCCTGCATATAATCCTACTGAAACACTTTGGAAACTTGATTATGAGAAGATTGCATTTCGGATGTGTTCCTCCAGCTCTCTTCTGGGAAAATTAAATGATCAGTGGAGTTTTTTCATCTTATATTTGCTCAAGGCAAGACATAAAGAGAAGAAAAAAGTATTTGCATACATGTATGTATCTGATAAGAATTAAACCTCTATTAATAATTGCTCCTGCACATTGCATTTCCAAAACAAAGATTAAACCCCTTACAGTTTAATTTATATCTAGTGTAGTCTCATTTTACCTATTTGCATACCAGTCAAAGTACCACAAATCCTGATTTTGTGAGCTGTGAATGTCCTATAAGAGTTCTATTGAAGTCTATGGTAATTGAGAACCCTCAGCATAATAGAAGATCAGGCTGCATAGAGGGTGCATTATAATGTAATTCCTCTATACTTACTTCTTTGTTGTTCTGCTAATAGAAAGATTTTTTTTCTTCATTTCTTACCAGTTATTTGCTGGATCCAGTTTTGTCTGTCTAGATTGTGAGCAAAATTCTTTGCTGACGCAGATGGGTACCTCTGCTTTCATTGATGTTGTGCTTGTCTGCACCAGCAAATCATTGACCCCAACCTCAAGAATAACAGTAATTCCATTATATGAATAGGCTGTATTGTTTTCCCCCCAAATATGTGAATAAGGAACTGAGAAACACCTGCATTATTTCTATGACTTCTGGCACACTGTTTCTGTTCCTGCTGAAGTGGTTGCTGTGGTGTTACATAAAAGAGGTTGCTAAAAGGAGCAAGCAGGCAGGGTGAAACGATGACCCAGGTATGGGGCAGGCCACCAAGGGCAGCCAGGTACAGACTTGGCACGGGAAAACTCCAAGCCGGATGATAGTGGCACACTGAAAAGAAGTAGATGTGAACTGAAAGACTGGAGTTTCCTTACAGCCCTAGCAAATGCTGTTGGGCCACTTTTACCCCAGGAGATCATGTTGTGGACAGGCACAGACTCCATTCTACCAGGTACAGCGACGTGAATGGCAAAAATAAGAAGAAATTAAGATTTGTTTCTGTGCAGCTTGTTTGCTCTCTTGAGAGTTCAACATGTAAGACACCTTGTAACCACAAGACAAACAAAAATATTATCTTGGGAGCTTGTGAGTAGGTGCCTGGTCATACAGGGTGAGACCCGGTTGTCCTTCATCAGTCTCTCAACATAGCAACACAAGGAGACAGTTCTCTTTCCTTTATTTTGGCCATGCCAAGTGGAATAATACCTGATATCTCTACTTCTTGCTAACATCTAAAAGATAACATTTGTCTAATAATGTGTTAATACTTTTGAAGAATCTGTTTTTAAAAAATAAAATTCATATTTCAAGTTTTACATAACCTTTCTTTTCTTGGAAATTTAAGAGATGAATTAAAGTACTTTCAATTCACTATTGCTGTAAAGTGGTTGACTTGATAATGTCAGATAGTATTTAAATCCTCTTCTCTGTTCAGTCAGTGTCAGTCTTATTTTAAGCAGCCCAATGTCATCCTTTGCTTTTTCTAGAATAATTATGGAGATTGTAAATGCAAAAAATGTCCTTGATAAAACACCATTATTATCGCCTCTTTGTTCATTGAACAAAAAGTTATTTCTGTTTGGTCTGTCAGTTTTCAAGTTTCTAATAATCATTCAATGTGATCTCATCTTTGCTGATCCTCAATGATTTTGGTTCAGTCATGGTCTGTGCACTCTCAGAATGTGATTTAAACCAGGTTAGAGAAATTCCAGACTAACCAATCGGTTTTCATGAACCCTTTCTATTACAATCCAACAATAGCAAGACTGGATGAGATAGCTGTATATAAGGTTGATCACACTAAAGTCTCCTAACCCAGAGTAGGTCCCCTTGTTTTTGGACAGAGAGATTAATTAAAGGACTTTTTCAAGTAGTCTTTCAGGCTTTTCCCAGTGGCCTGAGGAGTTCAAAATGGTGGGTTCTCATAATAAATTATTCACTTTTTCCCCCAGTATAATATCATCACAACCACTTACAGACTAAGTTTTACTTAGGATACCTTAAAATGCTCTTAGAAAACAAATGGGTTTCTGGAATTTTGCCAGGGTTTGTATTGAATCTTCCCTTGAGGTTTCCTTGATTAGTCCATTTATCAACAACAGTGAAAACATCAAGTGGTAAGTTGATAATTACTGATAGTGGAAGCATAGAGGAGGAAACAAGGATGATCAAAGTTATGAAGAAGCTTCTATAGAGGAAACAATACAGACAAAGACTCTGCAGCTTGGAAAAAGGTCAGCCAAGGATAAATACAGTATAGTTCTATAAAATCATAAGTGTCAAAGATGAGATAAATATAGAAAAAATATTTGTTGTTCTTTTGAAGAAAAATGAAATGAAATCAGAAGGTGAGTATTTCAAGATAGATAGAAATGCTTGTTCACACAGCAATGGCAAAGCTGTGAAACCCCTCTGTTCAAGAGAGAGTGGAACACAACTTGCAGAGGTTTACACTGAGTAAAAAAAAAAAGTAAGACAAACGCACAGCAGAAGAAGTTACACAGGATATTAAATAAAAACAACAATAAAATATGTCAAACCTTTGGCTCAGGAAATCTCCAATCCATTACTTTTGGATGTGAGAAGAATATGTACAAGAGATATCACTTGTCATTTGTTTGTCCTCTTTTTTTCTATTTCCTAGGCATTCACCATTAGTCATTGCCAGGGACAAGAAACTGGGCTAGAGGAATATTTAGTCTTACTCAGTAGAGCTTCTTTTTGTGTTACTCCTTTACAAGTTTCAAATTGATTTAGCAAGTTTGCTATTTCTAGAATTTTCTTCTTATTTCTTAGAGGAATGATGTATAGAATTTTCTTCATAAAAAGCTACAAAAGTAACATATTGTAAATAACCCTTACCAGTTGGTTTTGTATATAAAATAAGAGATAGTTCCCAAGTAGTTTTAAGCTTTAGAGTCAATAACTCGCAAATTTAATTTCCTTTTTCAGAAAATGTTTTTTATGCCTAAGGGTTTTTCTAATGGTTTCTGTCATCACATGCTGTTTCCCTCTAGTATTAGTGACTTCTCAATATACTGTTTTGCATCAGTATTCTTGTGAACCGCTTAGACATTTTATCTTTTGTCCTAGTTTTAACTTTTCTTCAGCTCTGTTTATCAGCTGACTGTCAAAGACTGTTTTATGACATGCTTTAGAAGATCTTTCTCTTCTTTCTTTTCTTTTTATGATTCATTTGAAAGCAATGTCCTCCAGTTTTGCATGTGAATCTCAATCCTGGAGAAGATTGAGTTTCTTAAATGTGATCTCACTTCCACTGCAATGTGATCCAACCATGCTAAAACAGCAGGATCTTTACCACTTCATTAATGAATTCAGTTAGTTTGGCATAAATGTGTAGTGTGAATGAGTTACACAGTCTTATTGCTCTAGGAGAAACAACTGATTCAACTGTGAAAATAAAAAGGCTAAATATGTCATTATCTATATATTTTTATTTCCCATCTTTTTATAATAAAATAATATACAACGGAAGACCTTCTACAGACATAATTTTCTTTTCCAGAGTATTGCAACAATTCAAGGAAACACACAATGTAAGAGTTTATTTTAATTTGCAATGTACTTCGTTGTTACTAATAACTGAAAAATGTCCCTATTAATGCAACCAATTATATCTTCTTTTTCTTAAACATATATTTGCTTTCAAAAATATAAATTTGTCAGTGTTTCTTATTATTTTTTCTAAAGCAATAAATGTCTATTAAAAAAGGCTGTCTTTCACACCGCTAGAAAAATTGTAAAATAATTTAAGTAAGGATATTTTAGTGCTTCCAGTGTTTCCTTCCCTTTAGTAGTGCTAATTAGAAGCTGTTCATTTAAAAGAAAGAGATACATTCAATAATTTATCAAAAAACCTGGAAAACCTTTGGATATTTGATAGGGTTTGGCCTGATTGGCAAAGGATTTGTTTGATTTTTGGTAGGTTTTGTTTTTTGTTTGCTTGTGCATGTGTGTGCATATGGATCTATGGAATATGCCTGAATATAGCTTGGCTTTAAACTTGGAATACTGATTCTTCAGCTCCTCACTTCCCAACGCTTTCATCTCTGCAGCCACTTCATGTTAGAAAAAGAAAATAAATCTAAAGAATCTCTAAATGGCTAAAGATTACTGAACTATATCTTTTAGCCAATATGCCTGGATGTGTGAACTATCCCTTTTGCAGTATAGAAGAGGTACCTTTCCCACCTATGATGTTACCTGTGTTAGGGACAAATTACCTCCAAGTTGTGCTGGGCCCTTTATCCTCTGTCTTTGCTTACCAGAGGGCACTCTGGTTCTTTATTTCTAGCCTATATTTTCTCTGTTTTAACACACACAGACCTGTTTAAACAAGCTGCAAGCTTGTATGAAGCCACAATTAGTATGCAATCAGTAGAGTTTGTCACTCAAAACCTGCAAGATTTTGGGCAGAGCAAACACACTTATTGCAGCACTACCATTCCACTACTAAATCAAAATTCCTACAGGTTTCTTCACAGCTTGACTCTAATTTTGATTCAAGTGTTTGACATGTGATGTGGCATTGATCATGCCGATCTCACTCTGTCTAGACACTGGGTGTTTAACATAAGTGGGCTGTCTCAGTCCTCTTCATAGGAGATATCTCCTCAGGATGATCCGTCCAGGCTGGGTTACTGTATTGGGTCTGACTGAACTGGAGTTCATTTCCCCACAGGACCCCTCACAGTGCTGTGCTTTGCATTGGTAGCTGGAAGGGTGTTGATAACACACCCGTGTTTTGGCTACTGCTGAGCACAGCATCAGCACTGTAACATTCCTCAATCGAGGGCAAGATCCTGGGAGGGGACCCAAGTAGGCCAGCTGATCCAAACTAATCAAAGGGATATTCCATACATTATGACGTCAGTTCAGATATAAAAACTAAGGAAAGAAGCAGGAAGGCAGGCATTCATTATCTCCAATGGCTGTTTGCTGAGAAACTGTTACGTGTGCTCCTCGGAAGTGGCCAACCATTGCTGCTCATGGGAAGTAGAGACTAAACTGTGTTATCTTTCACTCTGCTTCACCTTATCCCAACTCACAGGCTGTTTTCCACCTTACCCTCTCCCCTGTCCAGCTGTGAAGAGGAGTGATAGAGTGGCTGAGTGGGCACCTGGCATCCAGCCAAGGTCAACCCACCACAGTTACATATTATCTTAAAAGAGTGTGAAGTTCTTCTGTCATCTCACTGTCCTTTGAAACAGAGAAACACTTGAGAAATCCCTGGGCTGTGGAATGAACTCAACCAGTTTACGGTGACAGAACGTCCTGCAGGCAACTCGCACCTCCTACCTGCAATTATGCCACCTGCTTGACCTTGACTTGTTCTAAAAGTTAGCAAGAAGTTCTCAGCTGAACAGCGTTTGGCCGTAGAAAAGATAGAGTTGTTTACTTTTAAGAAAATCCTGCAAACAGCTTGAATGACAGGGAGAGAAAACCTCTGCTGTGGGCAGGGTCTGTGTGGTGTGCCACACAGGGGTTAGAGTGCTCTTAGATGCTACATCATCTGGGGTCCCCGGGTGGGTCCCCATCTAAAGTGATATAGATTATCTATAACGTTCACTTCTTATGATGCTAGCTCTAATAAATAACAGCATTGTGAATCACACCTTACAGAACCTTAGTGCCCTTCTTAATAGTATCAAAAGAGACCAGTACCTCCTGGTGCAAAACACCTGTGGTAGGTAATACTAATGCAAGAAAGCAATAACTGCTTCTACTGCAATGTAAAGATCACTAATACTATTTTTCAGACTGTTGTTGTGTATGTAGACCAAAGCTGTTAGGATTTTGGCACTTACACTTCTATTCTTCCTTTTAATAGAGAATTCTAAGCAAATGTAACAAGATTAGGTCCGTGGTTGAAGAGAGTTGTGTACATACATGTGCGGATGTGTGATAGTTTCAGTCTAGGCCTTCCTGGAGACTAGCTTGTAACCAGGGAAGTACCCTATGTTCCCAGTATTCCATGCTATCCTTTACGTAAATAGAGGTATAAATAAGAAAGGAAGAGGAGCCTTCGCTCTCTACTCTTCTGGTGAGGTTCGGGAACAGTAGGTCCCTGCATTGGTCTTGCTCATCTGGAGTTGAGGCCCGTAGCGACTGCTGTTGTCTGCCACGCGGGAGGTAGAGAGTGCTGGCCGGGTCTGGCTATCCTGCTTTTCTCAAGGGAAGTGGTGAGATTTCATTTTGCTAGTTCTTTATTTTGCTAATTCCTGGGGTTTTCGATTGTGAAGATCTGTTTTGTTTTGTCTGTTTTTGTCCCTTTTTCCCTTTTCCCTTCCCCTTTTCCATTTTTTGGGACCCGTTTGGGGTTTCTGTGTTTATATGTACATAGTATCTTAATTGTATATATCTGTGATATATATGTAAAATATATATATATTTTTGATATAGCTTTTACTATTCCATTTTTTTTTCTTTTCTTCTGGGAGGTTTTCGCTGTAGTCCATGGGGTTTGGAGGGAAGCCAACTACAACCGGCTACAGGATGCTAGCTTTTAATTACCTAAGTATAAATATAGCATCCAAAAGTTCTTAAAACTTGAAAAAGACTTTTGATTTTTGTTTTCTTTTACTTGTCTATCGCAATCAGACAAATAACATTGACTAATATTTCCAAACCCATTATTTGGCCAAGAAAAAATATGAGAAACTTTAACCTAAATATACTTTGATTCAGGAAGGAATTTTTGGTTTGAAATAGAAAGACACTTCCAGAAGCTCAAGGCCACCCTGTGGTAGATGGGTTCAGGAAATTATTCAGCTATGAAAAATTATTGCACAGATTGACCAAAGGCATTTACCAAAATTGGCCACATGGAATTTTTTTTAACCACTGAAAATATACTCTTGCATTTAAACACAGTGAACAGAACACTGATATGGTGGGAAACAGATAACCTAATTTCCTAGTGGTGAATCCTTTACATAGTAATTTAAGAGCTCTGAGTTCTAGACTAACAGAAGAGATTGGACCGCTAGTCCCTCAGTTTGATCCTTTATAATCTAGTATGAACTAAATTTAGCAGGGTTTGTCCTCAGGGCCAGGTATTTCTCCAAAAAGAAATCTGAAATGGCTAGGTTAGTACTGTTGAAATTCTTGAAAAATTTAACTCTTGCCAAACTGAAGAGGGAAGTAATTAGTTTTATATTTCTAAAACATCATGTTAGATAGTGCAGAATAAAATCAGACTAAGTCTCAATAGTGCTGAATACTGCAGCAAGATGATCATGTTATCTATTACCTAGGTTTTTCCTAGACACATTAGTATCCAAGTATGTGTAATGACTGCAGGTGTCCAGCCACCGTGACAGCAAAAGGCAATGTTCCTCTGAGTGGCATGTTTTTTCAGGCGATCACGTTAAGTTTAGAAAGCTGCCTGGAACAGGTGTTGGCCGTAGAAAGACAGACGGTTTTACTCCAGCGTGCCTTTGAAGTGAACTTTGGCTTTGAACCAAGCTCATAACACCTCAATCTGGAAACATCTCTGGTAACTGCTAACCAAGCTGAGTTACTCAGTTTTACTACAGTAATTGAAAATGAGTATGAAATTAATAAAGATATGCTAGCACTAATATGAAATGTGGACCTGACCTCTCTTGAGGTGTTAGGATTTTTTTCCTGTAATTTAAATTTGCTTTACCTGCAGTCCCTCAAGAATTTTCAGGTGAGACTGAAGTCAGGAAAGCAAAACTGTCAAAAGCAAAACTCAGTAGGAGAGAGGATTGGGCTTTGAAGCCTTCTGATGTTATACTGACACAGTTGAAAGACACCCTTTCAACTTTTAAAATAAAAATTTCAATACATTTCCAAATTTTATCTAATACTTTCTTGAAGATTTGAAGGCCATTTTTAGTAAAGGGAAAAAGAAAAAGAATTTTTTAGATATATTAAGACAGACTTTTCTGTAGCTGAGCTTTATTTTTCTTTCAATGTAGTTGAGTCTTGTAAAATGTCAACATTTCAACTTCTTGTTCAATTTAATTAGAGAAAAAATTTCCAAAACCTCAGAAGATCTCACAGAAGGGAAAGATCAACCTGCTAGACCCAGGTCTAGTTTTGAAGATCTTTTGCATAGATTTACTTTGAACAAATTTGAACAACCTGTTCCGGAACTCCTAGTCCTGTTACTTTGGAAATAAACGTTAGAAACATTAGAAAAACCAGGTCACTGGTGGCAGTAAGAACTTGATTAGACGCAGAAGGTAGGATTTACCTAAGCAAGAAATAGACACTTCTGAGGCATGGGACACTTCATCCTTAAATAGATACTTAAAATAGGTCAGATAAAGGCTACCCTGAAAGTGCCTGTTTCTTTTAGCTGACTATAAAAAAGGTGACTAGGTTGACTCCAGGCAGCTACTCTTTAGACATGGAGATTAGACGAATGCCACCCAGAGAGACTAAAGAGAATTAAAATAGCTAGTATCATCTACTTTGTTACCAAGTGTCATCTGAAGTGTTTGAAATTTTATTATTATCCATTCAAGACAAGAAGCATGGGAGATGGGATAAAAATACAACTGTTCACTAGTAGAGTGGTCAGAGAAGTTTGAGAAACATACAGGGGGGTGGAACCAGAGATATTGACTGATTTGTGGGTAACATTTTAATAAATGGAGAAACAATGGTGACGCTTAAATTTGATAAAATCATAGAATCACTAAGAGAAGGCTTTGGGGTGACCTAATTGAAGCCTTCTAGTACCTGAAGGAGGCCTACAAGAAAGATGGAGAAGGGCATTTAGAAGGGCATGTAGTGACAAGACATGGGTGAATGGCTTCAAACTGAGAGTAGGTTTAGATTAGGTGTTCAGAAGAAATTCTTTACTGTGAGGGTGGTGAGGCACTGGCACAGGTTGCCCAGAGAAGCTGTGGATGCCCCATCGCTGGAAGCATTCAAGGCCAGGTTGGATGGAGCTCTGAGCAACCTGGTCTAGTGAAAGGTGTCCCTGCCCACAGCAGGGGAGTTGGAACTAGATGATCTTTAAAGTCCCTTCCAATCCAAGCTATTCTATGATTCTATGATTCTATGATCATCTAGTCCAGCCCCCTGCTATGGGCAGGGACATCTTCAACTAGAACAGGTTGCTCAAATGTCTGTCCAACCTGACCTTGAACACTTCACACGATGGACGTCCAGAACCTCTTTTTCAGCAGTTTTGATTTTAAAATGATGTTGCTCCTTTCCAAAGCAGATAGAGGAGAGGCAGAGAGAGGTGACACCACCTTTATAAGCTTTTATGGAGCAGTGGTGTGATTTGGCATTTCTCTTGAAAATACTTAGAACAAGGTTCACATAAGAAAATGTCCGGACGTATTTAGCCAGTCATTTAGATAGTTGCCACACATTTGTTTGAATTCTTTCTCTTGCTAAACAGTAACTGCCCATTTTTTTAAAAAAGGGTTCTATTGCTCCATTTAATCTTCAGAGAATTTATTGTGCAGTTACTCTTTTGCGTCTGCAGTTCAACACTCTCAGTGTAGATGATTTTATCCATGGACAGTAACCTAGACACTAAAGCAACAATTGTTTTACTTGCAATGCAGTGCATTGAGCATAATTAGAGTGCTTGAAACATATCTAAAAATAATTTGTAGGACAACAGTGTCTAATTAGGTTGGATGCAGAAGTCTGGCAAGTAGCACTAACTACTGTCAACTGTAGCGCTGAAAGAATTCTAAATGAAAAAGAAATGTAATTTAAATGGCAACATCAGGATGATAAAACCAGTTTATATGACTGAAGGAAAACAAGAACTAATTAAAAATATTGTGGACTGTGCAGAAAGTCCTTCTATAACTTAACATAAAAGTTAATTTTCACAGTTGCTGTGGCTGTTGATGTGTTTTGGCTTTTTGAAACAATACTGATTAGTCCGTGTAAATTTCTGTGGTTAGATAAAAATTACTGTTCTTTGTGGTCCTTTGGTTTCCCAGCACGATGTGTTTTGTAGGACTAATCCTTTCCGCAGTCTGTCACATAATTAGTGTTGATGCGCATCTGCGTTGACATTTTGAGAAACTGGTGTGTAATTTTATCTGGAAACATTTATTGGGACAAACAAGTTATACAGTGATTGCTTGCTGGTCTTTTTTTGTTGATTTCCCATTTGCAAAATAGTAAACTAGCCCTGAGAAGATGCTTTTTCCCCCTCTAAACAGAGATTTCCAACATACTTTGAGAAAACACTCTCCTGAGCAAGAACAGGTGGTTGTTTGGGGCAGCCAACTTCTAGGGGCAGCAAAATTGCACAGGTACTGTTTTCGCAAGCTGGCAAGGTTGACTGGGCATTCAGTAACAGACTGGTTGGGCTGGGCAGTTTGCCTAGAGCAACAGACTCCTCTGGAGCTTACTCTGACTTGACCAGACAAATAAGAACTAATGCTCATTGAACATATGGCTGTACTGCTTAATGTGTAGGACCTCCTCTGATAAGAAGTAATTTTGAGCAGCTGTGTAGTCATGGATTTAGTAAGTGGCTGATTTCTTTCTTAGACAAGAAAAATGAGTTGGTACTGAGTAAATAAATTATCCCAATTAAGCTTTATTTTTAGTATAGCATTGGGTAAACATGGGTATTAAGGCCAAATTTCAAGTATAGACTCAAGACTATACAGGACTGTTCAGCAGGGTACAGCAAGAAAAGAACCTTGCCTCTGTGGAGTAAACAAAGGGCCACCCCATAGTTTCTTCTGCTACATGATAAGTGTGGGATCCTGATAGTTGCCTAGGTCCTGTCATTTGTCAAGTCAGCTTATGAAATTACTGTAGGAATCTCCCTCTGTACCCAAGGATTTCTGGCTCATAGTCTATGATTATGAAGAAAAATTCATTGACCCCACTCTTTCCTCATGACTTTCCTTGGAGGGATTGATGAGCTGTTTATGTCATAAATTATTGTGACCTAAGACACTGGCGAACTTTTAACAATGCAAAAACTACTATATCATTAATTTACTTACTCACCAGATAGGGTATAATGCTCACAAATAGATTAAATTATCAAGGTTGGTTTTGGGTTTTTTTTTGGTTGGCTGTTTTTTTTGTTTTGGTTTTTGGTTTGTTGTTGTTTTTTTTCTGATGGAAGATAAGACAGAACTCAGCATTGCTCTGTACAACAGGTATATCCTCCAGGGAAAGAAGAGTGAAAATTCATGACAAGACTGAATTTGCAATTAACTGGATGATTGGTTCCCACAAAGAATGGAGATAAAAGAGGAAAATCAGACCAATTACCTGGTGTTGAGGTAACAGCACTGTGTTATCTGAAATACAGTGTTTGTTGAGCATACCCTTAGTGGCAGGTGGAAAGGTCTGCAACCTCTGACTGTTAGGCAAAGCTAAACTCATAATTTAACCACACTGAAATGAGCAGGAATGTCAACAATATTTACACAGTTTGGCTGCTGAGGTAGACAAGATAAAACAGAAGGAAATTTTGATACTAAGAAATTAAGACCACAAGTGACAAAACCAGAGGAATGAATTGCTTCAACATAGTGTTAAGAAAGAAGAGGAATGTGAAAAAGAAGTCAGAAGTGGAATTTTCCCTGCTGTTATTAGGACTTACTGAGCTTGAAAAGATCTGAAGAGACAGGATTTGTTCGAATGCAAACAAGATAGAAATGCCTTAGTGATGATGTTTTCAATAACACCTCTTTGGATTTAAATATAGAACATTTACAGAAGCAGAACTACAGTACCTTATACAGCACATGGGCTGAACACTTTGCCAGATATAAATACTCAGCATCATTAAATTATCCATAACGAGTTCGCAAGAGTAAATGTCCTGATTGTAAACTGAATGTTAGGAGTAAAAGTATGGTGGATATGAGAAGATGTGAAACCTTAGTATCACAGTTCTTCAGAAAACCATCAACCAGAGAAGGTCAGGAAACCTCACATAAATAGCTTTGTATGAAACCACCACTGTCCAAGAAACAGCTTCTCTGCTTTTCTACTTCTGCTGAAAAAGAAATTCTGCGAAGTGGTGTCAATCATATGAAAATGCTCTGTGCAAGAATCATCATTTTGGAGACCTGTCACAGGACAGAAAAGGAAATCCTAACTCCTAAAAACACCTTATCATTAAAGGGAAGGAGAAGATAATACTGAAATTCTCAAAAGCCTTATATTTCACATTTGTAACTACTACCTTCTCTTTTCACTGCATCTTTAACAAAAAACTCTAAAGGTTTAATAACATATATTAGGCAGGTATTAAGAAAGAGAAGAATTTTTTTGAGACTTCAAATATAGTTTAAAAGTGTGATGATATAGAGAGGAAGACACACACCATATCTGTGGCTCTCATTTATTCTCATTTACTCTCATTTATTATTTAGCACAACCTATTAAATATATAGTTATAGAAATTGCCTAACTGATGCCAACGCATGTTAATTAAAAATTAAAGCAACAAGAAGTTTCCCCTTTTCTTTCCAGTAATATTATGGAACTAAGAAAAAAAAATCTTTTAAAAGGGCTTTCAATGAAGAAATGTCATTAGCTACAAAACCTCTACTAGTAAGGCAGAACTTGTTTTAGAAAAATGTCTATCATAAAAAAGTGCTTTTATTAGACTTCAGATAGATTCTGGAATTTCATAGTTATTCTCACAGGAAATTTTCAGATAACTTCAAGGTGAGCTTTTGTATCTTGGACCGTAGCTTCAAAAAACCATAAAGTGAATGACTGTGTGTTTTATTTCCACAAAGTTAGACAGCTGGGAATTGAATGTTGTATTTTTTGGGGTCTTGAGTAGATGTCTAGGGATCTGTAAACAGGCTAAAATAAACCACTACTGAGGTACTATAAATTAGGAACCAAGACTGTTGACAGTTCAAGTACTTTTAATGTGCTTTTAACAGAAGGACTGTTTAACTAATGAGGTACAATGTCAATAGTGTATTTTACAGTACTAATATATAATGTTCACATATTTGTTAAATGATATTAACAGAGGGACTGTTTAACTAATGAGGCACAATGTCAATAGTGTATTTTAAAGTATTAATATATAACGCTCTCATATTTGTTAAAACATAATATCCAATGAACATTCTCTTGCTATTTAATTAGGCATTTAGCTGGGTTACAGTAAACAGGCTATTTAATCTCACTGTTTATATTTAATCAAATAGCTACATTCTTGTAAACAGTTGCCATCAACATTAAAATAATATAATTACCATCTCGTAAATACCAAGTTAGGTGCCTCATAAAAGTACAAATGGATAAGGTCACAGCCCTGTGCTTCTATAAATTTTCTTCCTTTTATAGTGACTTAAAGGCAAATGACTTTAGTCACTTTTAGTGACTTTGCGGCTGTTTGGTCTGGAGCAGGAGGCACCTGCCCAGCGCTCTACGTGAGAAAGGTCAGTGTCCTCTAAAAACAATGACTCACTGCCTGACCAGCATCTAAACACAAATCTGCTGGTCAAAAGATTCCTGGCTGGAGCAGCTGTCTCCCGAAGCAGAGAAACCTTCAATAGTTCACTGTCCCACCATGCTCGACTGTGGCTCCAGCCCCTTGGTGCTGTGTTTGCCAGTGGCTCCCTGTGAGTGCAGGTGCCCCATGGGATTGGGGAACACTGCAGTAGCCCTTTGCAACCTGTCTGAGGGAGCTGGGAGGGCTTGCTGTGGTTCTCCACTTCCCACTTTTGTTACAGTTTTGGGAAATTATGTGCATTTTCTGAATAAATTCCAATGACTAGATTGTCTTTTATCATACAACTCCTGATCTCTACTTCAGACATTCCAGATTAGATTGAAAAAGACGATGTTGTGGTTTAACCCCATGTGGCAACCAAGGGCCACACAGCCACTCACTTACTAATCCTTGGGTGGGATGGGGGAGAGAATTGGAAGGGTAAAAGGGAGAAAATTCAATGCTAATGTAGAATCAAAACTTCTTAAATTATTTGGAAGCATAGTTGCAAAGTGGAATTGAAAAATGAAACATATAGTTGCAAAATTAAATACTGCCTATCAAAATGTGGTAGGCCACAACAAAAAAGACGAAAAAAATTTACTTCTTCAATTTAGCATGGAAAATATTTGAGAAAGAATGCAGCAAAGATTTGATTACTTCTTTACCTAGCCTTTTCTCCTCACCTGCTGACTTCTTTGTCATTTCCCCTACTTACTTTCTTTTGATTAATTTAAAAGAAAATAATTTTTACTGCAGATAATTTTATTTAACTTTTTATTGAAGTCAGTATTTTAAAACAATGTGAAGATTAACTCTGGATATTTCATAAAATTTAACATGTATAAAAGTTCTCCCTCTCTTTGCAAAAATTGCCAGTGACAGTCATAGTAATTCCACAAACAAAATAAATGCCTGATTTAACAGGTGCCTTCTGAGACAGACTGTGTCTTGAAGGGAAAGGTGGTATCATCTAGGTGCTCTCTTTGTTTAGACTGCGATTATATCTGGACATATATAGCCTAGAAATTACCTAGAAGATTAATTTTGAATTTCAAAGTTTCTTTTGGTTTGGTCCATGATCATATTGTATTTGTTTCTATAAAGAACAAATTTATACTTTGTGCCCAACTGAAAAGCTTTTATTTTGCTTTACAGTAGCAGACACTGAATGTTTTGCAAACGAGACACACAAATAATTGATTGGAAATTTTGGGACTTTTATTAGAAAACAATATCATTTTATCAAATGTAATTTTTTTGGGGAAGTTATTTGCAGAAAACAAGATGTTTTACCAAATATATGATTTGCTATCAATTATTCACCTGGTGTTAACTCTTAGAAAAAAAGCAAGTACAGGCTTTTGCCTTGTTTGTACATTATGTTCTCTCTGCAAGGTCAAGCACTGCCAGAGCTCAGATGAAACTTTCAGAACAAGTAATATGATCAATATGAGAACTAAGGATGCCTGGTTCCCTGCAGATTTCTTTTGAGGTTGGTTGACTTTAATGTCTAAGCAGGCAAGATCTATGAATGAAGCTTTTCACTTCTTGACAATATTAATAATGGCTTACTCTATGTGGATCCTCTGATGTCTAATCAAGGTTAAACCTCCACTTTCATCAGTGGAGGCCCTGAACAGGCTGCCTCAGCTGCCTTTTTTTTTTTTTGCTTGGCACTCGTAAAAAGCAAATTGTGTTAGGAACCAGAAAACTTGTACCAGTTTGGATCACTGGCCAGTGTTTTTTGGGGAGGTAAGTTATTTGAGAGACAAGGTAGACAAGTAGAGCTAGAATAGGATCACATGAGTTTTCCCTGCTAAACAAAGTAAAACCCACAATCCTTAGGAAGTGGTACTGAAGCTGAGGCCCCCCTCTCAATCTTAGTTAAATCTAAGGCTTCTTGCTGTTACAAGGAGGGAAAATGTCCCTGCGTATCTCATGACAGACAAGCTGAAGCGCTGACCTCTGATGACTTGCTCTGCTCATGTAAGAGGAACTGTTATGAGTTTCTCATTCAAAACAGAGAGGTCTCTGCCCATGATTAACCTGTGTGGTTTTCTGCACAGAGACACTGGTACCAGTAATGACTTCAGCTATTTTTGTAGCAGATGACTGAGTCTTTCTCAGCAGGATGTAGGTAGAGTCACTAAAAGAAAGATTTGAAAACACAATTACAGAAACATTCTCAATGTCAACCCATATTTCCAAAGGTAGTGGCATCCTTGCAGAGTCATAAAATGAACAAACACAGAGTCAGTGTTAATACAGCTCATGAAAACTCAGGTTACTGCTAGCAGGTGATGAGACTATCCTTATCAGGCATGAACAGGAGCTAAGAAACTGCTCCCGTTTATGACAGCCCTTATCGACATACTGAACAGATCAAGCTCTGGCATCCTTCTGATTTTTGCTGAAAAATTTTTGAACTGCTGAGTTAAAATCATGGGTTTTTTCAACTTCAGACAGGTGAAGTCTTTATAAAAATGCATCAATATTTCAGTGATAAAACCAAACTTTCTTTTGTGCTGCAAAATTTAACTGAGAGGTTAAAAGAAGCTGTTTCTTTATTTTTATTTCATTTTCATGGTCTTGGCCATTTGTCATTTCTCTCTTACTTCCCAAGCTTGACCAACCTTCATAGGGAGCAAAAGGAGCTGCTGGAGGCTTTACTTTGTTTTGGTTTGCAGAGTCCGACCATGAGATCCTGGTGTCATCCAAAGTAAGCTGAAAACAATTAGCGTCTTTCCACTGACTGCAGGGAGCACTAGATCAAGCTTTAAATTCTTGTGGCCAAGGGCTATGATGCTATATTAAGAACTGATAGTCCAGGTTGCAAAAGATCATAAATCCTTTTTAAGGTTACTGGAAATTAGGGTTTCTGCGTATGTAGAATCCAGTCATGGTGTAAGTTACTGTTTCAGCTGTTCAAGTGGAAACAGATCCTGTGCTTCAGAAGCTGAAATAGATATCGACTTACACTGTTTTTTGTATTCCAGAGAGTGTAAAGGGAACAAGGACATTAATTCGCATCAGTGATTACAGGAGTGAGACAAACACAAGACACAAGAATGTCTAAATTCTTCCTGCTAATTGGAAAATTAGATAACACATACATTCATATCTCTAACAATACCAAGTGATTGTTCACTGTTTATCAAATGACTCAGTTTTAAACAAATGAACTAGCTAAGTGGAAAATGAGACAAAAGTGCCTGCAAGTTAGTTTTCTTGTATTTTTCAAAAAAGTTTCCCTGACTTGTTAGCAAAGGGAAAAAAACAGTACACAGACTCATGATTTTGCTGTAGTCAGCAACATCTAAAAGAAGAAAGCAGTTTGGCTAAAAAATAGAGCTTGTTATATTTATACAGCAGCATGTGGGGCAGTGTATTTTATTTGACTTTCAATTGCAGCTGTTGCAATTGGTCTCTGTGAATCCTATAGGTAGGTATAAAAATAATATTTGACTTTAGTTTGCAGGTTGCTCATGCACTGAGGAAAATTCACCAGAGGAAAATCCACTTCTTCTGCACATTTTCAGCAGAGAAAGTCTTTATAAGGTACCTGCTAGCTTTAATGGAATCACACACTATTTTTAAATAGCATATCACTCCTGGGCACAAGCAGCAATGATCATAAATTACATATAGGCTAGAAAAAATGATACTGTCATTGGTGAGAAAAGTATGATCTACATTTTTAGGATTATATGCTCTTCCTGCTCAGATTGAAGAATTTGAGTCTGCTTGTTTTCTTATAAAGAAAAGAAAGAGATACTCTAAGTACAGATTTCTTCTTTCTTCCTCACAGAAAAAATAAAAGCAGAAGGTATTTTTTATGTGTGAGTTTCAGTGTGTTGACATCATAAACATCTTTCAGTATAACACACATTTATAAATATCATTTTTGAGATCCCACAGAATCCCAGCAAACATGAACCACCTTTTAAGCTTCCCACACAAAAAATCTTTTAAAATGAGCCTGTGGGAAGTGCTAGCCAAATGTTTAGGTCCTAAAAGATGCAAAAGAACCAGTCTTAGGAGTATTTCAGAATACTCAGCTGAGTATCTCAGTGCTATAGTAGAAGGAATGAAATACCATAACAAGTTCATAAGAAAAAATAGGTTATTTAAAAATTCACAGTGCTACTAATAAACTAGCAATAGATGAAAGTATTGTATATGGATTTAAGGAATGATGTCATCCATACTGTTGTATGTCCCTTACTCTACCTGAGCAATAAACCGTCTAAGGCAAGGGTGTGCAAGCAAATTGAGAGGTATATTTTGGTGTATTGAGCATGAGAAGTGAATATATCTTGCAAAATTAAAGACTTTTCTTGTTGCAAATATATAATATATAATAGATATAATGTTTAAATAAATATTTTTAATTCTAAAAAAATGTAACCAATGTCAAAGACTAAATCAGCAGAAGCACCTCTCAAAACTAAAATCCTCCAAACTAAAAAAATTAGATATTTTACTTCTTACATAATACTTCCTCATAGATAAAGATAGGCAGGAAACTTCCATAGAAATATTTTAACATGCAATAGAGTAACCCTTAATACTTGTTCGTAGTGTAAGAAGTCATTAGCTATACCCAGAGCTATCCATATTTGGCAAAAACTTAAAAATAAACAGTGGAGGAGATAAGAAATCTTCCACCTGGAAGACTCAGAAATTCATTACGCAATTTTTCAAACCAACAACCTTTAAAGTCCAATACTTGTTTCCTTCAGGTCTTGATAGCTAGCAGAAGCAGTATCTGCATTCTCATAGAAGAGAAAAGAATATTATTCAGTTCAGCAGACCTATTTGAAATTTAAAGATATACTACTAACAGTGTATTGAAATAACTGAGACCTGATTCTTATATAAATCAGTATCATTAGGACTTGCCTTTATTTACACTGGCTTCTTTTTTTTTAAACTAAATGATGACATTTACTCTAGTAGTGTTATTCATCATTCACAACAAAGTAGCTCAGAGCAGAAATACACCTTCCTGAGATTCCCCATTTTAGTCACCTTTCTTTGTCAACTTAATTTCTAAAAATGTAGTAAGTAGAAAATAAAGTCTTCCATCCGGTGCTTTGGTTTGACCAAAGGGAAAAACAATTGCTTCTTTCTGCTCATTTCTTTTGCAGGTGAAATGAACCTTTGGTCAGCCAAAGCAGTATTTTTTGGCTTACAGTACTGACTCACGGTGTCTCTGTTAGCTGAAAAACAGAGGCAAACTGTGTGATAACCCTGAGTCCAAAAACTATAGCCTGCAAGTGAAACCAAGAGTCATCTGTCATCTGTTTAAGTGTATTCTTTATGCAAGCCCTGCACAAGTCCTCAGTGATATAAGCATGCTTGCCAAGCACTGAAATCACAAGAACAGTTAATACAGGAGCAGGATGTACCAAAAAAAGGCTCATAGGACCAAAGCAGGGAGAAATGAGCCTTGCTACATGGCTGGCAGTGGCAGTCCCAAGATGGCCATTGGGATTGCAGGGCTGTGGCAACTTTTGTCTGTGAGCATAAGGCATGACTGTGCAGTTCTTACAGCTCTGTCTTGGGCAATGATTAATGGAATGAAATTTAAGAAGTCCAAATGCCAGATTCTGCATGTAGGATGGAGTAACACAAGGCACAAGCATAAATTCTGAGAGGAGTAGCTGGAGGGTGATGAAGGGTCCCTGCAGAGAGGGATCTGGGGGTGCTGGTGGGCAGCAGCTCAGTGTGAGTCAGCCAGCAGTGAGCTCTGGCAGCTAGGAGGGTGAACCCCACCCCAAGGTGCATCAAACAGCATCACCAGCTGGGTAAAAGAGGGAATTGTCCTGCTGTATTCAGTGTTGTATTGGCATGGCCTCACCTTGACCACTTGTGTGCAGTTCTGGGCCCTGCCGTTTAAGAAGGCCCTTGAATACATCCAGAGGAGGGAAACAAAGCTGGTGAAATGGCTGGATTTACTTAGAGGAGTAGCTCAGGACTTTGAGCTTTTCTAGTTTGGAGAAAAGGAGGGTGAGTGCCGACCTTGTTTTCTCTACAGCTTCCTGAGGCGGCGAAATGGAGAGAGAGGTACTTAACTCTTCTCCTAGGACCCAGTGACAGGACATGTGGGAATGGTTTAAACCTGCACGGAGGTAGTTTCAGGCTGGACATTAAGAAGCATTTCTTTACTGCGAAGGTGGTCAAGCACTGGAACAAGAGTTCTAGAGAGGTGGCAAATGCCCCAAGCCTGACAGTATTTAAGAGGCATTTGGACGATGCACCTATATATGCTTTAATTTTTGGTCAGCTCTGAAGTGGTCTAGAGGGTCCCTTCCAAGTGAAATTATGCTGTTCTATTCTATTCTATCTTAAAAATTAACTATTAAGCTTGCTTTATTTTTCTAACTTATTTTTCGTACATAAAATCCTATTTGTAAAGCCAGTTGATTCACACTTGGAAAAGGGAAAATTTTTTTTATTTAGTTCAATTTATACAACATTACGATAGAGGCTACCCCTGGTGCATTATTTGCAATCCCCTCCAATCTGACCCTGACTTCGCTGATGCCAGTCACATCCTGGAAGAAAAGTTACATGTATATATATTTTACTTTACCATTATTGGTTTTGCAAGAGTAGCCTAATCAAGTGATTAATTGTGTTTAGGAAAACCAAACCAAGTGGTGTTCACCTTAAATTAGAGTGTTTCTCTAATTTGTTGTGATTTGAGTAGCACAGGTGAGATTTCATGATCAAAAACACTCATCAAAAATAAGACTTCCTGTACTGAGAAGGGACATAATCTCTGAGACACACTTTTTTGCTCTTACTCTAGAAACACACATCCTACCTGGCAATAGGCAGGCAGTGCCATAGTCAGCAGCATGTAAAATCAGCCTGCTGTTGGGCAAAAGGTAAAACATCCTCCCTTCCTTGCAAACACTTGCTCTCCCTTCTGTTATTTTCAGAACCGAGGGCATGGAGCCACTCTGCTCCAGGACAGCAGTGTGAGCTTTCCATCCATGACCACCTTTGGCTCTTCTAGCCTCCTCACAGCCTCTCTCCTGGGAGGTATCTCAGCTTCTCCTTTCTGCTACCTGTATGATTCAGTCTTCTCTTGCTTATTCCAGGGTTATCAGGAAGTTGATTTGAGACAGCATTAGGACAGTCTTCACCAAGGTCACACTTAGGAAAACTATCCTGTACTTTTATCTTCTTTTAGCAAAGTTTTAGTCATTAAGGGTCTGATATGCAGAAATTATTAAAATTGTCTTAATTTTCAGGTAATGCATTCCATGAAATTCTTTAGGTATCATTTGTTTCAGAATATCCGACAATTACAATAGGGATGAACAGTTTAATTATATCATGGAGCAGACAGGGAACAATGAAGGAAGATTTTGTTAGGTGTGCTGAAGCTTGTCAGAAAAAGACATCCTGTATCAATCTTGTTACCTCAAATGTTCAAAACCTTGAGTATGTCCTTCCATCACCACCTGAAGTTATGAGATTAAAAAAAAAGACAATTTTTTTCATTGCATGATTCTGAATTTTTAATTTTAGATTAAGAGATTTCAAATTTTTCTTCAACATGTCTTCTGAGGAACAAATGCTTTTTTTGACAGACCACATAATAGTGAATGAGGAGTTTCATGGGTTTCTACTTTTATTAAAATTTAAATTGGCAATTTTTTCCCATGTCTGAAAATGTTTTCTGTGCTTTAAACCACTGTAGGATTCCTTTTTCTGCTGCACTCTGAATCCCACTGGGATCCCATGCTGTTCACAGAGTGGTTAAAATTGGAAAGGACCTTTGAAGGTCATCTTGTCTTGTCATTTTGAAGATGTTAAACAAGACTGAACCCAGTGTTGACTCCTAGGATGCACTGCTAGTTACTGACCTCCAACAAGACTTTATGCCACAGGTCACCAACCTCTGGGCCTGTCCATTCAGCCAGTTTTCAATCCAACTGTCTTCTCAACCAGTCTATACTTTATCAGCTTCTCTACGAGGATCTTACAGTAGACGATATTGATTATCTGGACCTCAGTCCTTACTGGTTTGTTTTCAGTAAAGTCTGAAGTCCTGATAGACAACGTCCACTGCTCTCTCCACATGTACCAAGCCAGTCATTTCATGACGGAAGGTTGTCAGGTTGTTTGGGCCTGACTTCCCCTCTGTTCATGCCAATCTGTTGCTGTCTGTTACTGGATTGTCTCAGCTGTGTGGAAGCCGATGGGAGGGAGATAATAGCAAGCTGCTGCAATCCCTGTTACCTGCTCGTTCTGATCAAGGACCAATCTGAAGCTTGCACAGGTCCCTTTGCCCTCTGACTGTCTGCTTTAATTTGCTGAGAAGTGACACCAGAAGTGATGCAGCCAGTGGTACATGCTGGTACATCTGAGCTTTTACTCAGTGTGGAGCATGCATATGAACTGACGAACACAGACCTGAAAAATCAGAAATCTGAGTAAACATAGCTCTTTTGAAGAAAGAGAATGTCTGTGGTTTCAGAGGCTAATCCATAAAGGCCAAAATGTCCTGGAAATGAACCTCTTTCTATTATGAATAACTGAAGAGGCACGATAGTGCATTACAATTAAAAAATTTCAATTGACATGTTTGTGACAATTTCTTTTGCTCACACAATATTTTTGAGTAACTGTATTTTGAGTAACTTACATTGGAAAAAGGATTCATCTGAAACAGAGAATTCATCTGAAACATTTAGAGGGAGAAAGAAATAGCTGATCTTTCCCATGCTGTCTTTTCTTATCTTCTTGGGGTTTTAATGACCATAGAAGAGAAGAGACATGAGGTGGTAAGAAAGCTTTTCATTTACACACTTGTTTTTGGGAATCAGGAAAAACACCTTTACTATGTGATGAGAGCAAAAGATGTGCGTGTGATGTGATTAATATATGACTAACAGTACAAATAGGACAAGAGGTTTTTTTGTTCTCAAAAAGAAAACAAAGCCATAAACCAAAATATTTTCAATGAGGAAATAAAATGATGATTTTGTGTGTACCAAGGAAAACTTTTGGACTAGCATAGTACCACATGAGAAAACAAATCTCTCTCGGCAAAATCAGGACAGGAAATGATGTCTCCAGTCCAAAGTCACACAATCATTAGGAAGATAGACTTCTGGTACTCTTATAGTCTACAAGAGTAGTCCCACCTGAGAGATGTACTTATTGATGCAAAGCCATGAAAAAAATGATATAAAATGCAGTCTCAGGCTACCTAGACTCTAACACTTTGCAGTAAATGTATTACTTTGAAATAGAGGAGATGAATTCTTTTGAGGCAAGTCTTACAAAAAGGAAATGAATGAAACAAATCCATCTAAACCAATGCTTCTAATTTTCTATAAATATCAAAAAGAAAGAACATGTGAAGTGCAGCTATTTGTCATGAGAAAGACATTCATTCAAGAAAGCATACATAATGCTAGAGACTGTTGAAACCATCTTTGGGAAAGCCCAGTGGTCTAATCACTGCTCTGGTTCTGGTTTGGTTGAAACCGACTCACAGTTTTGCTGCACTAACCAGGAACATGCCTTGGGGATGACTCTCAGTTTTCACAAACTAAAAGCATTTGATCGTGGTTTTGGTTTTCTTCCTACCACAAAAGTATAACATTCTGGGGGATTTTCCAGGTCAAACTGAGGAGGCAGAGGGCCAGTGTTGGCACAGTGACTAGTCAGTGCCTTGCAGAAATGGGCCTTCAGAGCACTCATTTTAATGGAGGCTCCACTTGTGGTCAAATTTATTCAGAGCCATTTTTATTTACCAGATGTTGAATGATTGGCTCATTGTCATGAAGAACAATTGCATTTCTGTAATACTTCCATCAAAGAAAGCAAATGAACTCTTACGAATCATTGCTTTAACGACAGTTGTGCAATTCATACATTTTAAATAAAGTCCCTAATTGTCTGACTGTGAAATAAAAAGAGAACTAGTGCAGTGAATGGCTTAAATGCAGCAATTGCAATATTTCTTATTCTTTGCCAATCTAAAATTAATGAAAAACCTTTCTTACTGTGACCTTGACAAATGGTGGTGTAACCTTTTTCAATTCTCAGAGGGTGCTGAATTCTACCCTGTGAGAAAGTGATGTAAAGGAATTGCAGCTGAACATTTATAATTAGTAAACTGAAACTCTGTGACAGGGAAGAAAGCTAAAAAGTACTGATTGGATTTAACTTACATTAAACACCACCCCCAAGGAATAGAATTTCAAGATAGCTCTGAGTATTTTAATTTTTGCATACCTGATTATCTCTGGGCATTACTGAATCGTGCATTATTGAACTGTCTGCAGAATTCATGCGAACCTGTTAATTTTCACTCAAGGTAAAGTCTGGTCCTATAAAATGTTGTGTATGTTCAATTCCTACTGCGTTGAAGAGGCGATTAACTCCTCAGAGAATAGGATGCAGAGTGTGGCTTCCCAATTAAAGGCCTAACATTTGCACTGGAGACATTTCACCTATTACTGCCACATTTCACCTATTACTTAGGGGTTTTGACATGGAGGTACAGCACAGTTAAACCATCTTTAAACACTTTTACACTTCTAAGATGGTAAGAGGGAATCTTCACATTCAAATCTAGTATATTTAAGTATCATTTTCATGTAGACGTGCAATAGTGCTGGATTACTAAAAGGGATTTGTTGATTTGACACCATGAATGCTCCCCAGAGACCTAAAAAAACCAAGAACATTCTTTTCTTTTCCTGCTAGGTCACCGCTCTGATGCATAATTATTCAAGTTACGTTGTGTTTCATCAGCTCTATTTTTATTCCTTCTAAGAGGCAAAGAATCTTTGGGTGATAGATAAAGGAGTATGAGCTTTTGCTCTGTCAAAAGGAGATTTCTGACCTCCATCATGCTAGAATGATCTAAAGAAAAAGTGAAGTATATTTATTTTGCATATAGCATTAGGTTTCAGAAATTCCAGGATATTCCATGGGCTAGATCATGTGATTCCTTCTGCTAATGGTAAGCCATTTCAGTAGCTGGATGAGTTGTGCCACAGTGCCCATGGGCACAGTCCATTAGTAGTGTGAAGTAAAGGTTCATAACAAAAGTAGTCTTGAAGAGCACTAGCTGTGGTCTTTAAGATCAGAGTCAAAAGAAATAACATCTAAAAAAATTGCTTTTTGCATTCTGCTTTTCCTGACATTTATAATGGGCACAGAACAAAATAACACTGCTAAAGTCATTGGGTCATAAGAACAAGAGAAACAATAAAAACACGAATCTTCCCCTTTATATTTTTTGTGTTCCTAAATCCCATATTCAACTACCAGACTGTCTAAAATCTCTAGGGTGTGTTACAAGTGCTGGTATGATTTCTATGATTATTTCCTAATTTTTTTGACAATTCAGAAAAGTTCTCAATGCCTTTTGAGAAGCTGAACATATCATGTTTTTTTCAGTAATTCATATCCTGACAATGCTTCCTTATTATGAGTCCCACCTCCTTGACTCCTTTCTGCTAAGCAAACCAAGTGCAAATGAAGGTCAGGAGAACTAATACCCCAATTCCCTTCCTGTCCTGAATGGAGCATATTAAAATTTTCAGCGTAATTAAAGAGACTCTGCAAGGTTAGTGGAGCAGGTCTTTCTGACATTTATTTTTATTATATGCTAACTATTTTGCAAGTTCATTTAATTTTTTTAATTTTAAATTCAAAATAGGCATTTTTTCTTCCTAACAGCAACTAGTCACGTTGATCCTTAGTTCTGTCACCAAAAATCAGCCCTGTGACAAAAAATGGTTGTGTTTGTGTGAGAAAGAATAGAGATTAAAAATAAATAGGAAAAATTAAGTACTTTCTGAGAAGTTACCAGTGAAAAGATGTATCATATGAAATTATCTGAACTGTAACATATTCTTCAAAATTTCTTCAGGCGAATTGTCTTCTTTTATTTTTTTTTCCTTGATTCTCAATGAAAGATTGGTTTTATTTGTCTAATTCGAATAGAAGTGATTTCAGACAGGGCTTTTAATTATGTTAGCAATCCTTCACTGCAAGTGAAAATGACAGAAATGGCTTTTGCTTCAATTTTATTTCTTTCAATCTTTTTTTCTCTCTCATGCCCCCTTACTTCCTCCCTCCTGTTTTCCTTAGTTTTGCTTATGTCTGATTTTTTGAGTGATGTAACACCAGTTTATGGAATAATTATAAGTATGTGATTTTAAAATTATTTTTACATGAAAAATAATATGCAAAATAATTTCACCTAGAAGTAGAAAAATAAGAAAAATAATTATTCTGCTATTTGAAAATATTTTAACCTGTGTGAATGAATTTTCCTATTGAGTGTCTTTAATACTAACTGAGAAAAATTAAGAAAATGTCAGTACAAAGGGTAAAATGAATAGACTGAATTATTGAATTATAGTAACTGCAATTCTAGATTATGTTAAAACTGATGGAACTACCTTCTGCATGAAGACATCTTTCAGATTACTGTTTAATGTACATATTTTCATTCTAATACTGCACAGAAATCAAGTGTCAGTGTTACTACAACAAAGTTATATAAAAGGGGCAATAGGCCAAGTTCTTGTTCTTGTTTTTTTTATCACTAGCTTCATTCCATAGGGCACTGAGTAAGTGCAGCATATTTGAAGCATTTCTACAGTTTTTGCAAAAGTATTTCATAATTCTTATTGAAATGGCTAGAGTAGTGAAACTGAGACAGAAGCAGTCCCTGAAGATTTAGCTGTTCTGCAGTCTCTGTTGTGCTGCCTTCAGTGTTCTTTTTGCTAGGATCTTCTCTTGTTTCTGATCATTCAGCTTTTTTTTTTTTTAAACTGTTCCAACATTTCCTACGCATAAATACATTCAATTGTACCTAGGAATGCTCTCAGATAACTTTCCGTGAGATTACGTTCCCCAAAAAATTGCTTGGTATTAATTTTATTGTGGTAAAACTGGTGACCTTGGAGTCAGATATAATTGACTCAAGGCTGGTTTTCTATGTCTCCTTTCAAAAATAGAAAATTAGTCAAAGTTTCCTTTCATATCACTTACCTTGCCACTGAAGCAGGTGGTGAGTTTAAAGGTTTCTGAATCACAGAACAGAAATCTCCACCTGTGGGCGATAGAAACCTATTTGAACTAAAGTCAGAAGCGGTCATGAGGCGTTCTTGTTATAACTAGTGCTGGTGTCTCTGCCAGCACCTCAAGCCAGCTTTGCATCCTAGCTAAGATCCTTCAACTTTCCTGTAGTTTTGATGGCAGTAAAACAGTTCTATCATGTGGTACCAGCTGCTCATTCACATGTGTTTTTCAATAATTAGACTGTCACTAATAAATTCCACTAGTATTTCCACTCAAACCTAGTCCAAAATCCATTATTGTCAATGCAAATCACCCCAGATTACTTACAAGGGCCCTATCAGACCTTGAAATGATCTAAGTGTTTGTAAATGCTTCATCATTTATTGATAATTCCTATGAATGTTGACATTCAGAAGGCAAAAAGGGAAAGAGGTCTTAAATTCCTAAATTGAAACATGGGCCTTATTTCAAATTGGTACAAATTTGTACAAAAACTTTATGAAAAATTCAGCATTTAGCACAAAAACCCCTTAAAACAGTACTGGAATCAGGTCTTTGTTCTCAATTACAGCTTCCTGAGAAGGGGAAGAGGAAAGGGTGGTGCTGAGCTCTTCTGCTTGGTATCCAGTGACAGCATGTGAGGGAATGTTTCAAGGTGGCACCAAGGGAGGTTCAGACTGGATATTAGGAAGCATCTATTTACCAAGAGGATGGTCAAACACTGGAACAGGCTTCCTAGAGAGGTGATGGATGCCCCAAACCTGTTAGTATTTAAGAGGCATTCTTTAACTTTTAGTCAGCCCTGGAGTGGTCAGGAAGTTGGACCAAATGATTACTGTAGATCTATTCTATTCTATTCTATTCTGCTCTAGTCTATTCTATGGGGAAAATCTAGAAAAGTTACGCTGATGTGGGTTGTTTTCCTTGTCCTCATCTGTGTTACAGAGATGAGGAGTTGAAGCCAACTCTCCACTTCTGCTTTCTGTTTCTTAGATGTGGGATGCTGTGTCCAGGAAGGGACTGGGTAAAATTCATTGCTGCTTATTATACCTAAAAGCTTAGGGAAATTATCAGACATTTCTAAAACTCAGTAGTTTAAAGCCTCATGGAATGGTAAGTAATACCACTTACTCTTTCTATAGTAAAATGAGTTTTTCCACTTCATTTCTCCACTGAAACTATTTATATAATGTCTGTGTTCTTTTATGCCTCGTACAAGAAAACAGTGCCATACTAAATTTGCATGGGCTTAGGGAGAAAGCTGAAATAGGAAAAAGTAATAAATTCATATGCCAATCATTTACCTTATTTTTAACCATCTCATACATTATAAACTTCATAGAAGTTTCAGACTAATAATTTCTAACAACTGAAGAATGCCTATTTCCTCATGAACTTTCAATATACTTCCATTTAACATTTAGTGGCCCAATTTTCTTTGCATAGGTCAAGAGGATTTTTTCACATCTTGTTACAGGGAAAAGGGTACTTGAGTGGAAAAGGTGCACTCTCTATTATTACCACAGAATTTCAAGTAGCTGAGCACATTCATTAGAAGCTGGAGAACTTTACCACAGATACGAGATATTAGAACAAAACTTGCATGCTCTTATTCTAATAAGAATTGGTTATAGTTGAACTGATATAAAGGGCAAAACTCACATGCCAAGTATGTCTGAGTTTTAGTTGAGCTTTGCATATCCCACTTTATAGTATTTGCTAGTCTTTTAGACAATTAACTGACTTACCTTTAGGAAAAATTATATCACAAAAGCCCCAGTGACACTAATGTATTCCACCTCCAGGCATACACTACCATGTAATATCATGCATTAGGTCCTTCTTGTTGGCATTGTAAAACCACACAGGTCTCTGTCCTTGAGTATTAGAGTGCTGGGAAGAAATCTAGGGATGGAAGGAAGACAGAAAACTGAGTCAAAAGGTAAATGAACAACATATCTAAAATGAATGTTGTAAAAGGTTAAATTCCTTTCTTGAATGTTGGATCATTTGAGTAGTTTAAGAAGTAGGCAAAATAGTTTCTTTCCAAACTCCCAGTAAAACTCAGATATTTTGCCATCTGCCTAATAATTTTAATGTATTTTAGTATATTAAATAATTGATTTTAATGAAATTTGAATCTTACAACCCATAGAGATATTTTTTTCCTTGAGTTTTGTCTAAGTTGGGCTTGAACAATGAAATTTCTCATTAGTTTTCCAAAGGATAGTTGACATTTCGGAATTAGTAAGAAATTACAGTTTTATTGCTCATGTTATTGCAATGTAATGTTCATTTGGAGAGAAACACAATGTCCTATTTAAGCAGACTGCATTTAAATTATCCATTTTGTTTTATTCTGAAAAGTATTTGCATGATGATAAATGAATAAAGAATAATGATTTCCAAGGAGACATTCTCTCTATCCCTGAGTTAGAGAAATGAAGGCCAAAGCTGGAACAAATGGTCTGGGAAGATGCCATTTCTACAGTAAAAGAAAACACTGTTATCTGAAGGATGTCTCCTTAGATAAAAAATCACTGTCTGAGAAGGGATGAAGAATAACATGACTTTAAAGGACTAAAATTCTAACCCAAATATGTTTTTGGTTTTGTTTTTCCTGCACCTGAATTGTTACAGATGGCATAGCTTTCCAATTTGATTGCTTAAGTCTTCATACATACTACTGATATTTTAATTTTCCGTAATTTACCTTGATTTTCTTGTGCCAGTTGAAGCAAGAAAGAAAACACGTTTTAAAATTTCAGACACCATACTGCTCAATGGACAGTACAGCTAAATGGAGTCAACACTGAATAATTTTGCTGGAACTCAGTAAGAAAGACACCTACGGAAGTACCATTCCCTTCATTATTATGGTATGTGCACATCTATCCACATGCACAGGCTTTTTTTCAACAATCCTAAGAGACAACTCTTCCACCATAATCACGCCACCTGATTTGAGCTCTCTATAAGGGAGCACTACTCGCCAAATATAGATGAGGCCAGGACAAAAAACCTTCTTTGGAAAGGAAACCACTTTTCTTGAGAAGAAACACTGGGAAATTTCATATTTTTCATATTTTAATATCTAGATTATAGTCAAATACCCAGTACACTGCTACCTGGTAAAATATAAATTTAGAGAAGGAAGGAATTAAGATGACAAAGGTCACCTGAGTGAAAGGAAGTCACTATTGGACTTTCTCAAGGATTAATCTTTGGACAAATCTTTTGAATGTTTTCGTTAATGATATTGACTTAAAATGAAGAAGTGTACGCATAAAATTTGCAGTATCATAAACACAAAAGGAAGAGTGAGACATCAAAGTACTTAAGGTGTAGACAACTTCTGTGATTGCAAGAATACCAGAAGGGGGATCCAAGAAAAATGGATTTCAAGGACAGGCATCTGAGGATTAATAACAAGAAAGTTGACAATTAGGTCATTGGAAGCGACTGAGGAAGACAAAGACCTAGGATAGTGTTTGCAAACCATCATCTGGAAAGTAAAATTGATGTGTGGAATCTCTCAATGTTGTTGGTGAGACTACATCTGGACTACTGGGTAAATTCTTCTCAGCTCCCTCCCTGACGACTGAATTCACATTTGAATGAGTACGGAAAAGGTACGCTGTGACAAAGAGTGGAGTGGAAAACTTCAGGATGCAAAGAGAGAGAAAGAGCATGGATTAAGCAGCATGGCAAACTGGAATATGGCCTTTAAATACATTGGGAAATACATGCAGAAAAGAGGAGTCTCCTAAATTTAAAGAGTAGGACTGGCATAAAAACTAACTGGTCATAAATATGTTCAAGGTGCAATTGAAGGGGAGATCTTTAATAAGTAGTGGAGTGATATTCTTGAATTAAGTTCAAGCAGAAGGGTAGAAGCACCTATACAGTGGCTTTCAAGCTGTCATTTGACTAACTTGAGAGAGGCCAATTTGAGAGACGTCTGGATACTGTTCATTTCTGGGTCCTCCAACATAAGAAGGACATGCACCTGTTGAAATAAGTCCAGAGAAGGGTCACAGAGATGACCAGAGGGCTGGAACACTTCTCCTATGAGGAAAGAGTGAGAGAGTTGGAGCTGTTCAGCATGGAGAGAAGGTTTTGGGGTCACCTTAGATCAGCCTTCCAGCACTTGAAGTGGGCCTACAAAAAAGCTGCAGAGGGATGTTTTACAACGACATGGAGTGATAGGACAAGGGGAAATGGCTTTAAACTGAAGGAGGGTGGGTTTAGATTAGATATTAGGAAGAAATTCTTCACTCTGAGGGTGATGAGGCCCTGGGACATGTTTCCCTGAGAAGCTGTGGGGGTTCCATCCCTGGAAGTGTTCAAGGCCAGGTTGGATGGTGCTTTGAGTAAGCTGGTCTAGTGGAAGGTGTCCCTGCCCATGGCAGAGGAATTGGAGCTAGATCACCTTTGAGGCCGCTTCCAACCCTAACCTTTTTATGATTCTATGATTTTATGATAACTGGCATTGCACAACAACATCCTTTTGAGTCCTATCCTCCTTATCACTGTATAGTTTTTATAAAGGGATAGGTCTTTTAAAATCATAAATCACAAAAAGTGCCTTCTTCAGTGGATTGACATTTTAAAGTGGAAAAAAAAAGAAATTGGAAAATCTGTTCCCAAAACATGTTCACCTTCTGTGTTTTCAGCTGTTTGCCCTTTTCTGTTATTGACATTCTTTAAAGAGAGATGATAGACAAGAATACAGATGTGGTACATCAGACTAGTACAGAGTTGTCTGAGGCTAAAAAGAGTAGAAATACAATAAAAATAACAGTGGATATTTGTATTTATTATGGCTTCCTATGTTATTTCCTTTGGTTGCATATCCATTTAATGACAGATAACCCTCCAAAGCAATTTTAGATTTGTTTTAATTTAGATTTTAGTATGGGCACTTATCTGAATTATCCAAGGTACTTGGATATGCATTGCTGAACTGGAAAATTCATGTAAACATAATCTAATAAGATTTCATATGCTTTTTGTTTCCAGGAACAAGAGATTCCATGTAGTGCATCTGGGAGCAAGGGTGACCAGAGATAGATAGAAGAGTGGTGAGACAAACAAACAAGTGACTGCTGTTCCCTGAAGTCATAGTGAGCTTTGTAAAGGTTGAAATTCTCATTGTTTATCCAACAAACTTCTTAGGTGACTATAGTCACAATGTGTTTTAAAATGGAGGTACATCAACCTTGTCATTCATTCCTTTAGCTAACAGAATGGCTAGGCTTTTTGACATGGATGATACTTTTCTCTTAGCATCTTTAATCAACGGGCAATGTCAGGCAATTACCTCTTTCCAAAGAGATGCTGCCCAATGAAGGGAAGCCAAGACAACCATCACCACTTACCTGGAAATGAAGCTTCAGACATCAAATGTATAGATGCCTACACCTCAGTGAGAGACTGTAAGCTCCTTATACTTTCAGTGGAGAGAAATGAGCACTTATTCAGACACCTACTTAATGAAGAGAGAGGCATCACTTTAAAAGTGAGGATTACTCTCCACTGTGGACAGATGAATTTCTATGCTGTGAATGACAGTTCACTCAAGAGTACAATGGCAGATGGTCTCCAGCTTTGAACTTTGGTGCCCAGCTGAGTGATGAATTGTGTTTCATGCCATCAGGCCTCAGAGATACAGCCGGTCAGATGTTAGGAATTGAGGAGTGACTGCTTTAAGCTAATTACGATAAACAGTTTTTATTCTATTGCACTCTTTAACATTTGCAAAGCACCTGATGCAATGGGAAAAGCCCTTCAGAATTTAAATTAGAATAAATAAATCTAATATTCAGAATAATTTTAATGAATATGACTTTCCCATTCTGTAATAGAGTTTCCTAAAATTGCTGGCATGAAAAGGTAAGGAAATTAAAAAGGTAAAGAACAAGAGAGTTCCAGATTTCCAGAAACTTTTATTAAGCCTGTGTCTCAAGTTTGGTGTCTTGCTAATGTGGTCATGGACTAAAATTACATTAAGGACTTCTCAAACTATTTGCTTAACATGTGAATTTAACAGCCTTTATAATGTTGTATTCTTAATTAATGTACCCCTTCCAGCCTAGTGGCCTTTTCTACTTACAACAAAAGATTAAATTCACTAAAAATCCCAAGGAGTGGGAGATGGATGGAGTTCAGCTCCAAAGTCTACAGGGAGAAGAAATAGAAATATCTTTCTCTAGGATTTAATAATTGTTTCTCTAGATATTAGTTGATTATTAATTGATTAATAAAGGATTTATCTTGCTAAATACAGATTTGCCCTAGATAACAGAGCCAGGAAATATGCGAATTTAAGAGAGAACCATAATCCACCTCAGATGGAGAAAGGGTGATAACAAACTGTTATAAGTAGCCCTGGGGAGAAGATTGAAGGGAAAAGGGAGCAGTTAAGACACAGGACTGACTGGCTAGTGACTGAGAAACTGTAAATTGTAAAAGAGCTAGTTCTGTGAAGTGATGCTAAGAATTTTCTGGGACTCTTAGTAGAAGTTACTGTGACACATGCTGAAACAAAAAATTGGATTAAAGAAGGATTAGGGACAAGCTTCAGAGAGGATCTAATTAGGCATTTTGTTATTTTTTCCCTTTTGTATCTTTGATTACAGTTTTGGGATTAAGCACAAACCCTCAGTTTTTCTACAAAAAACCTCATTTAATGTTTTCTACAACCTCGTCCATTTACATATAGCCCCAAGGGGAAAGGGGAGCACTGAGTACACTATCCTCAAGGAATAGCAAAATTTAAGCATTTTTTTGGTACTTCATTCCTGTGAAGGGTTTGGGGTTTCACAGAAGCTGGAGTGTACTGTTTCTACCAAGCTGAAGGGATCAGTTTAGGAACTGTTGGTCCCAGAAGTCAGTGGAATAGGCTCCCCCACATCACAGGCACATCAATGTCTTTTGTGGTGCACAGCTTGTGACTTCAGGGACTGCACCCAAGGCATCAGCTTTTTCCTACTTTTTAAACACAGTAGGATGATGCACCAGCTTAATGGGCTCTTTTGAATTTGTGGTTTTGATTAGAAGCAATGATGGCAGCACTGCAGACCCGTAAGGTTCCTTTGCGGTACCTGATAGGTGTAACTGTACTAAGACTTTTGCTTTGCATCTAAGATGGAAACTTCTTTAAAATTCTTCCTCTGAGCAATATGTTAGTTTGGCAGAACATTACATGGAACAGATTTGATACTGAATCTTTTTATACTAAGATCTACGTTTCTTAGTGATTAAATATTTGTCATTTTAATGATTGAATATGAACAGATGTGTTTAACTTTCATGGTTAATGATCTCTTTGTTTCTGCTTTTAATCCCTGCTTATTACACTAATGGACTCAAATTACTACAGAGTTGAAGAGGCCATTAAACTCTTTCCTAGGACATTGAATGCTAATTGAAATTTGGTATGAAAATTCAAGCATTTTGGTCTTTTACTGAAATTATAGTCTTCACTTCTGAAATAAAAAGTTTTCTGTTTTAGAAGAGTTCATAGACTAAATGATGCCTTTTAAAAATTGTCACTCAACTTATTCTGTCATGTATGCAAGTGTTGATTTATGAAATGTTCCCTTCTGTATATTTTCTGGAACACATTACTAACCTTTAAGTGGAAATTAAAAACTCTGGGCCTGTTGCCTAAAGAACCCTAACAAATCCCTCAGACCTGGGCAGTAGCATTATTTCTATCATAAATAATCACTGTATGCAAAACCAATCCTAAACAGGAAAGGTAAAATCTGACAATAAACGTAATAAACTTTACTCTGAGCTATCAAGTGTTAAACAACTTGCAAACTATTTTAATGGAATGCAAGATGATGAGGGATCACCACTTGACTAGTAGCTGTATGTCCTCTAGTCCTTTGGTTATCCACTTGGTGTCAACCTGTTTAATACTTGGAAAGGTTATAAGTATCTCTTTACAATTATCTAGGGTGAATTTATATATATGTTTACCAGCAGATGGTCTCATAATAATTACTAGAGTTACCAGGCCATTTATGCATAAGTCTTTTCCTAAACCACTGACCAGAAAAGATATTTTTTAGGTTTTACCTTGTATGTTTTAGTCAGAAGATGTAAAAAGGGAGGTAGAAAATTAAAGAAAATCTGTGACTGGAAAAAAAATAGAAAAAAAATAAAGCCCAAGTTAATGACAGTGGACAGGCACTGCTGAAATGCAAGAAGGAGAGGAGACCCTTTCTGGGCAAGTGAAGATTCATGGAATGTCCGGTCCCCATAGGAGATAGGTTCTTTCTGGTCCTGCATCATATGTGTTACATTTACCCAGATTTCATGGGTCCTAAGACCCATAAGTGACAAAAGAAAAAGTGTTGGATTTGAGTCAATACAATAAAAACACATGGAAAGGTTTCTATAGGAGAACAGTAAGTCCAGTTCAGTGTAGAAGTCTATAAAATCTTTTATGCTTTGAAAAAGGAGAATAGATAATGTTTATTCATCACAGCAGAAGAACTTGGTGACAGGCAGTGACATTATGAGGCCCAAACCAAAAGCTTATTCATGGAACATCTTGCTAAATTAAGGAGATTATTGTCGAAGAACAGTGATCAGTCCAAAATTTAAATAAATTCACAGAGAACAGACAGATTTATGGAGAATGTGTCTGTCAGTGGGCATGAAACACAACCAGGTAGAGAAAATCAATGTCTGCAGCACTGTCTAGATCTCCAGTTGACAAAAGCTATGCAGGTTTCTAATGGCGAGCTTTACAGATCTGTTAGAGACGTCTTTTCTCTAAGCTAGACATTGCCATCGCTGATTTCCTCATAGAGATGGTAGCTTGAAACAAAAGGCTGTCTTTGATTTTGGGAGCTGAGAAGCAGACCTAGCACCTAGCTAGGTGCTAGGTGCTAGGTCTGCTAGAACCTATGGTTCTAAAGAGGAACCAGTAAAAAAAGGAACAGATTGAAAGAACAAATTAAAAATGAGGAAACTGTGAAAGAGTTATTTAGTGCTCAAGTTACTTAGAGACAAAAGACTAGTGGAATGACTTTGAACATGTCCAAAGGGATATGAATCGGTATTTCTGAATCCCAGAAGAAGGGCAGAGAGAAGTAAGGAAGAGGAAAGATGTAGTCACAACCTTATATGAGGCCTGGACAAGCCTAATAGCAGTAGAAGGACCTGAGAAGAGGTCCAATGCCCTACAAAGGTTTATGCATGGCCTGGCTCAAGCTGACTGGGCCTTCTGTGTCATGGAACAGAGCTTGAAGAAATTCTTCAGAGGAGAGCTAAGACCAGAAGTGCGTTATATGTTATAGAAGAGTTAGACATGGTTCATCTCTTCAAACATCTCCTCGTCCAGGGGCAGCAGATGTTTCCTAACCCACCAGGTGGAAAAGTCTCCTGGTCTGAAAGCAGTTGGTGACACTGTGGACATAGAGCAGAACTCAGCTCACCAGGGCTGGTAACATTTGCCCTAGTGGGAGGACCTTTATCATGTGCTTATGGTTGGTGCTGAGAAGAGACACTGAATGGCACTTCCTTGAACTGTGCATATTTGTCTCCTCAGGTAGCTATAGAAGTCTTCTCAGGCAGCTATAGAACAACCCACCCATGGGAGAGCCTGGCCTGCGTGAGACCATGTGAGTTCAGGAGCCCACCAAGTATGGCTAAACTCTACTGTTGGGCTGTCAGGGGCTGGGCTGGAAACTGGTTGGCAGGTGTCCTATGGGTCCCTTCTGAGAATTCACCCAAGTTAGAGGGAACTCCAGCTAAACCTGCCCTCCATGTCCTACCTGTCAAAGCCTATCCCACAGGACCCAGCAGAACTGTCTGGATTTAGGGGACGAGGGGTGTCCAAACACCATGGACCCCATAGGAAGAGGCCTGAAGACTTTGTAAAGTGACTAGTAACTAGTTTTACAGCCGACTGAAGGTGATATATAGTTGGACACAGGTTTTGCAGGCCCTATGGCCACTCAAGAGACCTTTGTCCATTCAAATACTTCAGTATCTGCAGGGGAAGATATCACCATGAGAAGTCTCTTTTTCAAACCTTTTGCTGTTAGCATCCTTTCTCACTCAGTGAAACTGGCAGAGATGCAATTTTTTGAACTAAGGGGCTGGATCTGTGGAATCCTTCAAGTGTGAAGTGAACTGACTCCCTCTTTTGCCTTCAACAGAGGCAAAAGGCCTCCCTTTCTAGTTTAGGGATCCCAGCAAGTACAGTCTGCAGCTTGTACTCACCACTGAGAGGACAGACCTATCTTTGCTCCACTGGTTGTTGTTCTAGCCTACCAGTTTAAAATTTTTCTTAAAGTTTCCAAGATAAAGCAGTGAAATGAGGTACCCTTCATACGATCAAGCTTGTTGGCAGCACTAGTCCTTGTCCTGCAAATCAGGGCACATAGCATCAATCCCCTGCAAAGGTACAGGACCTTGGACAGACAACAGGCACGTATCTTCCTGAAATATATACAATTGAGGTTTGTCTTCACGTTCCCAGGGAAACCTAAGGAAGCACTTCAATAGCAGCATTGTTGAGAAATTATTATTTCTCCCTATGTGTCTGCCTAAGCTCTTGCTTTCAGCCAGGATATGAGAATTTGACACTGAGACCATCTAATGCCTAAAAGTATGCTTTGCTTAAAAAATAAGCATTTTTTCTATGGATGCTACATGCCTTGTTTTAAGCTTGTAGATATGTGTCATATTGCAGTGAGTTCAACATGAGAAACTTTCATCTTTGAAGATGTTCAGACAGTTGTGTATTGGGTTTGCATGGCAAGGTTTTGGTTGTGAGAGACTACAGTGGTGGCTTCTGTGAGAAGCTGCCAGAAGCTTCCCTTGTGTCAGATAGAGTCAATGCCAGCCGGCTCCAAGATGGACCCACCGCTGGCCAAGACTGAGCCAATCAGTGATGCTGGTAGCACTGTTGGAATAACAGATTTAACGGTGGGGGGGGGAAATTGGTGTGACCCTTCCCATATTCCAGCCACTGGGGACTTCTTTTCCAGTCACTGGGGACTGCTATGTTTATAAACAAGTAATCCAAGGAGACATAATGTAATACCAAAGGACAAAAATTTGGTCAATATCTTAAATGAGTGTCCTCTAAATTAATCTATAGAATTCTCCGATTATAATCAGAATTCTTTAGATATGGGCTAAAAATTCTAGATACTGTAGCACCATTTGCATAAAAAATTTAAAGTAAAATGAAATGCACTATTGTGGCAGTTTAAACCACATCAGAAATCCAAAATCCAATTTCCAGGCTTCCCCCACCCCTTTCCACAATTTATCCTAATACCGAAAACTTTCAGGCAAGAGGCTTCTATAGGGGAAGGGGGAAGTATTTACATTTATTTACACAAAGAAATATACTGTACAAACTAAAAGCAACTATATATATATATATATTACACTTCGATCAGTCCCTTTGAAGCTTCTCCTCTTAACTTTAGTCCAGGAAAAGCCTTTCAAGGCTGATAAGTAACCAGTCTCTCTCTCGTGGGAGTGTTTGGTGACCCGAATGCTCCCCCCTCACCAAGCTCCAGCTGTTTGTGGAAGTCCTTCCTTCCTCCCGAAGTCCAAGAAGGTAGCTCTGAGTCCTTTCTCCTTGGTCCTGTGTCATTTCTGCTGTGTAATCTCTCCCTCTCGGTCTCATACCTTGGTTCGCTGCTGCTGTAGTGTAGCTTATCACGGTAGGCGTTTGGATTCTTCATTCCTCCAAGTCAGTTTTCGGCTGCCCCCAGTCAAACCTCAGCAGGGCAACTCCCGAGCCCTTTAGCCCGTCTCCAATTTCACCTGGGATTCTTTTCCCTAGCGCCGAGCTGCTTGAGCTGCTTCATTATCAGCCCGTCCACTTGGCTCTGCTTCAATGCTGCACCACTCCCACTAAACAGTGAAAGGGAAAAACAGCCCCTTCTGCAGCCTGGCTGCAAAGAGGGGGAAAGAAGAAGAGGGCCTGGCCGCAAGACCTGTCTCTCTCTCTCTCTCTCTCTCGCTTACCAGTTGTTTGTGAGTCGCATCCCTCACAAACACTCACTCCAATGCTGCCTTCTAACTCTGGCCTAGGCAGAGCTGGGGGCTGCAGGGCTCCCCTCTCCCCCCCGGAGAGGGGGAGAAGGAGCCCAGCCACCCCCTGACCTTCTCCACCTACGCGCAGCAGACACCAACAGAAACTGCCAACAGGTTCCGGTGCTGTGTATATATGATTTTTAGCAGAAACAAACAAGACGAGTGGTGATTGGCTCTCCAGGGAACACTGCCCTGGCACCTAATGACAACTCTCTCTCTCTCTCTCTCTATATATATATATATGCTGATACTTTTTCAACAGACTAAAAACTTTGCTGATAAGACAACTAAAGAGATGATAAAAAGTAATAGGGTGCTACTGAGAATGGACAATCTGAACTATGCCAGGTAATGGCTCATTTCCTCAGCAGGGTTTTGGGGTTGTATTTACTGCTTGAGTGCATTGCCTGCTGTTTTCTGTGACTAGGGCAATAACAGATCCTGGTGGACTCTACTATAAACACTTCCAATCAGTCAACACTGGCATCTTCCTGTAGCTTTGTTATTAAAAAGTAGAGGGAATTTTTTAAGTGAAGGCCATTCATGTAATTAAAATAATACTAATAATTTGTAACGAGCAGAGTTTAAGGCAAGTCACTAAAAAGCTTATTTTCTTTCAAAAGTTTGGGATAATGGGATGCTACTAATTGATACCTTTTTACACCTTCCAGGTTCACTTGCAAAAATGACCTTCTTTAATGTGTATTAGCAGTATGTTGGCAGAAAAACACATGTATTAAATGGATTCTTTTTGCTTTGCATCAGTGAGTTCATCAGCATGCAGGAAAAAATATTCTAAATGTCATCATCATCATCATCATCAGTGTTGCATACTAGGGACTGGAGATAACTACTGTAACAAGCAACTTGTTCAAAATATATTAGCTTCACTGAAAGAACACAGTCTCAAGTTCAGAAACTGGTGTGACAGACTATAACAGGCACAAAATATTTATGGAAAATTTGCTTTGAAAGACACAAATAAACCTGAGAAAACTCATATATTTTTAGTTTGTTTTTTTTTTTTTAACTGTAAGAATTTGTGCTGGAAGTCCTGTAGCACTCATGATTTTGTAGAAAAAAAGTGCTTTTATGTGACCAGTCTGATCAATCTTGAAAAAAGCAGTGCTGATGATGTGTATCTGTGTAATTATATAGATTATATTTGCAAAACGTGAACTACTGAAGGATACCACAGTCAGCTTGTGCTTTTGGATGTGCTGCGAGATGAATTACTATAATGACATACTCTGAATTATCTGCTTGGTTACAAATTATAGTCTGAGTCACATGTTCCTTTTGCTTTACATTTTGCCATAAGTACAGTTAATGGCACAGATATATTTTTCTTCCTCTTCTGGATGAATTATATATTTGAACTGATTGCTAGATGACTCAATACTGAAGTTTCTCATATTGATAGACTTGACATTTTTCTATGTAATTTCTTGATATGGTTTGAAGCTGGCTCCCTGCAAAGTCCCCAAACCTCACCACAAGACTTGTTCACCCCCCCAAACCAAGGGAGAAGAGGGAAAAAAACCCCAAGAGAACCAAAATGAGAGAGAAACAGATAAAGCAATATGTATAAATATATTTACACTTTTATTACAGTTATATACAATTGAAATATATATACAATTTCAAAAGGAAAAGGGAAAGGGAAGGGGAAAGGGAAAAAAAAGGAACAAAACCAAAATAATATATATATATATATATATCCCAATCAATAGCCCAAGATCTAACAACTAAAAGAATTAGCAAAAGAATATCTTACTACTCTCCTTGGGACAACGGAGAGTCACGCTGGAGCAACTGCTGGTAACCTCTGTCTCCCAGGGTCGGCAAGGCCTTACCAGGCCTCACTCCCCAAACACGGCAGACTCAACAGCAGGGAAACCCGCACCTCAAAGCCGTCGGAAGGAAAGAGAGGGCGAAGGCCTCTCCTCCTTTCTTCTTATACCTTGGCTTATGTAAAAATCGTAGGGAATACTGGGTAAATCTGGGCACTTCCTTGGTTACAAACTGGTCACCAAGGAAGCCCTAGACTAAACTACCACATTTCTATGTCATTTCCTTTAGAAAGGGGCTCATAGACAGAAAGAGATGGCATAATAAGAGAGTGAACTCCAAATAAAGGAGTGAACACTACAAATTATTTTTCAAAGGTGTCCCTGCCTGTGTCAGGAGGGTTGGAACTGGATGAAGGTCCTTTCCAGCCAAACCATTCTAATTCTGTGATTTTCTTCATCTATCTTCAATAAATGCTACTGCAAATGAGAAGTGTGACTGTGGTAACGAAGACAATAAAGGGAACATTTACCATGGTTAGCAACTCATCTAAAGCAATCTGGGTTGTCTTTCCCAACCTATACCTATACCTCCTGTATCTATAAAACTTTGCATCTGTGAATGCAAGTTGGTAAATATGCTATTAGTCTTCTTTTAATACTTATATTACATATAGAGAGACACTCTTCACTACAGCTTAGCAGACTTAATAGTTGCCTTTGAAAATTTTTCTGCGTGTATTTAATTGCCTTAAAAGAAAAATGTGAAGATTTGAGTGATAGTGATTATCTAGAACATGTGACTCACCTAGTAGACATACTCAGCAATTTAATAAAAACAATAATTTCAGCCTTTTTTAATTGGTCACTCAAGATATGTTGCCTGAGAAGATGCGCACCTGTGTTAGCCTTACTGACAACAGGTTTTTGTTTTTTACCTACATTTTGCATATCTTTCAGAAGTAATCTATGGTTCCCAACACTGGGTGGTTTATAGATTGAAAATCCTTCATAAAATCCATTTCTCCAGACTCAGTGAACAAATGTAACTTTTTTCCTTCAGTAATAGAATGGCAAAGTAATAAAATACTATGAAATAATTGACTAGTTAATTTTTTTTTTTAGAATAGGGTTTTTCTAGAAGGGGCTGCTCCTATCTGTTGGTTAGGTTGCATGAAATCACTCTGTTTGGAAAAGTTAATTGAACATGACTAAATGATGAGTCAGACCCAATAGGAATTAACGGTAAGATACACTTGCCAGAAAAGAAAATCAGATTCCGGGAAGTATTAATGGCAGTGTCATATGCGAGAAATTGGAGGTAATTATTCTGCTCTGTTTGGTTTAGGTGAGGATGCAGGTGATGGTAGCCTGCCTGGTTTGGTCACCTTACATAATGGATGGTAACAAATTGAAGGGTCTGGAAGAAACAGACAAGAGCAATAAAAGGTTTAAGAAGTATTATCTCTTAGAAAAAGCAACTGTAAGATTATTATCTTAGTTATGTAAGGCACTTTTGTTGTCACTTTTTCACTGATGAGAGAAGTAAGCAGCTTACATCACAGCAGTGGCTGTGCCTGCTCTCCTGATGTGTGTTCATTTGATCCAGGGAGCATCCCTAGCTTCTAACTGTGGATGTGGGGTGCAGATTCACACTGCTGCCCAGGGCCACTGCTACTTGAAGTAGATCCTGGCTTAGCTCCTATCCCACTGCATGTTGCACCTTCTCACTCCCTCGTCTTTGTAGCATGACTTTCAGCTCCACTTCCACTTCATATGCTTCTGACCCTCAGTGTGAGTTCCTGCCATGGCCTGGCTAGGATGGATCCTCTGTAGGTATCTGTGTGAAAAAACATTTATGCATGTCATTGTCTAGAATTTCTGGGAGACACACTGCTCTGTCGCCCCTTCAAGGCATACCTTCACCCTTAAGGAAAAATGTACAGTTGTGTTTGAAAGAATGTGGACTAGACTCATTCTCAACAGTTTAATGAAAGAAGAATTCCAGACAAGATAATCTCCCACATGTTCATGAGACTCCTACAGATGGTGGAGATAAACATGTCCCAAAACTGCCCTTATGCCTCCCTGCACAAGGAGAAGAACAAAGGTAAGTCGTGCAAAGGGCTGGAGGAGATGCTGGATTTTTGTGGGGGGTCAAACCCCCACAAATTGGCAGGTGTCCTAGACTTCTGTTTCTTTGCTGTGCCTTGCTTGGAGTAAGTGGACTGAAAAAGTTTGGGTACTCTACTGAAAATGGAAAACACCTTTGAGAAGACTGGCAGAGACCTGTACATTACTCCACCAGAAAATACCATGGACCTACCCATTGAGATGCAGCAGTAGTTAAACACGATGCATCTGTAATCTCTTTCTGCTAATTACAGGTCTTTCCCAACATATCCTCCTTGGAGTACTTTTTGAGGATGATGAAATCCAACCTTGCCCATGCTGAGTGGAATACTGCTTCAGTGTGTATTGGGTTTGCATAGTAAGGTTTCGGAAGGGGCGGAGAGGAGGTTTACAGGGATGACTTCTGTGAGAAGCTGCTATAAGCTTCTCCCTGTGTCTGATAGAACCTATTTGAATAGGCTCCAAGGTGGACCTGCTGATGGCCAAGGCTGAGCCCATCAGTGGTTTTGGTAGCAGCTCTGGAATAAAATTTTTAAAAAGGGTCAGAAAAAACTGTACAACTGCAGCCAGAGAGAAGAATATGTAAAAGGGATGCAGACCAGAGCACAGTTCAGTCTTCTCCCTCCATAGTTCCTCACCCAGAGCACTTTAAAGCTTTCTATAAAGGCTAAGGCTGAGGAAATGTGTAGCACCAGGCCACATCCATCTTATGGGCAGCTGCAAGCTTCCACAGCCATGAGCAAAGGACCCCCCCCACAACACTCCCCCATCCTTGTGATGCTTATCTCAAAATATGGTTTCTGGCTCATGGGCCAATTCCTTTGGTTCTGCCAGCCAAGAACTGGGCAGAATGAACAGAATGGCAGCTGAAAAAACACAGTGGGACTTTATGCTCTGCAGCCCTTTCAACATGACAAGGAAGGGGCAGCTGATCATGAGGCGATAAAGTGTTGACAAATGACCATCAGCAAACCATGGAGAAGTATGAAAACATATGAGTTACAATATTTTACTAAATGGAGGCTTCTTACCATAAAAGGGTGAGGGAAACAACCACTGGTACTACTAAGGTGGATGGCAACACTGCTGAAGCCTGGGGACATGACTGGGACTTATCTCTAATGTGGGGGGTTTGCCATCCAGTTGTTTGGGCTGGAAGTCAGCTTAAAGAAGACAGAAGTTCTCTATCAACCAGCACCTCAGGAAGTCTTCCTTCATCCCCATATCACCATTGGCCAATCAGAGCTCAAATCAGTCCAGCAGTTTAATTACCTAGGTAGCCTCATCTCCTTGGATGCTAAGATTGACGGGGAGATAGACAACAGGTTAGCAAAGGCATATAGTGCTTTCGGTAAGCTTCATAAAAGAGTTTGGCGAAATAAACACCTGAAGAAAAGTACAAAGATCAGAGTTTACAAAGCCATAGTGTTGTCTACTCTCTTATACGGATCCGAATCGTGGGTCATCTACCACCACCACCTGCGTCTCCTAGAACGCTTCCATCAACGCAGTCTCCGTACAATCCTAAACATCCACTGGTCAGATTATGTGACCAATACATCTGTTCTAGAACAAGCAGCAGTCACAAGTATTGAGGCCATGTTACTGAGAACACAGCTGCGATGGGCAGGGCATGTCTCAAGGATGAAGGACCACCGCCTCCCTAAGATCGTACTTTATGGTGAACTTGCCACCAGCTGCCCCAAGAGAGGAACCCCGAAGAAAAGATACAAGGACTCCCTGAAACAACATCTCAGCCTTGGTCATATTGATCATCATAACTGGTTTACTCTGGCCTCAAATCGGGAGGCCTGGAGACACACCATCTATAATGCTGCTGATGCTTTTGAGAAAACATGCAGGATCACCCTTGAGGAGAAAAGACAAAGCAGAAAGAATCGTGCCTTGCAGAATATACCACCTAAGGAGTCTTTCTGCTGTACCTTTTGCAACCGGTCATGCCTATCTCGTATTGACCTTTTTAGCCACCAACGCGCTTACAACAAACGTGGGTAGAGCCCTTCCCAAATCTTCATTCGTGAAACCTAACCATGATGATGTACCTCCTCTTTCAGAAATATTTTTTGAGAGCTGGCAGTGCCCTGCACTGTGATACAGCAGGTCTGATCTGCCTTGATACCCACTAGTGGTGCCCAAGCTGAATCTGGTGGTACTGAATCCTGCTCCAAGGTTCAGCCATCTCCCGGTCCCCTTGGTCAGCATAGGTTCTTACAGATCAGGCAGACATCTACCACCACAGCACTGCCATCCTCATTTTTGCCTTAGGTTTGGAAGATGAAAACACAAATCATGTTGTCACTTGGGCAATGAAACACAGTGCATCTGTGCCTCAGAGGGTGCAATAGCTGACTGAATCAGAGTCTGTCAATCTTGGACTGGATGTCTAAATCAGCACTGAGCTTTGTCCCAATTGCTTCATGGTACAAGTCATCTTTTCACAGTTGTATATGAGATATGACCTCTCTATATAAATCAGCATTGATTTTAACCTTTTCTAAAGTCAACTAATGATGGAAGTTTATTTTTTGTCTGTTTTTTATCTTTTGACAAGCTTCTGCATGCTTCTTTCCTACTAAGTGTCAAAGTTTGAGATTATTTTCCCTACCTCAAGAATATTACCCCGCATTTCTTCACAGATGAATCTATTCTGTCTTTTTGCACATTCAAGAAGTTTGACAGTCTGTCTAATGTATCCACATTCACCCTTTTCTGATACCTTCCCAGTTTTCCAAGGTTTAAATTGATATTAGAACTTTATAGAAACTTGAGGTATTTAAAGAATTACCACTGTAGCTCAGATGCATCTCAGTTCAATTTTCAGAGCACTATAAGACATATAATGCATAGACAGCCCCTTTCTTGCGAGACTGAATTACATTTTTTTTTCCCATGCAAATGTATATCTGAAATAAAGTAATCTTTGACTTCCAGCACTGATACTCTGTATCCCAGACACTGAAATTGTTGGTGCTGAGGCTTTGAGGCAGGGCATGGACTGCCATTGTATGCTTGGGCTGCAGGCACCTTAGGGTTAGGTCATGTAATAGAGGATACAGGAGGCAGGTTCAGATGTTGTCATGTATGTACAATTATTCATCTGATTCATTCTTTGGAGGAATAAGAAGACATTACATTTTTTGTAGGATTTAAACAAGTGAGAGATTACCTGTATGAGCTACCTGACTGTCATACACATTTGTGAAACGGACACAGTGTAATGGTTTAGATTTCAGCCTTATTCTGCCTCAGACCAAAAAAAAAGGAAGGGAAAAGGGAGAACAGGGACATTTTAGTAAAAATATAATTTTTAATAAAAGCTTGCATTTTATACTTGAATTTAAAAATTATTAACAAAAATTATTAACAACAATTCAGTTATGAAGTTAAACTTTAGAGATTAAAACTCTTTTGAATAATTTGTGCTAAAACTTACATACTGTCCTCTCACCCCTAGACTTTTATCTCAGGTTAAATACCTTTAACAGTTATATTTTTTCTTGCAAAAAAATATGCTGGGCTATTGAGAAAGGATACAATTGTAACTGTTATGGCAAGTTGGGAAGGTTGAATTGGTCTGGAAAATAATGATGAATGTGGTGAAGTTTACAGTTCTCCATGTGAACCAATAATGTAATAAAAGCAACACACCGAAGAAATAAATACATCTGAAGAGAGAAAAAAGGCACAAGTAGTTAGCCAAGGACCAAAGTCTTACAGAATACAAAATGGTATCAGTTGTCTCACTTTTTTGAGGTAACTACAATTTATATTTGATGAGATTCCTAAGCACTACCAAAAATGTGGAAAGAAAGTCGATCAGAGACTCTTCAGTCAAAACCTGATGTTGAATACTCAGTTTTTTCTTACAGAAAATTTACAGGGGAAAAATATATAGACAATATTTTACATGATGATAAAGTTAATTGTAACTAAAATATCTCTTAAAATATTCCGGCCTTTTCTTGAAAGTACAAATATTGTTCATGAATTCCCTTTTCTGAAGACTTTCATAGCAACTTTTCACTTACAGTGAAGTCTTCCTGAATCAGTAAATTTTAAACTAATAAAGCTGTGTAGGAACAGATTTAATGTAAACAGCACAGTGCAAATAAAGATGCTTCACTATATTAAAATTACTATTGTATTAACTTAGCCATATCTAATAAAAAACTTTTCCCTTAACGCATCAAACCGTCTTTTCTTAAGCAAATTAACTCAAGTGAATACACAGTTTAATGAAAGACATGGCTATATTTTTTAGTCTTTATATAAGTTTTTAAGTTAAGCATTTATTTTTTTCTCTTAACAACTTCAATTTTCCCTTAGTCAATTCTCACAGCCTTAATAAGGGACTAATTTCTGCTGGGAGTAAGAAGAAAGTACAGATATAATTTTCTATAACCCAATATGAGCCATATACATTGTCTTCTAGAGAATAATTGATTTTTTTCTGTTTGTTTCTATACCTAGCTTTCTCTATTATACATGTTGCCTTTAGGAATGTGACATTTAATGATATTTTGATAAAGTTTCAAAGATGAGTTTCAGAAAGCAGGTGTAAAAGAGCAGATACTTTCCAGAACACATTCTGTTTTCCCAGTGTTCCTTTCTTAGTAACAGTACTCAGGTCACTCTGCTAATTCACATTCTAGTTGGTTTGGGATCAGATTTGTATTTACGTATGAATACAAATTGAACAGATTTTTTCCTGAAATCTCTAAGAGTGATAGAGGGAACACAGTTGCATATTTGCTGTCAACTCTAATAGCTCTTGAAGCTTGATAAGAAAAGAATGAAATTTTCCCTGATATTGCTAGGGCTGTTCAGGTCAGATACTGTAGATTAGTTGTATGGAAAATATTCTTTGTGAAAATCCATGGAGAGGCAGTAGTTTTGCAACCACTTGAATAAAAATTGTCTTTAGAGACATTATATTTTTTACATCCTTGCCAGTACCAACGGATCTTTTGAATCTTAAATGGGAACTGGAAGAAATTATATGGAATGAAAATGGTTTCAAAGGAAAATAAAAAGCATGCCTAGTTCAGTGCCTTTCCCACTGGATATCACAAAATAAATGACTGAGACAAATCAAGTTAAAAAACCCCTCTATTTCACCTTCCAATACATCGCTAGAAGATATTTCATTTTTCACATTTTTAATAAAGAAGTTTCTTCTTGCTCTCTAAATGTTTGCAAAATGTAGAGAGTACCAAGACTTTTAAACTGTATGTGCCAACAAGTAATGATTATGGTCTCTGTTCTTACAGTTTAAATCTTTGAATTTTGCTTGTGCAGACTGTTGCCCATAAACTGTGGTTGACATGAATACAGCAATTCTGTGGAGAGATTAGGGCATTCCGCCTGTAGTGCCTCCTCTGCTGAGGAAAGCTATACCTGTGAGCTAATGTGTTTACTTTTAGGTCTAGTATTGGAGACCGGGGTTGTGATGCAGAACATCCAAGGTTGAGATCTTACTGAAAATTCAGAAAAAACATTGCGGTTTCCCCATTTTATACTACCTACAGAAGATCAAGTCTAGAGAATATTTGTAGAGAAATACTCACTTTTCAGTGATTTACTTAACTTCATATACTGTTTCCACATTCTGTCTTCCTTGTGCTTTAAGCAATTGCTGACTAACTGAAGTTCAGTGAGTAACATGTAGTTTAGGACCTCTCAAAGTTGTCCTGGCCTCCAAAGAGCCAATCTGGTCTGGGACCTCAGATTAGACAGTCCTATTTTTGGCAGAAGAGGCTAGCCTGGAGATAGGAAAGGAGTACTGCCCAGACAAAAGCCTAACCTCAAGGATTAGCTATACACTGATCTTCTGAAAAGATTTCTTAGTTTATGGAAATTCTGGTTTAGCTCTGTAATTTTAAAAAGTATTTTTTATCACTTGTATATTTATAATACTTATCTCTTATTTCTCTTAAAATTTACTAAAATTGCTATGTGTCCTAGAGCATAACGTATTTTGGTCTCTATTTTCTTTATTCTTTGGGTTTAGTGGTTGCACTTTTTTGTTGATGTTTGTTTGGTTTGTGGGGGGTTTTGCCTGTTAATTTGGGAGAATTGAGTTTTGTTCAATGCAGTACGCACGTGTTTGATACACTGTGGGATCATTCATATTTGCTATAATTATTTTTACCAGAAGAAGGAGTCCAAGGCATCTAATGAACAGTTATATATGATATAACCGTTATTACAACCCCTTCATCAACCCTTCCCCTGCTCCCTTGAATTAAATAAAAAACCTATTTGGGAAAGGCAGAAAACTGAAAATATTATGCAATGGATGTTTAAATAACGAAAAAGCCTGTTAAAAGGCTTTTGACAGGTCTAGAATGTCAACATGTCCCTGCCATCCTGATCTTTGTCTCAAGATTTTGACCTTCAATTGGATTTCATTTTTTTTTGTAGCTGAAAGTCCATCTGCAGTCAAAAATGTGTTTCCACTTTCAGCTATTAATTATCAATAGTCTGGCTGAACCAGTCTTTTCTTTAATTATATCATCACAGTTTGCAAGGTTATAATTTCCATTTTCAGGTCACTCACTTTTATTTTGAAGATACTTGCAATGTAATTAGCTATTTCCCTTGCATCACGAACAGAATGTGATAATGAAAGTTGCCACTGGTTAATTTTCATCACGTCTAGGCTTCTAAACTGCTTATGGTTTGCATAATTAGCTAATACACTTTGCCAGCATACTGGGCCCCATAATGGCTCTGTGGACAAAAGAATTCAGCAATAGCTGCTGTTGAGTTATGGTAAAGCTTTTGTACAGCATGTTTTGGTTGCTAGTCCTCCACACTTCAGCCATCTAGTAGTTACATTGCCAAAGTTAACTGTGTTGGTTTTCTGTGGTGGATTGGCCCCAGCTAGCAACCTGGTTTATCTATGCAAATAATGATTCACAGATTTCTTCGGGGAGAAGTTTCCCTGTCCTGTAGTACTTTCACTGGCTGGTGAAGACTTTCACATCTCATCACATAGCAAGGCCTAATTCAAGTTGGTCAGCTGGTTTATTCTTTTTCCTTCGGTTACATCTCATCTTTCTGACTATGCCTTGTAGCAGTCCTTACGCTGCCAGGTCCCCCTAACCCCTGCTTGCACCACTGACTGTTCTTGCAACTTTTGTCCCTCCCACTCTTGGTAAGTGTGTGCAGCATGGCAAACTGAACTGGCTGTTAGCTAACAGGAGACTCTTAAGCAGCTTTATTTCTTCCCACATCTTTGCTTGAAACTCATAACAGATGAAGCCTTCTACTCCTCTTTCTCTAGTCTTTGCACTATGAATTTAGAGCATGTTTACACAGAGATAGTTCACATATATTTCCATACACTGTTTTCATTACAAACTTTCTCCTGCTTTATGATATGGCTTCCTTTGGCAGAGATGCCATGAAAATATTGAAGCATACCATAAGCTAAACAACTGTGATCATGTATGAACATGGGCTAAACAAGTATGATTCAGATGTGTTCATTTATTTTCCTTTCTCTCTTCCAGAAGGGACCTGAATGCACTCCTGTTACAGGCTCCTCTCTTCTCAGGAGATCTTGGAGAAGAAAGGATGGATAGGAATTTTTCCCTATCCATTTGTCTGTCAGGGTCATATAAGGGTACATGAAATGTAACCCACAAATTAGGGCTTGAAAGTCAGCTTATGATCAGTACCTTGCTACAGAGCAAATGCAGCTTGAGTTCTGTGAGCCAGGAATTGACTTCTTTCTGTTCCAGAGAAGGCACCAAACTGCAGAGCGCAGCCACACACAGAGTACTTGATGCTACACTTTTCTCTCCCGGCGAATGCTGAGTCTGACAGACAGGTGTTAAAGAAAATGTCCCACAGTGATTAAAAAAAAGTCTTCCACAGCTTGCACACACCCTGAAAATTGTTCCATTTTTGTTGTTGGGCAAAATAATTCTGGCTAAGGTAGCAATGTCTTGCAAGACTTGGAATCAGCCAGAAAAACGAAATGTTAATTGGTTACAGCTGAAATTTGAATTCACAGTGAGAGAGAAAGTTGACCTTTAAGTTTCGTTACCCTTGGGTAGCTCTAAGTCTTGAGAAAATGTGCCACTGTCAAAATGTTACTGTATTCTTAGAAGTTGTGAATTAAAAAGAAGCTGTTCAAAATGAGGCTAAAAGTGTGCTGTAATCATGGAGTAGTTTTATCACAGGCTGAATGAATAGAAGATCAGATACAGTCACGGTGTAGTTTCAAGAATATTAGGTGATCTTTATGGGGAGTGAGATGATTACTTTAAGTGGTCAGATAGCAACCTCTGCTACTCAAATACTGTGCTTGTCTCATTGAAACTGCATCTAGAAGAACCATGATACTCACTTTTTCATGATTTAAGGAAGGTACCATTTTATTTTTTAGTGCATGGTCCATTAGTTGAGTCTCTCTGTTATCTGTAGTGCCTCTGCTATATAAAACACATTATTCCTAAAATCAATTCCCCAGAAGTTTAAAGCACTATATTTATGTCTCTCACATTGCTGTAACTGCAAGGCTTTATCTAGCACATATATACATTTCCACATGACACAATAAAGATATTGATTTTAGGTTTATTCTAAACTGTCAAGTAAATAAGCTTGATCACAGCAAAGCGCAGATCCTATTGACTTTGCTGGGGAGAGGCAAATAAAGCTCCTAAGCTTTACTTGGCCCAAAATAACCTTTCGCAGTTCTGGTCTCTGGTTAGAGGAAGAAAACCTTCACTGAATTCACACTGAATTTCACTTTAAATTTGCATCGAAGTTTTAGGGGTTTGTTTGTTTGTTTGTTTGTTTTTTTCTCAGTGATATCAATCAACTACAAGGAGGGAAAGCTATCTACAAGGACAGCGGAAAACAAGGACACCCCTTTGGTCTATTTTGCTTTGCTTCTTGCCTTTTAGTGGTAGCACCTCAGTTTCCCCGCAGTGCCATTCAATAATCATGACTGCAGGTCAAGAGACTATTTAAAATGGGTAAGAGAGGCAGAACCTGGCTAAATGGCATAAGTGATGCACAGGCAGTGTGAGCTTGATCCAATGACACGACCAAAAAGGTGCTACAGCTACTGTGGCCCTTCCCCCCTGCAGTATCTTCTGATTATTCACACACCTGCTATGTATGTTTTGCAGTTGGATGATGGCCCATGTCTTATGCATCATCCAATGCATTGGGTCTAAATCCTGCCTGCTGCCTAAGGCTAAAAGCACAGGAATAGAAGAAAATTGAAGGCAGAAACCTAGAGCAAACTGGAGGAGCCACATACTGAGCAAGCTGGCTGCACACTGCAAGACAGGTATTTGAAAGCTTGACAAATGCAGCCCGGCCTCACCTAAGGGTAAATTTGCCACCTTTGAGCTGGATCTCAATAATTTTTAAATCTAGAGGCATGAGCCTGCAACTTTTTAATGACCAGACTCTTTTCTTGCCAGACATATAATTCATTGATATAAAAAATAGCAACAACAGGAGCAATCATTCATAGTTCTTATAATTGGATTTAAAATAAGTGATTGCTTTATGTAAGATCTATTTCTTCTTCCTTTTTCCATGCTACTTATACATCCTTCCTTATTGTAATGGTTTTAAGTATTAGGCCTTCCTTCCTGGTCGCCAGGAAGGAAGGGAGTATTTATTTCATCCTATTCCTTTACGTAATCCAAACATATAAATAGATGGAGAGAGAAGCCTCTTCTGCGAGGTTTGGGAACAGTAGGTCCCTGTCTCAGCCTTGCTTATCTGGAACTGAGGCCTACAGTGCCTGCTGTTGTCCACCACGCGTGAGGGAAGAGTGCTGGGCCGCATCCAGCCATCCTGCTTTTCTCAAGGGAAGTGGTGAGATTTTGATACTTCTTTGTTTTGTTAGTTGCTGGGTTTCTCGATTGTGTATACCTGTTTTGTTTTTGTCCCTTTTTGCCCCATTTTCCCATTTTCCTTTCCCCTCTCCCCTTTCTTGGGAGTTGTACATAATATTCTTACTGTATATATGTAAAAATACACACATATTTTGGTATAATTCAGTTGGTTTCGGTTTCTTTCAGTTTCTATAATTTTTTTCCCCTTTCCTTTCTTTGCTGAAAAGGGGAGAGAGGGGAGGGGCTTTTGCTGAGCATTGGAGATTTTGGCAGGAAGCCAGCTCAAACTTGCTCACACATCCTTCCATCAACTCCGTAGGATCAGGAAGAGGCTGAAAGTGTTAAAAAAGGGGTGTTAGGGGATCTCTGCATCAGAAAATTCAGATGTGGAACTGAAAAGCATAAAATGAAGGTTTGCTTGAAGAGGTCTGGGATTACAAACTCAGTGAATAAGCTCTGCTGACATGACATTTGCATATGTGTTGGGCCAGAGCTGGGCAACACCATGACTTGGAAGACACCAGTCTGTCAGCGTTTAGGGAAGGAAAAAGAAGCACTGTTGGCAGCACATGTGCACAAGAAAAGCTTCACATTTACATAACACTCTGTGACAGCTTCTTCAGAAGTCCTTCAGAAGTGACATATTTTTCATGATGTGGCTGATGCAAGGTGAGTGTCAGGCTAGTGCCAGCGTCAGTGGCTAAATTGTTTAGTCCCCTAGATCTGAGGACTTCTAACAGGCAAGGAGACTGGACCATCACTTGGGTGTGTTAGAAGGAAGTTACTCATTTTACTTTAGTTCTTTGGGGAAGAAGTGAAGAACTAAAAATGCATATTGTCTCTTCCAGAAGGAAGTAATCATGAGTGTTCAGAAAGCACAGTAAGCTGCAGCAGTGACTCTGCACAACAAACCTGAGGATTCTCACTTCCAGATGAAGTGGATTGGAGGCTGGGAGGAGGAGCAGGCTGCCCTTCCCTGCCCATGATTCCAGAAGCAAAGACTGTCTGGGGATTGTTACTCTGCTGCTTTGCCTTTCACTGAGTGATAGGCACTGTCTCCTGCTTGTACAGTGCCAGGTTTGCCCTCTGAAGGGGATGGATCACATCTCATTTTAACATCTCATTTTTTTTTACTCCTTATATGAATCTGCACAATGAATACTTCAGAGGAAAACCCACTACAGGTAAACAAAGAGCAGAGAAAACCTAAAAATGCCTAAAACCAGGAAAAAAAATCCCTTTGAAAATCAGCACTTTTTTTTGTTTTTATTTTTGTAAATCCCTTCAATACACTTATCATCCAGATAAAGTAGTAGAAGGTCTTTGGTTCCAATTTCTTTGTCTGGTACCTGTATTTAACTTCAAATCTATTTCCTGCTCAGGGAGCTCACATGAACTCTGTTTAAATTGGGAATTGCTTAGAAGGTGTGGTGAGGGAAAAAGTTTTCCCCCTGGAGTTAAAGTAATGGTAACCCCCAGGGGGTGGTGACCCTTGGGGTTGAGCCAATGAGGGCTCCTGCAAAATATAAACATATCAACAACCAGACTGGAAAAGAAGGGTAGTTGTTGTAGTTGTTGGAGGAGAGTGGCCATGTTCTAAGCCACGAGGAAGGGGTCCGGAGCCCCGCGGGGGGCTAGGCCCCCCCCAGCCCCCAGCTGGGGGGCTGCAGGAACCTGGAATGGTGTTAGACTGGACCAGGCATCTGTAGCTAAGAGCTGGGGGGAGTTTCTCCACTGTGAGCAGCAGCAGAAGCAGTGACAGAAACAGCAGTGAACGGAGGCTATGGCTGAAAGTCAAGAGATAAGAACTGAAGAAGCAGCAAACCAAGCATGCAGCTAAGCAGAGAGACACAGAGTTGTCTGAAGAGAGAGAGAGTTTGGGTAAGAACTGAAACAAACTCCCCAAACCCCTCTGAGACCTCCTAGAGAGAGGAGGGAGATGGACTCTGGCTTGAGAGGAGTCTTAGAGTGCTGCAGCACTGGAGAGTGGAGCTAAGAAGCTCAGAGACGTCGCAGAGCTGGACTGGGACGGTCAGAAGGAATGCGGAGGAGGGCCTCATCCCCCTCCACTGCTGCTGCCAAGCTGGCTAGCAGCCTGAGACAGAGCACAGGAGCTCTGATAGAACTCTTGAGGCAAAGGCTTACAACTGAAAGCTGCCTGAGACGTTTTGACTCAGGGGTGAATCCCCTGAGGAAAGGGACTGCCACGAAGATACTCCTGCACTTCGTGGTGTGACATGGTGACGCGAGCTTGTCCCTGATATCGCACTCCACGGAAGAGAGGGGGGAGAGGAGATCCCCTTGTGTGTAATGGAAGGAGATCCATCTACAAGAGTCCAGCTGCTGCATGGAAGACAGAAGAGAGGCCGCTGCCCTAAAAGTGGAAAGGATCTTTCTTTCTCCCTTCTGGACTTTAATTGGAGGGAGAAGAGATCTGATCCATTGTAAATACTGATTTATCATGGTAGAGATAGTTGAGATCGTGTGTGTAATGTATTATAATATTTATGTGTACAGTCATTTTAATATAATTCCCTTCCCCCCATTTTGAGTCTTGTGTGGTGTCTGGAAAACCCATCTCACACTGGGTTGAGATGTGGGAGGGGGGCTTGGACTCAGGAATTGGATTTTGGGTCTCTCAAACCAGGACAGAAGGTGAAAACCCCTGAGGCTCTACATAGAAGCAACACTCACCCTAGTTTAAAAGGCATCTGTAATGCCTTGCTCAATGCTCCATGATGCAGTCTGAGAGGTAAAATGTAGATCTCGCTGTCCTGCAGCAGAGAAGGCAAGGTATCCTTAACCCTCCTTTGTACTCTCCCTTCTCTGGTGGCTGATGGAGACACGAGGGGAACTTGGGCAGCACAAGGAACTAATTTACTGTAGCACAGACTGCTCAGACCTGCTTCCAGGAAGAAACGCTGTCAAGAATTATATTAATAGTGTACAACACAAACTGAGGGGTATGTAGCAAATAAAGCAATAAGAAAATTGCAAATTTACATTCGGCACTCTGCTTTAACAAGCATTAGGGAACATGCTGATAGAAAACAAATCATCTAATTCAGTTTATCTAAGATTTACTCAAAAGTCTATGAAGTTGAAATAGAGATTTTATTGCAGTAAAATATGGTTGTTCTATCACAGATACACATCCTTCTAGAGGATGTATATAGCTAAAAGGTGATGTCCAAACAACAGCAATTAATTAAATCATAACAGATACCATAGACACTCAAATATTAATAACATATTTTAGCTGGAATTAAGTACCATTTTTTTTTGTTTTAATAACAAACTATAAAAATCAACACATGCAGAAAGAAGTACTTCAGAAAATTAATTAATTATAAATCCATTTACCTTACAATCCACAGGATAGGTTGAATTCCAGTACCCAGTGTGTTCCTGGGGAACATGCTAAAGTGTACTTCATGCATTGAAACTGCTGAAAATGTAAAGTTCACTGAAAAAGAGAGTCTCGAGACAGAAGAAACATGTGAGTTAGTCTTACTTCCAACACCTATCCACTGTGTTATGACAGTTTTCTTTACACCCGCAAGAGGCTTTCAAGATCGATGATTGAAACACACTCGTTCAGCTTTAATATACTTAGTCCAATTTTTTTGAATCTTTATAATTTTTAATAGGTGCAATGGCTATAAACACATCTGTTCTTCATTAGCAGTGTGACAGAGAAGACAAGTTTGGAGCCATGACATCCAGAAAATATTTAGATGTAAAAAATTCTGAAACTGTGGCCACAGGTGTCATATGCTTAGCCAACCAATAGGATTGGAAAATAATAGACAAAATTCCAAAATTTTCTCCAGCTGCGGCTGTTGCTCAGAGAAAAGGTGTTACCTATCCATAAAAATTTTACTGCATATATTTCTCTTGTCATTTTTTGGCTGAAGTTATTGCCCAAATTCAACATTATTTTAGAAAAACTCCTAGATGTCCCAAGTACTGATGGTTGTAAAATCGGTTTCCCCACTCCCCTTCCATGCAAAGCTGTTCCTTACCTTCTGTAATCATTCTCTAAAAGCTGAAAGATAATTTTCAGACTAGTTTTCAGATGAGACACTACCCAGTGCTCAGCCTTGTCATTGAAGAAAAATAAAGGGTGGCCTGTGAGTTATTGCCAGCTTTAGGTGGCCAACTGTTTACTCCCCTTTCGACCATTAGACCTCTGCATCACCAGGCCCACTTTGCGTCTGTACTCATTCCTCAAGAGCGAGCATCTCCAAAATATATCTCAGAGAGGATTTCTGCACTGCGAAGACCCCTGAATAATAAAAAATATTCCTGTGTCCTTGTGGCTGAAGAATCAACTCCTGGGTCTTGGCTGGTGACCTGTACATCCTCACAGCAGCCTGGTGCTCCACAGCTCCACATTTCATGCTATATGATTTACTATGAGATTTTAATCCTCAGACTCTAATCCTTCTTCTTAATTTCAGTTCCATTTTTTTTCACAGATCCCTGTGGTTTGTAGGCATTCCTGTTTGGTGTTATGGGTGGTTGAGGCATAGGCCAATAACATAAAATATTCAGTTTGTTCATGAGCTCTTCTTTTATGTCTTTTTTGTCAAACATCAACACTCCATATTTTCATTTAATATATGAGTTATACTTTATGTTTCTAGAAGACTGGATTTAGTGGATAGAATGAGGAAGGAACTTCAGTTTTTTTTCTGAAATGTTCACTATAATCCCAGAGATTATGTGGATTTTGCAGAGATGATCAGGATCTGTTTGAGAGGAGGTTGTGTTCATAGGTGACACTAATAACAAGGTAATACGAAAAATGTACGTTCTTTTAAAGTTGCATCTGAGCTAGGAAATGAATGAATAAAAAGCAGATTAAGGAATCAGGGTATCAAAAATATCAAGGTTTGCAAGAATATCTAATTTGTATAGTGGAAAGACAGAGTCAAGTGTAAAACAGTGCAGTTCCAATCAAAATGTGTCAAAAAGAGCAGAACAGACACTGTGGATCATTAACAGCTTGATTAGAGGTACGCAGGTAGCCTGAGTGAAGAACACACAGGAAACAAGAGCAGAAAAAAAGTCTGTGTAACTGCATGGCTGTTTCAACTTGCTGGTGTTAAACCAAGTTCAACAATATACACCTCATGTATCTTTATCCAGTTAGTTGGTTAAGCATACTAAAAGAACTTACTCTCTTCTTCCCTATAGAATTAAAGAAAGTTCAGCCAGAAAGGACATGAAAAGGCATCTAATCCAAGGAGGACAGCTAAACATCAACCATCACTGGCAGATATTTAATCAGGCCATTCAAAACCTCTCTAATAATAGAGGTTCCTCCTCAGGCAATCTGATCCATTGCATGTCTTTTCCTGTTATTTGGAAGCTTTTCCTCACGTTTAACCTAAATCTCTCTTGTAGAATCATTTGTGTTACAAAAGACCTTTAAGATAATAGAGTCCAACCATTAATCCAGCAGTGCTAGGTCCACCACTAAACCATGCCTCCAAGTGCCATATATACACATATGCAACAGTTATCGTGTCTTTTCTTCTCTAGACTAAATAATTCTAACTTTTTCAAGGTGCCTGCATCTATCATATTTTCAAAACTCTGATCCCTTTTGGTATTTGCACTAGAAACTGTTAAATGCAAAGGTATTCTGTGTAAAGATTGGATAATTTCTCCTGGACTTTGGAAATAAGTGAATGAGAAAAAACACAGATTTATTAGTTCATAGCCAAGGAGACTTACTCAGGAAAACAGTACATATTTTGTCAGCTCAACCTTACATTTTCTGGTCTGCAGTAAGTATTCAGTCTCATCTGTGACTGCCTATCACAAAAAAAAAAAAAAAAATAGGGGATGCCTGAAAATGTCAAACAGAAAACAAGAGATGCCTGAAAATGTCAAATGTTTTCTCACATGCCAGAAAGTCCAGAGAAAAACAGTCTTTTTTCTAGAAATAACTAGGCTGTAAATGGTGGTAAACACTTTTCCATTTTTCTATTTTCTCAGTTTTGCTGAGGATCTATACCTGCAAAAGTTTTGTAAATTAATTTCTATCCTGGTTGTGTTGTCATGTCTGGAAAATGGTGATATTGCAGTTTTAAGAGTTTAATTAAATAAGATGCAGATTCGTAATGTCACAGTACGGCTTCATATATTTTGTGCTAATGATACCACATCAGCAGCTCTACTGATGTGATAATGTGCCTAAAAGGACCTCTGATACAACGGTATTATAATAGTAAAGATCTATCTTCCTCGTTTTCTTTTAAATTTTGTCATTTAATGTGAAGTCAATTAAGAAACAGAAAAATGATGGTCAAATAACATCAAGTGACTAAGAGAGCCACAAAATTAAATTCAGAGTTCAAGCTGAAGCACAACAGGAACCAGCCAGTTATGACTGTGTAATATCAGGGTATTTGTCCAGAGGGAAAGCTGAATTGTATTCACGGATGGCAGTGTGTGATGGCCCTAAAAATCCACAGGTGTCCAATGATTCACAGTTCAGAATCTGGATTTCTATCTGCTGTCCCATTCCATGAATATTGAATTACAGTTCAAGTGGCAGTTTTACCTCCTAAGTTATTTACCTATTCGTGTTAGTAGCAAAGTCAGGCTCTACAGTAAATAAACATATCTCACCCCTCAGTATTTTAACTTCCTTTTCATTTCCATAGTGATGAATTCTTCAGTATCTAGACCAGCTAGAGCATTAGGAAGTGGCACATGACTTAAATAGCTTCACTTTTATAATGCAAGATGTGGTTGAAAAAGTTTAAAAATTATTCATGACAGGCAGATTTCTACCAAACCCAGTTAGAAACAAAATTTTAAAAAGACTTGTTCTTTTGCTCTAAGTTGAAAATCTGCACTGATTTTTTTCCAAAGAATCAGTTTCCACTTAAATTTAATTTCTTTACAATCAATGTATATTTCTCCATGTTGAGTATCACAGAGTTATAGAAACAATGCAATAGTTTACCTGTAAGTGTCCTTAGACACTGCCTCAAGAAGTCCTTCAGTTTAAGAAGGACCCTCAGACCCATCACTCAGACACATTTCATACACTCCTGTTCTCACATTGCAGAAATACTGTGCCTGGAGAGCTGTGAATAATCCTTCTCATGTCCAAGTAATATGTGGGGAACAAAAACAAAACAAAACAAAACAAACCCACACAAAACAAAACAACAAAAGCCAACCAATTGACCAAAAAACCACCACCAAAAAATTAGAACTTTATTTGAGCAGGAGGAGGCTGTCATCTGTGACCCTGAAAAGACCTCAGCCTTTGTAACTTCACAAGTGAGTTGCTGGCCCAGGAGCAGGATGGTTTTGGGACTGGCAGCATGCCCAGAGGCAGGACCTTGACCACAGCAGATATTTCTGTGTAAGTCTTTAACATAGGCTAAAACCTGGCTCACACATCTGGTCTGCAAGGAGGGCAAGAGACGACGTGTCATCTTTGCTCAGCAGCGATGTCAGATTTTATTGGCTGGCTCATGACCGTATGGCAAGGTTTTAGGGGAGTTCCAGGGAGAAGCTGCCAAAGTTTCTCCCATGTCCAATAGAGCCAATGCCAGACAGTTCCAAGGCAGACCACCGCTGCCAAGGCCAAGCCCATCAGCGATGGCAGTAGCACCCCTGAGATAACAGATTTAAGAAGGGCTACTGTGAATCCTGGTTTAGGCCGACTACAACAATTTGCCCTGAATGAGTAGTTTAGGTCACTTAAAGAAATCACCAGCGAAGGTATCAGTAAGAGCAGGTTTAATATAAATTTGCAAAAGTGCAATAAAGTTTAATGTCAAGGTTCAATTTGCTACTTACTACATACCTTAGTACATGGATGAAACATATTAAGAAAAATCAAATTAGAATCAATTTAGAGTTATTTTCAGAGGTAAGGTTGCAAGAGGGTTTAGCAGCACTTAATCATTGAGTGAAGTACAAAGTGGTTCAATACGATTTACTACAATTATAACAGTGACTTAATTACAGATTTGAGTTAGTAACACATACTACACTTGCTAGAGGGTATGTGAATCATTCACACATACATACACACACAGACACAAAGCAGTATGTACAAAGGTACTTGTTAAAAATTTCCCTTGAATGTCGGTGAAATACTCATGTATTGGATGAGGGTTGAGTCTCAAGAGTTGCGGATATCAGCCCAGGTCCTTTGTTTTTGTGATGGTCCTCTGAGTCCTGCAAACCTGAGAGTTTGCAAGCTCTGAGAGGCATCTTTCTCAGAAGGAAGTGATGGTGTAGTCCACTGCAGTTCTGGGCAGTTCAAAGGCCATCACTTAGGACCGCTTTTATGACTGCGAGATGATTGGCTTTAGTCATCTGCAAAATTTCCATCCTAAGGTCAGTAATTAATGGAGCTCACAAAACAGTTGGAAATTGTTTCCAATACAATTGAACATTGTTTTCAAAACTCCAGCAACAATGAATGGTACCATTCCCCTCTGACTATGGTTTTGGTAGGGAATGTTCTAAGACTGTATCAGATTATAACTGCTCTCTACTTGGCAATCTGTCACTTTAATGTTGTGCTACTAATAAAGCACAAAATATTTCACAACTTAACACTGATAACTTTCTACGCAATGTTAGATCATTTTTTTTATAGGAGTAGTCTATTCCTTTTATAATTTTGACATGGAACTCCTGAACTTGGAGATGAATGGCAATTTTCTCACCACTCTTCACTGCATGGGAGCCCTTGATGTTTCGCACAAGTACAGATGCATTAAAATACAAGTATAATGAATTAAAACCTAAGTATACTAATAATTCCTGTAAACAATTTACACCATACTTTCTTTTAGCTATAGTCTCAATGTGGATGTATCAAACCATATATTGAACAAGACTTTAACCCGGCTTTATAATGCTTTATGCTTTCTTTTCTCCATAATGTAGTTTCAAGTACAAGTGTTGGAAACTCATAATAAATTTTTTCTCATGTGCTCTCACATAATCACAACATTGGGTTTCTGCAAATTGTTTTCTTTAGCCTGACTCCCACATCATGTAATGTTTCAAATAGTTGTATGGTAGCCTGAAAAACTGATTAAGGGTGTAACTTGGCTTTATGATTTCATTCACCATTATAGTAATCCCAAAAGTTACAGCTTTATTTTATCAATATGTTAAAATGATTTGCCCTGTAATAAAAAAAAGCATTGCAACCTATTTCTTTAAGCTCATCCTGGCTTTGAAAATTAAATTTAAAATGCAGTTGCAATAATTATTTTCTGCAGTAATTATCTCACAGTTAGGAGCAAGGGGAGTGGGGACATGACATTCTTGAGCTTTTTCTTCTGTCCAAATTTTAATGCTTATTAAATAGAGCGTGTATCTTCTCTGGTTTACCTCACTTGCAGTTTCACTGATTCATGGCTGGCTGGAGCCAGTGTGTGTGTCTTCCAGCACCATCTGCAGTTAAAACATAGATTAGACACTAACACCAGAAATAAACACCAGAGGCCAAAGTTCCTGTCAGGGATATGATATAATCCGTAAAGTCGATGTTAAAGCTCTAGTCAATCTTTGAAGCAATTAATGTGTTGAGAGTATCTTAGATGATGCAGGACATAACATACTGCTTCAGGCCTGCTCGCACAATCTGGCCTGTGTGCTGGACGGCAGGGACCTGTGTTCTCCAGCAGCAGATGTGTGTCCTTGAGCAACGGATATCAGAAAGCTGCATAGAGGAAAACAAGGAAGGAGGATGTTATCCACGGTGTGAGAAACCAGAGGACGGGGGGGCCTGGAAATGTGCCTTGGCTAGTAGAGCCAATAAAGTTATATATATAGTGTGTGAAAACGAATGTAACCAATAGAAAGTTAGAATAGAGCGTGTGAACCCTGTAGGACCCTTGATAATGTGTGTATTTTTGGAATAAAGGAGAGCATTGACTGTACCTCCATGAGGATGTGTCTTTGAGTCTGGAGCTCCTTTTTGCATCTTCTCATTTTATTAATGTGTAATTATTGTTGTTCATTTTCCTTCTCCTGTGAAAGTAAAAGAATAGCATGATGTAAGAAACAACTTTCCCTAAGCTGTTTTTGTAAATGCAGCATTTAATTATTAAAATTCCAAGAGTGATCTTTCTAGATTAGTCTTTAAACATAAAGGCTGACTCTCCACTGGAGTACTGAGGTGAAATGAAGAGGGAAGAGCAGCCAGCAGGGAGCTGATTGCAGGTCCTTGATCTCCAACAGGTATAGAGTATGTTAAAAAGTCATAAGGGCTACCTTTAAATGTTAGACTACAGGTGTAAGCCCAGCATGATGCCACAGCGCAGCCCTGCCTTCCCTTGTACCAGCTACCAGAAACGCATCTGGAGAGCCAGCAAAGCTGAGGTGCGGCGGTGAAGGACAGTCTCTTCTTTACATCTGTAATTTTACCCTAGTAGAGATACACCTATGTTGAGGGAAGTCTTCAGGTAGAGCTCCCTGCTGCCTCAGAAAACCTGAACCTATAAGTTCTATGGGATTGAGTCTGCAAGAGCTTTACAGCACCCACCTCTATCCTCATGAGGAGAAGGAAGAAAATAAAACTAAAATATGTTGCGTACATTGGTAAGGCAAAGACTGCATCAGAAAATATTTTCAGTTTGCCACATTTATTCTTACACTTTGTCTTCAAAGGGAAGGGTTTACTCCTGACTGTGCGCTGAGGAACTGTTTGAGCAAGATGCTGCCATGCACTGGGGTGCTAGAGGTACTAAAGGTTCCTAGTATGTAACTTGAGATGAGGTTCTTCACAGACGAAGGTCCAAAAACACTTCACACAACTTGCAAGATGTGAGTTGTGCTATATTCACCTCCTACATGCCAGCTTAAAGACTTTTCTGCTCACACATCCATCCTGTCACTTCTGATTTTTAAGAAAACAGGTCATTCTATTTTGTTTTACCTTCCTCAGAAAAACCTTCCACAATGAGTTTTCCAGTTTAAGTCAGTGTAGAACAAATAGTGACAAAATAAGACTGAGAATCACTGTATTTTTGAACACAGCAGGGAAAGTTTTTGAGAAAGGAGACAAGATAATCCAGATTCTCCTGAAAGCTGGTTTTGCCATTAAACAAAGTAAGGTCAAGGGACCTGCTCTGGAAATCCAGTCCCTAGGAGTAAAGTGGCAAGATGGATATTGCTTGATTCCAACAGAGGTGATTAATAAAATAGCAGCTATGTTAAATAAAAATGATTCTATGAATTTAACAGGATTCTGATGGATATGAACTTCTTAATTGATTTTAAACCAATTTCATTACTTATTATACTATTTACTTCATAAGGGTAGATTGAAACTTACAGTAGTAGGATTTCTTGTCCAATACTTCAGCAGCCTTATAGTCAAAGATTTTCCTGAGTTCAAAAGGAACGAGAGAAAGAAAGAGAACACAAGCTATCTCCTAGGTTTTTTGTGTACAACAGCTCAGGTTTGTAGAAGTATGGTCAAAATGGCACTATATACTGGTCAACTCAGTACTAGGTATTTATATGGAAAATTGTGTTTTGTCTTTAAGAAAGAAAAGGGATAGCAAGAGAAACTACTAGGTTTCAAGTAACTAAGATATACAAAATGGTTAAAAGTTTGTTTTATCTTGAGATGAAAAAAGCCTTTGTAGTTTCTCATGTAGAAAGAGAAACCTCCTGAGCCACTCAATAGAAGTTTTCTTTATTCCAATATATATATGAGTTTGGTAGAGTTTACATTCCTTCACTGTGTTATATGGACTAGTAGGAACCTAGAGATTAGGGATAATGGAGGATTCTGGAATGATGCTGGATACAAATGATAACAAGGATTTCAGTTTGGAGGAAGGTATATGCTTGAGGAGGAAGGGAAAATGCAGTCCCCCTTAGGGACTCTTAGGGAAAATGAACCATGTATATCTGGAGACAAGAGGGAAAGTAGCTTTTATTAATTTCCTATTATTCAAATCCTGATTTTATCAAACATAACAGGCCACTTTACCAGAGCTAGCAACTGAAAAAAGGAGTAAACAAGTTAAAGAAAGATTCACATAAAATATCTTCCTGTCAGTAAGTTAATACAGATTTGTTATTGTCTGTGAATACTCTTAACAAATAGGACAAGGGAGAAAACAGTCCTGCTGTGAAAGGATTATTGAAATAGTCTGCTCAAAGAGAGGAAGAAAACATCCCACTAAGCATACTCAAAGAGAAGAAAGATCCTACAGGTCAACAACTGGCGTCAATAACAACTGGTGTCAGCAACAGGAATTCATTTTATATGATCATGGGAGACTCCTTGAGGACTGAGGAATGGTTGGAATAGACTGGATCCACCTGAAAAAGTGCAGCAAAAACGTCTTTGCCAACACAGCTTTAAACTGGGGGATTGCTGGGCGACTGGAATCAAATGAAAAAGTGGTGTACATGACAAACTGAGTGATGGGGACAGAAGAGTCTTGGTGATCAGCTGTCCAGGTTGAAGGGGGACCATCTTGGGGGTATGCATATAAATAAGGAAATGTTGAAAGAACAGTATGATGAGGGCAGAAGTCACACACTTTCTATGAAATCAACATTAGTGGGTTAAAGTCTTGAAGTGTCTGTAAGCTAAAACATGCAGCACAGGGGATGGACAGGACGAGTTAGTGATATATGTGTGCAGTTGCAGGGTGATGATTTTGTTGGGATCACAGCAACGAGATGGGATAACCCACACAACTCAAGTGCAGCAATGAATGGATATAGGCTCCTCAGGAACGGCAGACCAAGAAGACTATGTGGAGAGTCAGCCTTTATGTGAGAGAGCATTTATGAGGGAATGCATGCAGCTTGGCAGCACAATGAATGATGAGCCAGCTGAGAGTTTATAGGTCAGGATTAGAGGGTAAATTAACAGGAGTGATGCATTTCATTATGGTCTGCTATCTATCCGAATTGATGTAAAAGAGCATGTAGATTGTGAAGAAAATATAAAAAGACGCTGTGCTTCTTTCCTGGTCTGAGGATCTACTGCAGTTATGTTACTGGTTGGGTCACCCATGGTGAAAGCAGTGTGGAAAGTAGGAAGCAGTGGTCTCACTTATAAAATTATAAATTGTCTCACTGAGGTCAGTACACAGAACTGGGAAGTAAAAACAAAGGTCAGTTGAGAGGTTTATGAAAAGGTTGAAAAGATCTTCAAGCTTATTCAGCAACTGAGGTCTCACAAGAGATCTGTATTAACATAAAAACTGCAAACTAAAGAATACTATTTCCCAGTTGCTGTTGCCACTCAGCAGCAGCATGTCAGTGGAAGCTTAGTTTTACAGTACAAAAAAACAGCAGCAAATTAGCAATTAGATAAAAGGGTAATTGCATTGTCTTTCTCGTTCTGCCCCACGTAACTGAAGAAACGTGCAAAATATCTCTCTCTAAAGAACTAGATCCATGCAAGCAAAACTGCACGTTTTGCGAGCAACGGTCAAAGCTGCGTGGGAGTGAACAGGGGGATTCTGAGTGGTGCCGTAGTGCTCTCTGGTGGGGGAAGCACACCGGGTGATCTACTAAGCAAAATGGATTCTGTGCGTATGTGAAGTGTTTTCATTGCAAGGATGTGAAAAATGGGGAGGAGAGGAGAGGAAAGGAGAGGAGAGGATATATCAAAGATAAGTTGAAGTTTAGGCCTACTTCTAGCAGTACTTTCAAAAGGCATTCTTTCTGATACAGCTTCAAAGATCTGATCACTGCACTTGGAAGCTGCTTGGTACAGAATCAGAGACTGAGACATAAATATTTCTTCTTTTGTAGTTTCTATTTTCTGTTCTGTGTTCTGTTAGGTAAATGAATACAAAACTAGCAGCTGCTATGAGCCTATGAGAAGGATTAACAGGTAACATATTGCCTAATCAAAAAAAAGCCTTACTGCTACTGTTTTAAAAGTATTCATACTTTTCAACAAAATGTGGAAAGGTCTTAGTCTGTTAGTCAAAGGTGAGGTAAACTCTGTTTACTTCAACTCATTTATTGGCAAGCACATCTCTCAAGATTTGATTAAAGGGCACAACCTTTCCTGGATCAGTAGGAAATATACAGAGAAAAATGACTGGGATAATATACAAATAAATAAATTTTTACCAGATATATGTGTACAAGTTCTTGGAATTTATTTTAGAGTGCTTCATAGCATTAGAGCCTTAGTAGAGCATTAGCATAGCATTAGGCAGGCAATGAGATAGCTCAATAGTTAAAGAAAGATCTTTCCTTTAAATGCTAAGTAGAGAAGAGAAAAGAAGAATAAGCACAAAGTATTATTATACCCTTTGTCAGAGCTGATATTTCAGTATGAAGTCAGCAAAACACATAACACGTTTAATTCTATTCAATTCTTCAAATATTTTTATGTATTTTGCTGAATGGAAACAACATTAAGTACATTCCTGTCATCTTCAGTGGATAAGGGTTTTTTGACTTGTTTACACTCAGAAAGGACTCGTGAGGCAAAAATAACTCTTTACCTGGGAGCAGCTCTTTCTAGTCCTAGTATCCTAAACTCCTTAATTTGGAAGTTTTAGTCACCCAAGGCAACCTATGCAGTCTATGCAGAGTAAATAACTGGATTTAGTAAAATTCCTTATAGGAAAAAGAAAAGTTTTACATTACCCTACCCCAAAATCCATTCTGGGAGGATGGCAGGAAAATTATAGGGGAGGTGCTTAGGAGGGGGAGCATACCACAAAATGGCAACTGATGATTCCGTTGCCAGAGTACCATTGTTTGGGTCAATATTTGCTGTACAAGTTAATGTTGGCTGAGCATTAACATGAAATAAATGCATCTTGCACTGATATCTGCCGATATGTAACAGGGAGTTCATACAAACATTTCTTTCTTGGCCTTTCATTAACTGCTTCAAGGACCTGTGTCTATGAACAGAGGAGACTCAGGAAAATGGAAATTTGGGCATGTGTTTTTCACTTTCTTGGAATCGAGGAAGAAAACAAGCCAACACAAAGCAGAAATATTATCCCTTTGTTTCAGAGTACACCCAAAGCCCAGAGGAAATTTGCTAGTGCAACAAAGCCCACCTGTACTTAGAGGACAAAACCAGACTGAGTATTTCCAGATACAGCTGGAATAATTCAGCTCCAGGGTAATTTTTTATATGATTTTTTAAAATTATCTCTAAATGTAAAGCATCTTTATGGAGGCAATGCAATATCATTGAAGAAGTGTGAACTTTGAGAAGCAAGAAAATAGTTTCAAAATTCCAGTTGTCTTTGTGATGTTATTTCTAACTAGACATTCTGAGAAATTCTCTCCTGCTGTGGCCAGATGAATGTTATTGCCTGTATGTTTGGTGGTACTGATGTCTTGGAGAACCAGCTTATGCACAGTCACTGCAGGACTAACCTGTCTGCCTTCACCTTTTAACTACTACATCCTTGCAAGACCCTCATCTACTTTCTTTCCCAGATTTCTGGTTGTTGAACAGTAAAGATGACTATGTCACCAGAAATGAAAAAAAAAATAAAAATCACCATTTATATCCTTAACATCACTACTTCTGTTCATCCAAAGAAATTTAAAAACTGGACTTTTCAATTTACGCAAACAAGATGAATGAAGAAGTTGTTTTCTGGATCTGAAGGAATTTTTCCTGAAGGCCCATCTGTTACTCCTGAGAGGTGACTAACAGCTCTCCATTAAATTATATTGTGGTTCAGATTCAAATGGATGTTTTCCATATCTTTTCAATGTCATAATTTTCTGTCTATTAATTAATGTACAGGTATTGGGTTTTTCTCTTTAATCATCAGTATTTTTGGAAGCTACATAGGAATTATGTTTTTTTCCCTAAAAACGTCGCCTTCCAGGCAGACAGATGAAATTCCATTACAATGATAATTCCTGTACTGTGATTCAGGTGCTGCAATGTAAATTACCAATTTTTTTACTGATTTAATTCTGTAAATGAAGAGAAAATTGTTCAAGGAATATCCTTGAGCAAATGAATGCGTGCACTTCTGCAAGTCATTTGCAGAAAAATTAGATGCAAAGTAAAAAGTCTGTTTAATTTTCCCCTATATTACCACATGGTGGCCACATAACCCCAACTATGTGGGCTGCTGCTGCAAGAACACCAAGAAACCCTTGATAATACCAGTATCTGTTTTCCATGCACCCCACACGAATAGATTTAATCTACACTTATGTCTTCTGTGCAAGTCCTACAAACTCACTAACATCTCCTGAAAACTCAGGCAATATAATTCCACAAACTATGCAGTCTGGTTATTGGACTGGTAATCTAGACATAAACTAGATATAATCAAAATACCAGAAGTACAATCATCAATGAATGAGAATTGAAAAAAGTCTTGTAGAAATGCTCATATTCCATTTTTCAAGTTCTTCTGAAAATGAATAAATTTTCTGCAAGGAACTACCATCTTTTAACAGTACTTACATTTATCTTTTAATAAAGACAACATTTAACATAAAGTTCATAAATATATTAACGATGCATTCATTACATCAGTTTCTCTATTAAAATTGGTTTACTTCAAGAAAAATACCATATTTGATCTGTGAAAATATTTCTACAGAAAACTAAGCTGAACTCTAATGCAGGATTAGAGAGGGCAAACTGTTATCATTCCCACAGTGTTTCCCTGGTTCAGTCCTCAGTATAACATGGAATGTCCCCCTGGCAGCTGGGGTTGGTATTCAGATGATGTCTTGGAATTTTTAAGATTTTTAGCTTTTTGTAGATTTTAATGTAACTGTAATTTTCTTTCACTTTAGACCATTACTTTCTCACAGTTTGTGTGTCACATTCCCGAAGTTTAGGTTTAACTGTCTTTTAACTGTCTTTTCAAGGCAATAGATTTTTAGCAGGAATATTCCATTGGATTCTGTTGTGATTTGCACCTGGACCAGAATAACATGAGATACGGTAGACAAAACAAGATAGAAAGCTCAAGGCCCTTGAAGGGGCTCCAGTGGGACAGTTCTGAGGGTAGTACCATGGCAAAAGGGGCCTTAGATGTCCCCGTTAGATATGATAATTAGTAAAAGATATAAAAGTGTAAGAATTCTGTATGTGGGTGCACACCTTTGTACTCCGTGAACCAGAAGGCCTTCATTAAAAGAACTGATCTCTATCTTATCTATACTAATACTGCCTGGAGAGTTTTTTCTCCCAATTTTTAGACAACAGGGTACTCCAAACACCTCCCACAAGAATGGGACCAAAAGGGTTTGATACACATCACCTACTCCCCTGGGACGCCTGGGAAATGCTTGAGAGCCCAACCTCAGTGAGTTGTCAAAACACATGTCAAAATTCATAAAGGATTACATATACAGGTCAAATACATAGAAAATAAGGGGAAGTTCACCTATCAAACTTTCAGCTAGAACTGTTTGGAGATTGTTTTTATTTCCCCCAGGAATCGTTTGGTATTCTCGGGAAAAAAACCAAAACCTGAACACTTTTCAGTGAACACCCCAAATACATTGCCAGGGAATCTTGTAAGAATTGTGACTATAATGCCACATACATCAACTATCTATTGTGAGCAGGGTATCTGCAAACTGGGGCTCTAGGTGAGGGAAAATAGCTTGCTAGTAGTCATCCTTCCTTCATTGTGAAAGGGGTCCTTTGGTCAAGAGCCTGTCCCTTAAACTATATGGAGACATGAGGCAACAGAACCACATCTCTCATGAGACACTCTGGCATGATCTCCAAAATAAAATTTTATATTTTTTGCACAAAACGAAGAATCTTTTCAGATTTAAACCTTTTCTTTTTTGGGTTTAATTAAGTAATGAAATTTTCAATGGAAAGCAAATACTTCTCTTGAAGTACTTTCTGTCTCAGAATTTTTATTTCAAATAAATTACGAATGGCGGGGCTTGATGTACTCTCAAAGTTTGAGGAGTCATCTGATAAAATTGGAAAATGTGCCATTTTAAAGGCACTCTATTTAAACTTATTAAAACCCTTTATCCTGTAACACTGTATATCATAAAAAAACATCTGTAGAAAGAGCTTTCAGAAGGGCTGTCCAGCTTTGTCTTGACTTGGGCAACCTGTTGAGATGACCCTGCTTTTACAGAGACCCTCTTACAGATTCAAAAATCAAGCCATATGTAGCCAAACCAATGCCTACCCTGAACTTCACAGTTCATAGAATGATAGAATCATAGAATCATTAAGGTTGGAAAAGATGTCCGAGATCATCAAGTCCAACCTTTGACCAATCATCACCTTGTCAACTGAACCATAGCGCTAAATGCTACATTCAGTCTTTTCTTGAACACTATCTTCTTGGGCACTCTGTTCCAATGCTTACCCACCCTTTCAGTGAAAGAATTCTTTCCGGTGACCAATTTGAACTCCCATTGGCACAGCATGAGGTTATGTCTTCTTATCCTGTCTCTAGCTACAAACTCCTTTCAGGTAGTTGTAGAGAGCAATAAGGTTCCCTCTGAGCCTCCTTTTCTCCAGGCTAAACATCCTCATTTTTTTCAACTGCTTCTCATATGACTTACTCTCTAGACTCTTCTACAACTCCACTGCCCTCCTCTGGATGTGCTCCAGCACCTCAATGTCTTTATAATAGTGAGGGGTCAAAAACTGAATAGAGGATTTGAGGTGCAGCCTTACTGGAGCTGAGTACAGGGGGGCAATCACTGCCCCGGTCCTGCTGGCCACACTACTGCTGATACAGGCCAGGATGCCATTGTATTCTTGGCCCCCTGGGCACACTGATGGCTCATGTTCAGGCACTGTCAATCAACACCCCCAGGTCCTTTTCTGCTGGGCAACTCTCCAGCCACTCTTTCCCCAGCCTGTAGTGCTACATGAGGTTGTTGTGAGCCAAGTGCAGGACCCAGTACTTGGCCTGGTTGAACCTCATACAATTGACCTCAGCCTATCAATCCAACAAGTCCATATCCCTCTGCAGAGCCTTCCTGCCCTCCAACAGATCAACGCTCCTGCCCAACTCAATGTTGCAACCCATCTGCAAACTGGCTGAGAGTGCACTCGATCCCCTCATCCAGATCAACATTAGAGATATGAAAGAGGGCTGGCCCAAATACTGAGCCCTTGGGAATCCCACTGGTGACTGGCCATCAACTGGATGTAACTCCATTCACCACCACTCTCTGGGCTCAGTTGTCCTGCCAGTTTTTAACCGAGTGAAGAGCCATGGGCTGCCAGCTTTCCCAGCAGTATGCTATGGGAGATGGTGTCAAAGGCTTTACTAAAGTCCAGGTAGACTACATTTACAGCTTTTCCCTCATCCACTAGGCAGGTCACCTGGTCATAAAAGGAGATTAGGTTGGTCAAGCAGGACCTTCCTTTTTCAAACCCACACTGGCTGGGCCCGATCTCCTGGTTGTCCTGTATGTGCTGTGTGATGACACTCAAGATGATCTGTTCCATAACCTTCCCTACTACCAAGAAAGTTGTGGGAACAGGATGTGGATTTGACAAGCTAAATCTTCTCCATGGCAAAGTCTCACCCCCAATGACCCATAACACATTGCATGGTACATATGCCTAAGTCTGCTGACAAGCACCTTCCGACTGCCATTTTGTGCTACAATTCCCCCCAGGTGATTTCAGTTTTTGAAGGAAAATACCAACAATCAACACTGACATGGTAAAGTCTCCTTCCTCATTGCAAAGAGGACAAATTCCTGCCTAGGTTAAAGTGAAATGTGAGATCAGCCCAGGTCCCTAGGTGGGTGAGCTAACCCGAAACTCAAGTACCTAGAGAACCAGCTGGTAGGGACACACTAAATTCTCTGAATACATTTTTATGTGTAGAAGCCCAGATCTAAAGTACCATGTTTAAAAACCTGATGGTAGCTCCCCAGGGAAAAGAGATCATGCACAGAACAAATTCCCTGATGGATGTAATTATTCAACCAAGGGAATGAAGACAGGGAGTGTGGAATCAGGATGGGGACACTGTGGACAATTTCTGCTGTGTCACAGAGCCAAATCCATGATGTCAGAAAACATCACTGAGGAACTATCATCCCACAACTTCCCAAAACTTTTCCCCAGGATTTTTGCATGAGGTCATAAAGTCATGGGATTTACAGCGATGAGAAATTCAAGTTCTTTCTGAAATGCCTTTGTAACAATGAACATTGTCTCAGAAAACTGAAATCATGTCTTGCATATGCCTAAGAAAATGCCTTCATCGAGAAGAGATGCATTTCAGGGAAATACCATTACTCTTGCCCCTTTGTGTGTTCTGTAAATCTTCAAAGTGGTTGTAACTATAATTCATCTGGGCCGTGGGCAGAGGGAGACATTTCTTCCAAGAGGGGGACAGAGTACATGTGTGTGTGGTCCGAGAGAAAGCAGCTTTAATCATGTGCTGAGAGTAATAGGCATTGTACTGTGACTAAATTTACTGTGCTTTCTGGCAGACTCTTTCTGCAGGGAGAAGTGGTGCATTTCAAGCTCTAATCTTTGTTTTGTCTGTAGATTTTCACTCTTTCTATACTAACTTGACACTGAGGGTCTGATCTTCACAAAGTGGGGCCCAAAGTCAGCATCTACTTTTGCAAACTCAAGTACCTAGCACATGTACATCTCAGTGCAAATCAGAAGTGACTCACAAAGAGCTCTGGACACATGGCTCCGCATAGTCCCTTTTTGCTTTTGTGTATGCTAAAGATTTTACACAACTGTAGTTACATTTCTGAGAATAAGATGCTGGCTGTTATTTCAGAGATACATTTTATTCTCGTATCATTGCCAAAGGCAACTGAAGTATTGAAATACAAGTACGGTGCCAACTGTGTGGTTGAATTGAAGTCACCAGCTCAGCTTTTTTGCAGATTTAATTGGCAAGACTGCAGTCTTTTCAGATCTTTTCGGATTTGGTCATCCTCTTTGTATAAAATTAAGAGAATTAAGGCCAAATCCAAGCATAAAATAACACCATAAGACCCTCATTGTCCTTGTGAAATGGACAAACGTGACGTGTTTTCCTTCAGTTTGATTTACACCAGCAGCATTTGGAAGCACAGTCATTGTTTAGCCAAACCTGCCAAATGTTTTCTGTTTAATTACACAATGCAACCGCAGAGTCTCCTAGGAAAATATTTCTTGTTTATTTATTTACTTAAGTTAATGAGATACTACCAAATGACTAGACATAATTCTTGGGAAAAAAAATATTGAAGAAGCTGCATTTATAAACAATGTAAGAAAAAAGCACTTGTATGGTTTCTGTGTTTTGTTTTGTTTTGTTTAAATCTATCTGAAAACAAGAAAGAAGGAAGCTCAAAAGCAGGACTGAGACTTTTTTGGTTTATTCACCATCAGCACAAAAATCTACAGAAGAATAGAGATATAACAGTGTAGTGTGTCATTTTATGTTGTGGATAGCAAGGGGTGTGTAACACACTTCCTCAGTCTTTCTTCTCTCCATCTGTCCTGCCCTTCTCGCTGTCTGTCACAGCCAGTCCATCCTGTCAATCTGGAGTTTGGCTTTATTTAGTTCCGAAGAGAAGGTGCCTCATTGGCACAAGATGTAACTAGAATGAGTAGCTCAGATTCTTTCAAAGGTAGATTATACTTTTATGAAAAAAAAAATCATCTAAAGTTGCATTAGCTTGAGTCATAAGTAAATCCTTTAGGGCATAAACTGATCACCAACAGACTTGACAAAGGAATGTCTTCAGGCAGTGTATTATTGCTAGTGATGAGTGATAAGTTATGTTATTTTCTATACAGAAGTACTGACTTGCAGTCAAAATGATCTTTTAATTTATTAGAACACAACAAGGAAGAAAAAACTGCAATGTCTTTCCAAGAAAGACAGGCTCTTGTATACAAAGCATCCACTCAGCATGGACAAGACAGTGGGCACATTGCTGGACTCACTTTTTAGACAGCAGGCAAGTTTCAGATTTAAAAGAACATTAAAAAGTAACCTTAAATTTATCACTAAAGAAAGCAAACCTGTTGATCAGAAAAATGAACTGTTTCCTCCTCCAGAAATATTCCCTTCCAACTCTCTAGCTTGTACCCTCTGAAGGTAAGAGGTGTACTTCCTTTTGTTTTCCATTGCTTTTCTGGTGAGAAAAGCAGCTTGACTGATTCCTTCTCTCGCACTTTGTTTTTCACAGGTCTCTAGGATTTGGGGATGAGCAGTTCTGCTTCTCACCATCACATTGCCTCTTGTCAAACAAAACCTGTTCTCAGGGGACTGAGGGTGCTTGTCTCCCCTTGAAGCTCTTGGCAAGAATAGAATGGACTCACCCATTGGCAACTGGAGGCTACTGAGTGCCCACATTCACTCTGGGACAGTTGGCTAAAAAGATAAAACTGGTATTTTCAAAGTAAAAATGATGGGCTGCAGTACACTGTAGCATGGCTACTATCCCAGAGGAATGGGCTGCTGGACATCACCAGGAAGAGGGTAGTTAGTCTTCAGTGGCTGGAGTGATGCATTGGTGGAGGTAGTGGTGGTGCGGAGAGATCTTGTGACCTCAGCCCCCAGGAACTCTTCCCACTCGTAATGGTGAGACTAACATAGGCATGTCCTCCAACAGCAAAGAGGGGATAAAGTCTCCACTGTGGGTGGAGAATTGAGGGTTGGAAGAGGAGTTTTTGCGGGCATACCAAGACAGCAACATGTGTGGAGTAAGCTCAAAGCCTGCAGGGAGAACTCACCAAGCCCCCGAAACAGAGACTCGTGTTCAAATTTCCCCAATTCCTCTCCTACACGTGCAATTTCCTGAAAATGGGTGTATCATCCAAAGTGTTTTTAAATAGTTTATATATCCCTCATCATTATTTTAATTTTAAAATATTCTGCAGAACTAATTATTTTTAATGTGGTTTAAAAAAAAAAGGTGTGGTAGAATAATATTTTTAACTCTAGCAATTTAAATTCAGAACTGTTATAAAATTACCCACTGTCTTTCAAATTGCAGTTCAGAAAGAGATATTTCCTTTTATGACACTCACTCCCTTCTTTATGTAATATTTAACTCATGATGTTGTAAAGGTTATACGAGTTGCATACTTTGGAAGGCTGATTCCTCATCCCACTGCTATGACACACAAATAAGTGACCAAGTAAGTAAGTAAAACTAAATAAATGAAGTTGGAGAAACACAAGCCAAAGTGAAGTATTGCTTATTCTTAATCCTGACTCTCTTGGAGCACTTCTTTGTGAGAATCCTGAAGTAGCTGAAGATCCCTTCAAAGAAAAGCTAGTTATAGAAAACTTATCCCCGGCGCTCATGTGATCAGGTAATGTACTCGATTCACACAAACAGGTAATCCACAGGGCCGCACTCCAGACAGTTAAGTGGCTGTAACGTAAACTCCTATTGCAGAGGGCTGGAAAGCAGATAAAAGCTTCATTTGTCTTCTGAACCCTCAACGAAAATCTGCCCATTATACAATGCAGACCTGTATGAAGGCTCCTGGTGCCTTTTTGATGTGGGGGTCAGTGTGCTTTCAGTGAGGAGTCAATGACTGGCACGCTGCTGGCTTGACTCACCCACTCCCCATGTCAGGATCAGACCGTGGGCAGGGGCTTTGCTCCATTGCCTGGTGTCAGCCAGGCCAAAGGCATCACCATGGGAGGATACATCCCTTGGTTCACTGATAGAAAGGGCAACAAAGGTTTGCTTATGGCTCCTGTGAAAAATAGTTTTTTTGTGTGAGGTTATTTATCATGCGCTCATGTCATCATTGCTGGGTTTCTGGTGACAGTTGTGGCATGGACAGCGTACAGAGTCTTTTATCTGTGAATGTTAACATTTCTTTGAAGACTAAGCATGAAATATATTACAACAAGTTTACTGATAGAAGAGCTGGAATGACTTCATAAGAGGAGAGGATCACAGAAACAGACACATAACTGTTTGTGACCTCTGTTTAGAAAATAAAGCAATGTTCAAAAGCACAAAACCAAACAAATTTTGCATTTGTTTTAGAGGTCTGAAGCTGGGATACAATCGTCCCCTCAGACAAGCCAGCAGGAATCTTCCCATTGCCTTCAATAAGCTTTTCATCCAGCCTCCACTTGGTTTTAAGTTATTCGTGACCAAACTTCTTTCCTTCTTTCCTGATAATGCAGACAGGTTTTGATGAAGCTGACATGCAATAAATACATGGCATTCATAACCTGAGACATGAGCTTCTAGAAGGGATGCAGGTACCCAGAGCCACTCTCCTGGGAGCAGGGACATCTGTCCTTCCTCACAGGACATTGCAAAGTGGTAGGGTACTGTCAGCCTCTGCATCTATTCTGCCTTCCTGTGGCTTCTCATGCTCTTAGGGTTCAGGGGAAATTTTATTTCAAAGCTTGAACTTTTGCAAGTCTTGTTGATATTTTCTCTTTTCTTTGAATGCCAGCTGTTCTAGGATTAAGTAAGTAAACCATCAGATTGGAACACCCCGCCACCAGTCTTGAACCCAGCATTTTGGGTGTATCTTTTAAGTGGTGTGCCATAAACCACTTTGTGAGTAACAAATGCCCATGTCGTCTAACTGAACTGAATATGGCAGTGTGATGTTAATATCTAAATAAAAATGATAAAAAAAATATTTCCTTCCCACCAGGGGTACTTGTTAAAGTTTGAGGCAATTCGTGCTGCTGCTGCTGCCATTAAAATATTGAAAATATATTTCTAAATGAAGTTAATTCATTACTTTGCAATTCTGAGCATCTGGAAGCCAACACCCGTGTGGACTGCATGTCAGTGAGATATGCTACACCAGTTCTGCAGTCCTCAAACCCTCCATAATCTTTTGTTTGTTGGTAGGGGTAGCCCACCCACCATAAAAAGGTATGCAAATGATTTTAGCAGACAAGTATTGTGTTGACCAAGATTTCTAGTGTTAAACTATCCAGAAAGATTTAGACAAATTTTTCCCCATGGTAAAATGCATATGTTAGTTTAAAGATGAAGAGAAATGAAATGTGTTATTTATAGCCTGAAATATCCTTAATATTACACACATGTGTATTTCACTTAGTCGTTGTTTTGATAAATGCCCACACTGCTAAACACCTAATGTACAATAAGATGTGGTTCCCACTTAAATTAGCAGATGTTACAGTTTCTGATTGCTAATGATGGACCTGTTTGCCAATAAAAACAACTGATGAGCTACTGAACCTCAGCAAAAGCCCGAACTAATAAGAGAGAAAAATGCTTCAGGTCACAGTCAGCAGATGGGAAATGGCCAGATGTCTGTCTAGGGCAGGGAAAGTGCGGCATGTATTTAAATATATATCTTTGTTTTTATATGGCAGCAACTACTGGGAAGTTCAAATACTTGGACTAACCAAAGCAATGGTTTTGAAGTTTACTTTTGCAGTTGAGGGACAAAAATAAACTAAAAGGACAGACACATCTCTAAACCTGAAACTTCAGCTATCAGATGGCACTGAAATGCTTATTTCATGCAATTTGGAACTCAAGAAATAAACTCAGGATTTTGCAAGCAGATGAAAGCTGCATTAGGTGACTTTGGCAACATAAGATGCGATCTGTGAGCAACTGAAAATGAAATTGCATTTTAATTTTCTCTTCTAATTTTATTAAGCAAGGTATGCTATAAAACATAACATCTAAACAACTTATTTTGCAAAACTGTGAAATACGTCAACAAATGGAGAATATCAGCTAAAAAAAAGACTAAAACGTAAAGATCTCTAGTAAAGATTCAAGTTATATGTTTACATATTAAATGCTAAGCTAACTAATTTTCTAAACATGCAGGCAGTAAATGTATGATTGGAAATGTGATGATTTTTTAAATTATATACTACTGCAAAATTGCATGTCATCTATCTCTGAGTAAAATAAATAAATCCTGCTTATTTTTCACTGAAAAGCCTTGTGCTTCTGCACAGATTAAGTAGCCTGGTAACATTGTCTCTGAGAGAATTACTCATCAGCTAAAAGATAAGCAGGTGCTTAAGCGCCTGACTGGACTGAGGCCTATGAGGCAAAATTAATCATAAGTAGAAATGCAATTTGTAAGTGAATTGAAGCAATGTGAGATTTTCATTTAACTCCTCTATAAATAGAATTTCCCTGTATGCACTTCACAGCAAGAATATTTTTCCACAGGGATCTGATCCAGACCTCACCATAGTCAATGACCATCTTTACACTTGCTTTGGTGGGTTCTGGATTGGTCTCGAAACAGCTGCGAGCTGAGTATGTCTACCTGCCAGCATCAGCCCCATGTTTCCTCCTAGGTCAGGGTGTTCTCAGCTGAAGAGTGCTTCACAGTTATGTTGAGGGGCTTATAGCACTCAAAAAGGAAGTTGCCATGGAGAAAATAGTAGTGTTGTACTTTTTGATGTCAACACTTAGCAGGAAATATAGGAATTTTCCTTTGGAGGAGCTCCTCTAACCCCTTAGGACATTTGGGCACGTAAAGGCCCTAGCAAGGGCAAGATGCAGCAGGGGATAAATGGTGGCATTTTTGCCAAAACCTTGATTTCTGCTGTTGTACCTGGACAATGGGCTCAACTATGTCATAGCAGTGCTAAGAAAATGTCAATGGGAAGTAACAACAGTCCCGGAGGGCAAGAAAATGAGGAAAATGGGAGATATCTGGCTGTAAATGTCTTCCTTGGCTGGTGCAAACAACATTGGGTGCAACACGAATACACCTTCAGTGCAGGAAGAATGTTGTCAGACAAACACCCATGTCTGTGGGTTTTCTCCTGCCTTCACACCCTCTTTAACAATGTAATATCCTTTTTAATCAGAATCTACAGCTAAGACATCTCATCTGTAGGACAGGAGTCTGTATATTGACTTTCAAAAAGTTTCAAAAAACCCCATCCTATGAATCCTGTAGTGTCTGTCACGGTGTATGTGCTTTGTATCATGCACAATATTCTATCTAAAACATGCGGCTCACTCATTAAAGTGTCGGAAAGAAAGGTAGGGGTTATTCCAGCACAAGAGAGCTCCTGTTCGATGGTTTGACTGAACAACAATAGAAATCTGCACCTGCACAAGTTTCTGCCAAAACTGATCTCACACAACTGTTGATCTTGATTAAATTCATTAGGCTGGGAGAGATGGATTTCTATACATCTTATTATGCATGTTTTATGGGTTATGCTCCTGGGTGGAATAAAAGGTGGGTTTTGTTCAGGAGACAGTAGGAAAATCATGCTGAGACCCAGGCCTGCTTTAGAATTCAACATATTCAGCAAAAAACTTTGGCCAGGACTTATTTTGGACTTCAGTAAAATTCTATTATAGGAGTTTCCGTAAGTTTAAAGGAGCTGTCTGAGAGTTTGTATATATTATAAATCCTATTCTGTACAGATTTTGCCTGCAGTAGCAAAGCAGCAACATTTTTCAACGATTCTGGCTTAAGTTATAAAGCTCTATCCTGGACCGATGAAATTAGAAAAATATTTTACAAAATCAGAGCACAGGTCACATATTTGCAATATCTTTCTTTAGCGTTAGCCCTCTTTGAAAGAAGTTTTATGTCACAGCTGCACAGCACACATTGAGTGGTTTCATCCAAAATATGGAAATAAATCACAGGTTTGTCTACACATTTGATAACATAAGGAAAACCAACAGGCTTTCCTCTCTGATACTTATTCCTCCCTTCTGCCTATGCTGTGGAGATGTGCCTTTGTGTATGGATATACAGACATACAGAAACATACAGATCTAATTTCTGCCTTTTCACATTCCTTTGATTTACTGTTGTGCAAACAAAAGGCTTGAGAACTGATTATAATCTTACTAAGTTAATCAGGCTGTTTATGTCAGTAATTAATCAATGTTGCCTGTAAAGCCTCACAACGTGCCCCAAGGTACATAATTTACCCTTGTCTTTCACTTTGCATCATCATTTGCATCAGTACAAAGAGAGTGCAGACACATGTGCTGCCGTATTCTCTATGCACCCTTCACTCATTTTCTGCAGAGCTATATGATAAAGGAAAACTGTGTCAGTAAAAACATGAAAATGAAATAATATAGCAGCATAAGGAATTTGGCACTGTCTGCTGTGGAACGGGAGAGTGGCTTTGCCCACGTTCTGGTAAGCAGAATCCCCATCCCAACAAGCTGCTCTGCCAGAGGAGCACCAGGAAGTGCTCCTGAACACGAGCTCCCCTCTTATCCCTATGGCTCATACAGCTGTGTACTGTCAGACATAACAGTCTACAGTGGCACATCTTTTGGGGAGCCCTGCCTTGTTGCAACTATGTTGAAGTGCATCTATGGAAAAACAAAACAGCTCTCCAGGACTGATGTTCTGGCGTTGAGATCCATGGACATGTTTCGTAAATGTGTGTGCCTAAGTGTGCCAATGTTTGTGTACACTTTGGTGTAGGTTTACAGACCTAGAAACAAGATGTCACAACAGCGGATTAACAGAGTACATTGCTGAATATATAACTTAGAGCTGCTGAGCTCAGAGCAAACAGTTTATAAAGAAATTATTTTAATGTAAGGCAACCCTCTCTGAGATAGAACATGGGTATTGTTTGAGGAAAAACAATGATATTATTCAACAGTCCATACCAAGACAGTACCCTCCCTCCTATGACAATGTCTTTTAAGGCTGGATTAATATGTCCATTCAAACTGAAATTTGGACAGAGTGGGTCAAATGGGAAGGAATAAGATCTGTAGTGAACCTATATTTCTTTAAATGATGGGGCATCAGAATTAGCCTACACAGGGTTACTGGGTTCTTGGGTTTTTCAAAATCTGAGAAACTGGTGAATATATGTTTTAAAAGAACTGTTTCCTGTTAATGTTTTTAATATGAGACTCAGGAAGGGAGAACAAAATTAAAACACTGTTTGCAAGAAAAAGTGTGAATTATTAACCAGCTTCTCAAACTCTGCTTTGCTACGGTCTTTTCTAAGGCAGGATCTGAATTTCCTAACTGAATAATTGTACATACAGATGAAAGTTTCTTTGCTACATTCTGTTATTCCTAGCTAAAGGTGGGATGACTAACCCTGAGGTGGGGCTTGTATCTCCTCACTCAATACAGAGAGGGTTATACAACTGATCCATGCAAGGTGCTTAACTTTCAGACAGCAGAAGCCATGTGAGATAATTCCTATATTGTTATGCAGTGAATTACGTTGCCTGGGCTGTACCCGATCAAGCATTCAAGAAAGGCTTCACCCTAAATCTTAATGTACTTCCTGGGAAATGTGAAGAGATTGTGGACAAGAGAAATGACAGCATTGTTTTGGGATCTTCCCAGCTATATGAAGAGGACACTCCCCTGGAGACATCTGACCTGAGAAGAGACCCACAGGACTGTGCACAACACCCTTGGTCAGGGGAACCAAAGCAGTTCAGAGCAGCCCATCCTCTCATTTTACTCAGAGACAAAACTTCCACCAACTCCAATGGTGCAGTTTTATGCACTTGCAAGAGACCGTCGAGCAGTGACAGCCACACTGTGGTTATGATGGGGGTATGGAAAATCAACATATTCTCAAAGCAATTTCCATATTCTTAGAATATGGTCCATGCACTGAGCCCTTATTTGGGTCAATGAGAGTTTCTCATGCAGAACAAGCACAGAAAACACGCACAGTCTGTGCTTGAGAGGGGGCATATGCCTGCAAAAGCTAAATATTTTAACAAGAGAAACACACTTGAACAAAGGAGCTAACTGCATAAACCTAAGCAAATTTCATTGAGAGCATTAATTTACACAAGCTGTATGATTGTGTTCTCATGAAATGTGCCATGCATAATTACTAATGATGTTAATAAACAGCCAGCAAATCAGAACAGCTGGTTATGATGATATCCAGCTTTTCTAAGAAAAGACAGGCTTTAACCTCACCACCATTAATGCTGTGAAACATACTCTGGCCAGTGCATGTGATGGGATATCCTAAATAGATGAATATCTGTTGCACTCCCTGTCCTGGATAGTGCAAAAAGGCCTAAGGTTGGCATTTTCTTTGATGTGGACCTTCCAACATAATTGCTTCTAGTTGAAAAAATAAAACCCAAAGCAAATCCCTATAAATGATGCAAAGGCAGGAAGGGTTTATGTTTTCCTTTGAAGTCATGTGAGATGTTCAGATACAGAGATTGATGCTGCTTGAGAATGTGGCCAGTATGTAGCTGCAGTCACTTTTCACCACTTCTTTGATAAGAGTGATCTGTTGAGCCAATATTAAAACCACAGTTGGGCACACAGAAGCTATTCTTCTTTTCTATACATGATATCAAAGTGTTTTCGTGCCTTATTTAGCTAAAAGCCATCTCTCTTCCATTCACCTTTTGCCAGTTCCAGCTAACAGTTTTGGAATTCAGTCCAGCAAACTATTTGTATTGCAAAGACCAGCATACCCACTATCTGCATTCCTTGTTTTATTTATTACTGATGTATTTATTCTGAATTTCCTCCCATCCATCCAATGACATTTCTGCAGAGTTCTCTGTGTCCATGCTTAGCACACTAATGAAGTGAGGCTGCTCATGTGCTGCTCAGGAAGTTGTGCTTGTCAATATATATTATGTGTCAGAAACCTGTTAGTTTGGAGCAGAACCAAAACTGGGGATAACATATTTTTATGGCTGACTGGCAGCTTACCACCTGGCAAGGACTTAAATTTCCTCAGCAAATAAGGACTGACGTTAAATTCAGGGGCTAACATTCACGTAAGTATCACACAGAGCTCTCCCTCTGACAGGTTGTCTTTCCCAGTAGCTGCATTCCATGCTCAGCCCACAAATCCAAAAGCTTACACTTCCGTTAATGCTATTGGTGATATGCTGTTAATTTCCTCTACACATAAAAATAGGTCTGATGAATTCTCTGTTAAGTGCTTATTCCTCTCTACTAGTTAATACAGAAACATTAGCTCTGATACAGATGCCCATATCATATAAGAAAACCTCCATCTCCTTAGACAAATGGAAAATTACATTGACATGGCAGAACACACCCAACAGGACCACTTATTCTGTCCATTGCAGATCCAGGTGAGAGACTGACCTGGTTCAGCCAGCTGGGGATGTGATGCTGGGTGTCCCAAAGGCAGGAGAAAGCTCCACCCGTGGTGCACTGTCCACCCTGGCAAGCTCTCTGTGCTGTCCTCTATTACCATTCAGTCCTGACGAAATACCACTAAGGACACGAGAAGGAAGTCCCCAACCTCTTATCTTCCCGATTGTCCCATGCTGTAGCCTTTCTGTAAGGTTTTCTCTCTTCTATGAAGTGCTTGACTGCCCAGCTTGCCTCTCCTCTTGGGAGAGTGCCCATTGCTCCAGATCCATTGCAGACACTTACCTCACCCTCTTCCTCTCACTGACATTACTTTCAGCAGAGGCTTTGTCGTGGTCAGAACAGAGCTGATGATTTTAGCGGCAGCTGTCCCTCCAAGGCTAAGAAAGCCCCAGCCCCGCCACGCGTGCCATCTGCTGTCCCACACCACCACCACTAGTCCCGGCCCCTGGACAAGGGCCCACGGCAGCAGCTGCCCCACAGCTGGCATTTGGGGAGTACTGACATAATCTGGAATAAAACCCAGTCCCCAAATCTCAGGTATGACAAATTGCAGCAATTAACTGTGAAAGTATCCAGCCTCCTTTGTCACCGACAGCCGCAGAATCAGGTTTGGAGTAAACAACAGGCTCCTTTGATAAAAGTCCCTTCCAAATGTCAGCCTGTCACTTCCGGGTGGGATATGAACTAAAAGCATTTCAAGGGAAGGAAAGTGGCAGTGGGCACATTGCATACTTCAGGAAGGTTATTGTAAGACGCTGCTTTTATAGTGTAGCGTTTTATTGTTTGCGTTTATACATACATCCTGAAAGGTAAACTCCTGCATTGTAGCATTTGACTTTAAAAGTTCAATTTTCTCTTGTCCTGTAGCAGTTCAGCTTGTACCCAACAATCCGCTGAAAAAGCCACAGGAACAGTTCTTACTTGAAATAGAACTTCACAATTTTCTCTGGATGATAATCAGAATTACGAGTCCCCTTGACTTAGAATTAGATAGGTTAAGTGACAAATACAAATGTAGACCTGTCTTTTCCACTGATTGGTTTGTGTTTTCCCTTTTTGTCTCAGTTCCCTAATTTTTTCAATACTCAGACTATGAATATTCTAAATCTCTCTTCAATATATCGCAGCATTCCAGCACTGCAGATGCAGTCACCTGTAAACAGTTAATCAAATGTAAAATCCTGATTTCACATAAATCTTATCTGCAAAAATAAAACATATTTTGTATGTTCTGTTTTGTCTCACTTTTTCACTTTTTAATGGCTCCAAAATATTTTCTAATGTCAGAGTCTGCACTACATTTTTCATTTTAAAATCTGGAGAGAAACTATGAAAAATAAAATACGTTTGTGACCATCTTCCCACCTGCAATACTGCTTAAAACTTTCCAAATGTTGAAAAACAAGACAGGCAGTGTCTTTTTTTCTTCTTAAATCTGTGCTGACTGCTGAGAATTTTATCAAGGGTGGATGTGAAGAATGATTAGACTGAAAAGTTTCATGGTTTCCACCCATGGACTGCAAAAAATAAAGTAAAGGGACTCATTATTTCTCTTCCCACGTCCATCATAGTGATTACTGTACTCTGAATATTGGACAGCCAAGCCAAGTTATGAAGTTTCTTTTTTTTTAATCCCTCTCTATATTATATGTGATTTTATGTCATCCCAGAATAGGACTAAACAGAACCAATACAAATAAATTGTTCATTATAAAGACTATGAGATAAAATTTTACTGTGATATCAGTAATTTTTTTTTTATTTTACAACGTGCTGCGCAGACAGAATATCAAAGGACATAGAAAGCAATGTGGAACCCCATGGGGAAGCTCAGAACAAAATATTAAAGGGAAGTAATTTGATTTGAAAGCAAAAAACCACAAAATCAATCATGGAACTTGGAATAAAAAGACACTTTGGAAAAAATAAACCTCAGGATTCGATCTGGATGCAATAGAGACAATTTTTAGTGGAATTAGAATAATTTTATGCTTTTCTTGAAATTGACAAGTTCGAATTATTAATTTTAAAAATGTCAATGCTTTGTTGCCATTCCATTGTTGTGTTCTTATCTCCAGATATGGAAGCACACCCACCTTCACTACTACATGTGTGCTTTCCTACTTCACCTCCCATGGGGCAGGTTTTCCTGCACTATCTTAAAGTAAATATTAGTTAAGTTTATGAGGCTGTTTATTTCATGGTAACTTGTGAATGATTAGTCAATGAAAAATCACAGCCTAGAGAAAGCAGATGACTGTTGAACAAGTTGAAAAACTGTGTCCAGGAAAGTCTAATACTACTAGAAGTCAAGAGAGTAATGATCAAACCCCAGTATCTTGCATAGTCTTGCAATTTTCCCCATGTCCTACCTCCCAGGCATCCTGCCCTGCTTTTATGGAGGCACGTGAGCATACAGATTTTTCTTGCTGAGATGTGGATTCTGGTATTTTCTGCCTTGCCTGAGATAAATGTAGAAATCCTAATCTTCCCTATCTTCTCTGATAAGACTATGCTACTTAAAACACTAGCTCCATACACTGTCTAAGTTCTTTCATAAATCTAGTGCCAGAAATACCTGGAGAAACTTCATGTATCACAATCTGAATAAATAAAGTTAGCTCTAAATTTGAAAAATTACTTACAATGGACTTTCTGACATTATATTAAAAATACAGAGCTATTTTTTAAAAAAATATGAAGCTAGAGAAGACAAGTAAAGCAAAACTTGAAAAAGATGGTGAGTCAGCTTCAGTTTCTACTTATGATGATTATACCACTCCTCATTTTGAGTCAATCTCATGACATGCTTTACACATGAATTAGCTGCTTGTCCCAAAGTGGTGTTTCCAAATGAATCAAATTTAACCATTCCATAGGTATAGACACCAAGGAACACAGTAGCTAAGACTAACATTTACAAACACAGGTATTAGAGCAGTACCATTGTACAAACTTTTTTTCTTTCATTTTTTTTAACTGAAAGGAAAAGTCTAGTCCGCTCAATTGTTTGATAGTTTGTCTTGTGCCAATCAAGGCTATTTGTATTCTGAATAAGGAGTTTAATGCTTTAAATATTTTTCGCAAGATAATTTCATCTGTCTTCTGCCCTAGGAGCCTCTTCTCTCACTGAGGCAATGGATATTGGTTGTGTGTGCCTCGAAGGAGCGCAGATACATGGTGTGAAGTTTGTCTCCAGAGAGAGTGAACAAAGAGAGGCCATGGCTGGTGGTGGGCTCATGGCATAGCAGCGGGCTAACCTTGTAGCACCACAGTTTCCCTGTGGTCTTGTCTATCTGTCCCTGGAGTCAGAGAATTTTCTGGTTTAGCTATGTTATGGTCATGTAGAGGAGCTCCAAGAAGAAATCGATCTCTACTCTCCTACACACAAGCAAGAAAATGTAGTTTTCTCACTGCAGAATGAGATAGCTTTGCATCTGAATAGGACTGTCTGCTCTGGCAAGCCATGAGTTATTGTCTTACTAAGTTCATTTTAAATTCACATGTGCCTTTGGCAGAGTTTTGTTCTCAGACTCTACTGAGAAGAGTCTGTTGAAAAAAATTGAGGCAGATTAAGATTTTAAATGTAAATTATCCTCTTTCTAGCAAGTGAACTGTAAATTACTCCTTTGCCATGTGGTGGAGCTGGTAGACAGCAGTTCCTAAATTTCATTTTTTTCACTGTGGAGGTTGTTGCTATGTTTGGAATCTTTCTTTTTTAAGTTTTCACAACTATGTTTAGTCTGGTAAACTACCTATAAAACTTAATCTTTACTTTTGTATTTATATCATAAGCCCTCAGCATTAAGGAAAACTTCAAAGCTTGATTTTTGGAATGAGAACTGCCAAGTCTGACGACAACTTTCCACACCAAAGTGTAATGACAACTCATCTATTATTCCCTGAAGAGCAAAGTTTCTGAAGGGATCTGCAGATCTCATTTTTCAATTTCTGGACGACAGAGGAACTTCTAGACCACTGCCGAGGATGGTCATCTGGAGTAATGCACATAGGTAGAGCTGGATACACATACCAGAGATAAAATATAGTACACTGTTTGTGTCTCAGCAAAATTCCACATGAGAAGGTTTCATGGATATCGAGTGGATCTAGATTGTATAAATTGAATGTTGCATTCCTAAACTAGAAGTATCTCATTGATGTGATGGTGTGGAAACAAGTTCTGGGGTTCCTCAGTTCTGCTTTGCTTTGCAAGGCTCAGACCCAGGTGCTATCACAGTGACTTAGGATCCAAATTCCTCCTGAAACTGCGCAGAGTAAAGTCCTTATAGGTTTCTTCCCGCAGCTTTTCATATAAGTCTTTTCAAATCTGGTCCTAAATGCATAAGAAGTTATGTCAGAGAGAAAAAGGTATTGTGATTAAAATAACACAGTACAATACAGAATTACTAATTATATTGTCTGCATTCCTAATAACCATCTGCATTGCCTAAAGCAAGTGGTGCAAATTTGCTATGGCTTAGTTTACTCCTCTGTTACACTTGCATAATATTTGTCCCTATTATTGCACTACATATGTAAAAATTAATTTGAAATTCTCAGATAATAAGTACTTTGAAAGTATATTGTAAAAATATTGAAAGTACATAGTAGTATGGCTATTATTACCTTCAGTCTTCACCTCATGTTATTTTCTAGACTATTTATTATTTTACACTTCTCTCACCTCTCCGTAGAGTAGTCAACTGCTTCATTCCTGAGAAACTGCATTTTAGGGCAGTTCATAGAGGTTTTGGTGGCATATGGTCAAATTCCAGTATGACCAGTTTGCCAACTGAAACTCTCCCGACAGTTTTAAGAGGATTAAGTATTTCTCTCTTCTTCTAATGTGTTCAGAAAGGCTATCCACCATGAAATACCCTTTGGATTTCATTCCCATGTAGCTGTGCAGTAATGAACCAAGTTTATGTTTCTGACTGTTTTGACTACAAAGTAGTTTGAATTATTTGGGGAAATGCAAGACAAAATTAATAATACTGACACTGTGTATAAAATACCAGTGTTTGAAACCACATTTGTGAATAACTGTTTTATTTCAAATTTCTTATGGGCTGGTCCTTGCACAATAAAAGAAGACTTATAACCTTTCCAACCTCATGTGTGCATTTTAAATTATAGAATGAAACAGAAAATCACCTATTTCTTTTCCTTTCCTGCATTTCCATTGCCTGAAAATAGTCCTATTTGTTAAAAAGGCATTATGAACAATTTATAATGTGGATTGACTCAAACAATGAGAATCTGCTGGATGCTAGGTTTGTTTGGGTTATTACTGAATGCTCTTTCAAAGCTTATTAAGAAAAGTACACTCAGCTATGTTAACTCGTAATGGGTCACTTAAATTTTTGTGTCTGGAGAAAAACAGGGTACTTACTTGCCTTTAAAAATCCCCAGACAAAACCATACCACAAAACCCAGCAATGCTCTATGTCTACTTGTGGTCAGTTGTAAGATAAATGATGACAGCAAAATTCAGATTTAAAACTGAAGTCTGAGTTTGAACTATCAAGGAGTTCATTTGGGTCTGGAAGTACTAGCTGATCTCATGTTTATACAAACTGCAATGACAAAGTATATCTGTGGATTAAAGAGTCAGGGCCAGATTTTCAACTAGTGCAAATTGCGGTAGGTCCAGTGAACCCAACAGAAATAAACTCATTTATGCCTCTTATAACAAAGAAATTATTTGCATTATTTTTTTAGAGAAAAAAAATTAAACTCTTCACACATACAGTTGCATGGATTCAATTGTAACACAAATGATTAAGAAATGTGGATAGCAGCTTCAAGGTAACCTTTGAAAATATATTTATTGTATATGAATCAATGTATAAAAAGAGGACATATTTTTACTATATAAGAACACATTGCAGTAAGCTGCACATTTCTATACCCCTTTGATATATATTTAAATGGCTTTATCCCAACATGACCTTGAAAGGTTAATTTAAAACAAGACTTTGATTTTTTTTCCCCCTATTTGCTTTTAAAAAAGGTTTATGTAGAACATGTTGTTCAGTTGATGTTAAATTTCATCTTACAAGGGTGTTTTGGAATGTGTTGGAATAAATCTCAACAGTCATATTCCCTGAATAATAGCTAAATGTTTGTGAGTGCGATTGGAGGTATAGCTCAAAATATTTCACAACTAGAAAAAGCAGTGTTATTTAAAGGTTCAAATACTTACCACTTTCCTGTTTTCTCTCAGCATTTTATCAGTAGGTGCATTCTTTATAAGCAATTGCACCTCGGTTTCTTTAATCTGCAGAAACCCCATCTGTGTATGCTTCTGATAGAAACCAGATTCTGCAGGGTGGAATCCACTGGAGCAGTGGATCTGCAGCTAGTTCGTGCATATTCTCCACCTCATTTACATATAAATTACATAACGTGTGGCACAGGGACCACATCGGCCCCGCAATGAAGAGGTCATTTTGGGAAAAGGGGGTGCAGTGATGAAATCTACCTCTGGCCTGTGCTCTCTCTGGAGAGGGCACAGGGTGCCAATGAGTCCCAAAAAGTGGGCAAGGTCTGCAGAGGCAGACTTGGCACCAGCTCGGCAGGCCGTGTTTTTCCCTTGGATGTGTGTGCTGGCAGCTTGTGCAGGACATGGACAGAGGTGCAGCCTGGCTGGGAAGGCAGCAGCCACCGCCTGCTGTTGTTCAGGCATGAATTCCTCAGCTGGTACAGTTGCCCTAAAGCCCTTTATATCTGTTTGATCCCCATCTCTCTTCTTTGCTTTAAATGTACTTCCTTGAGTGGTGTAATCATGGGGCAATTTTCCTCTCATGCCAAGTTTAGATATTGTATATACTACTTATATATTGACTTGGGTGACATTGTTTCCCAGTTCCCAGTGAGATAGGGATCAGACCACCTCTGTGCAGCTCAAAGACCAAAGCATTGCAGCAGACAGCATGGGATTTCTTCAGAACATTTTGGAAGTGGAAATTGAAGTCATTTGAGGATTAGCATTTTGTTAGATGGGGAGATGAACCCCAAAACACAACATCCTGAAATTGCTCAGATGCTGTTCATTGCTGAAGGTTTGAAGGCAGAGATTGCAATCTGCTCCTGTTCTATCTGCCTGCCGCTCAGTTAGCAGAACAACAAGCAAGACAGGTCAGCACTGGCCCCCCTTTTCTCTGTCTGTGTAACCTGGTATTAATGAAAGAAAGCAAAAAGGTTTGAAATCCTACTTGAAGCGGATACTGGTTACTTAAGTCAGCATTATGTTCAGCAACAACAGACACAGCTGTCTTGACCACACACAGACCATTTTAGCAATTGCCAAAGTGCAACGCTCGTTATGCAGCCAAGTCTTAAATTATGGTAAGCAATGAAATAACCAAAGATGTTTTAAAAGAAAGCACATTAGTTCCATTAATATGAAATTTACCTTTCAGATAATTCTTGATTTGTAACAAATGTACATTTGCCAGTTTTGTGATCTACAGGACTATGGAAAGTAAAAATTACTTCATAAAAATAAGCTAGCCAGGATTTTATGTGAACAGGAATTAATGACTATGTAATTAAGCTTTTTAAGTGCATGTAATTATTAAAATAGAAACAGACACACAGTCTTCTGCTTTCTATTGCTTTTCATAGGTTTTTTTAAAATTAGATTGACAATGAAATTGTGTAACAATCACAAAGCACAAATTTAGGCTTCAGTTCAGCAGAGAACTTGAGCATGTGCATACAATTGATCATGGACTTAAGTTCTTTGATGAGTTTGAATCCTAAGAAAGGTACACAGATGTTTTCAGGAAATTCTGGCATTTTCAAATATTTTGAGCTGGGCAGGGAAAGGATGAATTTGGATTTACCCAAACTGTTTTAGTTGCATGGAGGCAGGATTTGGGGGTGAGGGCAAGTTAAGTGACTTTCCTGCTTTTCCTTTCCCCACAGCCCTTACAATTCCCTCTTTCAAGGTAAATCCAGAAGCTACAGAGCATCAAAAGATAGCATTGTATCTCTGTCTGCGTAAGAAGGGTATTGCAACTGCTTCACTTCTGCATCGTCAACAGAAAGTCCATCCCCCGTTTTCACCTGCATGCCTGCACTAGTCTTATCTGCCAGTGTTAAGCTCAAAACCCAGCCTAGCAGCCCACAGGGGAGGTAAACTTCACCAAGGTGGGCTGTGTTTGCCTTCTGCCTGTGGCCACTGGATGGAATGAAAATGCAGCAAAATAATAGCTCATCTGTTGTGGTCAGTAATTTTCTTCTTCTCATTCTGGACTTCCTGTAGGTAGCAGCACAATGGCAGGAATGAAGAAGATGGCAAACCCTGGCAGACTTCAGCTGCATCTCAACTGCTGCCTTGATTTGGGATTATCTGTGAAAAAGGAGTTTCTTTTGCAGTGGCATGAACTGGATGATGGATGAATCTCTTTTTTTTGCCCACAGCAGTGAGCTGTACTTGCATCCTGCATGGTGGACAGTAGTTACCAGCATTGCTGAAGACCAACAAAATCATGGTTGGTGTTGAAAGGAATAATGATAAAATAATCTAGTTTCAACTGCCCTGCCATGGGCAGAGGCACCTTCCGCTAGACCAGTTTGCTCAAAGTCACATCCAGCCTTGCCTTGAACACTTCCAGGAATGGGGCATCCTCATCTTCTCTGGGCAACATGTTTCAGTGCCTCACAACCTTCACAATAAAGAATGTCTTCCTAATATCTAATCTAAACCTGCCCTTTTTCAGTTTAAAGCTCTTTCCCCTTGTCCTATCACTACATGCCCTTGTCCAAAGTCCCTCTCCTGCTCTCTTGTAGCCCCCTTTAGATAACAGAAGGCTCCTATGAGGTCTCCCCAGAGCCTTCCCCTCTCCAGGCTGAACAATGCCAACTCTCTCAGCCTGTCTTCATAGAAGAGGTTTATTAAGCTACTCTGTAGTCCTGCTCACCTTAAAAAGGGACAGTCACTCTGCTCTACCGTTTCCCTCTTTCATTACCTTTAAAAGTCTCTATAATTAACTTCCATTGTTGTTTCCCCCACCCAAGTGATTAATTTCTTTTCTAAATCAAATTTTCATTTACAAAAGGCAGTACCACTAAATGCAGTATCCTATCACTATTGAAAAGCAAAGTATTAGATCCTTTATATACTGCTTACAACTATTGCAAAACTGCAAAAGAAAAAATTATGTGTCATCATGATGTGTCTGTACCTGCAAGAAGTACAGCTTGTTTAAAAAATGTTCAGTATTATGTATTGTGATAGTTGCTATAGTAATAACTTCTTTTCCCCTTGTATACAAAAGTAATTGGTTATGAAAACCTATGGAAATTTTTAGTAGGTTGGGCCTTGCTGGCACTTTGAGCTTCAGGTTTTGTTTTTCCAAAGATATGTATATTTACTGCACAAAGTGTGGTCAGTCCTGAGCAATCGGAGAGGTGATTTGAGAGATGTGGGGAGGTCCGGGAAACTGCACACTCAAAAGATGAACATAGCCTTTTATTTTCCCATGTTTTCCATGGAGAAATGCTCATGGGGCAGATCCTGTGTCATGCAGGACAATGAATCTCAGTAACAGGTTTTCACCTTGGAGATGTCTGAGGAAAGGTGTCCAGGGTTCAGTGCTTGTGGCCTTCTGGCAGAATTTTCTCAAGTGCCTTCCTACCCTCAGCACTGCAGTCTGTAAACCTGGAGCAAAACTGACCCAGAAACAAATTATTTCAGAATATTATTTTACCAGTGCAGTGGGAACTTACACTATGGCTTTTCTATTATAACTGGACCTGAATGCATAAATAAGTTTAGGAGAAAACTTCTAAAGGCATGTGGTCTGTACAGTTCCATCATCCAAGCACATATATTTGGGCTCCTACGTGCCAGGCATTGTGCTTAGAACTTCCATTTGTCCCTGGAGGCTGCAGCAGCATCTCTGCTGAGAGGCTGCTTGGGATGCCTCCTGGGCACAGCCTCTTTACTCTCCACTGGTAGCCCTGAGACTCTGTGGTATGGCAGCCCGAGGTCACTGCACCAGTGCTGAGCCCAAGAACGCCACGGTACCTCCATTACACTTTCTTTCTATCTCCAGTTATGTGGTACTGTAGGTTTGCAGTTTGGTTTTTCAAGGATGTTTGTCAGTGGAAGTACAAGAATAAGATCATGATTTTCTGTAAGCAATAACTCGTGGCTTCATTTTGTACAGGAAATTTTCAAGTGTAGACAAAATTGTATGTTTAGGTACATTTCATTGCCTCATGTCTGGCAGTCTTTAGAGGCCCCTGCGTTGCCCAAAGTCCTTCATCTCTCCCCACCTTTTACGTGCTTCCTCTTTCTCCAGAACACGGGAGTCTGTTTCTCTGTCTCTTTTCTTCAATTCACTCCCTAAAGGAGCCAATTAAAGACCTCGTCAAAAAATAAACAAATATGTTCTACTCTCATTTGTCACGCAACCTTCTGTTTCACCTCAACGTTCAACGAAATCCAGATGATCTGTCGAATATTACCTTCCCTGGTTTGGTTCAGACTTGAAAAGTGTCTGCCCTGAACTCCAGCCAACTGTGAGTCCATTAGCAGCTTTCATGTGAAGTGCCTAGAATCAAACAGTACTCACAAATTACATGTAGCTTTTCCCATAATTAAAGTTCTTCACTCTTCCTCGTAGGTGTCTGGAAAAATATGAGAAAACTTTCCTAATTTTTTCCTGACCTAGAAGAGTTGATAAAATATGGAGCACTCACATTAAAAACATGGAAAATACTTAGCCTTTATTGAGTTGAAAGATACAGTGGGCCACACAGTAGCACCAGAAAAGGACAGGATGGCAGAGGCACTAATGTAGAGCAGGAGAACCACTGTTGTCAGCAGGAAGAAGTGGAAGAAAACTGATCAGGTTGCTGGGAGGAACAGATGGGTGTAAAAGCACCAGTGCATAAGAAAGAAAAGAGGTCCCTCCATCACGGAGGAGAATGGTGCAGAGCCCATGGGCAGGGACTGAGGGGAGGCATTGGCAGGAATGGGGGCAGACTGGGAGCAGCCCACAGTCATTAGAGCACCAGGTCAGAACAATATGGCTTAGTCTCACCTGCCAGCCTCTGAAAGTAAAATTGTTGCTTACTCATCCCTCAAATTATCCCTTAAACTATATTTTTCAGTCTGCATATGTGAATCGAGCCCTGCCATTTTAAATTAGGGTCTGTTATGTGAGCATTGCAGGCACAGCGTAAGGTTTTCAGTGGCAATACTTTGGCATACTGAGGTGACTCTTTTGACACATACATGTACAAGATCATTCCAAGGGATTGGTAATATGACAGGATTTAATCTCAACATGAGTCAAATGCCCCACTGGTTTAAATAGACACAGTCACACCCACTGCAGTAAGATTTGGTGTATTTATATGAGTGGGGAATTTCCTTCTATGTAGTGAGCTTTTAAAGTAAAGAATAGACAAGAAAAAAATTACAATTTTTTCTCTTTTTATCCATCTGTTTCTAAACATAAACTAATTTCCTCCTATGCTGTAGTATTTTAAAACCAAGAACAAAGAGCCAGTGAGAGTAAGCACAGCTATGTGCTAATTTATAACTGCTCAGAGTAAAAGGCAGCTCCAGCTGACAGTAGCTTCAAAAAAATTGTGCCTCCTGTAAATTAGGGTAAGGGAACTGATCACTGAAGGTAAACAGGTGATGAAATACTTCATTAGTACCTCATTTGTAATTTATGTCTGCTGAAGTAGTTGACAAAGAATCAAAACGTAAGTGGTAGATTTCTCAGAAGTGCAGCCTTTGAGGTCACTGAAGTGGATTAATTATAACCCAGTGTAAAGCACAGCCTGTCTCTGTGTCAATTACCAGTATTTGATAACTGAAATTATGTCAAGCTCTGTTCTTCTTCAAGATGCAGCCACACATTTTAAAATCATTATGACTGTAAGCATGAGCTTCACATAGCTAATGAGTTCGGCTCATTTATTAAAGTTCATTTTGGCTTAGCAGATAGTAGTTGACTTTCATAGGGGAGTGGGTGACAAGAGATCCAGTTCTGCAAAAATAAATGCCTTTCTTTATCCCCTCTCCCAGACCTGTGCAGGAGAAACAAAGCTGATTCACTTGCCAAAGAATCATTTAAATGTACTATAGGAGAAAGAGTTGAGGGAGTCAACTACTATAAAATATGACCTGCTTCTAATGGCTATCAGACCTCCAATTGTTCAGTGAAAAGGCTGGGCTTAATGGACTACCTGCTGTTCATTTTCATAATAGCAGAATGACTGATAATGTACCTCTACTACATCTTGGGATTTTCTTTCCCCCTTTCCTCCCTTTTGACACTCTTCTCTGGAACTGCACAAGCATTGGGTAGGGCCTGACAGCATCTGTTCATGTGTTATCAAAACCAACCATAGACTCTTTGGTGGGTAACTCTATCTCACCGTGGCTGTGCAGTCTGCTGCCAGTGCAGTGGACAGACAGCATACGCTCCCTGTATCCTGACCCCCAGGAGCACTGCCTGTGCACAGTAAGGAAATTATGGAAACAATGGCTTTTGCTTTGGTTTGGCTTTCTGATGCAAAAGCCGCCAATGCACTGGGTTGGTGTCACTAAACTCATCACCAGGACGCCAACTTTGCCACATGTTTCGTACGTTATTTACGTTTAGTTGCCATGCCAGGGACCATGAGCAGCCATAGCTGGTACTGTGGATTCCCATCTCTGGGGCAAATGATGCCAGATCTCTCCTATGCTGTCGAACAGAATGGCTCCAACTTCAGCTGAGTTCAGACTTTGACCAGAGGCTTACGAACAGCATTTGGTCTAGTGAGTTATTCTCTCACCCTGCATTCACCCGAAGTATCTCAGTTGTAACTGTCCCTTACTGGAGTAAGTAATAACATAAGATCCTGCTGCATACACAGTTCCTTCTTCATTTTGCTCTTTTTGCCGTCTGGGGTCAGACAGTGCTTTCAGTAGAATATCGCATTTATCATGGCTGTAACTTTATATGAAGCCATATTCCAATATTCATCAGCAATCTTTTAAAAAGGCAACAAGATAATACTTTGAGGTGTACATAATATAGTCAGATTTTCTGCTAAAGAATAAATTTCTTTTTAAGATTAACAACGTGGTGCTAATGTTTAAAATACAAATTTTATTTTGTCAGTGCAACTTATCATTCCTTATTACATATTGTGAAATCATTTTAAAATTCTTTGTGCTTTTTTTAAGCCAAAACAATCTCTGACAACCACCCAAGACCTTTACTGCAGAGCCCAGAGAAAGTATACAGCTGTGAGCTAAACCATAGATATCTAACCTGAACCTCATGAAAATAATGGAGAAAAAGATTTATTTGTGTCTTTGATTTAATAAGACGCTATTCTCCAATGAAATAAAACATTCCAACTTGCATCAGATTGCTGTTCACATATTTAGTACCAGGATAATATTGTTGCTGACTTCAGAAGCACCTAAACAGATTAGACATGTGGAGAGAGAAACTGAGCAGAATATTCACCACAGGGTGGCTTTGTGGCCCTACTCAAACCAGCAGAAGTTATAGCATCTACGTCAATGCATATGGGATTTCAAATCTCATATTTTAACCTCCCCTGTTTCATGGAAAATATTTTATTGGATAAACAGCCAGAATGTTGAAACAATCCCTCCCTAAATATTTTGCAGCAATAATGACACTGATTTCTCCATGGCATCAATCAAATTGGAACACTTAAAAATACTGATTTCAATATAAGTAAGTAAAAATTTGCTACGGATTGGAAATGAGGGAAGAGAACTGGTATGAAGGGTATTATAAGCTATGTCTAGACTTACCTGCTAGGAAAAATGATGGCTCATGTCCAGTCCACACCTCCAGTTTTCTTAACTGTGAAAACCAGATTGTGGGAAGATAGGAGGGAAGAAGAATGGACAGCTGGTGTATGCCTGTGTTTTGTCCCAGTAGGGAGCAGGAATGTGAGAATATGTGACTGTAAAGTGGAAAATTCTCCCCATGTCCCTCATCCAGATACAACTAACAGCCCACAGTGACCAAGGAAATGGCTTTTTCATAGGAATTCAAAAGCGTTTCCATTTTTTCCACTGATTTGGTTAAATATAGTTTTGTAGACTGACACTTTCCAAAAAGCTGGAGAGTAGATGGGTTTATTTCCCTGTGTGCCACCACCTTAATGGTACTGCATTGGAGATAAGCTTAATAACTCTGAAGACTCAAAGCTAGGCTCTTATGAAGGTACAGGAACAGATTTGTAAACTTGTGTTCCCAGATGAGCTCCTACCTGGCACCACAGTAACAGGTTTTGTAATGTGATTTTTGCACATTGCAAAATCAGCTCCCACTGTCTCCCAGTACCAATTTTACCACTTGGGCTGAGTTTCAATAAAATGTCAGTGCTGGAACTTATGAGGATTTGCAAAAAACTTTTCATGGTGAAACTTCTACTAGAGACTAATTAAGAAATGTAGAGAGAACAAATTGATTTTTTTTTAGGCTGTTGCTCATGTTTTCTGTCCCTTTTAGCACATATTTATCCATGACTGGTAGGAATTTGTACCTCCAGACAAGGTGTGTGGCTGCACCAGCCTGGAAAGGGGTGAGACAGCTGGCCCCATGGGATGGAACAGGCAGAAACAGATGGCCCTGACTGGCCAGGCTGGCGTGGGGACAGATGGCAACATGGGACAGCTCGGAAAGGGGGACATATGGCAACATGGGATTGGCAGGAGCACAAGTCCTTACACTGGGCCCAATTACAGGCCTGGTGAGTCTGAATTTGCTTAGAAGAAAGTAAAAGGGCTTTTACATCTTCTAATCCCGCCTCAGACAAGGGCAGGGATCCCACGGACTGCAGGATGTGGCCACGGCTTGTATGCTGTAATATCCGAACAGGGATGTCAGCCACTGCAGGCTGCTGAATCTTTTTGAATGTTTTTTCTGCTGTAATTTCAACATCTAACAAGTTTTCACCATTCTTACACACACTTACATGTTTTGATTTTCATCAGCACACGGTTCATCAGAGGTAGAAAAGGATAAAAGGCAACATGTGCACCACTGAGGCTTAATGGGCTGATTCATCATGCTGTTATGTCCTTTGAGACATGGAAGACAAATGACTTTGCCTGCTCATCATCTTAGAAAACTGACACATAAGTATCAAAAATACTTAACAGACAGAAAACCATAACACTGTAATATATCCATTGAATATTCCCCCTCCCAACTTCCTTATTTTGGGGATGATAAAGACGATAACGTAGAAATGTTTTTTAGAGATAAATATTTTTTTCACCGCTAACCACTAACTACCATATTACACATGTAGAGCATAATTAAGAAGAAGAATAAATTAGGAGCTGTGTATCTTCCCATGTTATTTTGATTATGGGAAAAAAAATGAAAAAGCTTTACAGGCTGAACATTATGGAATGTGCTTATATACATGAGACTAATATTTTTCAGCATTCCTCCTGTATTTCTTTGTCTTAATACAAGCTGTCTACCCTGAAATGACATCATTTGGGCACATTTTAAATAGATGCAGGGGAAATAATTTAGTCTGGTCACATTAAAATGCAGAGGGCCTCCATAGATCAAGCATATAGCACAGCCTGCTTCCCTGGTGAGAACAGGATCAGGTTTTTTATAGATAATATCAAGTGTATTAATTGCATCCACTGTATTACAGTGCACCTTTTATAACTATTGCCATTGCATTTTTTCACTTTTCCAGCATACTTTATCATGCTTTGCATCACCTCTTTTATTGTATGCACAGAATTAACAGAGCAACATCTATTATAGAGGTATAGAAATTAATTAATCAGCATCAGTTGTGGTCTGGAATCTGAATATAACAGATTTGGTGGTCATATCACTGAGACCAATTTCCTGTTCATGGACATAACCATGCAATCACAGATTACTATAGATGCAAGCTCTTGTTAATAGGATTTATTTCCTCTTTTGGGAGGAGAGGAAAAAAGTGGTGATAAAGTAAAATATTATATTTCATATTCGGAAGAGTTTTAATTTATTCTAAAAGAGATGCCTAATCTGTGAAATCCATGTACTGATATGCAACTGTATTGCTCAAAAAATGCAATAGTGTTCTGAAGCGATCCTATTTTAGCTAAATAAAAAAAGTAATGCTAAGATGGAGATTTGCACACTGAAATCCTGCTGAGCCAGGTTTACTGATGCCTGCTACTTACTTTTACTTTTTGTAAAAGAGGATTTTCACAGTTGTAATAAGAGAATTAATTTTAGCTGTTCAAGAAATACAAAAGGTTTTATAATGTAGTTTTTGTAAGTTTTACATATTTATGTGTTGACATCTTCAAAGGACTAAAAGTTAATCTTTCTGCATGTGCTTTACCGTGTTTATTGTCAGTTTCCTGGCAATAAAATACATGAAGAACCTCCTATATCTATCCATGAATAACATGATTTTATCTGAAACTGTATATTACCTTTTAGATGGTACATATCTGTTTGAGTACTTCATTATCTTAATTTATCAGGCTGGTACCTAACCACTGAAAGGTCAGAGTCACAACTGATGCATATTGGGATAGTGACACTCAAATAGATTGAGCTATGATGATTGATAACCACTGAAGATTTAAGTTTGACAGTTTTTTTCTCTAATAAAATTTCCTTAAAAGTCAGATTTCTTTAAAAGGATCCATTGTTATTGCCTGTATTTCCCATAGGTTTTACTTAAGGTCTCACCAAACTCAAAATATGATTTATTTTTTTTCCCCTTGTATACAGGAATGTTTTCTTATAGCTTGGGCTGTTTCTCCTTGTATTCCATAGCTGTGAAGCGTCTCTTAGTATCACTGTCCTACTTGTTACAAATGTACGTATTCTGCTCCATTTGAGTGACCTTTGGATGATACCAAGATGTTATAGACTTTATAAGGTAGAAATCCTTCAGTAGAAACATCCTGAATCATTTTCCTGCGGAAAGAGGGCTTCCCCACCTGCAGCTTTGATAGGATGTTTGTTGCCTCAGGAGAATGGCAAAGAAGATCCACAATATATTTTGGTAGTTTGAGGCAACATTCTGTCCACTGCATTCAAAAGGTTCAAAATCCACAAAATATAAGAATGAAAATAAATGTTTTCATAAGCAAAGTACTGTAGTTAGTCATGATGCTTCCAATTTGTGACGTCCCAGAAATATTATATTTGTTATTTTAGTTTTTCTAAGGGATGTATGATGAATGAGATTTTCCAAATGTATTCATGAATAATAATGTCACTTTAATGATATTGCATATTAGCATACAGCAGATTATTATAAAGAATGCCAATAGGGACTGATAACCATGTCCTCTAATTGAAATCATGTCTAAAAGAAATACTACAGTGCGGCTTTGCACATTTCAGGACTACCAAGGAACCAATATCTCTCCTGAAAATGGTAGACTGCCTACAGCTATCATTCCAGCTATTTCTGAGTAATGGTAATAGCTCTGGAATGACATCTGACTTGAAGCAGTCAGGTATTAAAATACCAGACAAGCACAGCTGCCCATACCTGACTGTACTACAGGAGCAGTGATCTGTGGCAAACTGCCATGGTGTTATGTCCCTTTAAACGCAACCTCTACAAAAGGCAAAAGTTCAAGCAGGCTTGGTATCCAGCTTTTACAGAGAATTCTGTGTTTCACAAGTAATGATGAATACTGAATACTGGAAACTGGAACGTAAGAAAAAATACACAAATTCTATTTAGAGCATATCTGAAGTAAATATGAACACCCTCAAAAGCTAATGTCATGTGTTTCTTACATTAGAAGTGTAGATTAGGCTGAAAGCCTGACTTTTTGGAAGGTAATGGTAAAAATCCCATTGACATTTCATTCATTCAGTTCTGTCTTCTCAGTCCTGGTATAACTACCAAGCTTCTTTCTGTGTCTATGGGGTTTTTTTAGAAATAATGGAAATAATTCAGATGAAATTAAATCCTCATTTTCTTGGGCATAATCCACAAGCCTCAGGAATAGCTGATGAAATAACCTTGTATTTTTAACCAATTGAACTAATCCCGTCAACACCATAATTGCACTCAGAATCCCCTAGGCCTAATTTGAGTGTAAGGAAAAGCTACTGTGCTATTGTTAAACTACTTGGGTTTAATTTTTTTACCAGCCAATAATTAAAAAACACAGGAAATGACATGGTGACTGATGGAACTATTTTGAAGTGCAAATTTATGAAACAGCTGCATCAAATAAAGTGGTAATTTAATTATGATTATGTCCTAAAGCTGAGGTGTAGTGAAGAACATTTCTGAGATACAAGCTAGTTCAAATCTGGAATAGTAATCCCACATTTAGTAATTTCTGTGCTATAGCTCACTTAATTACAGCATATTAGCAAAATAATGAGATAATTAATCTTCAAATGCAGTTCTTGTCTACATGCATATTACAGAAGAATTTGACTTATCCTTTCTTTGTATGTTTTTCCAAGAACAAGTTATGACTAATTTAACCTAGAGAAACCCTTCCTCAACAAAATACCTAGATTCTTTTCTTTTCCAAACCTATCATATTTCGGACAACTTGGTTTTTGTTTAAATAAAAAAATACTTTCATAATAGAATCTGTGAGAAGAATCTCAGAAGGCATTAAATTACTCTTATTTGTCAGTTAAATATTATTGTGTCTATTGGTTTTGCTTTTTAAAGTAGAATATATGGACTATTCTCATGCTATTTAATCTGTCCTACTCCAGTTTTATTTGTAGTACAGCAGTTTCTACCCGCATTTTGAAAACACGTGCTTTTACAAGAAGATAACTGTCGGCACACTGCATGTTTTGTATTTTATACATTAAGTACAATACCAGTAACTAATACCTTTTCAGAAATGTTAGTAGTCATAAGTTTAGCTGATTCTCAGTGAATTATTAATTTCATATTTTATAAATAGTCATATAAGTATTCATTTTACATTTTGAGCTATCTTTTTTGTTCACAGAAAACTTAGCATCACCTGAAATATGTACATACTTTCTGTTCTTGCTTGTATGTATACTCAGCTACAAAAGGCAACAGTCATATGATAGGCATGCTTGAATCTTTTCATACCACATCCAAAATTCTCTGCATTTTTGTATAACTTATCTAAAGAAAAATGTGCATCTCCCATTTGCTACATCACTTCTCTTCAAGTTTTTATCAGTTTGCTTCAACTGATGACTACAACAGACTATTTTGCGTTTTCAATATTTAATACTTTTGATTACCTTTATCATTGGATATAACTGAACCAGCTTTTCACATCCTGTCCTTATTTCCATGGACAGTTTCTCTGGGTCTACAACCTACAAGCCTCAGGAATAGCTGATGAAATATCCTTGCATTTTTAAGCAATTGTACTTATCCAGTCAACACTATAATTGCACTCAGAATCCCTTAGGCCTAAATTGAATTTAAGGAAGTGATTTTTTTTTTTTATGCTGGGCACATAGTCACAAATATCACATTTAAATGCATTATTTTTACTGTCATGAAGTCTAATGTGTTAAGTAACTGCATAAGACCAGATTTTATCCCCCATGGCAGGTGAGAAAATATGTAATGCTGGCAAAACAAAAGAGGAAGGAAAAGACCTTCTGGGAAAGAGCAAGATTTTGTATCTTTTGTTCCATCTTCCACATTTTTTTAACTCCTCTTTGAGGAACTGATGAGATATACTAGTCCTAGAAATATTGCTCAAATTCAACAGACTTGAAACAGTGTGCTTCCTCTCTAATAATAGGCAATGGCATAGGAAGCATGTTGTTTTTTACCTAAATGAGAGTTGCATAGTGTTTGTCGCATGTAATTGCTGGCTTTGTAAAGTCAATTGGAGAACTACTATCTGTAGGAAAAGACTAGTCCCAACAACACAGATGTTTGTGTTCAAATTATACTTCAATGGAAATCTTAGAGGATAATAAAACTCCCTGTATCCCTCTTAAAAATTCCTGTCTAACAACATAGAAAGACATGAATGAATATATACATATATTTTAAGATTAGGAAGAAAATGGTAAAATAAGAATGTTCTGTTGTTTTTTCACTGTAGCCTTTTGGCCTGTGTCACAGCAGGCCTCAGTGAATCAAATGTTCTGCAGCTGCCATCATGTTTTCCCTCTTTGCTGAACAAGCTACACAGGTTTAGGCTCAGGGCATGACTCAACATACAGAAGCTGTAGCTTTCCAGTGCAATAAAGAGATCAGGAGACTTCATTCCACCACATGTTGTGCTCTCCTCCAATGCAGGAGGAAAGACCAAAACAAAACAAAAAGCTGAGGTCAGCTAACCACATAACTTTACAGATATTTGAATTGTTTTGTTTTATTTTAGTTGAGGTTTTTGTTTGGCTTCTTTTTTTCTCTTTTGAGCGCCTATATAATTATTTTCCTAAACTTCACCTTTAAATTGGAGGGAATTGAATTCTCGGGTTTGTATTTAACTGTGGCCATGTTTCATGACAAACAGAAGCATGTCTCCTATTTTTTTTTCTGTTGATGGCAATTTTTGCTCTGAAGCACTGAGAAATTGGAACCACAGTAACAGTCGGAGGTCCAGAGCAAGAGAAGTTACCATTGCCTATTTAGACAAAGAAAGCATCATATCTCAGGAACAACACTCATAAAATGATTCCCTAAACAAAAAATTGTTACTTAACTAAAGTGCGTAGTGATAGCTCAGTTGCAAAGAATCAGGTCCCCCCACAATCCTCCTTGTGCCAGCTACTGGGGATGGGCAGAGGGAGGGCAGGACTGCCCCAGCAAGCCTGCTGCTCTTGCAGGAGAGTCAGCTATAAAACATGGTAGCCTTCATGTGGTAAGAAGCTTTCTCCATGAAGCTTTTTCATTGAAGGTAAAAATGGGAAATGGGAGCAGGAATTTAAACCTTCCACCTTCTTAAAATCCTATCTCCTACTCATCCTTGCTTTGCCCAACCAGACCTATAGATTTGATGGGGGAAGGTAGCCTTTTGAGGACTGCTTCCCTTAGTTTATAATTTAGAAATAGCAGTGTGGGTTGTGGAAAGAACCATCCAAGATCTCATGTCACTGTGGTAGGCTGAGGCAGCGTATAAGCACACCTAATTTATCACTTGTCTAAAGCTTAGTGGTTTATCTTGGTGAAGTGAAACCAGTTAAGTTCAGCAGCGGAATATTTTAGCCCAAAGCCTAAAATTACTTCTCAGAGGAAATCAATAATTTGTTTTTCTTTTACTTAAATGCTATGGAGTTTAAAATTCTTTCTTTTCAGTAATTTTGTTTCACCCGGCAATTGTAAGCAGATGCCACCAAGGAGATTTGCCCATGGGATGGCACTGACATGGGGTGTTAGCCAAGGGATTTGTACAGACCCTTCCTCTTTGCAGCAGCTTTCCCCGCAAAGTCAGCAGACATCTGAATCCCTTCACCCTTCCAATAAAAGAGCCGCTATGTAATAGAAAAATTTAATGTTGTGTTTTTTTCTCCAAAGATGTGCTGGTTAGATAGATAATATTTGGTGACTAAGACCACAGTAATCAGGCAGGTGTCAAACTGTTGTAACTGAATTTGACTTACAGGCACATGCTGTTTCTGTGCAAAAATTACTAGATCTCCTACCCTTCTAATGCTGGAACTGCATTTTCATTATAATCTCACTGTCATACAGAGTGATTTTAATAACAGGAAACACTTAATGTAATTTTTCTTCAGTGCAGAGTATCATCATTTTTAACTTTCCCTTAGAGATATTTAGTGCAATATTTTAAATATTTGCAGAGAGCCAGTCCATGACTGCAATGTTCAAACTTTTCATCTGGTTTCCATTTCAAAAATGAGGAGCGTCTATAATCTGCTTTACACCAACTGTCCAGGACTCTCGCTCTTGGTCGCTGAGGCAGCCAATGAGCAACATTAACAGAGAAAAATGTTTTATTGGAAAACTGTTTACAAGAACTGTAACTTTGTGTCGCTTAAATACATCCTTTCTCTCCAGAAGGTACTTCTCAAAATGCCATAATCCTTTTTGTTTTGCAAGTCTTTAAACTCTGGGATAATTTTCAATTTTTTCTTCTCATTGCAGCACACACCCAGTTTTTTGACCATTATTTCTCTTTTTTTTTTTCCATATAATTTTCTACCTGAATTTAGTCACTCTCTTGAAGCTGCTAGCCCACAGTCAAAAGTCATGACTTTAAGAAGAGAAACAAGATTCAATTCTCCAACTGAAAAAATGTTCAGTTATGCCATAGACTTGCTTTTATGGTCACAGTTGAGATTATTTTGGAAGGACACTTGAAACAGCTTTACAATTGTTGTCATAAAGTGGAAGAATACCCTTCATGGATTTCTGTGTTTCCCCACACTGAATGAAGTAAGCTGCTGAAGTGATTCAGTCCCTCATGGCGCCCTCAGCCATTGTGTGCTCTCCAGAATGACTGGCCTCCATCAGAAGAAAGAAAAGATTTTGCACAGAAAATCAAGGTGTTAGGATGATGGCAAAGACATAGAACATTTATCCTGATGTGGTGCATTTCCTTGGCAAAATATATAAACACCTGAAGTTAATGACATCTCGTTGTGGTTTCCAGGACTTCTGATGAAAGACAGTGTGCTTCCAACACTAGACCTGGTTTCATGATTACTGCTTCTGTCTCCTGCCTTCATCTACCAGCCATGGCTCTTAGTCACACTATTTTCAGCTCTCTGTACCACTATTTCTCCACTTGCAAATATTAGGCAACGATTCATTTCCCTTTTAAAAACCACCTAAGAAATGTTGTCGCTGTTAATAATTGCAGTAAATGCACACAATAGCACATATTAGGAGATAGAGGGTACAGAACTCCAGAAACTCCTTCCATAAATCAGAAGCACAAACCAAGGCAAGCAATCAGAAATAAAGGTATATTGTAAGATGATACTTTGTCTGCCTCATGGTGTAGTTGGATTTTATCTTCTTAAAAGCAAACTTTATTCAGAAATTAAAACATTTTTGGTCACATTTGGAGTAGGGATTAATTTTCATTCTGTAAATTGATTTTTCAGGGAGGCTGGGAATGGAAATCTGATACAAATGAGATTAGAGTGAGCTATTTTTTTTCTCTGGGGTGAGGTAGCAATTCAGCAAAGTATTTAAGTGTGTAGCTGATTTTAAGCATTTAAAGAATCCTAAATCAATTTTCTTCAGAACTCCTCTTGAACACAGAGCTGTGGAGACCCAATATTACCAAACCATGCCATCCAACTCTGTTTTCTTTTTTTGTTTGTTTGTTTTTTTGTTTTGTTTTTGTTTGTTTGTTTTTGGGATTTTTGGGGGGTTTTTTGTTTGTTTTGTTTTTTGTTTTATTTATTTATTTATTTCTGTTTCTTTTTTTTCTTAACATTCAACAACAGCTTTTTACTTCTATCTGTGCAAAGTTAATTTTAAGTTGTCACACTAGCTGAGAGGTTCAGCAGGAGACCATAATCAGTCCTAAAGTAATTATATTTCGTGTGGAACTGGGCATCATTTAACAGAGGCAAAAAGATTCCTGAAAAACTTTTTCAAGTATGCCATCAAAAAGGATGCTAAATTATATAGGAAACTACATTATGCAGCAGTACTGTATTACTTCCAGTACAGAACTTTCTGGAAGTGTGAGCAGGAAAAATCCTGTGTCTATTTCCTCAAGTAAGAGAAGACTTTGACAAGACTTGTGTGATCAGAAAAAAAAAAAAAAGGCTACTGCATTTTTTTAAATATTTTAGCTTTTCCCAAAAGATGCAAGGCCCCAATACTTCAAGTCACTCTCTCTTTTTTGCCTCATGCTACATTGGTTCTTTTCCCACCCCTCCCCTAGAACTTAAATGTGTGACACTTGCTGGAATTGAGCAAGGGTACATCACGATACATCTTACATTAAGTCCTCATGGGTCTTGTGCCCCTGAGTGGATTTTCCAGCACAACCATTACTCTGCTAGTATAAGAGTCTGTATACCAAACTCTACTGCATGATTTAGAAATGGCTTAGGAGAGTTTACACATGAAATAACAAGTGCTATAAGTACCAAAAATGCCTGGACATCAGCTGTGTAATGGGTCTTAAACCCTGATCCAGTCAATACCCACAATATTCTCATTAAAATTTTGTTTATGCTGCTCATGTAGAAATTTGCTCCCTTAAACAGAGAAGAAAATTCTCTACTTAAAGGGAATTAGAGTGTGAAAATGTACTATGCACAAGATTGGAGAATGTGGTTTCTATGTTTTTGCCCTTAAATAGTCAAATATGTTAATATACTGACTGTTTCTAACCACGTTTCCACATGCACTCCCTATTGTGTGGTATTGGTACCCTGAGCTGCTTCATCTAGAAATATTACAACCTGACAGAGTCCCACAGAGGACAGGCAATGACAAAATGTCCCACATGGGCAAAAAAATTGAAACACATCTCTTAAAATGTGGGTCCAGCCCTGGTATAGGTTTTGGAGCAGAGATGAAAGCTCTGCTCCTCAGCAATGCAGCACAAAACTGCAGTACCTCAGCCAAAGAAATATCTCATTACATGGCAAGTGCAGAAGGCTGCTCTCCTCTGTCTGGACCAAACCACAGAGAAGATCTGATGCATGCTAAGGCCATGGCAAGAGCATACACTGAAAGAGAACATCCGGAAGGGCTTAGTTTATTAATATTTCAATGGGATTCTTCACTATACAAAGATTTTCTTTGTTTTGATATTCAAAGTCTCTAAACATGTGGAGTATTGTAGTCTGGGAGTCAGTAGAATGGTGAAAAATAATTTGTCAGGTAAATGAGCAGCGTATAAAGAAAGCTGGCTGGTGTTGGAAAGGTGCCTTTGGATTTGGTTTTGCTTTCAATGATACAATAAGGTTTGGGCTTGTGCTGAAGTTGGCTGCCTTGCCAAAGGCTATTTTTACAGGGATTTACTGTGGAAAGAAGCCAACTAGACATAAAAGAATATTTAAAAGTGAAAAAAATGCTTTCAGTGGATACGTGGAAAGGGTTCTCTTGGGAAAACAAAGCACATGCCTAATCATTTGAGCCATATTCTTCCCTCAGGTACCCAAGTGTAAAACCAGATTATTTCCAGTGACTTTGAATGAATTACTCTGCTTTTAATAGGGGAAGAATCAGGCCTATTTTGTTCATTGGATCTATTTTAAAATATTAAGAACATGAGCTTTATTGCCAAACATGAGTCTGTGCTGGACCACCTCCTATGTTGGCTTCATTTACGTAGACAGCAAAAACTATAATCTCTTTTTCTCTGTCCTGGTTTGTTTCTTTTTAATTAAAACATGAAAATCATAGGTATACAAAATCTGGTTGTGAGTATGTGGTGGTGACTTTCTGTACACGGAAGTAATTGAATTTTCTTCTGTCTTTACATACAGTGTAGTTGCTGCAGCCTTCACTGTTAACCATATTTGTTTTTGCTGTATTTGGAGCTGCATTTATTTAATCAAAAGTTTACACTCGGAAAAGATTTTGATTTTCAGTGCATGGTGGGACACATTTGATGTGGACTGCTTGCATGTTTGTGTGAGTATGCGAATACACACACAACACACATTAACAAGTAATAAAAGATATCTCTCTGGTTCATTTACGCAGTGGAGATCAGATTATGAAAGGTTAAACCATTAAACAAATGCTAATGCACTCTGATGCCTGGACCTTGTCCAATAGTACCTGCAGCAGCTGTCATCCTAATTAAGCCAGATGTGTGTTAAGTGTAAACGGACCTCCCAAGAGGAACAATAACAGATTTTAGGTCCGTAGGGGGCTGAGGGCACCAATGCATATAGTGTTTCTGAAGGAAACATCACCCCTACCTTGCGAGTTTTCTGCTCATTAGTACCATCCTGATTGTACTCCTCTGGGACTGGACTTGGGGGAGGAGAAATCTCTTTTCATCCCAGCTAAGGATAGCAAGAATGCTCATTTTCAATTGATTCTTGCAGTCATGACATTTACTCAACACTCTAATCTCTATTTTTTTAACCTCCACTTTACTCTGTTTGTAACATATTTTAAAAGTGACATTTATCCTATGCTAAGTTTGCCAACCATTTAAGTATATGTGGAGACCATAAGCTGATAGAGACGATATTAATAAGCCTTTTAGTATTAACAATCAAGAGAAATCTATAGAGCATGGAAATATTAGGTAATTACGAGCATGGAGTGTGCAATAATGTGTTACAATAAAAAAGAAAATCCTGTTACAGTGTGAAAATATGATGGGAAATTAACAGAAAACCCACTTAGCAATGTTTAAAACTTGCTGAAACTTGCAGCTGAATTCTTTCTTGTGTGCTATGAACTGCAATATGTCCAAGAAAAAGAGGCTAGAGAAGTAGACCTGCAGACCTTCACACCTGGTCAAGGAAAGAAAAGTCTCTGAGACTTTCCTTACATACTGAACTTAACACCTACTTTCTCACTCACTTCACAGCCAAGTTATGGCAGTTCTTTCCAAAGAAACAGAACAAATTGATAAAGCAGCAGAACACAATAAAATTGAGTGTGGTATCACTGGGGCGGATCATCTGTGATGAAGAAGAAGTCCTTCACTGATTTCCTGGGAGGTCTGTCCACCTACGCTCTCTTTGGTTCTAGCTCTAAGTTCTCTTCAAGTCACCAGTGATGATCTGATAAAGATGTATGCTGCCATGTCCCCTTAAAAAAAAGTTCTCCTGAAAATGTGCAATTGTGCAATAGTTTTGTTTTTTCCAGGCACTCAGCCTTCACTATCTATTGGGGCATTAAATGTAGTTTAAGAGCTGTACTAAAATAAGTTATCATGTACTGGTTAGGATCCTAAGATTATAAATATATTTTAATATCATATCCATAACAGATTACTTCTCTAACAAGCTGTCCTGTAAGATCTTCTGTGAGACCAAAACGCGTTATAACTGAGCATACTGATGTGCTGCTGGAGTATGAATTGTTGAGACAGTCTTCCTATTCAGTGCTGCAAAAGACAAAAGGGCATAGCAAATCTTTGAAGAAGGCAGGTTTCTTCTGTTCCATCATTATTGAACAGTGTTAAATGCACTATGTATTTGTGTCCTTAATACCACATTTCCTTGGCTTACTGATAATAGGGTGGCTAAATGAGTATGTTGTTTTTCCTAATGCTGGAGGGTAATTTTTTACGGTCCATTGAAATTCCACATTATTCGTATTGTTCTCGATATCCCCAGTTCCAGTACAAGGACATAGGATTTAGGACCCAAGCTCAGTCCAGGTGTTGTTGGCCGGGGCCCAGGACTCATGCTCCAGTGAATACCAAGCTGCAGAGTCAGGATCTTGCTTACACCTCTTCTGGATCAGGGCTCTTACTGTCTTTGCAGCACAGGAAGACTGAGAGACTCCTGCCAGCAGCTTCCCTCAGGGATCCCTTCTGGGAAGGGGAAAAGTGGTCCAGCCTCTCATGCTACCTCTCCCTCCCATCATGAGCTGAGATGATAGGAAAAGAGGCTGAGAACAGACTTTTGTCAAAAGCATTAGGTGGATTTCTGTGTGCTGGACACATTTTGAGATTTTCTGCTGTGCTGGGCCTAGTAGAGGACTTACATAGTGCATAATATACTGTATTATTATGCTATATATATATGTACTTAATACACTGCAGAACACATCAATCTCTGAGGTACCACCAGGATGGGCATTAGTATAATTGGATCTATGTGGTCAAGGACACAGGGTGATTCTGCTGAACTGACATGTCTGTGCTGCAGAGCCCTGCACCAATTCAGTGTGCTTAACTTCCATGGGGATGTCTATTACAATATCCCACTATGCCATGTAAAATGGGGGGAACACCTATTTTGGGATTCATCTGAATACTACGGTGCAGATATCTAAATTGGAAAGAGTCTTCCTAGACAACCTGTGCCATAACTGGCATAATTGCAACACCTCACATCCTGAGGCAAATAGCTAAACTAGATCAGAGGGAAGTCCCTCTAAAAGTACCTGCTTTTCCCCATCGGCTACAGGGGTAGCCTGGTTTAACTGCTCAACCCATCTTCTGCACAGTAGTGTCAGTGTCAGGTCACTTGAGAGGAGTTTCACTTGCATTCTCTGGAAGGAAATAATTTTTGGTAGGTATGAGGTAGATGGCAAAGACATTCAGCCCTGTCAGAAATAGGTCAGTTCCTTTAATGCCCAGAACAACAGCTCTAAGCAATTAAAGAGCTGCAAGGGCTCCTTTGGCGCCTTCGGTGTCTAGCGATTACCAGGATGGGTAGTAGCAGAACACAACAGGTTGAATTGCAGATTTGAACCTAGTTCGCCAAATCTCTTTAGGCACTTAAATTCCTTATTTAATGAGGATCCCAATCCTTTAGAAACTGATGGTAAAATTTCTAATGAAGCTGCACATAATTGCAGCGTGCATGTAGCAGAGTTTGGTCTCCTGAGCAGTGTATTTCCAGTTTTAATATCAAATAATTTTTTTGTACAGTGACATGGAAAAATGTTACACAACACAATGATACAATGAAGATAAGTTTTCTCACTCTGAAAAGATAATTTGTAGTCTGGGAAAATGAATGACATTTATTTCAAGCACATTTAATCCAGAAGAAGTAGGTTGGTGTATTATGCTTTCCAGTAACCTCATTTCTCTCCTGTGAAAAGAAGACTAATATCAGTGGAAATGCTGAGTGTATTTGGAAGGTTTTGAAACCAATTAATCACCTTCAGAATTTTTCATAAAACCTAATTTCATTTGGGACAAAGTAGGAGCTGAAGTAATTTAAGGCTGTCAGATTAAAAAAGTTTTCACAGGTAAATATGCAGTTCCATGAGCATCAGAATTAATGACTCTTGCTTTCCAACAGATTTATTTCTTGTGTCTGTGAAGTGGCACACTAAATTAAGCTTTCCCTGCTTTTGGGGCTAGGGCTCCTCACTACAGGGATTTAGGAAAGAATCTGGTCTTGCAGGCTGGATGAGGAGTACAGTACACTGCAATATTCTTACTGATCTGGACAAGAGAAGCTGGGGGGTGAACCATGGAAATGGTATCTGCCTTGCAGTTTAAAAGTGCAAGTGAACTTTATGAGATTATGACCATTTTTATTGCATCGCAAATGTGTGGTGTGAAATTTTTAACTGAAATTTTTAATTTTTTAACTGAAATATTTTAATTCACACTAATATAAATTTTCCTAGGCTACTACTTCAAAAGGAAAAAAAGTAGAGGATATAAAAACCAGCAAAGGCCTTTCTGCAATCAGCTGACTTAAGTAACCTTAATATCTGGTAGGAAAAAATTAGTATCCTTGAATTTTCAGGTTTGAAGCTGGTTTAATCTTTCAACTAGAAGAAAGATAAACTGAGATCTGTTCAATTTATTGTCTGGATTTTTTCTGATAGGACCACAATAACTTAAATACTTCCTATTTTGTAGGGATTTAATTTTTCTTCTTCCACTTCTGTCCTGCACTCTGTGAAACAGCTCTGGGCAGCATCCCATTGCTCCAAAACCCACTACAGTTCTCTGTGCTCCTTCATATGATGTTTGCAAAATGAATGGGGATGAAAAGCACCACCAGCATTAGCTGTTCTAAAAAAACCAAAACAGCTCATTTATTTACATGTTTTCGTTAGTGAGGACTTAATCTTTAGGATTATATGTAAGAAATACTGCCATTTTAGTGACAGAACACCTTAGTATTCTTAGAATACCTTGCACCTCTGGGCAAGTGACAGAAGGAGTGAATAAACCTATCTAAAGAACTTCACTGACTCCTCAGCTAAAATGTTTTCAGATTTTACATTCCTATACACAAGATCATAAATAGTTCAACCTTTGAACTTTTTATTAATCTTTATCTTCACTTACTGCTTCTTTTCATTCCCTAGCTGATCTTTTTTGTAAGGGTTTTATTTTTCAATGATGCATATATTAGGGGAGAGGGAATGGGCAAACTGGTTAAATTTACTCAAAAAGACAATGCCTACCCTCTTAAAACCTGTCCTTTCCCTATTGGATTAAAATATACAAGGGAAAAATATGAGGACAAAAGAAGCTATTAACAACTTAGTTTACAACTTCACTGATTTCATCAATGTGGTACCAGTCATATAACTGGATCACATGTGCAGGGAAAATATTTTTTTCTAAGTGTCAAATGCAAGGATTAGGTTACAACTGCAGACCAGTTGTTGCTTTGTGAAATGCAGCTGTTTTCTGTTATTTGATAGCTAAAGCCAACCATGGAATTAAATACTGAACAATATTTTTTTGTTACTTTTTGCTTTTAGTCTCATATTGGCATTGCTGCTGCACCTATCTGAGCGAGACCCTTCCACATATACATTATTTCTGTCAGTCATTTGATTCCCTTCTTCTAGCACTATCTTCTTCCTATCTCCCTTTTCTAATGGTTTCCCATCCTTTCGCCTTCCCTCTCTGTTCCCACAGTCTCTTTGATCACCTGTGTTTCCTGCCTATCATCTCTTCTCTCTCCTTTTTGTCCTGGATCATATTTTCTCACTCTATTTCTGCCTTTTTTTTTGTTCCAGTAATCAATCACCCAGCCCTGACCAAGACTGCAAACTCATCCTCTTACCTCTCCTTCCCTCTCCTGTCCCAGCTCTCCTTTTGGCTACCATGTCAAATTCATGCTGATCCCAGAATTGCTCTTTGTTCCCCACATTCACCTTCTCTCTCCTGCTTTCTTCACAGCCAGTTTGACTCCTTTAGTACTAGGATCTCCGAGTAGGACATGTGTGGGGGCATCAAGCCCAGCACGATAAGGGTGGTAGGATGCTTAGCCCACCCTTGCAGCAGTCACTGTGGAGATTTCACTGGTGCTACCAAGCTCACTGAGTCATCTGTGGGGCAACCTGGGCTGACCTAGAGGAAACGGTATAAGAGAGAAAGGTATAAGGCTCTTTACAATGTAATGGCAATATTTTCCTTTTTACCAATGTAAAAATATCTAATATTCCTGTTAGTATTATCTTGATAATGGATAACTGATACTATTCTTGTTCTGCATGATACCATGTCGGTAAGCTTCACGGTTTTATATGCATGAGCACACATACATCTAGTACAAAATCTTTTGTTAAAACCTCACCAACTAAAAATCTTTAGAGCTGCCACTGCTCATGTGAAAGCTTATTAAAGTTTAAATCACCTGCATTATAACTGGCATTCCCATTCCAAAACCTGCTGATCCAATATGAAAGGACTTCTAAAAATCTGAATGCAAACCCAAACACATAGATACCTCAGAAAATGCTAATGGATTCATGGATTCACTTCTGTCCTTGATCACTTGAGTCACATTTCCCACTCAGCTGCCTTCATTGGACCAAGGGCAGAGCTGATCTCAGTGAGTTTATATTAGAATAGCACTTAGATAAATAAACCGAACTTGGGAGCTGTAGGTAATCAAAACTGAACATAGCACTACAGGAAAATGGAAACTCAGATGTCCTTTAACACTGAAGACAGACATGGCCTGCTCTTCTGGTATGTAATTTAATATCCTCTTCTAAAGCTGGACAATAACGATATGTTTATTTAACCGTTTCACCAAGGTCTCAGCTTCCTCATTGAGAGTGATGTCCTGACACTGGCCTACTGAAAGAATTTTGAGGAATTGGAGTGATCATCTTTAAAGTCACTGTAAAAGAAAGTATGCACTTTCATCATTGTTCACATAAGATACTGAACTTGTATTTGGTCACATACCTCTCAAGTTTGCTTTATTTTGAAGGATATCAGTCACTTTTTTACAATGCCCCATCAGTATTTCAGGTATATTCTATATCTCTTCATTTCCACTGAAGCAAATGCATTGTTCCAAAGGAAAGAATTAAAAATTATCTACTTTCATTTTACTGAGAAACAAATAATTTATGGGGACCATTGCACCTGTGGAACTTGCCACTGTCTCAGTAAAGCTGTAATCAATGCACTCTGCAATAGGCACAATTTTCTCTCTTTAACTGGCTTAAACCTGAAGCATCTACATCAGAGGGGAAAATACAGATGGGACGTTTGCTCAAGTTGCGCAGTGGACAAATCCCTTTGTAATTACAGCGCACACTTGTATTTCCCCCTATGAACAAGGGAATGAAAAAATAATTACAGTAATTTACCAAATAGGTTTACGAGGCTTTTGAAAATAGGTTCTGAGAAAATAAGGCTTGTGTTTGAAGATAAATTCCTTAGACTTCACTCTGTCAACATATAATAACAAGCTAGTATCTTATCAAAGAACTAAGAAGGTAAGCAAACCACATCCCACTCCAGAAAATTTTCCTTACAAAATAATATATTGTTCCTTTATATTGTAAGTTAGAGTGCTGAATTCAGACAGTACTTCTAATAGGCTAGTCTGAGACTGTAATCAAATAGGATTTCTGAGAAGCTTTCTATAAAAACAAAATTGGTCAGAATATTTTTGAGGGCAATCTCAGAAAGCAAAATGCTTTTGTACTAATAGATGCTTGCAATACATAAGAAGGCTGTTGTTGGTTTGTTTTCTTCCTGAGCACAGCGTCCTAACTCAAAAACCTTGTGGCTGTGCACTAAAGTAGTACAATCACAGCCCAGCTTGCTCTTTGATGTCTATGCTGGTTCTGTGCAAGGGCTGTCACTGGGAATTGCAGCTCAACACTGAGCTCAAAGATGGGCACTGCAGACAACACCTAGAAAACACACTGGAACAAGAGTCCATTTTTGGATCTTTCTTTACCTTTCTTTTGACTTTTCAATGCCAACAAACGTGCAAGTATTGCTACCAGAAAAGATTTGTCGTAAATTTGTCCTTGAGGTGGTACGGCTCATAGACACATTTCTAGCCCTTTAACCAACTAAAACTACCAAGATTGAAAGTAATACACAAACTTGTAATTATACCTTGAAAAGATTTTACACAAAGAGATCATGGTATAATATTGCCACTGTACATGATATAGAGTGTGTTATCTACTATGGTTATTCTCATTGATGCAACACATACTTTAATGTAATATGAAATCAGTCACTGTTTTCATTCCAACATTTTGAATGACAACAATAAAAGCATTTTTAATATCGTTGTTCATAAGTATACACAAAAATATTAATTGAAAATTTTGGAAATGAAGGTGTGCTGGGTCTGTGCTTGTTCCAAACTGACACTTGACCTGAAGGAATAGCAACATCACTGCAGAACCTGGTAACATTTGCATTATTAAAAAAAATATGTGTCTGAAAACTGAATTCCAATTCGCTTACTCTTTCACTGACATGAAAACTCTCTATCTCACAGTATCTAGGGTAGAACACAGAATGCCAATGTAAATTAAGGCAATTCTCCTAGAAGACAGGTAAGGAGCCAACCCCCCCAAATGCTGTTAAAGTAGTGGACACACATGTAGACCAAGCTACATCACACCTGGTGGAAATGTCAGACTTGAAGCACAGGGTGAGGGGAGGGATTGAGGCAAGTCTCCCAGGTCTCAATTCCCAGGCATCTAGGATGAAACCTGAGCTTCCTCCATCCAACAGCCATCACTGCAGAGAGAAAGTGGTTCACCAACACTGCACAGAAAGCCCACTAAAACATGATCTGACTGCGGACAGCCTATCCACTTTTCTATGTCATGGTTTCATGTCAGCAAGTCTGTGTATCTCCTAACCTTAATCAAGTTAATCAGCATTACAGGGTCTGTAGAGGACACCAAGGGGTATCATGCTCTTCTGTCTCACGACATCTAAGAAGCTCTAATTGGGATATGCATGTAATTTTATGAGAAAGACACTTCTGGAGAGATAGCCACTGTTTTAAACACCATCCAGGTGATGGTATGAAAACTACATGTCCAAAAGCAAAGAACTAGCCTCTCTGATGCATCCATGCAGAGCTGATGTTGGTGGCTTAATTAGAGAAATGTCATCACCAGTGTCAACTATGACTGCTAATTTTATTTCTTTTGTCATACCTCTCTAGCTGATCCGGCCTGTCACGGTTTTAGTCTCACTTACCCAACCAGTAAGGATGCTGGTGGGTATCCATGTATGTTATACTGCTTATGTATAATTTTTCATTTGAGGAGTTCCAGAGTATGTACTAGATGTGAGATCAAACCTGAAACTCCTCTTCATACCTTAAAGCACTTCTTTGCCTCATTGTGGTCTTGATCTTGGGAGTTGTTTTTCATTGAACGCAAAAAATGTCCAGTGACATCAGTAAGATCCATATTATTCATATCTCCTACTACGTTAAAAGAAAATAAGGAGTCAAAAGCAAATTGTCCAAGAACATTGATACTTGCTATCAGAATTTTATACAGCAAGAAAGAATTCATTTTGCATCAGCAGCTAAACATTCAGTGAGCTTCTGAGTTTGATAAGAGACAAGTTGCTTACTACCTTTTCAGGATGTAAAACACATGAAATGCCTCACTGAGTAACAAAGGTATCTGACAGAGAATGTGGACCCTACAGATAACCATGCCACAGCAGGACAGAGCTCACTGCACAGATCCCAAAGAAACAACTGTGTTGCTGGAGCTGCCAGAATAGGTGTCTGGGGAAAAAAAAAATTAAGAAAATCTTGTTAAATCTCATGCTGACTGAAATGCTGTTCTTGTATGGGTTAAATTTCTGTGCTGTCTCATGTATGTTACCAAACATGCATAAGTGTCTTTACTGTTACACTTGATTCCTGGTACTTGACTCCCTCCCTTCTTATGCCATCTTATTTTTTAACTTAGGGACTCAAGAAACCCTCAAGAAGGGCACATGATCTGCATAACAGCAGGCCTGGCATCCTTGAATCAAGCTTACCTGAAATGTGCCGGAAAAATTCTGTACCTAGAGATGCCCTGATTGGCAGCTCATTAAAAAAGTTGCAAGAGAGATGGCATTTCTCTCCCATCAGTTTTACCTTGCACTGCCTCTGCTCCTTCCCAGTTTCATCTACATGGACAACAGACATTGCCCAGGGGGAGTGCAGGTGGGTCAGCAGACTGCAGAAGAAGGCAGTGTAATCAGACAGGCAGTGGAAAGATTTATGGTTTCTCAATATGCACCTGAGACACATCAAATATTTGCACATTTTAGGAACACAGCTGGGAAGTTGGGGTTTATTCAGGTCCTGAAATATTTTATCTGAACCAAACCCACTGCCTAATAGGCTGAATAACAGAGATAGGAAAGGGGTGATTGATCCAACTGGAATGAATTATGCTGCTGTCTTTCCAAGTTCTTCATTGAAATAAAACAGAAGCCTGCTTTTCTTCATTTTACTCATGGTCATGATTAATAACAACAACAATAACAATAATGTTATTCTTCAAGGTTCCTTCACATCTGGTGAACCATTTGCCATATTGTAAGTTAAAATAAAATTTGAAAATATTACAAAAATTAAGTATGCAAAATTGTAAAGGCCTCAATGATTGCTGGCAAAAGCCATTTGCAATAGAAAGTTTTAAGTTTTTTATCAAACAAGTCAATATCACAATCTTTGGGGAATCAAAAAAGAAGGTTCTGTATACTTGGCACTGTAAAGGCTAAATACAGAAGTGGAACATTTGTCATCCACAGACCAACCTTTTCAGATGAGAAGGAGCAATGTTATGCTGTGGAATTTTTAAAAGCAAAAAAGCCTATAGAGTCTGATATAAATGCAGTCAGCTTGACTACTAGGATTTGGGCAGAAATCCCAGGGTCCTTCCATCTTCACAGCTCTCATGTCAGATATGCGTGACATATCTGATATGCTTCACAATAGCAGCTTTATCATTCTTCTTTATTATTCTTATTACTCTATTTGCAATGAATTGGTCACAGAGAGTCCTGTGTGCCAGCTCCTGCTCAAAAGACAACTAAGCAAAATGGGCAAAAGGGGGAATGGAGTGTCTTGCCAGCTGCAAGGTGGCAATGGCAGAGCCAAGCCCCTCTTCCTGCCCCCAGAACCATGCTCTGAGCTGGGGGTCCTGCAGTAACACCACCAACAGAAAAGCTGCTTGTGTACTTTCAGTCTGTTTATTTGAAATAATGACTGAAAATCAAGCAGTCCTTGTTCCTTTAAAACAAAATCTCTGAAATAAAGTGTTCCAGCTGTTTCAGGTTTTCAAGTTCTGCTTCTATTAATTTTGAATGCAACCAGTGATTTCTGCTCCTGCTTTTCTGTCCACTTTCAACTACCTATACCTTTCGTCTCCATATTTTTCCCAGTCTCTGAGAAAGCACAAATAATTATCTCTCAGCCTTTGGAGTTGTGGAATTCCTCATCTTGTGAAAGTAAGTTCCAAACAAGGATTCTTGGACTTTGTTTCCGTAAGACACATTCTCAATTCCCCACCATTTCCTCCTCTGCTTTATTTTAAGAATGTAAACAGTCTAGGTGCATTAAGGGAAAATAGGTATATCTTTAATTTTGAACTTACAAGTAGTGCTGTTTTCAACCGAAATAAAGAAAAGCTTCAAGATTTCAAGGAACTGGGTCTTTAAAAGAAATTTATAAGATTCAAAAAAGAAAAACAGAAGCTGGTCAGTGGTGTGAGTGAGTATATGTTTGGTTGCACTGAAACACCAGCAATCCACACCCGAGGAATAGAGATGTTGGAGTTGTCACATTTTATCAATGATGAATAGTGATCAAGCTCCAGGATTAGGAGAGAGAGATGGAGATGCCACTTCCAGACACACAACTCAGCTATGTGCCACCGAGAAAACCAGCTAATCTTTCTGGGTTTCTGCTGCCTTCTCAGCTTTCTTTGGTCCTTCATAGAGTCTGCGAGGTGTTCAGGTAGGTCTCATCAACACGGGTCTGTTTCGTGCACAAAGCAGTGTTTTACTACCAAAACCAATTTTCCAACTGGTAAGGCCATTTCTAAGATATTAAAGACAAATACTTCAGAACTGTGAAGAATGGTGTTCTGCATTAATTGGTCTCTTTGTGTCCATACATTTTGACACAGTCTTTAACTAAATAACCCGTTTGGGTGTTACCCTGTGGTGGCACTGTTTTGCACAGTGCATGGGACACAGCATCCACACTACCTCTTCCCTGCTGCTGTCAGGGAGCTTGGTGAGAAGAGAGTTGGGATGTGTTCCTCACTACAGGGTCCTTCCATACAACTGTACTTTACGTGACAGCATGCCATCGCTGCTTGGACTTCAAGGCCAGCAGTGGACTGCTTCCGAAACAAGAAAGAGCCTGACAGAACTGTTTAACTGGTGACCAGCCTCAATGTCTTCTTCTCTGTGTTGCTTCTCATCTTTTTAAATAGCGTAGAAAAACTCCTAAACTGTTTTTCAACATGTTTTGGGTTTTTTTTTCTGGTACCACCTGCTTAATCTTTGCTCCTGTATCCTGATTTCTGCCTCTTGACCTTTCATCTGCCCCATAGATCTGGGTGAAAGTGCAGATGTCTTGGCTCCTTTATCTTGGCCATGCCCCTTAGAAGGCTGCATCTCTCATTTTAACCAGTACCTAACCTTACCTTGCCTGGTCATTTTTTTCTAAATGTCGAAGATGCCCTGCGGTTGCCCCATACCAGTTCCCCCTTCTCTATCTTAGTCAGGTGTAGTAGCCCCAGGAAAAGAAGCCATCTCGAAGTAAACCTGGCTGCGAGGGAAGACTGTGGACTTTCTTCTTGGGAACTGGGTTTGCATTTCCTGGGCATTCATAGCAACCACAAGAAGTTTAAATGCACTCAGACTCTACAGACTGTGCAGAGAGTCTTATTCCCAAGACCTATGTCTGTGCTGGGCAGACACAAATGTTACAGTGACTTATGGCCCAGGAAAACAAGGGTAGGTTGCACTACAGCTCAGACATCACCTGCTAAACGTTAAGTGTTTTCTTCTAAACACAGGCTTGGAAAAAATCCCAAATAACCTAAGGAGAAAACAACAAGAAAATACCTCAGAATCACTTAGTGCTGAAAATATATGTCTTTCTTAGCCTTATTTTCTGAAAGGGCCTAGTAGAATTCAAACCCTGTCCCAATTTTCAGCTTGATGCAGATACCCAGCACAAACAGATACCGATGGCAAAGTTTTGAATAACTGAAGCTTGTATTGCACAATGACGTAATAGAGTCAAAAAAGCCTGTTGTCTTGCATCTCTGTTTTGGTTCCATGGGTTTAACATCTGGAACATTAAACTGCCATTCTGATTTTTTGTTAAATTTTTGTAAAATTAGATTTCTTGTGTGTTTTTTGTTTAAGATCTCTGAGGGAACATTCGCAGTCTTGACAGCTTGTGCTATCTCAGCTCTAATAATGCCCATATTTTGAGAGACAAAATGTACATTGATCATGCCATGGATTCCTGTTTCACCAGATGCATTGTTTCAGGCCTTTGTAATTTCATACTGGATTTCATCTCTTCTGAAAAGGGAAGAGAGACATGCAAGAGAGATTCAGGAACATTTTTCCCATGAATATGTTTGTCTAAAATATGATTAAAAGAGTCTGCTAGGCAGAAAATACAGTATTTTTCATTTAAAAATTAATATGTGTTTACAGCTAGGTCAAAATAGATTTTTTTTTTACATGCCCAGTTTATTACATGTTTCTAAGGATTTTATTTTTGTGCTCATTACAGTAGCAGAGCAAAGTGATTCTGGTTTAATTGCTCTCACAAAGAGATTTGGAATAAGAGCCTTAAAAATTTTCTAATGATCCTGAACCACTTTTTTTTCCTCCAGACTAAAGGCTGCAGAGATCAAAGATGAATGAAGATGTTGGGGTGAGCAGACAGCAACTGTAATGTTTCCTTTTTGCATTCAGAAAAGTCAGATATTTGGACTGTTGTTGCAGAAATGAGGGAGGAAAATTATAATGTCTCTCTATTCACCCAGAACCAATGGAAATTTGTCTTGTGACTCCTCTCATATAGAAAATAACCAGTCTGTCAACAAAGCCCTACTTAATGAAATCCTCATTTTGTGCTCCATGTTGGCTTTTATATAGAAGTGTTGACTGACAAGCTTATTTGGTGGTGGTTTAGGGGTTTCTTGGAAGGAAATAACGTGCCTTAATCACTTCTAAAAATTAACAAAATACCAACCAACAACATCAGTGGCAGGACTGGGTTAGCAGCATTGCTCTGGGTTGCACAGCTGTAGCCATTGCATTGAACCTTCCAGAAGTCTCAGTAAGAGGACAGAGAGAAAAGGAAGGAACACAGTAGGAGCAGAAAACTATAAATGTTACACGATAAAAAACGCTCTCTCTCCCCTTTCCTTTCCCTTCCTTTCTTTGCCTCACATGTACTTTAGCATTTATCTATCATGACAAGTCTCATTTCTCCTTTTAAAAGAATGTATAAATGAGCTATGAATATTTGATCCTTTTTTAAACAAATATTTTGGCTTGACAAGTCATATCAGATAAGACTACCCAAGATGGTAGCCAGCTGCTCAGAGGAGGGAGCATAGGTAGAATGGGGGCCAGTGTTAGAGGCATTACCTTTCCCAGGCAACAAACGAAGGCTGCTGTGTGAGGCAGGACATGGGCTTTTCCTGCTGCAAATCTTCTGGTCTTGCACAGACTGCTTCAAAGGTGTTGGTGATTCTGCAAATTGGTGCTAGAGGACAAATTCTACCGCAAATTCTGTGCTCTATTTCAGCACACGCATGAGTGGCCCTGCTGACTTTGGTGGAAATAGTCATGGTTTATAGTCAAACACCTCTGTGTGTCTTTTCAGGACCATGCCTTAGACATGGTCTAAGGCAAAAGCACATAATTCTCTCTGTTAGGGTTTTTAGGTTTTTCTTTGTGTTACTAGGCACTTTAACTGACTGTAGTCAATTCAGATAAGCTGTTGTATAAAGAATTTAGTCTCACACCACAGTGAAATTTAATAAATGAAATTAATAAAAGGCTTTTTGGGTACACATATATAGGTTTGTTCACATTGTATTTCAGGCTTTATTGCAAGGATACTGTAATCTGCAGAAATTATTCCCACGTATTTTACTGTGTTGATACTTTGAGCCAGTGACAAATACACACATTTCAAAAAATACCCACTTCTATCTGTTTTGCACCAAAGCTATGAGAATCTGAATGTTGTATTTGAATGATGGTATGTGAACCTTAACTTAAAATCACAGAATCACAGAATATTTGGGTTGAAAAGAACCCACAAGTATCATTGAGTCCAACACTTAAGTGAATGGCTCATACGGGGGATCAACCCCCAATCTTGGTTTTATTAGCACCATGCTCTAACCAACTGAGCTAATGTCAGAGTCCAGGACTTATTCTTATTAAAACCTATTTTAGGTATACTTTTAGTGGGATAATATAGGTGGCTTTCAGAGATTTTTTAGTTTGTCTTTGGATTTCAGTTTTGAATTGTCTATTTTGGGGAAAATATCTGAGTGAAAAAAATTGAGAAAATAAAACTCTTTTTACTTGCTATTTTATTTTTCCTACAATCTTGACTATGGAAAATTTTAAAAAGCAGTACCCATTTTCTCTGAGTTTCTGCATTATTCACCTTTTCTCCAAAGATAAAGTATCAGCTTTGCTTTCTGGGTGAGAAAAAACCCCACACCAAAACCTTAAAATGTTACATTAGATAAAATTACATTTTCAAAAACTCAGGGCAGAATTTTTCACTTTGTTGTAAATTTACACCATGGAAAGATAATAATGTGAGATTCACTGAAGTCAGTACAGGGTGCCCTTGACTTCAGAAGTCTTTCCAGTTGTTGCAGGAGGAAAAAAGTTATTGACTGTGGAAATCTTTTTACTGAGGTAACTCTTCTCTTTGTGCATTTTTTAAAAATATGTATAATTATAGCCACTTTCTGAACATTAACCAAGGCTGAAAGCTACTGATAAGCGCAGGCACAGTGAACAATTTAAGCCCTGCCTTAAAAATCTTGTCTTGGACATTTCTGGATTTCCAAATAAGGCACCAACAAAAGATTTATATCAATCTAGTTTCCAAATATTATTACGCTCTTGTACTTTTCAGCCTTTAAGATGCCCATTAGCAGGACGGCCCTGAGGCTGCAGGTGGCAAGCAGTGCCCTACCCAGATGTCACCTCACTACTGCTGTGACATATGGACACATTCCTGCATCAGCTGAGGGACAGTGTGGGCAGTGATGTTGAAGGCCTCTATGGTCCCTAGTGCTGCTAATTCATGATAGCAACATTTTAGGAATCTTACACAGCGTTTTTACTTTAGATATGTATCCTCAGCAGTTAGACTCTGGACAAAGCATACTGAAGGGGCAAAGTCCTCTGAAATATTGCAGAATTCATTTCACTTCATGTATAGAGAACATCAGGACTGGGTCATAACAATTCTCCAGTGTAAAAAAAAAAAGAGTATAAATTGTAGCCCATAAACAGCACATGTCACAGAAATATGCTTTCCCTCTCTGCATTGTTTGGGGAGCATTTACAGAAAGACGGTGGTATTGGTGGGAGAATGTTCTTCTTTGAATATATGTATACATTCTTTTGTATTAAGCTTCCACAGATGAAAGTGCTCATGGTAATGTGCCCTTGTGACATTCTGTTTGAAAATATTACTCTCTCTTCAAAGAAGAGAAAGGGAGAAGCTGTAGCTTTAAGTTGTATGAGCATGGGAAAATCAGACATGGTAATAAAAGTGGATGTTTGAGTGTGTCAGATTAAATTTATTAGATAGGGGTCTCCAGCTCAGTGCATTCCTATGCAAAATTCTTGGTAAGCTGCCAGAAAGTGAACTCTGAGCATTAGCACAGTAGAAAATATTTATATTAGTGTAAGGCTGTTGGCTGTGATGTGCTTCTGCTCTTTTAAAACAGCTTGCCACAAATTCAGAGACATCAGTAGAGGTCAAACTGTAGGGAACTACACAATTTAATGAATCAATTATAGGCTTCCAGACAATCAGTAATATCACTGTGGAAAAAAATGAATTATTAACATGTGAAAATAATTTGTAAGCTGCAACAACACATACAGTAGCAATCAGGGTTATGTTTCTAAAAATGTTCAGTCAATCTAAGTGCTTCCCCAGTAAAGTTGGCACAATAGATTTCTTTTGGTCTACATTCTCTCTTTTTTTTTTTTTTTTTTGAGCATTATCTCCCACATGAGTGACTGTGTGAAGACATTCTTCAGCACACCTCAGAGCTGGCTTCACTTAGGTTCTCGCATTTCATCAAAACTGAGCCCATGAGAAGGAATGTTAAATAATTTTCAAATATACTCCATTACTTTTACTTCATTAAGATACAGACTTTATATCAGGGATAAGTTCTGTTTGAAATGAGGAGGGGCTACCTTGAGATAATTTTCTTTTTCATCTGAACTTTGGCCCCAATTCTGATAGTACCTTTCCAAGATATTTCTAAAACCTCAATTTGAAGGAGACACATTTTCCTCCACACACAATTTTGGCGCAAAGAGCTGCCTTGAGCAACATTTCCCTCAGGTAGTTCTTCTTTCCTTCTTATGATTTGCTTGTGCGTGTAGCGCTTGTGGGTATTTCACTTGAAATCTAAGGGAAAAAAGACCTGGCCTAGTTCAACCTCCTGCCCAAGGCTGCTTTGCTATGCCAGTGGGGATAATTTGCCTTTGGTCTCAGTGTAATCACATGAGGTAGGCACAAACAGATACAGAAGTACAAATAGTCAACAACTGAATTGCTGTTTCTCTATTTTTTCTTGAGGTCACAGTAATTCTGACACAAAGTAGAAGGCTGACTCTAAGCCTACTGAATCTTAGACAATTTTACTCTCAAAAAATGAAATTAAAATCACATACTAATCCTCATATATGCTGAGGCTTCAACTACTGTTTCCTAATATGTATTTTTTGAACTGTGAACCTGTAGGCAAAACGGCAAAATAATTCCTTGTTTATTTGGGCTTTTGACAGCACTTGATCCTTGACAGTTTGTCTTTTAATGACAGAAAAATATATAAGTTCTTGATTACCCTGCCATCTTTAGAACAGAATGTTATTTTCATTTCCGGTCCTTGTTTCCTGAGAATTCATACTTCTTTTGGGTTACAGAGATGCTCACCTCAAATATCCTTTTACTTTATATTAAGTAGAACACAAAAAAAATTCCCAGCATCAATCCCAGTTTCCACAGACTATTTATATCAGTCAGACTAAGAGCTGTTTGGTGAATTAAGACTAATCACAATTTCCTATTTATTTAGATCCTGGAATTTAAGAAAATATGCAGCAAACTCTCAATTAAAACTAACATGCTCATTTCATAGCAACTTTAGAAATACGCGGGCCAAACACAAACTAAGGGGCCATGTTCCACATCTAGTTCTCAAGTTTTAGAAGAAAGATGTAAATTTTCACAGAGGTTGAAAGGACCTGGAGGTATGTATAAACAGAGAAATCGGGCTGAATGATAAATCAGGTACTCTCCTTATGCACCTTAGTAAGTCAATATTAATACTTCAAATGAAAAATGAATCTATAATAGACTCATAGAAAAGTTTGGGTTGGAAGGCATCTCCAAAGATCATTGTGAAAAGTAACGTCACTGATTGGAATGGAACTCACATCTAATGCCACCAGACTTTGCTAGACTATGAAGTGTTGTGAAGGTATTTTCTTCATGCATTTTAGCAGTAGCACATTTTAATTAATCAAATATGCAGGATTCCTCAAGCTGATTCAGAAGTCTATCAGGAACAAACAAATATAGAAGTTGCCCATGTGCATGTCAACCATGCTGCTGTAGCTGACGCACAGAATTCCTGGTAAACAGAGAGTAAAATGTGTTAAAACTCTGTCACTGAATTGTAAGCTAACATGCCTCATCTTGTAGTTTTATCAAGAAAACAGCATTCATTTGGATCATTAACACTAATTCTCTCCATTCTGTGGCAATTCATGAAATGTATTCCTGTCACGACTTAAACACACCAAGTAAATCAAGAAGAAACCACACTCCTGTCCTGAGGACTGCCACACATGTCTGCCTTCTTTTTCCTCTCCTGATTTGCAGAGCCACAGGTAGCCTCTTATCTCCTCGTAAGAGGAAACATTGCTCTCAGACACTTCAGAGATGGAAAACTCAAAATAATGTGCTCAGAATGGTCACAGATGTGCACGGTGATTTGGAAAGCTTAGCTGCCTCTCTGTAGAATGCATAAATCTATGAAGTAGTAAAAATCACTCTTCTTATAGAGAAATTTTCCTCTCAAGGTGTAAGCAAAAAATATTGTGTGAATGGTTCTGTAGAATTCTGTGATCTCATGAGAGTGGATTTTGTTTGTAAAGACACAGTGCATATATATGGAAGGAAGCATGTTTTTATTTTTACTTGCAATAAACAAGATTTCTTATATTGCTTCTAAATGTACTCATTTTACATCTGTGGCAAAGTGTATAAATGGAGCCAGCAGGTTTCAGTTCAGTTTTTGGTGTCCCAACATAATTTTTTCTGGGTCCCATGAGACACAGAGATGCATGGAAACCTAGTAGAAGTTGCAACCACACAGGACTTTGTGTCACGAAAGGATCAGTTGAAATTAGAGTAAATATCTACTCTAAAGTTAGAGGTACATTTCTGCTAGGCTGAATTAGAGAATTTACTGGCACATCTCCATAAACATGACTCTCTGTACTAGGAAATAGTTAATCTTTTATTATATTGGATAGCCGTGTGGGATTGCTTTAGTGATTCATTATGGAAATCAAAGTAAATTCTACAATATTGTGCAGTTTGGCTCATCCAGTTGGAAAAACCCTAATGATCAAAAAAGCATGTGTTCTTACTCAGATATGTTTTATGACATGACTGTAAAATGTACCTACCACAGTTTTTCATTGTTTCACAGACAATAAGCACAGTCATTTTCAGGTTTCTATTGTTCTGCAGCTGAAGCCATGAATGTCCCTTTGCTCATTGACATGAGTAACAATTACATTTACATCTACTGAAGAGGCATGATTAATTACTGTGTTTCATCAATAAAGTTTATTCTTTAAACCTACAGAAATTATAGCATTGCGTTTAAGACATGGTTCTGAAGAGTATGTCAGCTTTTCAACCATAAACAACAATGTCTGAGAATTTATAGCTTGGCAGAAAGATCTTTTTGAACTAAATCTGAACATATATGCTAGTAGTCCAGAAATAATTTATTTTCTGAGATCTGCCAGCCTTACTCAGAGAAGATAGTGCTTCAAATATACAAGGAGTTCCATTTATTTCAGTGGGCATAACCAGATAGGAAACAGATTCTGGATGATTTAAAAAGTTGATTTCAACTATTTAAATCCATATGAGGAGTGACTGAAGTCACTTAGTTTGTTCAGCCTGGAGGATACTGAGGGCAGATCTCATTGTGGTCTTCAACATTCTCACAAGAGGAAGTGAAAGGGCAGGTACCAATCTCTTCTTTCTGGTGACCAGTGACAGGACTTGAGAAAATGGCATGAAGCTGAGTCAGGGGAGGTTTAGGCTGGATATCAGGAAATGTTTTCCCCTAGAGGGTGGTTAAGCATTGGGGTGGGTTCCCCGGGGAAGTGGTCACAGCACAAAGCCTAATAGATTTCAAGAAGCGTTTGGCAATGCTCTCAGGCACATGGTGTGATTACTGGGGTGCCCTATGCAGAGACAGGAGCTGGACTCAATCTTGATAGGTCCCTTCCAACTCAGCATATTCTATGATTTTATGATTTTATGATTTCTCAGAAAACAAACCTGGAACAAAAATGGCATGTATTTCTTTTAGCAAACATTTTTAAAGGAGTCTTACTGAAGAAATAACAAAGGTTGAAATTTCAATCCTACTGAAATTCCAAAAAGTTTTCATGTTGAATCCCATTTATTCAGATCTGGATTTGAAAGTACGAAGTTACCTTTTGGTAGGCACTTTGCAATAATGAAGTGTATTTGTGTATGAATTTATTATAATCGCATTTGAGTAGTGCTCTAGTAATAATGAAAAAGGTTCATTCCTATTATGCCTGAGAAAATAGAGGTTTTATAGAATCCAGTGGAATTGCAGACATTGCTTCTCACAGGAATGACTGTTTGCACGAAGGGAGAGAATCTAAGGTTTGGATGGCTTGTCTTAAATTCCCAGGTCTTTGAGTGCCAGTAGTTCAATTCCAAAAATTCTGAATTTTCATAGCCAATGGCTATCATGTGATCAAGAGAACTGTCCATCTTTTATTACAGCAGAAAAATCCAGATCACTCTGGACACCATCTGCTTCTTGTCTTTTTTGGAATTTCCTTATATTCCTCCTATCTGTGGACATTTCCAAACCATATTTTCCCAGTCAATCCCCAGACTATGCACTAAACTCATGTTAAATTGTGAGCTGCCCTTTTGCATCCTAACTGAACAGCAAGCCTTAACATATGCTTTGAATGTTGTTACAGTCTCTCAGTTGTCAAATAACTGCCATGATGTTCCAGTCTCTTTAGAGCAGATTATTCACTGTACTAAATGTTTCGATTGGAGGAACTGTTCAAAAACACTTACTGCAGTTATAACACTAAGTGATAAATACCTGAAAATATTTAAATCATCAGTTTCTGAGTGGCAATAATGCTCCACTGCTACTGTGTCTGAACTCCATGGCAAAGAAGGGAAAAGGGTATATTATAAATTAGAGATTATAGAAAACAGAGGTGTGGCTTGTTGGCAGGTAATACTCCATTCACAAGGATAGAAGTTTGTGCAGAACTAAAAGTGAACCAGAGTATAAAATGCTGTGGAGAAATAATGAAAGAGAATTTGTTGAGAACGAAGGTCGTGTAAAATGTTACTCAGCTGGTGAAATCTCAAGTTGTAAGAAACTTAGGTCATATGCAAGCTTTCATCACACCCTGCAATAGGGATCAGGTCACGGCCCTTGATCCATTTGTGTGGACCTACTCACATCTAATCTTTGAAGGGCCAGTGTCCCCAGAAGCAGCCACCCCAGACAGACTGCCAGCCACAGATTCATGCCCTACACATCGCTGCACTGTTTTTGCACACAGGTTCCCATTCTCCATTTTTTCCCCCATCATTTGTTGTCCAAGCAGTGTGCATTTTTCAGGACTTCTTGCTATTGTAAAGTAACAGAGAGCTGCCATATATTTTTAAGGACTGTTCTGTGACACCATGAGAAAAATAATACAGTCTAGTAGGCTTGGCTAAAACTGAAATGCCCAGTTTTTTTCTTTCACTTCTTGCTTCCCAGTGGTCTGGAATAGGATTGGGTCATCTCAGTGTTTTTTAAAAATCATTTTATGTATCCTTGTCCTAGTTTTTATGATTAAAACCGTACTCCTCTCATTAACAACTACTAGCACAAAAGATAAAAGCTACAGTGCAGCCAGAATAATTATCTTTCCCAGTTCAGGTGTTGATCCTGTAGTTTGATCCATATGAGTGGTAAAACTTACTTGTGCTGAGCCATTTTCAAAAAGGGAAGCTTAGAAGCATGGCATGTCTTTGGTTAACAGCCCACTATAAAATTAGTGTCCTGTGTTGGTTTTTTTTTCAGTTTGCTTGATTTTAAGTAGGTAATGAATACTTAGTAAATGCACAAACTAAAATATACGCACTGACGTGTCACACACATTGTATGACTTTCCATGCTGGGAGACTGCAAAATCTAGGGCTTTCCACAATGGAAACAATGCAGGAGTCTGCAGTGCCCATGTCTCTCATGCTTAATGGTGAATTAACTCCAGAACCTCAAGATGGTTTGGAACACATTTTCTTTTCCACTATAATGTTTCATGAAGTGTGAGTTGTTGCAAATTTTTTTTCTGCAGATGTTACTGGCAGTGCTACACCACGTCTTCTTTTTGATATGGTAGAGGTGATGGAAAAGAAACGTGGAGCTGAAGTGGGTTGCTGTTCTCTCTTGTAACAGAAAGTTTACAAGAGAAGTATTGTAGACCCACTTTGAACAGTTACAGAACCAGTACTCTTGGGAAATCTGCTCCAATAATTCTTTTAAAGCCTGTGTCTCTGAAAAGGACACACATATATGACTCAAGAAGAGTAGTGTGAGTGGAGTAACATTACAATTTTTTGTCATATCTTAATTACACATATATGGCATGCAATACTTCCTGTGATTTGGTATGGATTACAGCTCAGTAATCACTTGCTCTGTTGCACACCAGAATGAGTGGCAGCAAGCATCACCACCCTCTCCCTAATGCTGTGGTTGCAAGCAGGACTCTGGCCATGGCAAGGAAAAGAGAAAAACAAGGCAAGAGAAACCAGCTGATTGGTAACAGCTAATCCTGAATTCTGAGAGGGCAGTTCATCTCACGCAATTTTAGAAATGGTCTTCAACTCTAGTTTAAAACACATTTTGCTGTCTACACTTGAGCTAAATGTCCAAGTTCCCATTACAGGCTGTGGACATCTATTCAGAGCAGCCTGTAGCCCCACAAGCTGCTGGGAGCAGGATTCATTTGCCTTATCATCAGCATCTATTGCCATCCCAAGTGCCCTCAGGGGTCTTTTCTGGCCTCCATTTGCTGATTTGAAGGACTGTGTCTCCTAGAAGTGCTGGGTCTGTATGTACCAGCTGTGAGGAGACCTGACAGGACTGTACCCCTTGAGTGCTGAAAATGGCCTTAGGAACTTAGGTTAAAGTGCACACTGTTGACATTCACACACCTGAGCTACGTGTTGAGATTCCTGTGACAGAAAAAGAGAAGAAATCTGCATTTCTTGGAGATAGTAGTCCCAAGCTATTCTAGGCTGTATCTTGAAACAATGTCATAAAGGAGTCTGAAGGGATTTATGTACCTGGTTCCGCATTAAATGCTGTGGGGTATCCAGGACATCTGTATGAGGATGGTAGATAAGATACAGAGCCCACAGGAGACGTGGAGTCTTTTCCCAGTTGCCAGAGGCCAGGCAGACTGTTCTTGAGCATCTCACTTAGCTATAGATGCCTCTGTCTTGACACTGGATCTTTATTTCTGCACTGACCAGCTGAGATGTAGCTCCTCCACTCTACAAATAGATACAAATGGGTGGGATGAATCCTGACCCAGTGGCTGTTTCCAACAGCCAGAGACAGGGGCTATAATTAGCAAATGAATTACCCTTTTCTATTCCTGGCACCACATTTGTTCATGGAGACTCCCAAGGCCGTTCAGCTGGCATGACATGCACGAATCATGGAAGCAAGCACTTAGTTTTGCCGAGAGTCATCATGCCTGTGGTGCAACTCTGCCTTCTTTCACCCCGCTCCTTTCAATGTATGTCATTGCTCAAGAAGCAATCTTCCAGAGAGCGCACCCCAGCTGGAAACTTCTGCTAGCTTTCTAGACAGAATGGCAGAAAGCAGGAGAAACTGAGAGTAGAAACCCAAAACTATTCCAACAGTTTCTTTGCAGAAAATCATATTGCAAAGGGTTTAGTTGAATGTTAAGAGATGGACTGAAAAGTAGACTTAAATGACAATGTGATTTTATTCTTAACTACAATGCAGCTGACCTCAGAAAAAATAGTCAGGAAATTAATTTAGATCATAATATCTAGATAATATATAGTTATCTATAATTATATAATCTAGTTTTTCTATACAGAAATCTGTAGTAAACTCTAGCTGTTTTAGCAGAATTAAAAAAATTAAGGAAGCAATGAAATAAATTAAAGGAAATGAGACTTCAAGTCTAGTGATAATAGAAAAGCAAAGAATGTGTATTTAAAAGTGGAAATATAATAATTCAAAGTACGAGAAAGGAAAATATTGAGAGTGAAAACAGACAGGAAAAGGTAATAGAAAAAAATACATATGACTTTTGGAGGGATTGGATAAAATTATGCTAATACATTAAAAATGGGATTAAATTTCAGTCCTACCAAGTGATATTGATTATATTCCTACTATAATTAAGTTTAAAAAGTGCTGCTAATTATCTGGATTTTTAGGAAGATATTTGTTTCTTAGAAACCAGAGTGACACCGTAAAGGCCCCAGTCCCATGTACTACTTTAGCAATTTTAAATGCAGAGCTCAGTTTGTGGGGAAGCATTTTAAGGGTCATGACTTCATTGACCTCTGAAAGCAACTAACATAGCACATGATAATAGTGCTCTACGGCTACTGCTGAACTTGTCTAAATTTTAGGGAGCGAGCTAGACATGAAAGAACTCAGTCACTGGCAGACCAAACTGACCAACCAACATTATCTTTTTGTCTTCTGCTTCTCCTCTGTGGGCTTGTATCTGTTATCTCTTTTTCTACACTTTGGAGGAAACACAGCCTACCAGGTTAAATTCTCTAGTTAGCTACTTCAGCAATGTCTCACTGAAATGTAAGTCCCTGACACTGGGTGGACAAAAAGAAGAGGGGAATAATTCCATCAACCTAAAATAATCAAAGTTTTCTGAAACTTGAGAGAGACTTCCAATAACTTTCAAAGCCTGCAGAAGTTTCAGCCAGCCAGACTTTAGGACTTCTCTTCATGGCTGCATGAGAAATTCAAGCCTATTCAGAAGATGAACAGTCCATGAAGTTATGTTTCTATCTCTTTGGCTGAAAGCCTAGGGACCTAATGGGAATGGGACTTACTGGAGCAAACTCAGTGAAGGACTACAAAGTTCATTAAGAGGCTGGTAACACTTTTCAAAGGGGAAGAGGATGTGAGAGCTGGAACTTTCCAGCCTAGAGAAGAGAAGACTCGAGTGGGTTTTATTAACATATATGAGTACCTGAAGGCAGGGAATGAAGATGAGGGGGTCAGTGGTACAAAGCTACCAGATAAGGGGCTATGGGTAAAAACCTGAACACAGGATGATTCTGCGTCTACATCAGGAAACACTTTTTTCCTGTAAGGGTGATCAAACAATGGGAAAGGTTGCCCAACGAGAATGTGGAGTATCTATCCTAGGAGATATTTGAAATCTGGACATAGTCCTGGGCAACTGGCTCTAGATGACCCAGCTTGAGCAGTCAAGGTGGATTAGATGATCTTACAAGCTCCCTTCTGACCTCTCCCATTCCATAATTCTGTGATCTCTTACATCTCTACTGATCTCACTTGCCCCATGAGACATGGAATGTATGAACTGTAAACACAGCAACCACTGCTGACATGATACCCCAGTAGTTAGAGTATTGCCCCAGGTCTGGACCCACCTCCCCAACATCCCTAAGCAGGTCTCCCAAGTGTATCTTTCCAATCTTGCAACCAGAAAGAATCCAGACCAAGTTGCAGACAAGAAGAATGCTCAAGTCATTCAGATGGATAAGGCAGAACACAGCTTTTCCTTCTACTCTCAAGTTTCTTTGTTTTTATGATTTTTGGTAAATACAGGTACATTCGAGGCAGCAGTTCCTGGACCCTCTAGTTGTGTTATAGAACCATGGTTTGGGTTGGAAGGGACCTCAAAGATCATCTGCTTCCAATTCCCCTGCCACGGGCAGGGACACCTTTCACTAGACCATGTTTTTCAAAGTCCCATCCAGCCTGGCCTTGAACACTTCCAGGGATGAGGCATTCACAGCTTGTCAGGGCAACCTGTTCCAGTGCCTCACCACTCTCACAGTAAAGAATTTCTTCCTAATATCCAATCTAAAACCAGTCTCTTTCAGTTTGAAGCCATTCCCCCTTGTCCAGTCTCTATATGCTCTCGTAAAAAGTTACTCTCCAGCTTTCCTGTAGGCTCCCTTCAGGTATTGGAAGGCAGCAATTAGGTCACCCCAAAGCCTTCTCTTCTCTAGTCTGAATAAAACCAACTATCTCAGTCTTTTCTCATACAAGAGGCTCCAGCCATCCTGGTGGTCCTCCTCTGGACTTGTTCCAGCAGGTCCATGTCTTCCCTGTGCTCGGGACCCCAGAGCTGCATGCAGCACTCCAGGTGGGGTCTCACCAGGGCAGAATCCCCTCCCTCGACCAGCTGGCCATGTTGCTTTTGATGCAGCCCAAGATACAGTTGGCTTTCCTAGGCTGCAACTGCACACTGCCAGCTTGTGTCCACCCTCTTATCCATCAGCATCTCCAAGTCTTTTCTAGAGTTCATACCCTATCACTAGTATCAGGTTTTCATTTCATACTTCTTATACAGGCAGCTACGTATTGTCTCACAGCAAGTTCAGGAGTGAGCACCTGGGTTCCATGGTCTGGTTGGTGGTTTGGGCCCTTGGCAAAAGTGCTAGTCCCAGAGCTTCTGAGAAAAGCATGTCCTGCTGTCCCACACAGACAGGGGAGACAGAGGTCAGTCTTGCCAGAGCAGGGCACAGCTACTGGTTAGAAAGCTCCTTTCCAGCTAAAAACCTACACACTCCCTGGGTCAAAGTGAACAGCTTTCTTCTCTATTTGAACCAAGTCTTCTACCAGTGTCCTGCCTGGTCCAGGGCAAACACTTCCTCGTGTTGTTGTCAGTAAAATGCAAATAACAAACTGGGTCTGAAAGCAAAGCAATAACAGGAAAACAGAGAGAAGGAAGCCAAGCAACCCTTTACAACTCTTAATTGGCTGCTGATTTTTTAAGCTGGAAATTGACAGTGGTGTCAGTCAGCTATGAGAAAGGTACAAGCACTGTATTAGGGATAGTATAGACACATTTTTAATGATTGAAAGGCTCTGTTCCAACAGGAAAGCAAGTTTTTTTGCATTATACAACACTGTAAATCAAGGTAAGTTTTGGGGACATCCCATAAGCAATCCAGTTCTTTTCTGACTCAGTCTTTCCTAGCTTTTCTAAAAGCGCTGGATTGAGTCAGACAGTCTAAATCCTATTAAAGTCAGTAAATTCATGTAAAAAGGAATGTTTCTTGGACTACAATAAGGTTTCCTACCAATTTTCCTTTGATTATATTACAGATGACAGTTTATAATAGAACTGCAGACTATGGTAACACGGAAAAATCCATAAAATGTAACATTTATATTTTTCCAACTCCTTGTCAGACATCAGAGGGATTTAAAAAATTTAGTGAGGAATTTACAGCTTGACACAATCACATGTGCAGCAATAATAATATAAATATCATATGTAATCTCCTTCATTCCTTTCTAACCCCACCCTTGAAAAGAAGAAAAATTGGAAAAGTATTAAAAAATAAGTTGAACTCTCAAGGTGAAGCTGATAATAAATAGAAAAAGTCACTGGGAAACAATTTTTTATCACTGTGTGAGAAGGTTCAGTCCTTATATTTTCTATATGTCATTGGAATAACTCTTTCCGAAAAATCTGTGTATAATGTATCTACCATCTTAATTTTTTTTCCTATGGGTAATTCTATACGTGGGCCAAAGAGCTTTTAGAAGAATTTAGATTCCCTCAAAGAGCAACAAAGTGTTTAAACCTCATATTTCAGCTGGGAATTTTTCTATGAATAGCTTATGAAAAACTGTGGGTGTAATTACTCAGGTATTTTTGTGTGAGAACACCTTTAGACAAGTGAGTTATACAAGGAGCTTTCCTGAGCAGATTCACCTGAGTAAAATTATTCTTTTACAAAACAGTGTGAAGGACTGGGCCCAGTAAACAAATCACCATATTTTCCATGGCATACTCAGTGGCACAGGTGGTATCATTGCATGGAGAATATGACTATTTCTTTCGTGTTGGTTCCTTCATAGATGTGCTTTACACATTCAACACACAGCCCCTTTGTACCTTTGCACCCAAGGATGTTTGCACTCTTTTCTATACATATTTCATCTTTTTTTGACCGTTCAAAACTCAAGCAAAGACATTCAAAATTGTCTCTAGGACATTTTTTAAAAAATTGTTAATGTATATTGAGAAGAATGATATATATACATATATTATACATCTGAAAGGAAAAAAATCACCTTGACTCATGGTATAATAATAGACACTTTGTGTAAAAGATATACAGAATAAGAAGATAGTTTGTGATCAATAGTTAAAACATGAGCAAATTCTCAAGATTAGGACTGTAATGTATTGGTAAACATTAAGCTCAGATAAATATGGAATTAAAGTGTCTTATCAGATTCCCTGTACAATTAATTTTTGAAACTAGTGGAATTACCACAGAAATACAGGTTGACCACAGTAAAAAAGGTCTTTTCCTCTGATGAATCCCTTTTGATGTTGTGACTGCAATGCAAAGGGAATGGGTCTGCAATACTGTAAGTTTATAGAGACACATTTTTTCAGCACTTCTCTAGCTAATTTTGTGCTGTGCCTTCAAACATTAGGTTAGGAAAAGTTTGTCCCATCCAAGACTACTCTCCTCATCAAAATCTTGTAGATGCTTTCTGCCCCTAGAGAATTTTTTGGATGTAAGTATGAAGCTGGGATATGAAAATAAAAAAAGAAAAGAAATTCAGTCTCATCCAACTTACAATCCAGACAAGAAGAAGCCTGAGGATGATGTAGTGAATGCTGTAGACAAGGAACTCTGATTGCTTCGTGCAGAAAATCTCTGCAGGTATGAGAACAGCCCTAGACTCCAAGATACAAGATATCTGAAAACAGTTGGAAATATTAAGCAATAGGGTTATGAGACTTCAGCTGATGTCCTGCTTCCTGCCAGGGAAGAAATTCCTGTTTCTTGTACCTAGAGGGTATAACTGAGGTTCCCCAAATTCCTCAGTAGTAAAAACAAATCAAGAAAACTTAGGGGCAAATTTGAATTTTCTACCAAACCCCTGCGTGTGAAATCCTGCAGTCGATGGAGGGAGTATGGAAAAGCATCCTAGAACTGGATTTGAAAGATTAGAGGGCAAGTGTCTGTGCAAGAAGGGGTACAGTGAGAGGAAATGAAAGTGTTGCATAGAAAGAAGAATGAGACCCTGACTTCTTAAGCACTTTCTCAAGATTTGGCTGGATGATGGTACCCACATTCACAAATGTAATAAAGCCAAATACAAGGACTGAATATAATTGTCAGTGGTGCAAGGATGCTGTGCCTTTAAGTGCCACAGTACTTACCACCTGCTATGCTTGGCTGGTGTCACCTCAATGGGATAAGGAAAAGGTCCCTCTGTCCTGCATGACTGTGGGAGCGTGAGAGCTGCTGCGGCATAGCCTGGTGGCAGGAGCCCTGCAAGCCCTTTTTCCTTGGGGTTGGTCAAGGACACCAATGGAAATATGTAAGGTTGGGAAGACCCTCAAAAATGTGTAAGCAGCATCTTCTTAGCCTGATAGCATTGATCTTGTGGTCCAGGCAGAGGTTTAAGAGGAACAGAAGACAGAGAGTCCATGCTCTCCCCAGTCAAAGGTGGGCAAGGATGAGAGGGTTCAGGCAAGGCTGGTTGTCTTGTCTGTGACATGGAATGCAAAGAGAACACCATGAATAGATGGTATTTAGACTGTTGCTTGGCCAGAAGAACTCTCTTTCTTTCCACTGCCAATGCAAATGTTGTCAGAACAGCCTGTTCAGGGCTGAGAGGATTACACAACCCAAGTAAGAAAAAGTTCTCTTTCTCTACCTACTCTTAGGGGGTTTTTTTGCCAAAGAGCAGTGAAAAGAACAGCTGGAAAAATTGTGAATTAATTTCCTACTGTTGTGAGCATCAAGTACCTAATAGGCCACACCATCTCATCCTGCTCTGAAGAGCATGTGGGACACTGTAAAAAAGGTATTCAGATATCCATTTTTAAATCCATGTACGGAAGCTTACCTGACCTGTCTTCCAAAAAACTTAAATCGTGTTTGAACATTTGTATCCATTGATGGTTGATCTGGAATGTTTGGTGATTTTTCTTGCTTACTTTTAGGAGGAATAATGTTTGTGTACATGGACATAACAAATCCAAAGGTCTAGATCATTTAAAACGAAACACAGAAAAAACCTATTATTTTCTTAGTCTGGTTAATAAATGTCTGTCAGATTCAGAAATGAGTTCGTTTTTTGACACTGTAGCTCCAAAGTCTTGTATAATTATTTCTCTCTTGATTTATTTCCAGAAAGACAGTCGATCATATTGTGCAATTTCTATTTCAAATTCTCCATAGAAACCAACGTTTTCATAGAAAAGCAAGTACAATGCTCCTGAAAATGTCTTGATAACACCTTTTCTCTTACCAAATTGTCAATGATTATGACTATCTATATTTATTAGCACAGCTAATCTAATATTTTATCACGGTCAGTGAATTACTTTTCAGAGTAGAATCATACTAGCTGGATACCAACCCTATGAATGCAACATATCATCAAGGTCATAATTTTTTAATTCTTTAATAATTATTCTTTAATTACAATTACAATACTTATAAAAGCAGAAATCTCTCTAATGTTTATATTAATATATGAATAATAAATGATGGACAAGGAAACACAATAAACGCTTGGTTAACTTTACTATTCACTATGTGCAAACCTAGAGTTTGTCTAATAGCACTGTTATAATGGCACTGGGATATTGTTATTATATTTTATTAACTTGACTTTGCTAAAGAAAAAATTTGTGAATTACACTCTGTACTGACTTCGTATTGAGTCATACATCTCGTAGTTACCATAATCTTTTTTTGCTTATGATGTCATTATAATCCATAAAAAGTTAATGTTGAAATAAAGTTATCAAAGTAATCAATCTTTGTACTTTTTTCAAACCTTCAAACACTTTCCAAGTTAGTTTTCTAAGGAAAAATATGCTTCAAGATAAGGAACTAGAGGAACCACAAGTAAATGTCAAAAAGATCCACAAGGATGGTGAACTATCCATTGAGCAGTCCCCTGCTCAATTATTCTGCCATTATGAACTGAGTGTGAACTGAAGGTAATTGAAGTGAGAAAGGCATTAAAACATTTTCCAAAGCAACATCTGCAATGAATCAGAGGAATGAAGATAAAATGACAAGGACATTTAATGACAGGATTGTGCCCCTGCCTGCCTTTCAGCCTAAAAAGGTCTGGCTGAATTCCAGTTAGAAATGATCCCAGCACAATGAGTATACCATTTCTGTGTCACATGTAACTGGGTTTCACAGAGATATTTGAAGAATGCAGTTAAGCATCTCTTTGAAATCTGTACTGTTCCCAACCTTTCAAATGTTTGTGGCGCTCTGAGATGAGCTCTTCTTCTTTCTTCTAATACTTTTTCCACCCTCAAAAAAAATCTGCATTATTTGGGAGGGAGTGCCATTGGTAACAAATGCACATTGGTGTTACACCTTATGAGGAAATCAAATGTATGCAGGATCAGCCCAGGTGTTCCTTCTCCTCCTCACAGCCCTCACTATTCAGTCCTCACCTAGTCATACGCACCCATAACACACCACAGGCCCTCACCTGCATTCTCCAAGCTCAGGAGCAATGCATCCCAACAAAAAGGAAGTCAGGCAAAAATGCCAGGAGGCCTGCATGGATGAACACGGAGCTCCTGGACAAATGCAAACACAAAAAGAAAACCTACAGAAGGTGGAAGTAAGGACAGGTAGCCTGGGACGAATACAGAGAAATTGTCTGAGCAGACAGGGATCAGGTTACGAAAGCTAAAGGCCTGATAGAATTAAATCTGGCCAGGGACATCAAGGGTAACAAGAAGAGCTTCTATAGGTATGTTGTTGATAAAAGGAAGACTAGGGAAAATATAGAGTCTCTCCAAAAGGAAACAGGAGACTTGATTACCTGGAATATAGGGATGATTGAGGTACTTAGCAACTTTTTTGCCTTGGTCTTCGCTGACAGATGCTCTGGCTGCACCACCCAAGTCACAGAAGGCAGAGGCAGGGACTGGGAGAACAAAGAACTGCCCACTACAGGAGAAGATCAGGTTCGAGAATATCTAAAGAACTTGAAGGTGAACAAGTCCATGGGGCCTGATGAGATGCATCCATGTGTCCTGAAGAAACTGGCAGATGAAGTAGTTAAGCCACTATCCATCATATTTGAAAACTTGCGGCAGTCCTGTTAAATTCCCATGGATTGGAAAATGGGAAACATAACCCCCTAATTTTAAAAAGGGAAAAAAGGAAGACCCAGGGAACTACAGGCAGTCAGTCTCACCCGAGAGCCTAGAAAGATCATGAAGCAGATCCTCCTGGAAACTGTGAAAAGGCAAATGGAAAATAAGGAGGTCACTGGTGACAGTCAGCATGGCTTTACTAAGGGCAAAATGTGCTTGACAAATTTGGTGGCCTTCTACTGCAAAGAGACAGAGTTGGTGGATAAGGGAAGAGCAACTGGTGTCATATACCTGGACTTGTGCAAAGCATTTAACACTGTCCTACATGACATCCTTGTGCCTAAACAGGAGGCAAGAATTGAATGGATTGAGCACTCAGAGGATAATGAATTGACCGAATGGTGCACTGAAAGAGTTGTGGTTACATGTCCAAATGGAGACTTGCGACAAGTGATGTTCCTCAGGGTCAGTACTGGGACCAGTGTTGTTTAACCTCTTTGGAGAAATAAGCAAACAAAATTATTTCAAATCGTGGCAGCATGAAGTCTAGCTGGTAAGACCAGACTACACAAGATCATAAAATCATAGAATATGCTGGGTTAGAAGGGACCTGTTAAAGAGATGAAGTGTTTGATATGCAGTTACCACGTTGTATGGATGTTCCTGCATAAAAGGTTTTGGCTTCCTATCAAAGCTGAAAATATTTATGGGTTTGCAACTCAGTTTTTCCAACAACAGTCTAAGATACTTATGCCCCCATAAGTATATTTTATGAGAAAATTGTTTTGTTCGAACTACCTTCCCCTCTCCCCGATTGTCTGTTCACAACAGTTACAAAATAAATTTTTTACCTTCTGTTTTCTGAGTAAATTCTGAATTAACACATACAATTGTTACTTTATGAAATGGAGAACATGGAATTAAATTTTTACAGCACTACATATTTTTACTGTTAATTGAAAGATGTAAATCATGTCTCAACCTTCTTGATTTTTTTTTAATAGAAAGTAGATCAAAAATCAAGACAATTCACTTGTCTAATAAATACTTCCATTAAACATACTGAAAATACATGGTACAATACAAGACACATAATCTGAATCATATTGGAATCAATTTGACCTTTGTTAGTCTTTTCAGTGGAAAGACTCACAGTAAAAGTAAAGAAATGCCCAAGTCCTTAGTTCAGAGCCCTCTGAAGACACTGGCAGATTTACCAGGCTAAAGTGAGAAGAGATTAGATTTTTAAATTGTTCCATTTCTACCATTACTTTAGGAAAGTGAAGTATATTTAAAAAGACACCTATCATGCCATGCATAATCAGTGAGATTAGCATGTTTTTTCTCACAGTACATACAGCAATGACTGGCTATTGGGGAAGACCAAAAGTATTTCCAAATTTTAAGCAAATTCAACAAGTTCTGAATGAAAAGAGATAGGAGAAATGTTTGGATTAGGTTAAAACATTTTGTTTCTCTGTTTTTAAATTATCTGAGGATTTTTTTCAAAACAGTGAAATGAAATTTTTTTGGTTTCATCAATTACAGAAAAAGAGGATTTACTAGAGCAGGAGAGGAATGTAATGAAGGTAAAGAAGAATATGTAATGCAGCTGCAAATGACAAGGGAGAAGAAAAAATGTTTGAACAAGCGAAAAAGCACTCTCCAGTTCAGGAAAAGAGCACTGTCTTAGTCTTAGCCTTAGCCTGTGTAGGTGAGCAGAACCTGGGGATCCTCCTGCCCTCTTCTCCCCATTTCCCTGCCCACACCATTTGGCAGGACCTCTTTCCATGTGATGTATGGAAATAACAGGGGTGAGGAGTCGTGATGCAGAACAGCAACAGGCACATATTTAGCTCTGCTCCATGCCACTAAGTGGGGAAAAAAACCCCTAAAATTAGAGCAGGCAAAATTTACATAAGAAACAAGAACATTTTTCCATATTCACATTCTGTGCTTCTGCACCTGAAATTACCTAGTATATTGATAAATGAATTTATGCAGTTGATTTTACAATGGCAGTCTGTATATCACTATGCTCTGTGCACCAAAACTTTTAAAAAGTACAGTATCAGACAAAAATGGCATTATAAACATTTAAATAATGTGGGAATTTCAGGCTCTTAAACTTTTTTTACCATATTAGGTTTTCATTAAAATTTGGTGTACGTTAAGTAGGGTGAATTTCTAAACCTTAAAAGATCAGACAAAAGAAAAAATGATATCAAGTAAATCCCTATAAAAGCAATATCACATCCAGAAACAACATTTCACTTTGGGTCTTCCAAATACTTTGAAAAGAATAAAATGTGGTTTGGAAAGAACTGTGGTATGCCTTGAAATTCCAGCTGAAAATCCAAGGAAGACCCATTTGTTTTCTCTTGTCTTTTCATACAGCCCTTCTGGATTTATTTTTTTTTAGTATCTGTAAAGCTTTTTCAGACCATTTTGTATGACAGGTTGAATCTGCCTTGTTATTTTTGTTGCTAGGACAAATTAGATAATTGTAAATGTTTTGTCTACAATAAGGAAACTGGTATCAATTTCATGGGGGATATGCAATAAAGCCATGGGCAAGCACGTGGTATTGCAGGATGAGGATTAGCTGCTTTTGGTGGCGATTGACAGAAAAAACAAAACCGAGATTTTTACGGAGGAAATCAGTTCTTTGCAGATTTCACTTTGTGTCAGTGGGGACCTGTTGCAACAGATATCTGAACATGACAGGTAGGTGGTAAATCACTGTCACGCTTAGTTGTCAATGGGTTTGTGCTTTTAAGTTACCACTGGCCCTGAAATTTCAGCGATAATACTGACTTAGGGATGATCTGCAGCACTAGAAGTGAGGGAGGAGACACCTTCATCCCCCTGACATCTGGACCGTGATAAGACTGAAGGAATCCCTGAGGTCAAACTTGGCCCAAAGAATCTCTTCAAACACCTGCATCTTGAAAGGAATTTTCCATCTTTTCAGCTCCCACTTTTCTGCCAGGGAAGTACAATAAATGTAGGAACATAATTCAGTGCAATCTTTCCTTAAAGCTATGCATATCTTTCTGTCTCTCTAGTCTTTCCCAGCGTTCAAAAAATGAAAAAGTAACAGACACAGAGCAAGTATATGGTGGTCCTTCCCAGCTTCTGGATGTTGATGGTTGGGGGCCTTCCTGCATTAAGGTTGCATTGATACAGTTACAGTTAATAACTGTCAATAGATTTATTTCTGATTAATTTGCGGAATTGTTTTTGAATCCATGTGTTTATTTTTCCTTGACACCTTGGCAGCAACAAATCCTATGTTGCATTCTGAGCTGTTTTAAAATACATTTGTTTATTAAAAACTTACCTTCAAGTGATGGAGTCACCATCCCTGGAAGTGTTTAAGAAAAGACTGGATATGGCACTTAGTGCTATGATCTTGCTGACATGGTGGTGTTCAGTCACAGTTTGGACTTGATGGTCTCAGAGGTCTCTTCCAACTTAATTGATTCTGTAATTCTCTGATTCAAATTAACTAAATGTCTCTAAAGCTTATGTGAAAAAAATGTGAATATTTTCCTTTTTTCCCAGGTCTTCCATATCAGTTATGATTTCACATTTCTCTCTTGTACTATCTTGTTCTTTCATTTTCCAAGCAAAGAAGTACATTCTCTGTTTTTTTCTCCCCAGTTTTTCGTTGCCTGGAAATAACTCCATAGATATTGGCATGCTTATGACAATTTCGTTTATCTCTTTCAGTTGTCCTACATCCTTTTGTGCAGTGACAAGAGTGAGAGGGCATCACAGATCAACATGATAACATAATTTTTTCTATTTATTGGTTCCTTTCTTAATAATTTCTAACACTCATTTTTTCACCCATCATCACTGACTCCCACCACAGGGAGTTCAAAAATTTTTTCCTAAGTAGTCGTAATTTCTACCCCATCACCGCATATTTATCATTAAATGCATTCTGGCCTATGAGCCTTAGCTTGTATGCACTGATATTTTATGGGTTTTTAACCCCTTCACTGTGGAAATCAATTTCTTATTTCTACGTTTAATTTCCTACATCTTAGAAAAAGAGACCCCAAGGTATCTTCTGCTCAAAAATCACATGCAATATGCACCTGCCACAGGAAAAAAATGCTCAGCTTGTATGGTTTATACTAAATCAGAACCAAAGTGCTTTATTTCTTTATAAATTATGCATAATTAACTGTCAACGAGTGAACTACACCTTCAGGACCAGTATCAGTGATACAATAGAGAAACTGCAATACTAAACACTCGCAAAACATCAGCAAACACCTACAGATTTCTAATCAGCCTTGTACAGAGAATCCAGGACAGATTTGGTTGCGCGCATACACACTTTTATGTGCACATCCTCTGTTTGAATTAAAAGTTCATTCCATAAAACATGACAATGCATATACCAGTGAGGATGGTCCCTGGGCTCACATGCACATCTCCCAGATATGAGTATCCCTTTGCAGCTTCCCGTGCTATCACTTTGCTGCCTGTATGGTTTTCAAGAGTAGAGGCTGTGTGGGCATCCCTACACAAACCTTTTATTGTCTTGCTGTGACCTTTTCCTGAGTCACACTGTGCCACTAAGATGCAGATATGCACCTAGTGACATGCAGAAATACGGATTTCTGTATATTTAAAAAAAGACAAGTGTTTCAACAATGATGCTTTTTCATGAACTAGTGTATTCCTCACAGAAGCTTCAGAACGGAATTCTTTACTAGGGAATTTCTACCAGAAATCTTGGAAAACTTGTAAAAATTCCTTATACTTCAGCTGTCTGTTTTAGTCATTGTCATAGTCTTTCACCACTAACAGTCCCATTAAATAGCAAAGAGAGCAGAAAGATTGCTTTGTGGGCTTCAAAAATTATTCATTCGTTTTGCTTTATATTTGACTTATATTAAAAAAATAGATATAATACATTAAAAATGAATTAAAAATAAAGCCTTTGCAAGTATAGGTTGCACATCATGTGATTTGGAGCTATCCTTGCCACACCCTGTGAACCAGGGCTGCACTGAAACAGGGTGGAGAGCGTGGTCTGATGTGTTTGCAGAGTGCATGGCAGTCCAATGCTTTCTGCTTTCAATGGAAGCCAGGAGAGTTTAAAGCCTTTAAAATGTTTTAAGGCATAGAAATATGAAACAGTAATGGTAAATGATTGACTTCTTTGGCTTAGTGGTAGCTGGAATTAGTGGTAGCTTGAATTACCAGCGCACAGAATATCCTTCACTTCTACTGATGCAGGTGATGTGGCACATCCTGACCAAAACCGTGCTCTGCAGGCAGCTGCCTCATTGACTCTTCCCCACGGAGGTCTTCTGCGGGTTTTTGTTGGTTTGGCTTTTTGAGGTTTTTTTTGTAGACTATTTGAAAGTAATTTGGGGAGACTTGATTTCTCAAAGGCACATATTGAGGACTATTCATACCATTTTCTAGAGCACTTGACAACAGGTCTGACACTAGGAGGCCATAGCACAGGGATTGCAGAACTTTTCCAGTAGGAAAAGCCTCTGCTTACCCACTGGAGGAGCTCTGATGTGAAACCACGGACATAGCTATGGGTTTGACAGGGACCAAGGCAGTTACTGGTGGCCAAAAGGCCCTGTAGTGGTCTAGGTTAGGCAAGAAATTTTGGAGAGGAATTTCCCAATCTCTTTATTCATTATTTATTTTTAAAAGAGGATAAACATTTGAAGATAAGGGTCTAATTTTTTATGGTAGTTTCACTGGTATAAATTGGTGGGAAGCAATGGAGTTACCTCAGTAAGTCAGGGCAAGTGAGACTGGGCTCAGGCAAAGGAAAGAGAGGAGGACTCAGATTCCCTCTGTATCCTTATTTCAACTGTGCTTCATTTTAGCAACTGCGTTTTCTTCCTTCATATCATAAATATTTCATATTCTTTCAGCCATTGAGTTCATCATTTAAACAGGAAGGCATTTAGCAATGCTGTTCTCATTCAGTTTAAAGATGTACTTCAAGCACAAGATTAATTCCTCAACTGATGTAAAATAGTGCAGCCCCACTGGGGCTGGGGAAGCTGCTTCCCCAAATGGTAGCAGCATTTCTGTTTCCATTACTTCCAGAAGAAGCCCCAGGTCCTCCTGGGAGCTCTCCTTGCCACATTGCCTCCTCCCAGGTGAGCTTGGGGCTGCACAGGGTCGTCACGCGATGGTGCTGTGCTGATCACAGCTCGATGCTTCACTCCTGCAGCTCCAGGCGGTCCCTGCTACTGATATTGCAGAGTGCAAGCACCAAGCTGAACCACAGAGGAGGCTGAAAAATGGCACCACGAAGGCAGTCATGACAGCATATTCCTTCTGAGACTGAAAGTATCACATCCTGCCTCTCACAGACTGCACATCCTCACCAAGGTAATGGGTCAGATTTACCCACAAAATCCCTGTCAACCTTGCAAGCAAGCACAGACTGTAAATCAGCAGGAACTTTACCTTATGACTGTTATGGCAACGTACAGCAGTCACAAGTCCACAGCACCTGTGACCCCAAGAAACATAAAATGCATTTCTCTTGTGCATTCAGGTTTAGTTGGTCCAGAGTTTTCCAAACAAAAGCTAGCGCAACCACATGTATTTTACCTGGATTACACTGGCTCATGTAAACTATCTAACTGAAGTTTCCCTTTGGCATTACTTGAATGGGTGGCCAGCCACACACAAAACAAAATAGAAATGTATGGAGCATTCACCTCGAATGCAACAAATGTTTACCAAAAGAAGAGAAATTGTACTCTTTGGGGATGTTTACCATTTCCTTTTCCTCTTGTTTTCTCTGTCTGACAAAGCTAGGAAAGCAGGGCTGCCAAGTCATATCCATGTGATAATTCCAGATATTCAAGCACTTTAAAAGTGTAAAATTGGACATGAATAGCAAAATGTACCTTATAGCCTACTCCCATATTAAAATATTTTCAGTCTTCAAAATCTTTTGATCTATCTCAACAACTCCTGCAAAGTGTAGTCATAACCAAGACAGTTTTTAAACAGTCAGCTCTAGGCAAATAGCATCATAGTCCAGCAAGGCGAGAATTCACTAATTCTTCATTGAGTCCATGATGAGGTCCAAGTGTCTGGGCTAATTTTATACCAGCTCTGGAATGATGAGTTCTAACCAGTGTTGGGAAGGCGGTCCTTGCCCTAAGATTGTCAGCCAAACTGATCAGCCATCAGCCATGCAGCTCAACAAAGAACACAGCCCTTTCTGGATTCAGATAGAAACAAGAAATATCCCTGCTAAAACAACCCACTCTCTCTAGCCAGTAGGGAACTGGATGAACACCATAACCCTACAATATCCTCTTCTCTCTAGTATGTCTGTATTTCATGTCCAGCAAAATATTGGCTAGAAAGCCAGGGAAAGACAAGCTTAGATTACATTTTGCCACATATCAAATAATTCACAGTGAACTGGAAGCCATTCAGGGAAGATGAAAATAAGCCCTGAAAGATAAATCACTTACAATCATGTAAGCATGTCACAGACAATCTTACGTGAGAGAAGGGAGAAGAACTATTTTCAGAATTGGATGCAAAAAAAGGCAATAAATGAAGAAGAATTATTAGGTTTTGTTCTATAAAGTGGATTTACAAAAAGGGAAAAAGAATACTTCTGATTTACTACATCTGAAAAATGGAAACAGGCCACAGAATATGAAAAGTTTGAAAAATCTCACTTAACAGCACACTGTAGGCCTTTTGAGTTTTAAGATTTTTTTTTCTCCCACTGTTTTCCTTTCCATTTCTTTTTTTTTCTGCTTTGTGTATGGATCCCGACCTCACAAAGTCAAGAAATTTAAAGAATATTTGAGTTCAAAGGAGTATTCACATGAATATGTGTGGGTTGACAAGGGCTCAAAGAAGGGGGGAAGAAGGTAGAAGAGGTTGCAAGCCGCTGAGGTCAGAAATTTACCTTCTTGTCTATCTGTATAGACTACCTTATTATGGGAGGTTGCAAAAATAACTGTAGATAGTTTGAGGAATTTCAAATACAAAAAGATTTCAAATGTAAAAATGTGTCATTTGCCTCAGAGCAAGGCTTACACTCAGGGGAACTGGGTAGCAATCTGTAAATGTGCAAAGTGAATAGACCCCAAGGACAGAATACAATTACTTAGGAGGTAATGAGATGAGATTAAGAAGGGAATATTTAGACAGAATGCCAGGAAAAGCTTGAGCTACTTTGAAATGTTGAATAGCCTTGTAAGGGAAACCTGAAAGCACAATTACTTGAGACATTTAAAACTGTGAGTACGCTCACATTTGCTGCAGGGAACACATCTCCCTTCGCAGTTAGATAGACTGAATAATGCAACCAGGTTTCTACCCTTATTTTTTTTTCCCATGATTCAGAGCACAGTGCAATTCAGATGTACACACATTGTAATACAAGTAACACAAAGGACACTGCAGTGGCAAGCAACATGAGGCAGGCGGTGTGTAGGTTGCAACCAGCATTAAAGAATTTTTGCCTATTGTATCACGCAGCTGCAGAAACTGGTGAGTTGTTTTAGTCCAAAATCTGTGTTATCTCTGTACACATACGTCACCTTCTTGAACACTTATGGCTATCAGCAGTAGCATCAACTAGCACTGGGAGGAGACACTTCTATGCTTCACATCTTAGCAGCAGCTAAGATGTCCCAGAGGAAAAAAAAAAAAAAAAGAAAAGGTACTTTTTGCCTGGGCACTGCTCTTTGTTCCCAGGTGCAGTACTGCAAAAGAGGGCTGAGTGAGCTGATTATTTGGAATCTTTCTCAGTTTAAAGATTAGATTTCAATCCAGTCTGCCACCAACCCAATTCAGTCTGCTAGTATCAGCAGCCACCAGCCTTTCTGCTGATCTGCCATGAAGCCAAAAGAAACTTAGAAAATGGATCTGTGGTGCACCTTGTTAATTGATTGATGTACTCTAGGAGGGCACCTGATGAAAATCCAGGTGCTAGTGGGCATTCCATCAGTGATACCAGATTAGAGCTAGTACAAAATAGCTCCATGAAACATAGGGAGTGTAAATACTGGCTCTTCAGCCCATCTGCTTTTGTCTGCAGTTTTTTTCCTGCTGCACCACACTGTTCGCTAAGTGTAAAAACTGCTAGAGTGCATTGGCTTTGCCTTCCTACCTCTCCAGCCTTTTTTTTTTCCAAGAAAAAAAAGTTATACATACAGATGGAGCCAACAAGGTTAATGTGGTGCCAGAATATAACCAAAGTGCAGACTGGTGGCTGTGTAACTCACTTAGCCTGGTATAGATATGGCCACTCAAGTGAAAATTGCTTTACAATTAAAGTGCTACTTGGTGTGGAAACAGGAAGACAGACTTTGACCATTAATATTTTTTCTTACCTATAATGCTATGATTCTTCCATATTTGCCCATAGTTTTACATAGTTTTATGTACACTGTTCATTGTCCTTAGCCAAAATGTGTCAGAAAAAGACTAGAGGGAACTTCAGATCACGGCCATGTAGCCTGCAGAATAAGTTGACTCCAAGCCAGGCAGACATTACAATACACACCTGTTGGGGCTTTCCAGGTTTTTCTCAATACCATCTTAAACAATATCAAGGCCTCAGAGAAATGTGAGAATGACTTTGAAAAAAAACAGTTTGACTGTAACAGTACCAAGGTGGTTATATGGCTCTATATGGCCCTATCAGGAAACACTGAATTTCTCTCCCTCTCTCCCCATACTTTAATCTGCAACATGTAGTTGCAAGACAATCCAGCAGAAACAGTTCAGCTATTTCAATGCGGTACAGCAACTGTTTCATTTCATATGGCTTATGACTCTAGGTTAAGGAGAGCTGTTTCAAAGCAGTATTTAACTGAGAAGCTTTGTAAAAAAGGATGGGATTTCAGTAAATCTGTGTGTGTGTGTATTGTGTCTGGGGCAGAGGCTGAAATCAAGCCAGGCCATTCTTTTCAGCTTTTGTTACTACGTTCTTCTACCATGGGCCTGATTCTGCGAGGTTTTTTCAAGTTGAACTGCATGGTTCCCATTCAGGGAGCTTCCACTGAGATCCCCACGGCACTCACTGGGATAAAATATTTCTCATGAGGAGCAGAAATTTCAAAATGTTGTCATCTGTAAGCAACAAGTTAGAATTGTTTTAATACTTGTCAGACAAGAAAAGATTGCCATTGAAGAGCCCTTAAGTATAGAACACTTCTGTGACTCAGATAGGGACCCGAAGTTCTCTCTGAATAGCCAAAGGCTCATTTACCCTGCTGGAAAGATACTGATGCCATTACAGTGCTTCCTCTGCTGTTTTATGAACATGTTCTGTTTGACATCTCACCTAGAGCCTCACCTTATACTGCAGATAGTCCCAGAGGGGGCATCTGAATCACACTCCAAGGAAAAGAAATGCCAGCAATTTTCTGAGGAGCTCTTTCTTTTGCTCCAGCTCTCTCTCTCCTTTCTCCCTCTCACTCTTCTCAGCACATGAGTTTCAGAGATCCCTCCCCAGATCCTCTCATACTCCCTCCATGCAGTTTGCATGGTGACGGGCTGAGACATAAAAATTCAGGTTCTCCATCCAAAATTATATGGGTGTGTGGCTGGTGACCTCAAGGATGTTCTGCATGTGCTGCATGCGAGAAACTGACAAATTCTACCCTCCTTTCCAACACAGACACTGCTAATCTGAGTCCCTCTTCTCAAACCAGATGATAAGTTCCATGAAAGTCCCAGAAATCAAGCACATTAGACACTTCTCTGTGTGTCCAAGTGGGACCGAAATCAGTCTACGAGTTTAAATGGGCTAATACAGGCAGGGTCTCAGGTAAGCAATAGACAGGCAAGCCAAATAACTACCTGCTAAACCTTATTTCCTTTTGAAATCAAGCTGAAACATTTTTTTGAAAGGGCTGGCGTGTTTTGTTTTGGTTTAAATAAATTGAAGGATTTGGTTTAGAAGAAAGATGTGGAATAGCTTCTACACACAAACAACTGAGAAGGATATGACTTTCCAACCAGAAAAACAGTTGACTTTAGAGGGATATGATAAACACCTACCCTGTTGTTACCCTGTTATTGTTGGTTAAACCTGTTTTCGCTCATGGTACAATGCCTTCTAATTACTGCTCAATCAATTAAAAATCTCCAAGGAATTTTTAAAAGATGCCAATGAGCCAAACACTTCTAGTCCACGGAAAAATAAAAACAAAAACAAAAGGAGAAAATGGAAAACACTCCCAGCCTTAAAGTTAACCAGTTATCAGTTATTTACATACCCCCTCCCTGTTTTTGTTCTGCCATTGTAGTGCTGCCAAATCCCAGGTTTCACTTCTCGCAGACCAATGCCTTTCCAAAGAGAGGAGAGAAGAGAAAAAGAATGAGAAAGAATAAGGGAAATGGTAGAATATCTAGGCCATACAAAATATGGATGAAAAGAACTCCATTGCACAGGAGAAAGAGGTAGAAATATTCCTGGTTCTGTAGGGAAGGTTAGTGGTATCAGAGGTTGTAGAAAATGAGGAAATGGGGAGAACAGTATAAAAAAACCGTGGAGAACCTGTAATGGAAGAAAGGAGAAGAAAGAAGAGCAGAGAAAAAGTAGCTCAGGTGTGTAGGATGAGGATAAGTTTTGCAGGAAATTCATAAGTACCTCAGGACTGTACAGAACAAGAACAGGAAAATGAACGTGGAAGAAGCCCATGATGTGTGCTGAGCCTAGGAAAGCCACAAAGTGTTTATTTATCACAAAATTTATTCGCCTTCTAAAGCCCAGACCAAACAAACAACCTGCACACTCTCTGCCTGCCATCTGCACACTGCTTCTAGCTTTGACAGCCCCAGCAGAAAGTCAGATGAGTCTCAGAAGAATTTTGTCCTTCCTGGAAATTCCTCCTGGGGCTCTGTGTGAGAGTGATTTGTGATTCTCTGGGCATGAATATATTGATCTTTCCTCTCTGACTACTGGGAACTCCCGTAATCTGAAATTGAATTCTCTAGGAGTGATTTGACCTCTCCAAGGAACCGGCCAACATCGGTCCTCCTAACATGAGAGTGATTTGTACTGTAGGGGAGCAAACAAATCCCCATCCATGCCCAGCATTTCCCATGCAGGCATGTTCATGAGCACCCTCTCTACCTCTGAGCACGCCTGTGTTGGGTAGCCAGGGCACAGTTTGTATTAGGTTCACAGATTATTCCTGCTTCTGTCACACAAATGCTGGTACAGATAGCCATGGAGCAATTTTCAGCCATTTTGCAGCCTTAACTGCTCAGGCAAATTGTAAGAGATTTCATTACTTTAAAGCATGGTTTACCCCACATTTCAGTGAGTGAGTCTTACAGACATGCCACCTCTGACTGGGAACTGCTGAGAGGTTTGTGAGGTAAGTTAAGACAAATCCGGTAAATGCTTAGATGTGAGACCTCTGAAGGATGCTTGGATATGACTGGAAGTGGTACTGGTAACTCAAACACAGAATATTTTTTCCCAGTGAGAGAGTGCTCAAGCTCACAATTACACAGCATAGTGCCTTCTTTTTGGAGACAGAAGTCAGTATCCTTACACTTCGCCAGTGTAACTGTGTGAAAGGAAGGTGTTAATTCTACTATACCAGTCCTCTGTTGTGTTTCTGGCCTGCTGTGGCCATTTGTGACTGGTAGGAGTCAACCTCGGTAAAACTGTCTGAAAAAATTATACATTAAAAGTCACTTTTCATGTTTGCTGAAAGGTGAAGGCCTAACAAACTTCTCTGAAGTTTTAATCACTTGAGCTCAGTCAATTAAAACAATGACACCACCCAGTAGCACAACCATCTTTGTTTTATGGTCTGCACACTTCGCAAGGGTGCATGGGCTACTTTTAAGGCATCAGTGATAAGCAACAAAGGAAAAGCATCTTTTTCTTTAAAAGCTTGTTTATGGCCACTGGAAATTTTTCGTGTGACTGCAAGTGGAAAAAGGGTTGAAAAACAACTCAAACCCGAAGTCTTCCCGACCATAGAACAAAACAGAAACTGTATCTCCATAACTCAATGCTGAGTCGTTATAATACAGATAATATCAATTAAGGTACTTGTAATTTTTCAGATATTTGTTACCACATTGTAGGATTTCTCTACAAATATTTTCATTTCTAGAAGAAATACAAGGCAGTAAGCTTCACAGAACAGCTTATTTTGTATCATAACAAATATTTTTTCAAAGTCTAGATTTAAAAAAATCTATATATTTTTCTTTTTTCAGAGGGGGGTGGGGGTTATGGACTGTACAACATGAGGCTAGAAAAGACCACTTCATAGCAGCTATTACAATGAAACTATCTGACTGCTTACTGTATGCAGATTTCAGTCTCCTCTATGCCCAGAGTGTTTGTGTGTATGTACACGAACATGTGGAGAGCAGCTAGCACAGACTAACTCTAGCTGTGAGGATTTTAGTCTTCAACCTCTTGGGGCTACAGTAGTAGAAATAGTCAGCCAAAACCAAACAATAGACCAAAAGTAAGACAGACTCAAACCCGTGATTTTTTTCTTTCATTTCATAGACACTGCCTGAGCCACTCATCACTTAGCCATATTAGTTACATGATGTTTTTCAGATCCCTTGGTTGAATCAGGGCTTGAAATACTGGAGTTAAGGCAGGGCAGTGTTCAGGGACATCAGTTTTCATGAGGCTGTTCCTCAACCAGGGAAAACCATGGGCATGAGGCAGGGACAACATATGTTTATTATTATACATAATACTTCAATTTATTCAGGCTACAACAGTGTTGAAAACAAACCTGATATTTTCCATACACAGACAAAGATACAGTCTCTTCTCCTGAGAGCTTATGGCCTAGGAGAAGACTTAGTAGAAAGAGAGCAACAAGTCATGGCTAACTGAAGTGGAAACTGCAGTCAGCACTCCTCCGTGACAGATCTTCACCTTCCTCCCAGACCAAAAGTGCCATTGCACTCCACTACTTTCCCGTGCTCCCGGACCGTGCATGCCAAAACTAGCTGTAGCTGAGACATGGCCTTCAAATGCCACGTGGCAGCTTTCAAGTGTGCCTCTGGGGAGGACTTGGTATCTCCTGTTCACCTTTGTGGTGCTGCGTGCCTTCTCCACTTCTGCATGAGCAGGTGTGCCCAATGCTGGGACTGATGGCTACATCTCATGTCCGGGCAGAGGAATTTTCCAAGGTGTGTCAACTGGAGCTTTACCTTGCATTTTTCTTAAATGAGGAAGCTCTGACTGTACCAAACAATAATTGTGAAATAAATAATTAATGGTATTTTTTTCTCTACACTCAGTTGTGACTTTTTTTTTCATAATTTTTTTTCATGTGACCAACTCAGATTAGGAAAACCTTTTCTTAGTTCTTCGGCTGCTCAACTCCCAGCCTATTACAAATTTTCCCTCCTGGAACCCTTTCCTTCCCTCCAGAGTCTAGCAATTCCTTACTGTTATTTTGCATGTGTCAATTAGACCTGACGTTGCAATGAAAAGAACAGAAGAAACAGATGCATTCATTTTAATGTTTCAGAACCAAATATACAGGAGAGGCAGCTCCCTTTTTTTCAATATCAGGACACCCAGTCTCACCACTCTGACTTAGAAACCCTTTGAGCAGGGGAAGTTTGAAGAGCCTTTAGGATAGGAGCCCTCCCGCACTGCTTGCACAGATACACATCTGATCTTATCTTTCATCTGAAAGGATCTCCAAGGCAAAAGAAAACAGAAATATGTTTTCGTGGCTAAAGCAGTAACGCATCACATGCTGAAATGCAGTCTCATCCCACTAGAGGGTGGTCTGGTCACCCTCATGCTACAGCTGAGGTGTACAGGCGAAGCTCTTTCAGAAAGCCTGAGCCCACTTTATTTAAGACTCAGCAACATCAAAGTATTCCTGTTCTGAGATTTTCCGAGTGCCTCATGTTCCATCACCAACATTGAAACTACCCTGTCATTTAAACAAATAAACATGTTGTGCCTCTCACTGAAGATCTGACAATCTACAAATATCAGCGTGCTCTGAAGTGTTCTACCAACGTTGCAACTGTGGATGTAGGAAAGAGCAAAGCGAGGTTCACTGTTAAAGAGTGCTAAAGTGCTTGGCTTGATACCACTTTGAAACCTTTAAAATCTGTTTATGTGGTTTATATTTTCTTCACATCATTTTCACAGAAAGCTGGATTATTACGAGTAAAACAAGGCAAATTTTTTCTTATGAGCTAGTCTGTACTTTGAATGTCTGTTACAGTGAACTAGAAAGGGCTTTAAGACAAGAGATGAACTGGAGGCTCTTCCATCAGTTTGGGGGGAGTTGGCAGTTAATCTCACAGCCAGCTCTCACACTGGCTGCATGAGATTCACCAAAAACACCTTCCTCTGCCAAGCCATTCTTTTCCTTTGTGAGCCATGTCACCTCTGCTCCTCTTCCCAGGACAGGTTGCTTGTCTCCCTTTCTCCCCCTTCATCTGCTCAGACTCAAATGCACACATCCCCACCTGCATGCTTCATAGTCCAACCTTCAAAAGTCCTTACCTTGTTTCTCCTTCTGAGATTCATGTTGTGATCACCAAGAAAAGGTAATTTCAGCCTGCTTTCTGATTCCTGTCCCTTCTGATGATCAGAAATCATTTAAGACCTTTGCAAGGAAAATAAAGGTACAGCCTTATGTCATGGAACTGAAGTTGCATCAAGTATCAACCCAAACACCATAACATTAAGTCAGAATTTGAAAGATATTTCAGAGAATTTCATCCAACATCTTGGCTCTCACCTAAATGTCTACATACATGGGAATCTTCCCTTTTACTCTCATGACAGTTGGAGCAAAGCTACAACACATGGCAAAAACTGCATTTGTATACCTATGCAAAACTTTCTTTGTAAGGAGTTTTTGTCCCAAAATTAATTGGGCTTTAGATTCTTTTGCTCTGATCAAGTTTCTCCTTACTGATTCATTTTCTTAAGTCTTGCTTTTCAACTTAAGTAGTGGATAAATGAAACACTTTATCTCAAAAAACATGCGATTGAAGGTACTTTCAGCCACAAAAATTTGCCATATCTAATGGTGTTCCAATGTGGATGTGAGCTCACTGGAAAAACTGTGAAGACTGTGAGTAAACCAGAGCACCATTCACCATTACATAAAAAATGTATATACTCATATTTTGCATGATACAGGAACAAATGTAAAGTGATTGGGGGAAAATGGGCTTAAGTTGCATGAGTTCACTTTCTCATCCAATTTAGGAGATGTTATTTGCCTATTTGGTTTTGTTTGTTTCACATATTTCAGACAGCAAAAATGTTAAATGATTAAAGAATTCATTATTAACCTCGTGGCATTTGAATCATGTCAACAGATATGACACAGCTGCCAATGATAATCAAGACTACCTTCAGCTGTGAGTTTGGATGCAAATGACAACAAAACAAAATCTGTTCTGATGCAATATAATGAATTGCTACATCATTCATCTTGCCTGTATAAACACAACATAGCAAATAAAGTATTTGCTCTTCGTAAGTTCTTTACACTTCAATATTTTGAGAGTTATATAGGATGTGGCATATTTGGTTCTGGTAGTATGAAAGGAAGTGATAGGGATGGGAAGTGTGACACACAGGTCTTATAGAAGGATTCTGTGTGCTCCTTTTTGGTGGCAGCAAAGTTTTGGATGGGTGGTATTGTCCCTAACAAATAAGTATTCTGTACTTCACTGTTAGGATACATGAGCAGAGCTGTCCTCCAGGTTGGTTCCAACATCTGGATACCACTTTTATTAGGTTTGGGAAGAACATTTGGTCCTCATTTAAAATACTGCAAACACTATCATCATGTAGACTGTGAAATTTTAAGGAAGACTACTACTGTTTTGATTATACTCTGAGATAAAAATAAAAGCAAACAGATCTCTAAATTGTGTGAAAATGCAAGAACACCAGCACCCTTTAGCAGGCATCTCTGCAGGAGGTAAAGCAGCAAGTTTTGTTTTATAACAGAACTTATCCGAGCATGGAACTGATGTGTTTGTCTTCTGCTCCCCATATGAACAGGGAAGGGAAGGAAGGGGAAAGGGAAGGGGAAGAGGAAGGGAAGGGGGAAGGGGAAAGGGGAAGGGAAAGGGGAAGGGAGAGGAAAAGGGGAAGGGAAAAGGGAAGGAAGAGGAGAGGAGGGGAGATCGCAAACAAATTCCAAATGTAGCTAAAATTAGCAAAGCTATCCTTTTAATGCTTTTCTTTCAGAATCAAGTGCTCTGCATTGCCATTTTTCTGTAACCCCAATTAATTAAGTATTGACTTGTTTTTTCATTCAGTTATAGTATAATTAAATGACAGTGGTCTGCCTCTGAAAGCAGATGAAAAGGTTCTAGTAAGAATCTCTAGGTTAATCCAGCTGCTTAAAATGTGTGTTGTATTTGACCATTTGCCAAGAGACTCTGTGAATACATGAGCCAGCTGGCACGAGGAGGGCTGGTGGGAACCTGTCAGCTGTTTAGGACAATGGCTGAAGCTTTTTTAACCAAATCAGGTTTTTAAAATACCTAAAAATGAGACACCCTACCTTTACAGCTCAGGAATTATGGTAGAAATGAAATCTTACAATTTATTTTTTACTTCTTAAAATATGAGTTTTGACTCATATTCTGTGAACCTCTGAACCAAGTCATTTGTTTAGATTACTGTTGAATGTCTGGCAAAAATACACAATACATCAAAGCCTTATTTTTGCAATGATGGAGCCCAAGTTTGCTATTCCGACAAATATGTCTATTCAGGAGGAAAAAGCTGTGTTAATGTGCTGAATGGAGTTGCATCACCAGCTGCTCTTTGAACTAGGCAAGACCCCAGCCTTGGGTCCTGCTTTCAGAGTATCACCCCTCACTTCACAGAACCTCAGAAGGATGTGCGGGTGCTCATTTAGCCAAACTGCGAGCCACAAGCACATCCTGGTGAGCAGCTGCTCCCACACATCCTGCTGTTGGCTCTGGCTTTGCATGGGAATAATTACTGATCAGTTGAAGTCAGAGTTTCATGAGCAAACCTTTAATGCACTGTTTCCCACTAAGTATTTTAGACAGAAAAATTAGCCAATGACCATGGCATTTAGAAAACCTCTTGCGCTCCCTGTGTTTTCACTGTTGAATGAAATGAAATGATTACAGTCAGGAGTGATTTCTGGAGCACAGAGGCAATGGCAAGGAGCCGAATAGCTCTTGAAAAGCTGGGCTGGGTGTGTGGGTGTGGAGGCCAGGGCGTCTGCACTCCAGGTGTCAATAGGAAACTTGCCATGCTAACAAGAGCCTTGCAACAGGCTGTTACTTTGATTTTTTCCACCTGGTGCTTGGTGCAACAATATGTCTGCCTTACCATGTGAGTTATCTGAGAACCTGTCAAAAGGCAGGGAAGATATGAGAAGTTCTGAAAAACCTGTCTGGGCCTGCCTTCTCAACAGTAACACTTTATGACACTTTTATTTTCATCCCAAACTTCAGATGCTTCGTTCTCCAGACCTGAGAGATGCTCTGGCTGTGTGCTCTGTGGAGTGTCCCACTGCTCTGTCCAGGGATCTTCCTCAGCTTCCAGGTTCCTGCACACAAGTAGAGAATGACCTTGCTGTTAGTGCAGAAAAAGAAAAATGTAAACTGTAAATATCTCCATAAGCATTTGCAAAATGAGAAAAAGCTTATACATTTATGAAAGTTTCAGGTATGTATCTGAATCTCTCCATACCCACCACATCTGCTGAGCTGTGGCCTTTGGTGTTTCCAGTAAACAGGAAAATGTGAAGTGCAAATACTAGGTAGAAAATTAACATGAAGGAGATAAGCCTGAAGCCACAAAGGAAAGGAAAGGAAAACTGACAGGAGCCAGAAGTTGTATTTCAGCATCTTTTGCACTTGCAGAAGGACTCACATGCCAGAAAGCTCATCAAAACAGGACAAGTGTGTGTAGGAAAAGGTTTTCCACAACTGTGCCAACCTCATTTTCTTTGTTTACATTGAGCACCAGAGCTTTACAGAGTTACTCTTGTGCGTCAGAGACTGCTTCCAGTGATGTAGACACCAGGTTGTTCTTCTTTTCTTAATGGACAGAATTGTTTTTTTCCTATCAGTTGATTCCGTATCTAAAATACAATTTCCTTTTTCAGGACAGAGGCTGGAAGGTAGTCTGTGAAGCAGAGTAATATTTCTTTTTCTCCCCATTATCTAAGTCCACAGCATTTACTATATGCCATATTCTGATTGTAGAGCTACTTGCTGTTTTCAATGATCCTCAGCAAAAGTAATCTGGGAGCCCGATATATTGGTGACATTTGGGTTTTTCTCCTAGCAGCGCTGTCAGCGGTCAGTAAGAATACCTCTCAAGGACACAGTCCCAAGCAGCCAGTATCAGCCAGAGTTTTGTGGGCACCTGAAGTTGGCCACAACTCAGTTCAGCTCCTTTATCGGCACATCTCTCTGCTCCCACATCCAGGAGCACAGGACTGTGCAGCTCCTGGCTCCTCTCACTGTCCCACACCTCTCAGGGTGCAAGACGTGGACATGATAGAAAATGGGGGTATCCCTCTCCATTTTGCAAACAACTTTAAGTCTCTAAGTGATAACATGGTGAAGGGTTTCGACGCCTAGATTCATCAGTGAAGCTTTGAGACTCTAGAAATTCATGATTCTCCTTTGTGGACTTAGAAATCTGCACTCAGATCTCCAGGCCTCATCTCCTGCCTCTACAGAAGGAACCAGGGCTTTCGCTGGAGTTAGGGTCCAGAGAGCTCTGGCTCAGGAGAGCTGTAAGAGAATAGAACAGAGGCAAAGAAGAAAGAGAAGACAGAAGAAAAAGTGGGGTCAGTTCCAGTTTCAACCAAATATTTTTTATCTTTTTAATTAATTTTCTCATAAGTCAGAAACATCCTTTTTTGCAGCACAGCTTTCTGCACACCAAATTTATTAGTTCAGTGGATATAATGATATAACAAACATATTAATATTAATATATTAATACATATTAAAATATATTAATACAGTGGAAAACATAATGCTGTCAGTTAAAGATATTCCCTCAAATAGCATTTATTTTTAATGATTTATCATTCATGAAAGATATCAATTACATTCCACTTATATTATTTTTTAAATAATTTTTATGGCAGCAATGTCAAGCCCAAATGAAAAACAAGCCAAAAAGCAGGGAGCAAAAATCACCCCTGCTCCAAAGAGTTGGAAAAGTAATCTAAGACAGAGGAAAGAGTTCCAATATCTGATGAAAGAGGTGACGGATTTAAAAAAGTTAGTGACAATAATAGTATGCGGTGGTATAGATAAGGTGGGAGTAAAGCCATAACAGATTTATTCCCTCTGTGTCTCCGGTGCTGTGTGTATTATAGAGTGTCCCAGGAAGATCAACTTCTCTTGGTGCTTTCTGTTCCTGGGGGCTGGAATTTGGCTGCTGAGCTTGATATCAAGGGGATTCAGGGGCTGGTTTAAGGGCATTTTTCTTACCGAGACCTCCTTCCCAAGACCAGTGATTCACTTCAGACTGGCCACCACCATGAAAGTTATTTACGGTGTGGTTACAGGAGGACATTCCTTTTAGCTTTGAGTCTCAGAAGCTGAATGAAACCCACAAAACTTGAATAGTCAGGGGCTGACCTTAGAGAGAGCCAACAGAAGAAAATGCTTGGAGTCACTGCAGTAATGAATGGACAGCCATTAATTTAAAACAAACCACATTGTTTCTTTTACTCAACATAGGTAATGAAATAATGAAAGGAACCCACAAGCTTTCAAAACAGTGGCATTAGCCGGATTTCCACTGTCACAAGATCAAAGCAAGAGGCTTTGTTAGTTATAGCCAGACGGTGTTAGACAAGGAAAGTCTCCACCAGCCTGGCAGAACTGAGTCAGTCCCTCAGCCCAGCACTGCCTCCTCCAGCACACTGGGGCACAGACACACTTGCACACAGAGACTGTATTTATATCCTCTTCCTTTCGTGATCCATCATCTCATTCATCAGAGAGAGTAAACTCTGCAGCATCCCCTTTTATTTCCAGGAATCAGCACTTTTCCTTCCATATTTGATCAATGTAGAAGGAAGCAGCAGTGAATGTTCTTGTTATCTCTGAACCCTGCACTTCATGATTCATTCAGGCATGACCTGAAACCTGTGTTTCTGGAAGCACTTATAGGGTATATTGCACTGTTTCTATCTTCAGCTCAGATTTACACCTGATGGTCAATATTCTTCCATAGCAGGCCATGAAAAAAACAATATTTGGAAAAATTCAGAGCCTACTTTCTTTCTTACAGTCAAGGTCCTTTGGGAATTTTCCTCTGAAACATGCATAAAATGAGTGATACCAAATTAATGAATTATTTTCAATTTTGACAGTCAGGCTCTGCCATACTATTGATTTCCCACATACAAGTGACCCTAAGCTGCAACTCTCAAAGTGCTTCTTGCTTTCAGGTTTCAAGCAGAAAAGCTGAAGTGTTGGGTTTGGACCACTTATGAAAACAGATGATTTACACTGGACTTCGGTCTGCCCAAGGCTCCTCTTATTTTCAGTGTTATGTAGCCACTTCAATTTTCTTCTTCTCATCTTCTACCTTCATCTCTTCAGATTAGCTTCCTTTCCGATGTTTTCTGCTCTTTTATCTCTGAAGTCCCATCCATTATCTGTTCATATTCCATAAAAAAACCTATTGTGTATGGCTTCATGTATTGAGGTAGAGGAGAGACACAGTGTACGTATCAGAAAGTTTGTATGTCACAATGTCCCCATCATGCAGTCACAGGATGGTGGGATTCATAATTAGCATCTGAAATATAAAATTAAGCCTAAGAGACATCAGCTTCACAAGGCTGCAAGACACACAGTCCTTCACTTTCCAGGAACCTGAAGCACAGTATCAGAAAAAAGTAAGGGAACACTTTTCAGTTTTCCAACTATTATGAACATTACATGTTGTCCTCAAAAGCATAGAAAAAAATCCAAAGAAACATACATTTTAAGTAAACATTAAGCCAAGAAGTTTAATGCCTGCTTTTGTCATCCTTTTGCAGCTTCATACTGAAGCCCTTAGGCTGAATCCACCTTAATTTTTCCCATAGTGGACAAACACAAACTGCATATTCTGAGTGAGTGTGAGTCTGAGCCCCACTGGTGCAACCGGCCAGAGCCCAGCAGGCAAAACGAAACAACACCTTGTCAAGTGCTCAGTAGGAATCCTTCCAGGATGCCACCTGGTAAATGCAGTAAAAACTAAACCAGGTAGCCAGAAAAGATGCAAATTTGAAGTCAAATATCACTGCTGAGGTGGAACTTATAAGGGCAAGAAGAAATTAAAGATTTATGATCCATTTCACATGGGTATGGAGGACAGTCTGAAAAGTGCTAGTTTTCAGACTACAAAGAGCTTGTAAATATTTATCTGGCAAATAAGATACAAAGAGAGGACAGAGAAGCACAGAAGTCCGGAAACTGTCCATATTGCTGCAACATTTTAGTCGATAATGAACATTATGAAACCCTGAAATGACAGTGTTAAAGATACTGAGATTACTGTTATACCACAACACATTGCCAATTTAAGCCAAGAGAAACTATAAACATTAAGTTTTTGTTTAAAATACATGTTAGCCCAGTGTTTTAGTTTCCTGAAAAATTAAATTGGGGAATAATATATTTATTTGTGACTAATTAATATACTGCTGCTTTTGAACATGGCAACTGAAGAATACTGAGTGGGAACCGTAGACCAGTGGAAGGCAGGTGTTGCATCACATGTTTGTTTCTTTGGTTATTTTTGCTGTAGTGTTCCTTTTCTTTAGCAGCACTTTCTGTGAAAACGTTCACATACATTTTGGGAAGGTGCTGCCAATTCTCAGAATGAATTTAAAATTACTGTAGAAAATGTAACATCTGCCAAATGAGGATCCATTAAGCCAGTCCCTTTAAAAACGGTGCTGTCAGATGAATGCATTTTATGATTATAAAGTAGAAGAGCAAACTATTTTACGTGGCCACTAATTGTCAGTGGTTTCCTTATGTTTCCCAGACATTCTCAAAGATAGTGGGAAATGGTTTCTTCACATATGGATGCTCGAATTTTTCATTCACTGTTCCTTTCACTGTGGGAAGAACAATCATGATCTCGAAAAACTTCATGAACTGAAACTTTGCAAAGACTACTCAAAGAAACTTTATAAGCTATTTCTAGTTTTTGTATTTTCTTCAGTAATTTCACAAAATTTTAACTTTTTTTTAGACCATTGCATAGCTATCCCTATAGGTAACATTTTGAAATAAAAGACTGTTTCAAACATGACAATGGATTCTTTTCATTTAAAATGTCAAAATTAAACCTTTAGATCATTAAAAGAAATTTAAAAATTTTCTCTGCTATAGAACACCATAGTTGTTTCCCATACATTGCTTCTATATTGATGAATTAGCATTTTCAGATATTTTCAGAATTTCCAGTCATCCTTAAACTAAATTTATCATATCATTACACCACTGCCAGGATAATAGTTCAAGGTGCACAGCTGTCAGCATCATTCAGTCCCAAGGTGCAATATAAGGACAACTCATTTTCTCTTATTATCCACCTTGCAAATCTTTTTATAATCTCATTGATAATTCTGCAGCAGAAGAGACCTCTTGGGACTTCCAAGAACCATGCAGATGGCTCTAAGTTAAAGGCAGAAAAAGCAAACAGCAAGCATTCAGTCAGATTTGCTTATTTCTTGCAAATAGCTTGTTTTAAAGGATATTATGTCACTGCATTACAGATGCAGAGGCTGTGAAAAGGTGCAAAGAGGTCAAAGAAGGTCATTGTCTTCTGCTACACCTCCAACATTGCCATGAACCGGGTGAGTTGCTGTACAGTTATATCACTACAGAAACATCCAAACCCAACCTTTTGAAATCTGTGCCAAGTACTAGACCTGCAAAAAATCCTTTCCAGAATGCAGCAGTTCCCAAGGGTCTCTCATGATCTCTCCTCTTTGCCTCCTTCCCTCTGTCTGGAGAGGAGAACCTAAAACCGCAACATTCCCAGCTGCCGAGTAAGAGGGGCTGCACGGCTGCTGCAATGGGGTAAGCCAGAGCCATGAGACAGGAAGCCTGGAAACGCCTGATGGGCTGAAGTTTGAATGTTGAACCGAAGTCTCTCACTTCGATCTCACCGCCCTGCTTTGGCCATGTGGTTGAGTGCGTCGCTGCACCAAAGGCACAAGGCTGCTGTGTCAGTCTGGCTGCTGCAATTCATCCCCTGTAGGTTCTGTCAAATGTGATCGAGGCCATGATGTTTACTGACAAGAAAGGCATGAAACTCTGGTGAGCTTTGATTTGAAACTCTATGAGAAGCAGGAGGGCTGAGCTGACATGCTGGTGCCAGACAGGATTGCCCAGAGGAGGTGTGCCTGGACTTGCCTAAGCATCAGTATCTTTCTGACTGCTGCCATAGCTTGTCAAAGAAGGTATGAATGCCTGAAATGTCAACACTCAGCAAGTTGGCATGAGGTCTACCCACAAAACAAAGATTTAAACAGTATTAGTGCTGCATTGAAAGAGCTTAACACCTGAGAGGAAACCCCAATTGCTCCATTTTTGTGGACAGAAAGGGAAATGTGTTTTCACCAAGTCTGTTGTATGTTTTTCTTTCCCCTTCAGCTTCACTTCTGTGCTGCTTCAGTCTCAGGCAATTGTAGCCCATTTGTCACTGGCTGATTTCCCCTGTACTCACTGGCAAAGTCTGCATCACCTTGGTGGTAATAGAGTGATGGAGAAGAGTGACCAGTGTGGATCTTCAGCTCACTGCTTCAGCCCACTTTGTTCAGCTCATCTCATGACCACCTACAGATGTTGAGCAGGTTACAAGGGGTAGAAGTGATGGTGTTCCCTGTCACTACACACTGTATATGCTCTATTCTTGTGCACCAAGAGAACTGAACTGAAACAGCAGTACTTCGTACTGAGCTGCCTCCTCACCTTCCTCCCTGCCTGCGGCCAGGCAGCCCTCCTGCCCTCTTCCTCTGCTGCTTCCCAGCTCATCCTCCCTCACACAGCCTTATGCACTTCTTGGGTCAGCAGCCTGTCACATTTCTTTCTCCTGCCTGCAAAACCATGTCCTTCTACCTCTTACTTTGCTAAGTCATTGCTGCACCAAAGCCTGGAGTCAGTAAAATATAAATTTTTTTCTTTTTGTTAATGTTTATACAACCCACCCAAACATAACCTCTTCTTAGTGAGGCTAACAAAATAAAACATGTCTAGCATTTGTGGGTGTAACACTCTGGTCCCAGAGCTGCAATCGCATGGATTCAGGCAGGAGTTTTACTTGAAAATATATAGAGAGAGTTCCTTAATACCTCATGACAGTGTTAAAAGAATAAGCCACAGACTTATTCCCAAGAGGTATTTTTATTGATAATTTACAGCACAAAAAAGGGGAACTTGGCAAAAGTTTGAAAGGGCAGCACACAAACTAGATAAAATGTTCCACCGTAATACTAACCCAGCACATACTAATCCACAACACTTAAGTCAAAATCCAACCACTCCAGCTCCAAGACATCCAAAGCACCAAGAAAGGAGCAAAGAAAGAGAAGCAGAGGGAGTAAGAAGAGAGAAGGAGAAAGAGGGAGAGACAGATCATGTAGCTACCATCGGAACCTTTTGGAAGACCAGCTCTCACATGTCCAGATGACAGGGCTGCAACACGAGGCAAACATATGCCTTTGGTTTTATGTGCTCGGTCCCTTTGGTCAACCCCACCCCCAGGCAGGGCTTCTGACCCACCAGCCACTCTGGGATTCCAGGCAAGGCTGAGGGGCAGTGTTCTCACTGTCCCTGTCAATCCAAGGATGCCTCAGGGACTCCAGGAGATGTAGTGTGCTATAGTTTTCCTGGGCTGTTTGTGACTGACAGCTACTCTGGGGCTTCCCCATGTGGGTTCCTGGAGCCTGTCACGAGGGATATGACACCACCTTACCTCCATGAGGTTTGACTCACCCCTTCCCCTTGCACACACACACACACACATGCACGCACACACCCCCCTACAAGGTGGTTCTGACCCAACAATTACTGATCTGGTGTCTAACAGCTCAAAAAAAGTTAGAAAGTATTCCAGAAGTGAAGGGTAGAATATTTTGACATACCATGCATTCTGATCCAATAGATCAGGTATCCAAGGGGAAAAATTCTGCAACAGTGTAAGACAAAGCAGACAAAACCTCAGACCATGTGGCTTATTGGGGTGATTGTTTGAGGCATAGAGATGAAACTGGGGATCCAACCTAGAAGCCAGGTTCAAGTCCAACTGTGGAGCTGCACATGGAGCAGCTACTACTGTTTCATAAAACTGTAAGTTTTGGCAACAGAAGCTGTCAGAGGAGGGGGACTAAATGGATCTCCACATGGAGTAGCTAAAAAAAACCATGTGTTTTTATTTTCAAAGAACAGCTGAGATTGGGTCAGCTGGTTGGGATAAAGGAGGCTTCACTGTTTCTGAACTGATACATAGGGAAGGATTATGGGATGCTACAAAAGTCAATGTAAATGCAATCCCAAAATAACTTAGTAATTCTAGGTTCCTTTGGTGATTGTTGTAATAATATTTGTTACTAGAAATTTATTTGGTATAAAATATAAATGTTAGCTATCATGCTTCCTTTGGTTTTCAGCCTTGTAAAATTAATGTACTGGGAGTTTTTTTGCAGTGTAAACTGCACTGTTTTTGAGCAGTGAGAACACTGTGAAACAGAAGGATTTAGAGCTCACTGGGGGCACATCAAGTTTTGTATCATCACAGTTATATCTTCAGGCTATCATGACTATATTAATATATTATAGCATGGGAGGGCTGTCAGAGTGAGCTCAGAAGGAACCAAGCCCACTCTTACCAGACTGTTCAGATACTAATTTGCAACCCAAACCTCAGGAGCTTGTAGTTCTTTGCAATAATGTCTAGGTTGTGTTCTAGTGTGATAGTCACTCTGAGAGGAAAATATTGCTTTCTTGACCTGGGGTAGATGTGCTTTATTATGCCATAGTTGCCCCTTTAAATTGTATCCCACATTCTCTCTTGTTTTCTTTCTAAATTTTCTCTCTCTTCTACTTCTTTTTGCTCCATTATTGTCCTCTTTTACATACTAAATTCCCAAACAACAACCCACTTTTCAAAACAGTAGTCTAGAAATCAGAGCTGTGTACTGAGATGTAAACTGAATGCATGCGGGTACTGCCACTTAAAAATTTCAGGAATTTCTGCTCTGGAGCAACTTTCCAAAAAGACTGCCTACTTGGGCTTTCTAGTCCTCAGGGGAAACCTCCATTGTCCCGGGCACCACATGAGACCGTGCAGCTTCATTTCATGCCACATCTTCCAAGAATTGCTTACTCTTATTATATTAAAAGATAACAGAGCAACCCTTTTCAGACGGGCCTTTGCCTTTGCCTCTGCTTTCCACCATCTCTGAGGTGGAATCTGTCCCTGTTTCAGTGGGTAAACCAGCATACTGAAAGTGTTTCTCTGCAGTACAGGATCTTTCTTTCCTCTTTCTCAGACAGATAACTTTTGTTGTTTTAAAGACCCGATCCATAAAGAGGGCAGCTCCCGGACATTTCTTCAGGACTTATCTTTAGACATTGCCATGGATCTTAACAGCTCTTTGCTTCTCAGAATCCCTGACTTTCTGTGCCCCCTCTGTGCTTGCAGGTTTCAGTGATTCTCCACCAAGGTGCAAAGGGCACTGAGCACCCCAAAAGCTCTGACTATAAAGACTGACCTCTGAAAAAGGCACACTAAAATCCCAAAGTAAACAAAACCAGAGCAAACAGCTACACACGTGCATTACTTTCAGAGTCAGAGGCTTTGCCTGTTTTATTGTAATGGTCTTATAATGCAAAAGGGTTTAATTATGTGTTATATTGCTGTAGCAAAAAATCCTTTTACGTTAGCTTTTCCTATGATGCTGGGCCTCCTCATGGAGTTTAAGAGAGTCAGCTGCCACCTGTTTTGTTGGAGGTGATTTGTGCTTTATTTTTACTGAGATGGAAATGCCTCATTTGTTTTTTACTCATTGCAATCTATCTTTTCCCAATTAGTACAGGATTGTCAGGGAGATGATACCAAAGCACAAAAGATAATTTTAAAGCAGGTCAAGACAATAATCAAATAAGCTGTGGTGACGGAGCCTTTTTGACAGTGGGATTCTGACTTTGAAAAAGACACTCTAAAGTTTGAAATGATGGGAGGCTGATCTTGCATAAAACATCCTTCATCTGCATGATTATGTCCATGAAAGACTGAGAAGTCTAATGTATTATAGCAGCAGATGAGAATCAAAAATCTGAAAGCACCGCAGAAAATAGAAGGTGAATTTTTAAACCCAACGCAAACTAAAAACTTCAGAAAATGTAATTGTATGCCATCTTAATATATTTCTCAATTGTGCCACAAGAAATGAGACTCTATTCATCCAGAAGCAATTATTTTCAAACAGCAGAAAAGAGGAAAAAAATTAGAAGTAATAATCTTTGTTGCTTTATCGGTGAAACCCAGGTGAAGAACTCACTGTTTGTAGTAGCTAAATATTTGGATTTTACATGAGCTACAGGAAATTAAACAAGTCACCTGAAAAGATTAACTATCCATTTTCTAGGATTGATGAGTTGACAGCTCCACAGTGTTTCCCAGATCAGGTTAGAGGCAGCACAATAGTACCTTATTGAGGAGGAAGTACCACCAGCTAATGAGAGAAAATTGAAAAGTTGCTATAATGTGTCACAAAGGAGGATTCTGTTAGACATTTCTCTTAATGCAAACAAACGCACCTGCAACCTGCCCAGGAACCTAAGCAGAATTTTCCCTCCTCCTCCATCTTCTTCACAGCAGATGGAATGGGCTGAAAAGGTGTGTTTTCAGGAATTGGAGAACGAGGAATTATTTGCAATTTAGTAACGGTTTGATTTTTAAAAGAAAACATATTAGTTAATGTATGAGACAAGTAAAATGCAATTTAGAGCAGTTTCTTAAAATGCTATCCTAAAAAGGTATGTTTTTTAGAAATAAAAACAAACTTGAGAACAAAAGCCTTGCAATTTCAGTAGTACCCAGGAATGTAAATTGATCTACTGCTGTTTGTTTTGAGCCACCCTTTAAGTTATGGTGTAGTGCAGAGTGAGAATCAGTTTACAACACCAAGGCTTTAGTGGGTAGGAAGGTACAATAAAGGTTCCCAGAAATGCCACTCTGAATTCCCAGAAAGGTGAAGACCATAAGTAAGCCTTAGTCTATGAAATTATATTTAATGACTTATTTTGGTCTCTACACATTTATTTGTCAGGAGATAAGGAAAAACAGTGGTTTCCAAGATCATGGTGGTTGTGTCTGTAATTTGTTTTTTTGTGTTTTCTTTGTTTATGATGCTGACACTGTAGCTGATGGTCAGCGGGTAGCCCCAGAGGTCAGATGGCGATTTAATGCACAATCAGGAACATTCACAGGATCAGTTAGAGCCTTTCCTAAGGCTTTTTTCTTCCTTGTTTGTCAACAGAAGCAGCAAGAAACAACAAAACTATTTTTTTTTAGCTATTCACATCTCTGAACTTGGAAGACATAAGTGCTTCATCTCAAGGGAAGAAATCAGCAAGAGGAAGGAAGCCAGAGTCTCCCTCCCTCTAGAAGTTTTCTACCAACAGCTAATTCTAGATCCAATATGGTGTTTATGAGTTTCGAGGAAATTTGCCTAAACCTAGAGTAATTCATGATGCTACTAACTTTCCAAACCTTTTTCATTCTGCAAAGAGCTTCTCATTTTGGGTCCCAACAGAGCTGTGATGAGCAGCTGAGCAGGTCTTCAGCATTACATAGACTTTCTGCAACAAGGAGGGCCTCCCAACAGAAACTAGACTGTGAATGAAAGCTGTGAGGGGATTAAAACAACTGCAACCGCAGCACTTGCATGCAGAATATCTTCCTGCAGGCAACCTCGCAGGTGAAATTGACTACACAAAACGGAAGGCAATAATAAAATAGCACAGGGGTGTCCCACTGATGGTTTGGGGGCTGGCAGGCTAATCCCATTGGTCAGCACTTGCTGTTCATAGGATAGGAAACGTACCATGTAAGCAGCTTTGAATCCAATGGGACATTCAGAATCAAGTGTGTGACTGAAAGATCTTCCCTGTCTCTTTCCAGTCATAGTGAAAACTGCACTACTTTCTACTACCCAGCAAGGACTGGCCACAATGTGTGAGAAATTACTCCAACCTTTATGTGGGGAAGAAAAGTATGAACACTACATCTTCAGCCACAGGGATATAGCTGAATGCAAATCTCCAAAATGATTCTTCTGTTGGCCATTTGCCTTCTCTGATATCTGTCTCTCATGGCAGGTGGGGAATCCAGTGAATGTTGGCATGACATCCTCAGTGCATGGCTACAGTGCAGTGATAACTGGCCATTTTAATGATTTATCTCTAGTTGTATTTCTGAGATGTGCGACATGTCACAGTAAATTACTTTGGTGTGAAGGAGGCTTCAAAACATAGTTCCTTAAATGCCGTGGCACTGCTCCAATTTTACTTCATTAGGCTACTGCAGTATAAAACAGAAGTAAAGCAGTTCTTCTGAGGACTATAATTGCTCCACACTTGAACAGTGACCTGCCAGCTACAGTGCAGTGACCATTAAAAAGATCCTTCACAGTTATACGGGCTTGATTTTCAGATGCAACATTTCTTTTTTGTTTCAAGTTCAGTGCTGTTAAACATAAAAGAGAGTTTCTTTTTAGAGCTAAGGAAGTATGTACAATCTGGTTCAAAGAAATGTAAGGACTAAAATTAAATATTATCATTTCAAGAGCAAGCTCTCTTACAGTTCATATTAACACATCTTTTTTAAAAGAGCAAAAAAAGTTTTAAAAGGCATAAATGACATAACAGACCAAAAACATAATTTTTGAATGCACATGGTAATAGACTCACTGCTAAAGTTAAGGTCTGCTGGTTATGTTTACTCTAGAAATTTGAATACATTCTTCTTCACCCTCTGGCTATGAAGTCAAAGTCAGCTGCCAAAATCCAGAAGCATATTTCACAAAGGCCTTGATGTGCCCTTCAGGTTTGTGCTTCTAACTCTTTGCACGCTTCCTTTCTGGTGCTGAAGTATTCGTACATTCAAAATTCAGAGTCAGAAATGTCATTTTTATGCAGTGTGGCACTGATTCAGCAAAACATGTCCATGCCTGTCCATTAAACCTCAATGGGTTTAATGCACAAAAACCAGACTAGCTATTCTCACTGACCCTGGCCACCAGAGTATCTACCATAGGTCATTACCATGCTTTTCTATTTTTCAGATTATGGTGCAGATATTTTCTGTGAACACTCTTGGATAACTCATGAATGGTGTCCAGTGGCTGCAGAGTGGAATATTAATGGGAGAGGGATTTGGTCCATCAGCAGGCACCTAAATTTTCTGTGCTTAATGAAGCAGCCTTCCTGATTTTGGAGCTTTCGCCTATTTCAATTGTAATGCACCCAAAAGCTTAAGGACGAAAAGAGATGAAAACATTTGGAAGCTGCCCCTGAAAATTTGGCTCTAAACCTATATCTTCTTGTGATTTCTCCACCAGGGAGGCAGAAGAACATTTAGGCTCAATATTTTAGGGCAGAACTGCCTTGGTGATAAATCAGATACTGATCTGAGGGTATGAGGTAAGCCCAATTACAACAGCAATGGAGCTGCCTCCCACTGGTGGCTTTAGGTCAACATTTTGGGCTAATCACCTTTGCTGGGTAAGCACTCATAAATCAAGAGCTGCTTGGAAAGTGTCTGTTTTTCTCTTCAAGTAGGTGAGATGTAAGGGAAGTCCCTCTGCTCTTCAGAGTAGCCTCCTACTGCAGAGTGGGAAGTGCTGTGGGAAGGGCGGGAACCAGGGACTTCTCACAGACAAAAAGCACAAGTTAGCAGCTGTAACAATACTTTTAAAAAGAAGAACATGAAAAGCAGTATTGCTTCTCATCTAACTGCAGCTGGATTTCAAAACCAGGGCTTCTCCCTTACCCTTCCCTCCCATAGCAGTGAAAGGGTCTCTCCCTGGAGACGGAGAAAAGAAGAGAGGAAGAACTCATCCTGTTGAAAAACCCTTCATGCCCTTCTTCTGTGATCCCTCTTTACAAGACAATTAGTGCAGTCCAATCAACTGTCAACAGTTGTCAACTCTGCTCTTCTCCAGCTTCCCCAACACAATGACCACTGCAGTGGTGCCCTGAAACTGCAGTGGGGAGAGGGGAAGCCCAGCTGCAGGTGGTTCCTGCATCCCTGCAGAGACACTAAGGACATTTAGAGAAGATGTCTTGAATCAAGAATCATTTTGCTCCTTCTTTTGTCACCATTAACAAGTGACAGGAAAAAAAGAAAAAAGACTCAATTTGATCCAAGAGTGGTTTGGATTGGATATAAGGGAAAATTTTTTCACAGAAAAAGTTGTCATTGGAACAGGCTGCTCAGGGAAGTGGTGGAGTCACCATCCCTGGTGGTATTGAAAAGACATATAGATGTGGCACTTAAGGACATGGTTTAGTAGTAGGCTTAACGCTATTAGATCTACGGTCAGACTCAGTGATCTTTAAGACCTTTTCCAGCCTAAATGATTCTATGATTCTATAATTCTCTCCACTGCCCTGGGGACACATCTTATCAGCTCTTGTAAGAGGAACAAGAAACACAAGAGACAATTGTACTGCTTTTTATGAGGATTAGGTTTCTTTCCAGGCATATGTGAACACACTCCACTATAAATGGAAGGGGTACTAAACAAGTTTGCAGATGACACAAAACCCAGAGGAGCTGTTGCCTCCCTCAAAGGCGGGGAGTCCCTGCAGGGAGACCGCAGTCTACAACTTCCTCGTGAGGGGATGAAGAGGGACAGGCACTGGTCTCTGTGGTGACCAGTGACAGGACCCAAGGAAATGGCCTGAAGTTGTGTTAGGGGAGGTTTAGACTGGATATTAGCAAAAAGTTTTTCACCCAGAGGGTGGTTGGGTATTGGAACAGTCTCCCCAGAGAAGTGGTCACAGCACCAAGCCTGACAGAGTTCAAGAAGCGTTTGGATGATACTGTGAGGCACATGATGTGATTCTTGAGGATAGTTCTGTTCAGGGCTAAGAGTTGGACTCGATGATCCTTGTGGGTCCGTTCCAACTCAGCATATTCTATGATTCTGTGATTCTGTGATTTGGTTATATAGAGATTATAAATAGGCAGAATATATGGGAAGTACCATGGTGTACTTATATTTTAAAACTTATTTGAAACTATTTGAAGCAGTGTATAACAGAGAGTGCAACACAGATACAGAGCAGCTTTCAGAGAATAAGCATTTTCCATTTCATTAAGGGAAACTGCCGATCTCTGATCTCTAAAATGAGCCAGCCTTAAGAGTCCGAGCAAGGGACAGTCATTCACTATTTTTAACTGTACAGGAACTGGGACACCTGGTGAAATAACCAAGAACCAAGTACAAAACAGACAAAAGAGAGTTCTTTCTAACGCAGAGCATAATTCAGGCTAAGGGTTCATTGCCGTAGGATACTGCAGAGGCCAAAAGTATAAGTGGATTTAAAAAAAGATTAATCAAATTTATTGAAGATAGGTCCATTGGTGGCTATTAAAAACAGTGGTCCAGATGCAATGTCTGGCATTAGGAAGTCCCAAAACATTTGACTGCTGGGATCAGGGGATTATAGGAGGGGAAGGAATGCTTCATACATGCCATATTTCTTTTCTTTTCCAAAGCATCTGCCACTGGTCACTGCTGAAGACAGGATATCAGGCTAAACAGATATATGTTCACAGCTCACAGCAGTTCCCATGTTCCTCCCAGAACTGGGAACCAGAGTTGATTCATTTCAAGCTTCTATTTGCTTTCAAGTAAGCTCTTAAGCCACATTCAACTCACAAGTATCTGACTACCTGCCAGTCAAGCATTAAGCAACATAATTAACATCTGTCACTAATACTTGGACTTTCTTTGGTGAAATGTTCTGGAATACTTTCAGATTTTTTTTCTTGTTAACTCCAAAGATTATTTTTCCTACTCTAGATATCAGCTGTTCCCTTGTCTCTGGCAGAAAGCTTTTTCTACCATATTTTCATACTCTCCTGAAAACTGCAGTTTCCTCATTCACACTTTGACTATTGTCAGAGCCGCACTGATTTTCAATCACAATTGAAAAAAGCTGCTCAAAACTTCTAGTGCTCTGAATTCACTTTAAAATTATTTTGAACTGCTCTTAGCTTGACTTCTTCAAAGCTTAAAAAAAACCACACTGTGTCTGAGCTGGTACAACTTGGAAATGCAAAGGGACTTTTGAGCTGACAGGGAGACTTCCCAAGGGTTACCTACTTCAATGCATGAAGCAGAACTGTGCCGGGTGGAGGCCAAAACTGCTTATGTGCATGTGAGGAGTTAACATGACTGGGGACATGCCATGAAGCCAGGCAGCAACTGGTATTAGTGACTTCTGCCTGTGCTTTGTATGTGTGGGCTGCGGCCATAGCAGCCAGGGCAGCAGGAAGCAGTGCCTAAGCCTCACGCTCCATGTATGACATCCAATGACTCTGCAAGGAGGCTGAGCGTAACCTCTGTCTAAGTCATGTAAAGGCATTTTACAGTAAATCAAAATAATTGCTTGGGATTCAGCTCCAAACCCTGACTATGTGCTGTGCTCCTTGCATTCCAGTCCATGAAAATCTGGATTAGATCTGCCATATCACTGTAGGTGACTCAGAGCATGTCCCACAGACAGATCTAAGGGCATCAGTACAAGGGTTTGCAGTTTACGCTGGGATGAAGGCATCAAGATCCGTTCAGCACAGTCCACGGGAAGCTCTGTCCTTCCAAAGATACCATCCATTCACCTCAGCACTCATGTCATGATGAACATCATTTAGTAAATCCTCCAAATGAAAAGAAACATGCCAATGAAGGGCTCCACCATTCAGGTGCTCTATTTGAGGGTGATTTTGCAGCTGTTACTCACAGAAAATGAAGAGAGAAACCTCTTCATGAAGCTTTTAGCCCTGAAGCGAAAGCTGTCTGGAAACAATAGACTTTGAGCCTGAGAGCAATATTGATGCTAAGAGGAATGGTGATAAGAACTGGTTGTTTCAAGGCTAATTAAGTCAGGCACTAAAGACAGTTCCAGAGTTAAATCATCCACCCGGTGCTCAGATATTGCTCCCCAATGCTTCTCTGCTTGAGCAAGGCCAGTGTTGCTCCTCTGTGGGCTTTGAAAATGCTGCCCAAGCTCTTGCAAAAACTCACCATGTTCAAAACACCACTGTGGGATATTCATAGCTCAAGACACTTCAATAAAAAGAGTTGTAACATTAACAATTTTGAAAGCAGAAAGACACAATCGGCAAAGGAGGCCACTTCAACACACACTTCCCAGGCACCTTAGGATGGACCAACAGCCCCTCAAGAGGTTACAACTTCTCTCCATTGACGTGGAGAGCCTGTGAGTGAGGTTAGAAAGCTAACATATGGATGACTACAGCTGCTGAAACAGATGTAATCCTAAAAGCTTAACCCCATTCTCAGTGATATTAACTGGAGTTACTCTGTTGTTCTCAGTAAAATCCAGATTGGGCATGTGCCTATTATTTAGTTTATCTCCTACTAAATCCACCAACCTTTCTTTCCTCCCCCAAGAAATGAAACCAAGTTAATATAACAAAATTACCCATTGTTCGCAGAGTACTAACAACGTGCCCTGCTTGGCTACCGTACAGAATGAGGCTAAGCCTAGCACTTTCCCAAGGACTTGTGCTGGCAGCACTTACACTGTTTATATAAAAATAAATAAATAATTTGAATGCCCCCAATGGTAAGCTGAAAAAACAACTATCTCTGCCAAGCAAAAGAAAGATGAAGTTGGTGTAGGAAAATAAGTCAGGGACGTTTAAGAGAACATAACAAGTAACAGAAAATACATAAATGAAAAAATAACTAAAACCATATGATAGGAGAAAGACTATGTCATGTGTGTAACCATGGGGGTGTTTAATTATTATTTATTGTGTACATATTACAGATACGCATAAGTTCTAAGTCTTCATCACTTGCTGTCATACAAGATTTGCAGTAATTGGATCAACTTGTGTTCAACAAACTGCAAATGACAGAGACAGGAATTTTGAATAATTTGTTTTCATACTTCAGACATTTCTTCTGGTTTTCCCTGTTAGTACTTTTCTATTTCTACTCATAACACACAGTAGTACTTCCGACAGCCTCACTGAGGGACTTGTGATGACCCACAACTATCTTTCAAACAAAGTGTATTGCAATTGCTGTTAGATGAATATTTGTTCTTTTGAAGAACCTGGTGTACTTTGGTCAGAGGCAAAGGAAGGGAACATAACAGATCCAGGTTACACCTACACTAACACTACAGGACATTGGAATTTTAATTCAGATCAGAAGTGTGTTTTTAAAGCAGATTTTGCATTTTGGCCTGCCTGATAAAGCCCAGTTGCTCCTGTGTCTGTGGGATCAGTTTAACAGTACTCTAAAGCAAGTCACCTTAAAAGATGTGTATAGTAGTCTCAACACCAACACTTTAGCTCTATGGAGTCAGTCTCATAGCATTGCTTACTAACATAAACACAGCCTTCCTACGCTGAAAACTGGGGAAAAAAATGGGTTTTTACTGTATTTCTGCCTAGCTTCAGGGAAATGACACCTAATCTCTGCCCTGAGATATAAACATATACCTGTTCCAGGAAGAAATCCTGGACAGGTAAGTGTGGTTTGATCTTACCTGAACAAAATTAGATGTGTTGCAAGAGAGTCATTGCACAACTATTGTAATCTGGAACTCTTCTGAGCACTACCTCTCAATCTTATTTTTCCCTTATGATGGTATTTAGTGAACTGCACCCTATGGTGTACCATCTTCCATTTTCAGTTACTGGAAAATACATGTGTGCTTCAGACTTAGACTGCTGTAATGCCATGATACCATGCAATATAGTGATTATTTCAGCATCTTCCCCTTCTGAACAACAGCTAGAAAAGAGCAACATCTACTGGTGTTTGCAGGCAGGTAGAGGCAGCAAGGTTAGCTCTCAACTGTGCACCTTGGTGAGCTGGTAATCCCAAGGCATCACTGCATGGAGTGTTGTAAGGTGCTTTGGACACAGGCAGTTTTAGCCTGGCCTCACATACTTCTAAACCCATGGAAAGAGACAGATTCTGGAGCAGTGAAGGCTTTCCTCTTCCTTTAGAGCAGGTATGCTTTACCTGCCCATATCACTGCTGGCAGCATCCTACTATGCTTTAATTTTCCTTGGCAGAGGACAAGTGCAACATGGGTGTGCTTGGGGCAGCAGCACAGCCTCCCCTGCTGTCAGGAAAAGTCCCCCCTTGGCAGAGCGTGCCCTACTCCACACCATGGCATGGCTTTAGTTCTGGCATTTTGGCTTCCACAAAGGCATGTCTGATGCTTTCCTTCTGCCAAACAAACAGTAAGTCTTGAACCTTTTCTGGAAGCAATTAAAAGAGTAGATAAATGGGAGCTGATGGCAATAATTTACCTCGTCTTGTGAATGTCTTGATTATGCTACAAGTCAAGGCATAGCCCAGAGTGGAAGACCTGCACGTGTGTATGGTAAAGTTTCTGGGAAATAACTGGAAGAGCTACTGATGTAAAAGTAGCAGATTTGGCTCTACCCTCATTGGAATAAAGTGCTAGCGCTCCCTTTGCTTAGTTTGCAGGATCAGCCCTTCATTGTCAGCTCCGATAGTGATGCCACGTAATGGTTGCCCTTCCATGCAAAGGAATAAGATGTTATGTTTCTGCAGCTTGTGAATTCTTGTATTTGTTTTGCCAACAAGTGAAGAAGGAAAATAAAAGATATTTTGATTAACAGGTAAATTTATTTTCATTAAACACAACATATAACTTCTTATATCAGTGTCTTATCAAACAAGTTCCTGTCGTTGCAGGTATGTACTAAAGGAAAAAATTGTGTTCAGACAAATCTACATCGAAAGGTTAACAAGATATAAATGATCTTAGGAGAGGTATTCTTCCCCACTGCTACAGAGGCTGGCATGAAGTAAAACAGTTGCTCCCTTTGAAGCATTGCCAGCACAAATAGCTCAGAGTAAGAATTTTGGTTTTCATACCAGATGCTGAAATGCAAGAGAACTATGCATTGCTGAAAATACTGTATGGTTCAGTGGGATTAGACAACTCAGGCAGTTTATCTACAGTATAAACAAAATATCTTCAAAATCAATTTTTTTTGTGAAAAAGGTGTCAATTATGTAAAATTATTCCATGCTAATAACAATAGCATTCAAAGACATATGTGCATCTTTCAAACCCATTCAGTTTTTAGACTTCCTCAGTTTTAGAAGGCAAAGATCTCACCTGCAAAAACAACGGTGGAGCACAGGAGTCCAGATTCTCCAGCAACCATCTGCACAGATTATTCATTTTCCTGTTTGCTCTGATCTATTTCTGATTTCCACCTGAATGGGTTTGAAACAATTTTTCTCATTTTTTTTTTAATTGGAGAGAATGAAGAGAAATAAATCAGGTAACTGTTTGACTTTGCTAGCCTCCCAGAAGATCCCAAACACTAACATGAGAGAATTTATACAAATTCCCAGAAAGAAAAATAAGTTTACCTTTAATTCTGGCCCAAGTGTGGGCTGGAAAGTACTGGAGACAATCCGTCGACTTTTAATTTTTTTGCTTGACTGAGAGATGACTTATAGTTGTCATGAGAAGGACCTGAGTGCAAATTTGTTCCACCTAACTCAATCTGCCTAAATGGAAGGTATTTTTTCTCAATTTGTGCAGGTTTTTCCCTGAAGTTAATAGAAAATGATGGGGACCTCCAAAGGAGTATTCACCTTATGTATCCCTTAGTCACCTGTCTTAAGATGAATTACACGATGAAGACATATATCTGTGTTCACTGACTACAGCAGAGACCCCAGATTATATGACAGAGAACCAATTAGTAGGTGACTTACCTTTTAATAGTTTAAGGAATTCAATCTAGTGACCTGGACACCCTGAAATTCTCACACAGAGCTTTGTGCTCTTCCTTTTTTCTCACTTCCCATCTTAACCAAGCACAATAATGGAGAGCTGAAATGCTGTGCCAGATCTGCTTCAACACCTGCAGTGTATTAGAGAGCAGCTCCTTCTGCTGTCCGACTGGTGCCCATGACACTAGTCAGAGCACATCAGCAAGGCAGCTTTGTGCTACCGTGATCATATGATTAACATGCATATTTGCTCACTTATAGGCAGATACAGAGGTATGCAGGTCTGCATCACCTTTGAGGGCCTGCTCCACATGAAAGTGACTCCAGTAGGGCTGGGCTGGAGGGATGCTAAGAAATGTTTCACAGATGTCACCTCTGGGGGTGCTCATGCAATAAGGAAGTGTCCAAAGACTTTTCATCCTTTTCCTCCACACAATGACCAGTCAAAAGGTACACAACTTTATTCATGCTCTTCAGAGATTTCTTCCTTTGCAAAAGGCATAGGAGATCATGGTGCTATGTGGAGAATGGTACCTCCCCCTGAAGCAGCCCTGGTACATGTGAGCATGACTCTGTCCCGCTTCAGGGAACAGGGCAGTTGTATTTGGATTTCCTCCAGTGCGCATCTCCTAGACATCAAGATGATTTAGTAAGAATATCCCATATCCAAAGATTACAGACCAAACTAAATAAAGACCCTGTGTGGGTGTGCAGAGCCTAAAACACTACAGAAGCAAGAGGTTTCTGTTGCATTTCTCTGTATGGGTGTATGTGTTGTATGAGACTGCAAGGGCCAGAGCTACAGGAAAGGGCATATATATATATAGAACCAAGTTTCAGAGCGCCCACATAAGGAATTGCATTGCATATCTCAGCCCCACGAGCTGTGTCTGGAGAAAGGTGGATATATGGGTGTGTTGTCTTGCAGGTGGAGAGAGATAACAGTTGGGACCAAGGGGAAAAGGTTATGGACAACACACACTCCTGATCCCCAGCTCCTCAACATCTGCACAACCTCCTCCCTACTGACATTTGTGGTCCTGGCTCTTCGCGGTGCTCAAAATTAGACAATTGATTCCTGATGGGTGGAGTATGTCCAAGTATTCTAACTGCAATGCAATGCCCTAGTCAATGCCCCTTTACTCTTTAGGTCCCCTAAAAACACTCTCCCTCTCAGGTTTCCTAAAATTATCCATTAGAGCTAGTAGAACTAGGCTGGTGATGAAAAGACACCAGTAGCATAGAGTGCATAGGAGAATAACACAGGAGATTGTTTAAAAGGTGCAGTAAGATTCTTATTGTTTATACATGCAGCAGCACATATAAACAGAATGCATCATGGTGCCCCATTCACTCACTTACTTGACTTTCCTGACTTACATGCTTGTACAACTGCAGCTAAATAGGCAAGTAAAATGTTTGCAGGTTCAGCCCCATCTAGTTAAGCAGGTGACTAAATATCTATTAAAAGGCTGAACTGGAAATTAAAAAGAAAGTCTGCTGCCAAACACAAATAGCGATGAAAAAAAAATCTTGAAAATAGAAGGAACAAGTTTCTACATGTACTTGTTTTCCTAGGCGTACACCATTTGTGAATTCATATTTCTTGATGACCACTCTGCTGACAGCTTCTTTGGAAAGGTAAACAGATCATCCTGCTCTAGAACAGGGGGAAAAAAATCCATCTTTACGTTTACTCATTCTTGTTTGCAAAATTTTCAGCTGCTTACTCAGGTCTGAAGTATTTGTAGATCCAGATGAAAAGGAGATTGATGGAACACATTTGCACCACACAAAGTTCCTGCTCTGTATTTTAGTCCCTGCTTTGATGGTCATATCAGAGGAGGTCAGCAGAAGTGAAATAAGCTATGACTTGGGTGGTTTCTCTCAACTGAACCTCAAGCATACATTCCCTCTTATCTCCATTGAAGTGGGGCAAGAAAGATTTACATGGTGTCCAGGATTTGAGTGAGCTGAAGCCTGGAGATTCTGACTGTTAAGAAATGCTCCCTATACCTCACTGTTAAAGTTTAACAGCAGATCTTGAGGTGTGCTTTACATTCTCCCAGGAGAAAACACATGAACAGGTGATGCACTGCCCAAAAAACCTCTGCACCTTTCCAAGTTAAGTACTTACAGAAAGGGACCATGAAGCCAGCTGGTGTGAATCAGGGGAGCATCTCTGTCCTCAGTAGAGCTCTGCAGATTAGCACTACTGAAGACATTGCCTAATGAGACTCTATTTAGAAAGTACTTATTTCAAGTTTTATTCCTAAGAGTAAAGTGGACAACAAAACCCAAACAACTTACATCCAAGCTGTCTTTTTTATCAGAAGAAACAGTAACTTAAGAGAGTGTAAGCATGACCTTTAATGAGGTTTAGCAGATCTGATTAGGATTTGGATATCGGTAGGAGAACCTAGCGCATAGACCACTTTCCTGAGCCTGTTTCTCTGCTCTGGTTGTAAACCCACTGTGTTGAATCACTCCCACATTGCTACACTGTTATTGTGGTACCGGGGCAAAAATATTTGGCAGGCATTTCAAAGTAAATGCTTCAGATGGAATGACGGCAGCTGAGGAGCAGAATGCCAAGATTAAGGAAAGAGTATGCTCTGCTATGCAGGGAAGCTTTTTCGGAGAAAAATACTAAAAAGAAGTTTAGTCAAATTTTAACATAATTACTATTAGGTTTTACTGGAAGTTAGACAGCAAAATGGTCAATACTTGATGTACAGTATTTAAGGGATTATTCAGAATATTGTGTAAACAAGAATAAAAATTTCCCATGTAAAGAAAATAGGAGGCTTAACTCATCAATACTATAATGAATACACATTCTGCTGGGGAATTCTACTCTAATAATATAAATTCCTCACAAAAAGATTGTGATGAGGCTCAGTGTATAGAAAAAACAGATGTTTTGTGCTATTATAGTGGCACATTTACCTCACCAAAGCTTGGGCAACTGCAGTTTTTCCATTAGAAGTTGATGTTTGCAAGGATTTTTTATAGCTTGGACATCAGAATTGGCTTACAGCTTGGACTTGGTCAATAAAAGCTTGGCCTGAGACCCACTTATAATGCCAAAGTTTAAAAAAATATTAGTTTGGACACCTTTGGTTATAACAAGAAAATAAACGTTTTCTGGTCTCGTAGTGTTTAAAAATGCCTTTGGTCTACAAAGGCAATTTGTTAGGCATTTAGTCCAATTGCTGTAATTCCCTTCAGGGTATTAAAAAGGGAATGGTTGAGACACTCTACTTGAAAATGACTTTGCCATATGCAGTGAATACTTTTCACTAAAATTATTAATCCAATCTTTTAATCTGCTTTGCACATACATTTAAGAGTTGTATTCAATGATCCTTATGGTTCCCTTCCAACTCAGAATATTCTGTCGTTCTGTGATACAGTGGAACTGTTCACCTACCTGTGCCAGCAAGAGTGTGTTTGACTCGTGGTGCAGACTGAAATGTGTTCCCTGCACCTCCAGGACTTTGCAAAGTGGTTGGAGTCTCTCCAGTGGGCGCTATGCAGTCTTGCATGCAATAGTATATCTTTTCCATGGCTCCCAGTGCATCCCTCAGCAATTTCCTGGGAAACCTGCTGCTTCCACGTATGCCACAGGGAATATATGCAAACAAACCACAAGTAAAATCCTCCAAAGACCACGAACAAATGTCAGTGTGCTAAAATGTCCCACACTGCAATCCATCAGTGTATTGAGATAAGATATTGCAATTTCTCCTAGAGCTTTTGTTTTCCTGTCTAACTTCTATGTTCACCTAAACTTCTGATAGATCTATCATTCCCATAGAATATCACTGAAGCCTGTCCTTTCCTTCCCCTTGACCCTAAAATTACTGAGTACTTCCAAGGAGACTCCATCCCAGTACTGAGCATTGCCATTGCCATAGTTAACCGTGCTACACTCACCAAACTGCCATTTGTCACAACCTTTTTCTTCTGATTCACTCAACACATTATTCCTCCATTAATTTTCCACTGCCTTGAACACCTTTTTATTGCCCCCATAGTTCTGCCCAGATGTTCCCACACAAAGATATGGACACATGCACTATATTCTGTAGGCACTTTAAGTCCAAGGGGAGCAGCAGAAAATGCTTCCCCTTATGGCCTGCAAATACTCAGTAAGTTCAACATTTTTGGACAAGTCCAACTGGCTGTACATGTGCAAATCTGTACTGCAGAGCATGTGCTGTAGATCTAGTGCTTTTTGGAAGCACTGCAAATGTTATGGAAGTGCTATGTCATTGATACATGCATGTACCATAAGTCCATCCAGCTTTTTCTGGAAACTGCATAGCTCTAATGAACGTCTTACAACCACGCGGTAGAACTTCTCTGTGCATGCTCATGAGAGGGATCTGAGTTTTATGGGTATCAAGAAATAGCTCTGTTTCACTTGTAATACATGAAGAAACGTCTAAAAAGCACAAAATATTCTCAAAATCTGGCAGCACACAATAGCTGAGAGGAAAAGAAACATTTGAGATCCAGCATACAGAGTAGCCTCAATCTCTGTAAAGAGCTCCAGTCTTCAAATCTGATTTCTTTTCATAATCCAGGTGCTGTTAATTGTTCTGGCATATTGTCCTTAAACTTTTGCATTTATTTGCAGCAAGGCCACAAGTTGACCAGGAGTTGGAGGCAGAATTGCCCCACTGTTTCTGGAAGGGTAGTGCACGGAGAGATACGGAAAGACTTCCAGTCTCTAAAGCAAGATTTTATTAGAATACAAACTCTTAAACTAAAGCACACTATCTCTTTAAATTGAGTTAACTCAAACCCCTGGATGAGGTAGACTGAGTGAAATTATTTGAATATGAATCTCCTTGCTCCCCATTTCACCCTTTCACTAGTTCTGCAGTTCTTAGTGACTTACTGGGTTTGAAGAATCACTGCCACCTCTTCCGTCCCTCAGATAAAGCCTCCATCTTTTCAGAACCTTACAGGTTGTCTTACAGGCATCTGAAAATCCCAAGATTTTTTTTTATTCCAGTGAGAAATTCAGAGTCTGAACTTCTTTTTCTTCTCCAAAATGCATTGCAATATTCAGTCTTCTGCTCCCCAGTTATTCTGAAGAAATGTCCTTTCCTTTCATGTATGAGCTAGGTGATCCATTGCATCTGGAGGAAGGCAAAAAGTGGATCTACAGAATGATGAAATACAGCAAATTTTTTATGTTTTCCAGTCTGAAAAAGACTCACTTCAAGGGTAATAGTCATGATACCTGTTTTGCTCTCAGCCAAGAAGTAGGTTAAATCTATTGAGCAGCTGATAAAAAATCAGGTTTATGGGTGTCTGTTAAAATTTTTCATCTGGTAAAGTTGCTACAGTTTTAAGTATTGGCCCTTGCTTCGATAAAATAGTTACTCAATTAAAGTTAATCATATTTCATGGGCTTGAAAATCCTGGGAGATTTTCCGTATGCAATACCACTACTGATCTTTCACTGTGTCTGCAAAGACAGGTGTAATGAAAGCAGTGGACAAACAGGTTACAAGATAAGAAGAAAAGTCTGCAAGAGCAAAGAAAACTCCTTCCACATGTTGATTGTGGGCTGTTCTAAGAGCTCCTCATCAGGAAAAAATACAGCACTCTTACTGGTCCCTGCCCAAAGATGAGGTCCTCCTTAGTGTCAGACATGCCATTTTCTGCTGCCCGACTATTTAGCTTTTTCTCCTTACTCTGAAGAATGTGCCAACTCACAGTCTAGGAGCAGTTTGTCAGTCTGGGTAAATGATTCCAAGCGCTGTGAGCACCACCAGCAAAGTCCTCTTTTGGGATCAGGCCAGTGCTTAAGCCACTGCCATTATTTGTCCTCCTTACTTAAAGCCACTGTCAAAGTTTCCATCTCTTTTCACTGAGTTGTGGCCAGCTCATTGGAAAGGGAAGGGCAGAGGCAATACAAGTTAGTCATAGCCCTTTGCTTCTTCATGCCTCTAAAAAGATCTCCAGAAATGTTAAGATTTTATAAACCCAGAAGAGAAAAGGACTAGGAGGAAAGCCAGGCAGGCAAGCTGGTACCACTTCAGCGGATGACTTACTAACACTGATAGGACGTATCAGAGGGCTTACATCAGGGATTAATGTTATCACAAGCCCTTCTGTTACATAGCAAGCACAAAAGAGCCAAACACAGAGGAATAACGAACACCTGAAATCACATTTGATGTCACAGGTACCTGGAGATGCTCTAAACTCCCACAGTCTGGCCCAAGCAACTATGTCCCTCAGAAACAGAGAGTTTCCTTGAAACACTTAGTTTCAGGAGAATCAGAAGCAGCCATTTCCAAGTAAACTTTGGATATCAGAATCATAGAATACCCAGAGTTGAAAGGGACTCACAAGGATCACTGAGTCCAATATTCCTCTTGTGAAAGCATGGTTATCTCACATGACAGCTAACACTTTCTTCAAATCCTCCACGTCATATATTCTGCAAATTCAGAGACTATTTCTGCTTTGAGTGACCTGAGGCACTCCGTATTATCCAAAGTACCTCATAGCTGCAAACATTCAGGTTACTGACATCTACCCACTGAAAAAACAGCCATTTTATTTCAAGGTTAAGGCGTAATATTCCACCCCTGACAGAAATCTAAAGACTTTGCAAAACATGCAAATGCTGTAGGAAAAAAAGAGTGGAAGGGCTCCTAGCCCTCCTACGGTCAGGGCTCAAAGACTCAGGCACATGGTTGGGGCCACAAGCACTTCTCCAGCCACCAGCTACTGGAGATACACTAGAAAAAATACCAATCGATCTTTAGAACAGGGACTCCTATCACCTAATTTACCTACTTAAAAGATAGGCACTTAGTTTAACCTAAGTAATCAATGGCTTTTCGAAAAAGAGAATACGTAGTTGCCAAGTCCCTCTGTGCTGATGGACCTGACACAATTTGCTCAGAGTTGCTGCCTAACAGCAAGTAGACAGAGCTCTGCGGGATGCATCCAACCCTGAGACATTTTCTCCCAGAGGCCCAGTGTGTGTGGTGATTCTTTCTACTTAAATTCATCAGAGCAAATTAAGATCACAATTTTATAATAATCTCAAGTAAATTAATTCATCTGCCTACAAACCTCATCTGGCTTCCCCAGGTTTTTGCCATATTTGGCCTTCTGTCCCGTGCCACAGCCTTTTGACACAGGGATCCTCTTTGTTTGTAAGCTTCCTATCTTTCCTGTCATATCCTTAGCACCATCCCTTTCACATTGGTTTATTGTAGTGTTGGTTTTAGTGTTATAAATATAAAATGTTGGGTTGGGTCTAGAGGAGGACCACAAAGATGATCAGAGGGTTGGTGCACATCTCCTGTGAAGACAGGCTGACAGAGCTGGGGTTTTTCAGTCTGGAGAAGGCTCCACATAGACCTTATTGCAGCCTTTCAGTACCTAAAGGGCTACAAGAAAGATGGGAACAGACTTTTTAGCAGTGGCTGTTGTGATAGGACAACATGTAATAGTTTTAAAGAAGACTATCCATTTAGATTAGATATAAGGAAGAAGTTTTTATAACGAGGGTGGTGAAATACTGAAACAGGTTGTCTAGAGAGGTACTGGATGCTCCACCCCTGCAAACATCCAAGGTCAGGTTGGAAGGGGCTCTGAGCAACCTGATGTAGTTGAAGATGTCCCTGCTCATTGCAGGGAGTTGGACGATGGTATTTAAAGGTCCCCTCCAACTCAAATTATTCTATGATTTTTTGAAACGGGAACAGTATAAAAAGCTGTATCTGTCATTTACTAGAGTGAGTAGAACTGAAATTTGTTGCACTGACCTGGAATTTTTTCTTCTTGAAAAGTAACATTTTCATTAAAGAAGTTCTAGAGCTCAACTAATCCCAGCAATAAAATTGTTGCTGCTGAATTCCATGGTAGCTTTTCAAAGAAGAAGACATCTTTCTGTGTTCACTGTCAAGTTTAAAAAGTTGTTGGCTCTGCTTAAGATTTTGTACGCACAGTATAGAATGTGCGTACAAATGCGTAAATGTCCATTTATACTTCCTGACTTGTCTCCTTCATGTGTCTTATATAATAATTTCCAAAGTCAGAAACAAGAAATTTTTTAAAAGGCATCAGCTAAGATAAAATGACACAAGTTTAAAAACTCTTAGCAGCCACAGGACCTGGTGACAAAGAACAAAGAGGTTTAAAAATCACCATATTTTATAACATTAGAATGCCACACATTACATATAGATTTTGCTGCTGATTATATTGTTACACATTCCATTATTCCCATGCCATTGGCCTTCAGGACTTTATTACTTATGTAATTCTAAGATCTGACACAGCTAGAGTGAAATGTATCTGATCTCAAAGAATGGCATCAGACGAAAAAAAGTGGATTTTAGGAGAAAAAAATACTATTTTAATTTTACTGTGCGTCCGTTGATTGGTGACGGATGTTACCATTCCCATGTAATTATTCTTGATTCATTTGTCAAATAAAAATAAAGATAGATGACAAAGTATTTGAAGTCACCCAGACAAAGAGTTCAATCAAACAAGTTGTCTTTATTCTTTTTTTTTTTCGTTTTTTCTTTCTTTTTTTTTTTTTTTTTTCAGATTTTCCATATTAAGGGAAACCTGTTTAAGAGTGGCATTTACAGTCCTACCTGTATACGTTAAAGGTCTCGAACAATACAACATATGATTACAAATCAAGGGTTAGGAAAACCTGTGACTGTGAGAAGAGGGTATTTCAGTAGAAAGTATCCTACAGTGAGTCATGGTTCAAAATTCCTGCATGGTCCTCTGTAAACAGAAGCACCAAACTGATGTTTCATGACCACTGTGTATTCAGAGCTACAGATAAGAACATACTTAATAGGCATCATTTAAAAGAAAAACATATCTAAATCCTAAGGAATTGCCTATTTAAACTAAATATGTAAAAGTTGAACAATTTTTTTATGCACTCTGGAGTATCAGCACATATTTTATATCTTTTAGATAAAGTGCTGATAAAGAACAGAATACGTCTCACTTTCTCAGCCTACCTGGGGCACTCAAGAGAAACTTCTGCCCTACAAGTATCCAGATAATAAGCTATAATGTTTTGAAGAAAAAAATATAGAAAAGGTTTGTTGTCATATTTGTCCTGTTTATTTTAAAATACCAGCATTATTTTTTTTATTTCAAAATCTAATACTTCATTTTCTTGATTTCCCTATGTGTTATTTTTACAGGAAATGTATTTTACCATACTTTTCATTATAAAGGAGAGCAATTGTGATCGAAAAAGGTTTCTTTTGTTTACTTTCCAAAAGTGTAGCAACATATGTTCCTGAATATTATAGATTCACTGCTTCAGAAGTGTGACACACAGATAAGAAAAATCTTATTTCAAAGAGACTATAAGTAGATGACTTTTTTCACATGATTCAGATGATGTTTAATTAATTTAAAATAATAAAATGCTTTAAATAAGCAAGTTAATTTCTCCTGATCCTGGAAACCCAACAATAGTTTACTGTGGTAAACAGGCATCTGGCATGTCTCAGGCATTTGAGGCACTCTTTCAGAGCTTGGAAGGAGATAAGTATAGGTGCTCAACACAGGAGTGCAGATGGTCAGCCTGAAAATGGTCTTCTCTCAACATTAACTTCGTTAACAGCTTTCTGTGTCTCTTACTATATCTGATCTCCAGTTTATTCACTCCTTTATTTGTGCCTGCCACTGAAATGAAACTTTCACTGATGTGTGTGGTTTGGATTTAAGAACAAAATTGCTAATGTGGCAGAGCACAGCTTTCCAAGAGCCAGTGGCTGCAGCAGAGACCTCTTATGGCCCACTGGCTGCATGGGGCCTCTGCAGGGCAGGAAGAGCCTGGGTGACCCCCTAGCTCCAAGGCTCCTTGGATCTGGAACATGACTGCTGCAGAGAATGAGGAACTGCTGTACAGCCAGGCATACCTCAGCCATTGAAGCAACAACCCAAATGGGAAATAGGAGCCTTCAAAACAAATTGCACAGGCATACGAATGCTATATTAGCTACTACTCTGTTTCAAGATATTCTGATGGTTTTTCACATTTTCTTGGTGAGTCCTGTTAGCTCTGAGCTCTTCTGTCTGTTTCTCCTTGGAGTAACCTGGGGAAGGAGTGAGTGGCCTGGCAGTGTTTCAAGGGATGCCAGTTTTGGACCCATAAAGACTGCAGTGAAACTAGGCAATTCTATGGTGGGTGTTTATCAAGTATAATATTTTACTCTATATGGTCTTGCTGCCCACCTGGAGACCATCTAGCAAGGTACACTGAAATTTCTCAAAATGGGGCCTCAGATCCTGTTTATGCTCCTGTTCTAAATAACTTCTTCAAGCTGTTCTATAGATTTCATGTTCCTGGGTTTCCTTTGATGTGGTACACTGTAATTTGTACTACACTGCCTGTACTTTTAACTGTGATGCTTAATCATATTTCATTCTCAGAATCTTGATGTAGTTATGGATCAACAAATTGGGTGCAGACTTTTTTTGTGGGTTGGCTTCTAAAGATGTCTGCATATAATGCAGCAGGTGAACTTTGTGTCGTTACATAAAATATTTCTATGTAGAAACAAAACTGGGTTTGGTGAAGACATTTCTCTTTGGAGCAATCTCTACAAAAATGCATTTCTTCATTCTGCTAAAACACCAAAAACTTAGGAGCATAACACATCACTTGGCATTTTTAGAATTGGCTTTGCCCTGTACAACGTATTTCTTTTGCTGAAAGATACAGTTTTTCGCCTCCAAAACCCCTATTATTTTAATTAATGAAGTCAGCCTTCTCAATAGGTTCCCATGTTGTTGTGCTGAAGGGAGTGCAACTACATTAACCATTGTAGGCTTCAGTTTTAATGCAAACAAAATGCGGAAGGGAAAAAAAAGGACTGAAAGTAGCTGCACATCTCTAGATTCCTGGGACAGCTGGGGTGAAATAGCATGAAAAAAGATATGTTTCTGCTATCTGACTATAGCACATACCAGCTGAAGTCCAGAAGTGCTCTGGGAAGGTGCCTCTTGGATACTAGCTAAGCTTATTCCTAAGCTCTCCTCAGGGAATTCTTCCTATAGCTCTTCAGGGACAAGTGCCCATTTTTACTTGTGACAGGGCACAAACTCTCTCCTGTGCAGATGTATGGTGTGGAAGGAGAGGGAGCCCTGATTCTGCCTTACCATCCACTCCTGGCCTGCACTGCAGGAGCACAAGAAAGTGATTACATGCCCCTGCATAAGTGTGTAACTACCTGAGCATATGTCTAGCCTGGTAAATAGCTCTGTTTCTCAGTTCTTATTGTACTTTTCCTGGTGCACATGCACTACACAAGAAATAGTGTGCTCCTGCACTATCTTGCAGAGTGAGCCAACTATTTCCCTCCAAAACAAAATCTGTGCCCAGTTCTGGGGACAGTTCTGTCCAGCAGCTGCTCTAGAAGCAGCATGGTTGACACTGCCCTAGCTTCAGCCCTCTGCCTTTTACAGTCCTTCAGCACTATGTCAGCAGGCTTTCCATCTTCAGACACCTTCTCATTCCCTCCTGTCATGTCCCAGAACATTAAACACTTCCCCTCAAGTTTCAGGTGTGAAAAAAATCACTGAGCTGCAACACTACCTTTATATAACTGCAGACACGATGAGTTAAATAATTATATTTTAGGATTACGGGACATCATATTGGCCACAAAGGAGACCCTGGGGGAATGTCCTGTGTAGCAGGGATGTAGCATAAGACCAGTTTTCATTAAATAATTTCTTCATGAAATAATTTCTGTGTTACTTTCATTGTGCCTGCTGAGCTCAACATCTAAACACTCATCTCCTTGAAGCCAAATGGAACATACATGCTGTCTCAAGTATCCATCTCCTCTGATCAGCCTTATGTAGCAGCCTTACTCAAAGCACACCTAGCCATCACCTCAAAACAATAAAGTCAGTGCAAGACGTATCAGCCACGCCCAGTCCATCATAGCATTGCTGTGGTCTTTGCATCATAGCTAATGGCTAGAGCAATCATGCAGGAAGAGAGAGATTGAGATCAAAATTCCTCTTGGCCTGGGGGCTCAAAGTTAGTCTTCCAAAAAAGTGACATAAATTATAGAATAGGGTACCTTCCACCTCCCACCACCCATTCCTCTTATTAAGTAGCAACTGGATGAAAAAGAGAAGAATTATCCTCAACACAGACCCTAGGCTTGCCTGTCTGCCTGAATGCCTATTGCATTACAGTATCATGCTCCCTCATAATTGTTCTTCTTCTAGCTTCATGAATATTGAGAGTGCTTAGGCATCAATCTTATGACTTCTCATTTGGCAAACTAGCATGAACTTCCAGGGGATAAGTAGGGAAGTGAAGTCAGGACTGATGTTTTAGACTCAGGTACCTGACAGCCAGCAATTTTGAATTTCAGGCTCTTAAAAGCTTTTAGAAATCTCACCTTGTGCATACTTAGGGAAGTAAGGAGGGCACAGTCTCTTTTTCCTTCCCTGAATGTATGGATTGCATTTATGCATGACTCTAGTGTGAAATACTGCAGGAAAAGGAGAGAGAGGAGCATATCTGTGACCCTGGCTGCTATTTCAGTATTACCTGGTGCCAAAGCATAGCTTGGCCCCATATTAATCCATGGGTTAGTTGTTTTTTTCTTAAAAGAATAATTACATTCAATAATGTCTTTTCCTGTAGGTGCAAAAGAACACCAAATTCAGTTCTGGTGTTTGGTTGCACATTTTTCCTGGTGTCATTCGAAGAAAAGCAAAGATAGTCTGTGAGATGGATAGTGATTCAGTTATTAAAGATGAGCAAGAACTGCTCACTAATGGATATAACACTTGAATTCACAGGCATCCTCAGTTGCTAATGGAATCTGAAAGTTGTCAGGAAGATGTTGCAGTTCCATTTGGCATGACACACACCCTCCTCGTGCTGACAGCTCTGCAAAGTTACATTTTTTAAAACATATTTTCTTAATGCATTTGTTGGCTAACCGAGTTGTCCCCATTACCTCTGAAACACTTTAGTCTAATTCACATTAACCAGTTTACTGAGATACCAACAGCATTCTTTTTTCCAGGATCAATTGAACAGACTTTAAAAAAGGCTGGTATTTAAAGAAAGTTCAAGCCCTTTCCTGACTGCTGTAGAGCTCTGACTTTCTCATTTATCTTGCTCATTCTGTCATCTATGCACACAGTAAGCAAATAGCTTTAATATTTCCCCAAATGACCGATTCTCTTTTCTTCCGTTAGAGTTGATGGTACTGATAGAGTAAGGAGCAGTGGTACCTAAGCTGGAAACCAAGGGAACATAGGCAGTCCTAAGTATTTTGCAAAATTCTTTTCCATGGTGTGAACTTTTCAAACAAATAGACCACAAAAGTTTAACATACTTGACGCTGAAGAGCTGACTGCCTTACAGCAGATCATCAGTGATTCATTCTAGTTTTAGCAGTTATTGTTGCAGACTTAAGCAAGAGATGATTTCTGGGGTTTCACAAACTTTGTGGCAAATCTGGGGAGAGTATTTCTGAGCAAAGATATCCACAAGGCCACAGATTAATGTAAAATTACAGAGATATAAACGAAAATCCATACAGATTGCATGGAGATGGAGTCCTGAAATGAGATGTGTGAGAAATGCTTTATGTACATGGTCCATTTACGATGTGGAAGAGGTTTCTTTTATAGCTTTCTTGAGAAATTTTGACAGAACTATCAGAATGTTTCATCACAATATCCAGCACTGCCAGAACCAAATATCTGTATTCTTTATTTTCCTGTAATCTATTTAATATCTTCTATTTCTCTAAGAACTTATGACAGAAAATTCCTAATGATGTTGAAGCTGCATTTTAAATTTAATGTTATATTTCACTGGTTTTAGTTGCTTTATGTCACAATCAAGATATTTTATTAAAAAATACTAGAAGAGGATTAATTATGTGAAGAATTATCATTGACTAAAATGATGGTTTGAATTTTTCTCAGGGAACTTCTTTCATGTTTCTCTGAAAGACCCTAGCACATGGCTCTCTAAATATTACTTTTTCTGGTTTAATGTATAATATATTTGTGCTAATGTAGATCTATAGACTGCAGTAGAGATGCCCCTCTTGTGCATCATCTTGAGACTAAAGCAAATCATGCTTCTTTATTCTAGTATATAGTGTCTGTAACCAAACTGTTGTATCAGATTGACACAGATGACTGCTAAATTCTCTCATACTGAAGGCAGACGCCAACAAAGCGAAAGGTGCCATTCTGGATGGAGGGAAAACTGTTCTGGTCAGACTAACTATGCAGCTTAAATAGAATAGCTCAAGAGGGAAGACACAGTCCTCCCATTTCTGGTTTGCTACCTTGAAATAAAGATACAGACATGAGATCTCAAGACCAGGTCAGATGGGGCCCTGGGCAACCTGATCTTATGGGTGGCATCCCTACCCATGGCAGGGGGGTTGGAACTTGATGGTCTTGATGCTTCATTACAACACAAAGCATTCTATGCTTCTATGATTGTATGATGAATGAGCAAAAGAAGAATAAAGAAGTTTATCGTATTTGCATTTTGCCTCTACAAAGTATAATTTGATTCCTGAGGCTCACAGTTCAATATAATTTTTATATTTCCATAGTGATTATGTGACTGTTCTGGGGTAAAAAATCCACTCCCTAAATGAAAAATTTTTCTTTGTTGTAGAGGTATACAGTGCCGTGCAGATTTTAATGGCTGTAGAAATCTCTCATTCCTCATCATACCATCTCAGTGATGTAAGGAAACAGGAGCTCCTCTTGTCAACTGGCTTCATTTGGCTTTATGCTGCCAGTTTTGACTGGAGTTACAGCTACATGAACTCAAATCAAGGAACAGTGTCCCTGACCTCTTACCTCTTAGGCTGCATTTTGTTCTAGTATTCAGCCACAAATGCTAATGGTTTACATTTGTTTTTCATGGAATTTTAACTCTTGTCGCCAGCCTCTAAATTAGTCCTTGTTCACAGCAGGAAAGAACAATTGGTGCTGATGGTGGCACCAATGCAAGTCCCCATCACACTTGTCCTACGTGGACTTTGTCCTAGCAGGAATGGTGAGAAGACCCTTTGCTGCCAGCCTAGTAGCACAGTATGTCTGCTCCAGTAGCAGGTCCTGAGCAGACCATCCATCGCTTCCCCTGATTTAGCAGCACAAACCCCAAACTGCACAGGAGGATGTTCAGTACATGGCCCACAGAGCTGTCTCCTCCAGCAAAGGGTGGTAACTAAGAACGTTTTTTTTTAAAAGCAATTGAACATAGAAAACATCTGTGCCTCTCTTCTGTCCAGGTTTATTTTTCCAATATTTCACATACCACAAATAGTTCAGTATGACTCCTCCATTAGAACAGAAGAAAAGAAAAATAAAAACATGTAATATTTAATTAAGAAGAATACTGTTATTGACCTGACAACTTTGATCAAATAATCTGTATCCCCCTCACCCCACCCCCTATCCACTTTCTGCACCTCATCTTTCTGTTTCCCTTTTTTTTAAAAAAGCATTTTGCTATCCTTTATGGCTGCTGAGCCTGTCAGCCTTTTACTGCTTCTGGGATGTTTGGCTGCCCTTGGAGCATCATATGACTTCAGTTAGCTTGGGGGGCTCCAGCTGTACTCTTAAATGTCATGGACAGAGGTAACAAAAGGGGAGAGGGTTAAGAGAATCAAATATGTTATTAGACATTTCTTTTAAATCCTCTTGCAGAAGATGTAAATCACATGCTTGGCTCGTAGATTTGGGGATGTCACATGGGGGTTTGTTTGGTTTTTTGTTGATTATATCCCCAAACATTTGCTATTTCTTACATTTTTTTTCCTTTGTACGTCTTATTCATTCCTCATTTATTTCTATTTAGGTCCAAGAGGTCAGAACCTAGGAAAAAAATTTGACAGTTCCTGCAGCTGACATAAGAACTTTCTCATCCAAGCTATTTGGGAACTTATTTGGGATTTCTCACCATTAAAATATATCCTGGCCCTTTTCTCTATTGGCCCATGAAGTATGGCTCCTTGCCCCTGATTGACAGAAAACATCGCTCAGGGCAAATCGACAGTCTACAAAGAACCTCAGCAAGCAATTATCTTGAAATGCATTCAGATACCCAAAAGAACTTAGAGTGCCTAAATTAACCTGAAATCAAGGTCATTAATTGACCTATGAGCAAGGAGATCAAGGCATCGTCTCCTGTTGACATTCCTAACTTGTTTACCTGAAACCACGAAATGGGGATCCACCATTAAGTTAAAGAGTACTAACAAACTACCTGTTATATATCTTCCTCAGGGCTATTTGCTCTTGCAGAATTGATTGCCTCTGACTAGGGAGAGTATGGGAATTCTCCCAATTTTCAGAAAAAAACAGTCAGGAGAAGTTCCTTAGATGTGGGGAAGTGAAAAGGACTGATCAGTAAGTAAATTTTACCAAGATTAAACAACCAAAGCTAAAATGGAAGGTCTTGTACCCTTCTCTTCCTCCCAAGGCTTCTCCAGAACTGATAGTGCCACCTGGGAAGAAATGACAACCATGTGACCCCTTTCTTGGACAAGTCCTCAATCCCAGTCAAAAGCCAAGGAATCAGAAAAGGAAGAGGCATTTCCTGTACATCTTTCCCTCAAGCTGGAAGAAATGATGTAGGTGCTTTTTAGAGGGCAGCTCAGAGTACTGTGGAGACATCAACTGTCCCACTGTCAACTTCCCTTGACTTGAGAGTGCCCTTTACTGTCACCAAGCAGTGGGGGACATCTTCACAGCAGGGAGTACATGACCTCTAGGTCCTCTTTTCGTCTAGGACTAGAAGACCTTCAGAGGTCCATTCCAGCCTCAGGTATTCTGTGAGCATTGGCCATGGGTCTGAAGCTTGTGCCAGGCTAGTGGTCATTGTGACTGCAGGGTTCTGCTATCCTGTGCCCCACAGATGACAGAGACCTCCTATACTGTGTCATGGAAAACGTTGGTTTTTGTACACTAGACACCCTTGAAAAAAGATTAATCAACTTGGTGAGCAAAAGTTGAAATATTTGCAACAGAAGCTCTATTTCTTTCTTTTAGAAACTGTGAAGTTCTTAAAAAATGAAAGGCTAAGATGAAGCTGAAGAAAAGTTTTCATGAGGATTTTCTTTGACAAATTTGCCATTAAAAGAAGTGGAATTTGCCATCTGGCTCCAATTATGCTTCCACCAGGTAGTGCTGGAATGGTAAAGAAAGGTATGGGGAAAAATTGCTAAACAAACTTTTTACAAGTTTATGGATAGATGAAAAAAACATTTGGGCTTTCATCAAGAAATTAATACACAGCACTGCTGATGCAAAATGTCACAGCACCTCTGTGTGTGACTACTGAAGATTTTGGCTAATAATTTTGTTATTCATTAAATACAAGCTAATTTCAGTGGTTCAGGCTGTAATCTGTTAGGGAGTACACCATAGCAGAGTCAACTGCAGTCAGTAGCTATGCATGGTTTGTCTCACCTTCTAATATTAAGTTCCTGGGTTCTACTTCTTTAGGCCTTTCTGGGCATGATTTTGCTATAGTTACTGTGTAAACTTTACATTCATGTTAGATTTTACGATGTGCCTGAATTTAATTTAATATCTGTGGGCCAATAAGTGTGATTTGGAGAATGAGAGTGGAAGGATGGAGGATTATATATGCACATACAGAATCCTGGGATCATCCAATCCATATTTTTTGGAATACAAACAACCAGGTTCTGATCTCACTGCAGCTGTTTATCATTGACTTTAAAAGAGTAGGATAGGAAACTTCACATACAGCAATTCCCAAATCCCTGATGCCATTTTCCTGTTACAGCAATGGCTCAAGGATGCCCGGCTGAAAACTTCATATTTTTGCAAGTAGATTCTCCAGTTTTCAGCAATCTCTCAGAGAGCTATTCCACACCAGGATGACTCAGGACAGGGAAACTGGATAGAAGACTTGCTGGGGTATGTTCCCAGCCCAACAACGTGGCCATACCATTTAGGAACAATTGTCATTGCTTCTTCAATGCCAGTAGAGTTATGGCATCAGTAGAGCATTTGGCCAAACGTATTCAAGTCTGTTAATACAGCTGGTTTAGTGCAAACTCACTAGCATTGGTGAAAACAGGTGATTTATACTAGTGAATTTGTGCCCTTACGCATGAAAAGCTCATCTCCACACACACAAATAAGCAGGGAAGGGTGGCAGGCAGGATGGCCCCAATACCCCTTTCAGGGACATGAGTTCCAACCTAGCTGCTCCCAGGGTTGTCCTGGGGGACCCTCAGCCCCACTGGACAGAGTGCACTCCAGAGTGGATCTCTTGAACATGTTTTGGACTGAGGAGTGTCACTGCTTGTGGTGCTATGAGGTTTATTATGGGATGCAGGCAAAGGCACTTTTGGACTCTAGAGGATATATTATGAGATGGTTAGAAGAAAAAACAAAGGTGGGGGGGGAGAATCAAGGTAGTTTTGAGGATGGCCAAGCTCAAGAAAAAAAAAGGCCTAAGTGTATTTAAAAAGTTATTTGTGTAATTAGTTTGCTGATCAGTACGCTTACCTGGCTATAACCTGTGCCTGATCAGCATAGTTTGTCCTATCTTATTCAATTCCTTTCTACATTTTTCCTGTGTGAGGAACTGTGTCTTCTGTGTGCATGTGTGTGTATGGGAATCTGAGAGCAGCCACAGGGCCAGGACCACGGGTCAGAGACCCCTATGTTCATGATACAACACCTGGTGAAACTGCAGATGTGCACGAGTGCCCCTTAAGTGCCAGTGAAGATTAAGTGGTATAAGCTGTCGAGTAGGTGAGGCAATGTGGGAGCCAGAGTGCTGTGTGTCTGGGAATGAGGAACCTCGAGGAGGTGGCTGCTGGTGGGTCCCAGAGGTCCCAGACATCTGCCGAAGCGACTATCGGATCTGGTGGTTTATTTAGGTGTGGGGGAGGGGAGTGTGTGTTGGTGTGTAAAAGGAGGTCCTTACCAGCAAGTGGAGTAGAACTGTGTGTCCAAGGACTCGTGTCCAGTTGTTAGCTTCCAGGAAGCTTGGGATCCAGGGGCAGCTACTGGGAAGACTGTGTATGAACCCAGCTGGTGGAGAGACCCGCACTGTGCATACATATGTATAAATATTCCCCTAATGGACTTCCATCCTGCTCAGTCAGAGAGAGGAGCAAGATGAGGCCAGTGGCACTGCTTGTGTTCATGTAAGTCCTCTGTGTGTCTGTCTGTGATCTGTGAGGCCAACCCTGCACATACATGTGAATTTGGTGTATAATTGTGCTCTGTGTGCATGTGCTTGTTGCAAATAAAGGCTCAGCCTCATCACAGGGCATAGAGCTGCAGTGGCCTCACCCGTATCAGGCTACAGATTTGAACATCTCCCTAGCAGTATTTAGTTTAAAAAGCAGACTAAAATGTATTATTGCATCATGATTTAAATTGGTGCTACTCACTTACTTGGAATGATTTCAAGGAATGACCATCCCTCACTGGAAACCTCCAAGATTAGACATGGTCTGTGCTTGTGAAAGTCTCTTACATTTTCCATGTCCTGGAAAACCAAACTGAGAAAATCTTCTATCAGACAAATTGCCTCAGATGTAGTTAATATGTTCAGAATGATTTAAAGTCTTCAGCTGGAAGGGGATAAATAAATGCAAAGTCCACCTGTTTCCAATACACTCTGGCTGTATGACAGGCAAAAGAAGCCAGGCTTTCCCTGCAAGATACAGATACTTGCAGAAGCAGGGATCAACTTGTTTTATGCATACTGGACAATACACTATCTGGTGTGAAAATGTGAGCCATGTTTGCATTACACTTTGCCTGAAGTTAGTTTCACACTAACTTTGAAAAGTTCACTCAGAGTAATTTTAGACGTTATCCCTGTGGTCTCTCCAACCCTCTTGCTGCCTCAGGAATTATAAGAGAAAGCAACACTGCAATGGCCATGACGTACCAAAACCAGGCATCAGCCTCCCCTTCTTTCTGTGCTGCTAAGAGGCATGGCTCATCTCATACACATATATTGTCATGCTAAAAAGAGATGTAACTTCATGGTCCTAGCACCACTCACTGCAAAACTTTGTTGATCTCTTCTGTTCCCTCTGTGAACAATTTATGGAGGATCAGTCTAAATTTTTGCAAAACATGAAACTATATGAAGTCTGATTTGCAGGAAATCATGTTTCGTAAAAATATAGTGTGTTACATTCTTTTTGTGAGCACGGGTCTTTGATGGATACAGAATGCAGAAATAATATCTTTTAAACATTTAACCATGTTATGCAGTGGATGCAACCAACCTTTAAGATATTGCCATTAAAATATAGAGTGGGACCACCACACACATTTTGAAGACCAGCTGTCCTGAACTATTTCCTGTCAGGAGGAATACTTTCCAGTCAGTCACAGAATCATAGAATCAATAAGGTTGGAAAAGACCTCTAAGATCATAGAGTGAAACAGTTAACTCAGCACTTTGAAGGCAATCACTAAACCAGGTCCCCAAGTGCCATATCTGCACATTTTTTGAACACTTTCAATGACTCCACCACTTCCCTGGGCAGTTTGTTCCAATGCCTGACCACCCTTTCCATATAGAATTTTTTCCCTAGTATCCAGTCTAAAACTTCCCTGGCACAACTTGAGGCCATTTCCTCTTGTCCTATCACTTGTAACTTGGGAGAAGAGACTGACCCTCCACCTTGCTCCTATCTTCCTATAACTCCTTTCAGGTAGCTATAGAGAGTGATAAGGGCCTACCCGAACTCCGTTTTCTCCAGGTTAACAATCCCAGCTCCCTCAGCCACTCCTCATAAGATTTGTGCTCCAGACCCTTCACCAGCTCCATTGCCCTTCTCTGGACACACTCCAGCACCTCAATGTCCTTTTTGTAGTGAGGAGCCCAAAACTGAACACAGGATTCAAGACACAGCCTCACCAGTGCCAAGTACAGGGGGACGATCTGCCCTGGTCGTGCTGGCCACACTATTGCTGATGCCAGCAAGACAGGATGCCATTGGTCTTCTTGGCTACCTGGGCACACTGCTGGATCATGTTCAGCTACTCATGTTGACCAGCACCTCCAGGTCGTTTGCCGCAAGGCTGCTTCCCAGCCACATTCCTCCAGCCTGTAGTACTTGCCTGGGGTTTTTGTGATCCAAGTGCAGGACCTGGCACTTGGTCTTGCTGAAGCTCATAGAATTGGCCTTGGCTCATTGATCCAGTCTGTCCAGATTCCTCTGCAGAGCCTTCCTGCCATCCAGCTGGTCAACATTCCTGCCCAACTTGTGTCATCTGCTAGTTGACTGAGAGTGCACTCAACCCCCTTGTCTAGATCATTGGTGAAGATGTTAAACAGGACTGGCCCAAATACTGAGCCCTGGGGAGCATCACTAGTGACTGGCTGCCAGGTGGATTTAACTCCATTCACCACCACTCTCTGGGCCTGACCATCCAGGCAGTTTTTTACTGAGCAAAAAGTACACCCATCCAAGTTATAAGTGGCCAGTTTCTTCAGGAGAATGCTGTGGGAAACAGTGTCAAAGGCTTTAAGAAAGTCCAGGTAGACAATATGCACAGCCTTTCCCTCATCCACTAAGTGGGTCATCTTGTCACAGAGGGAGATCAGGTTGGTTAAGCAGGACCTGCCTTGCACAAACCCATGCTGCCTTGCCCTTGTCCTGCACATACCACATGACGGCAATTCAAGATGATCTGCTTCATGACCTTCCCTGGCACCAAGCTCAGGCTGACAGGCCTGTAGTTCCCTGGATCCTCCTTCCAGTCCTTCTTGTAGATGGACAACACATTTGCTGACCTCCAGTCAGGACCCCCCTGTTTGCCAGCGCTGCTGCTGAATGTTTGAAAGTGGCTTGGCCAACTCTTCCACCATCTCCTTCAATATCTTGGATGAATCCCATCTGGCCCCATAGACTCATAGTCCCTGAGATGAAGACTGCTGCCACTAGTCAGACATATTAAGAGCCATACAGATCCTGTGCCTTTCTGCAGTCATCAAGAATAGCTTTTTGAAATGCCACCAGCTCTTCACTCCCACCCCTCCCCATCTCTGGCTGTCAAACTTTCTTTAGACTGTGGCAAGTGAAAAATCACACTTGTGAAGCGTGTGGAGGTAAGGTAAGCATCAGACCTTTCACACAGAAACCATTCATCATGGCTAAGCTTCGCAAACGAAGATTTGGGAAGGGCTCTACCCACGTTTGTTGCAAGTGCGTTGGTGGCTAAAAAGGCCAATACGAGACAGGTATGTTCGGTTGCACCAATACGAGATAGACACGTCCAGTTGCAGACAGAAACCATTAGGGCTAGGCAATTAAACAGGACAAAGAGGCAGACATATGAAAAGTCACACTCCTAAGAATATATGAGACTCAAGCAAGTCAGGACATCAATGATACCTGCAGAAGAGGAAGGCATGGGAACGTATAATCTTCAAATTCCTCTATGTCTTCTTCATTGAACCAGATTTCCAAAATTGCCTGGCACTATCAAGCCCATCAGAAGAAACAGACGTGCAGGACTGAACATGAATTTTTGAGAGTGTCTGCATTGACTGTAGATGTCTTCAGTGGTGATGTGTTACAGACTTAACTCTCATTCCATCCATTTTTTTTGAGTTTATGAAGACAAAGAAATATCCTCACTTTTTCCTACTCATGTTATCAATGTTCATAGCATTTTGCTGAGTGAATGATAAAAACCCCTGGATTAAAGCAGTATCACTGATAAATTCAACAGAAGTTTTGTAAATGCATTCCAAATAACTCTACAAAGAGCATACATTTTTGGAAACTAGATTATTTACTATTGTTTTTAAATTATTTTAACTTGCTGCTCCAAGTAACAGCACTTCAGATATGAAGACAAGAGCTTTGTCGTCCTTGGGGGGCAATCTGATTTGCTATTTAAAACAGAGTTTAAATTTCTGCTAAAGAAAATTGCCAGCAGGCAAAGGTCACTTGGCTTGTCCAGAATCATATTTAACACATATTTTACCTTGACAATAACCACACTTGTTGCTTTTCAGTGACCCTCTTCCTGTCTTCCTTGTTTTTAGAAGATCTGTTAAGTAGATTATTTTCTAGGAAAAAGTTACATTTTCAGAAGTACATATCTCCATGTTCTATGTCTGAACATCTCCTGGCTTTGTTTATGATAGTATGTTTGTTTGAATGAATAACTCTGTTGGAAAGTCAGTGTTATGAACCCAGTTAGGAGTTTATGAACTTCACATTAATACCATCATGCAAATCTCCTCCTCCCTGATCCCTGCCTAGATTTGAGTTCTCTTTTTTATGACTCTTTTTTGCTATTGCAGCTGCATCTTCTCCGGTATTTCCTACATACCAGAGATCTCAAATGTACTACACCATCCTAATTCTGTGATCCAACAGCAGGTTCCTCCAGCAGGGAACCCTGGGTCATTCCTTACCCTAAGGGAGACTGAATTCTTCCTCAAATGCCATAGGATGCAGCAGAAGTACTCCCACCACTCTTTCAAATTATAAAATTACACTGATCTCTGGGTAAGAGCTTTGCCTGTGGCTGTCCTGTAATCCCAAGAACACCTGTGGGATGTATGTCTAATGGAAAGATTGGGGTAATTCCTCCAAGACAGCAATAGAAGGAGGTGCACAGATCAGTAGTTAACAAAGCATTCACCAAAATGCATCAGATGGCCTGTATTTATGCATAGGCAAGAGCCACGAGTCATCCTGATAAAAATTATTCCTGCCACACAGGGGAGTCAGAGCATCCCTGTGATAATGTGCCACCCAGATCCATCTAGAATATGTAGGGCTCTGCCACAGAAGTGCTCCATTCCTGTTGGGCAAACCTGGATTCATTCTTCATGGAAAAAACATCTCTTTCAAATGTTTCATCAGGCAAAGAAAGATGTAATGAGTTCTTTGAAAGTCCACTAAATCTCCAAGGAATTAAAGAAAGAAAAGTCTATTGTTTTGTTTTGGTTTTTAACTGAGTGTAAAAGATGTGCTTAAATTGAGGCAAAGACATTTCCTCACACAGCAAATATAGGACATAACTGTCAGCCTTCATAAACAAAGTGAGATGCAACGGGCTCAAAGAAATATGACACATTGTCATTCAAGCAGTAAGAGAAATAGACCTCACATTCAGCTGTTTCTCGCTCTAAAAACTGTAGAAGAAATAAGTCCTGCAGCATGTCCCCAACTTCCCTGATCCCAAGATTCCTTCATTGAGGGAGGCTGAGTCTTTACAGCAAGAGCTGCCTAGAGCCTAGAGCCAGGTTGCTTGGAATCATTGAATCATGGAATCAACCAGGTTGGAAAAGACCTCCGAGGTCATCAAGTCCAACTCTTGATCCAACACTACTGTGGTTACTAGACCATGGCACTAAGTGCCACCTCTAGTCTCATCCTAAAAACCTCCAGAGACGGTGAATCCACCACCTCCCTGGGCAGCCCATTCCAATATCTGATTACTCCGTAAAAAATTTTGTCCTAATATCCAACCTAAACTTCCCATGGCAGAGCTTAAGACCATGCCCTCTTGTCCTACTGCTGGTTGCCTGGGAGAAGAGACCAACCCCCACCTGCCTACAACCTCCTTTCAGGGAGTTGTAGGGAGTGATGAGGTCTCCCCTGAGCCTTCTCTTCCCCAGGCTAAACAATCCCAGCTCCCTCAGCCTCTCCTCATAGGACTTGTGCTCCAGTCCCTTCACCAGCCTCGTTGCTCTTCTCTGAACCTGCTCCAGCACCTCAATCTCCTTCCTGAACGGAGGGGCCCAGAGCTAGACACAGTACTCAAGGTGTGGCCTCACCAGTGCTGAGTATAGGGGAAGGATCACTTCCCTGTACCTGTTGGCCACGCTGTTCCTGATACAGGCCAGGATGCCATTGGCCTTCTTGGCCACCTGGGCACACTGCTGGCTCCTGTTCAGCTTCCTGTCAATCCAAACTCCCAGGTCCCTTTCTGTCTGCCTTCTCTAGTCAATCTGTCCCCAGCCTATAGTGCTGCATGGGGTCATTGTGACCAAAGTGGAGGACCCAGCACTTGGCCTTGTTGAACCTCATCCTGTTGGAATCAGCCCAACTCTCCAGCTTGTCCAGGTCCCTCTGAAGAGCCCTCCTGCTTTCCAGCTGATCAACACTCCCCCCCCAGCTTGGTGTCATCTGCAAATTTGCTAATGGTACAGTCAATCCCCTTATCCAGATCATCAATAAAGATATTAAACAGGACTGGGTCCAACACTGATCCCTGGGGGACACCACTAGTGACCGGCCACCAACTGGATGCAGCCCCGTTCACCACCACTCTCTGGGCCCGGCCCTCCAGCCAGTTCCTAACCCAGCACAGAGGGCCCCTGTCCAAGCCGTGGGCTGCCAGCTTTTCCAAGAGTATGCTATGGGAGATGGTGTCAAATGCTTTGCTGAAGTCCAGGTAGACACATCCACAGCGTTCCCCTCATCCACCAGGTGGGTCATCTGATCATAAAAGGAGATCAGGTTGGTCAGACAGGACTTGCTCTTCCTAAACCCGTGCTGGCTGGGTCTGATCCCTTGTTGATCCTGTAGCTGTTGTGTGATTGCACTTAGGTGATCTGCTCCATAAACTTGCTAGGCAATGAGATCAGGCTGATAGGCCTGTAGTTTCCTGGGTTCTCCTCGCAGCCCTTTTTGTGGATTGGCGTGACATTCACCAACTTCCAATCATCTGGGACCTCCCCAGTGAGCCAGGACTGTTGGCAAATGATGGAGAGTGGCCTGGCGAGCTCTTCCACCAGCTTCCTCATCACCCTAGGATGGATCCCATCTGGTCCCATAGACCTGTGAGGATCCAAGTGGCCCAGCAGGTTGCTAACTGTTTCCTCCTGGATTACAGGGGGCTATTCACCTGCTTATCTCTGTCTACTAGCTCCGGAGGCCAGTTGTCCTGAGGACAATCTGTCTTACTGTTGAAAACTGAGGCAAAGAAGGTGTTAAGTACCTCAGCCTTTTCAGCATTTTTGGTGACTTTGTTCCCCCCCATGTCCAACAAAGAATGGAAGTTTTCTTCGTTGCCCCTCCTTTTGGTATTGATGTATTTGCAGAAGCACTTCTTGATATCCCTAACAGAAGTGGCTAAATTAGGTTCAAACTGTGCCTTTGTCTCTCTGATTTTCTTTCTACATGACCTAACAATATTCCTAAACTCTTCATGAGTAGCCAGCCCCTTTTTCCATAGTCGGTAAGCTCTCTTTTTCCACCTAATTTCCTTTAAAATCTTCCTGTTCAACCAGGTTGGTTGTCTTCCCCGCCGGCTCGCCTTTCAGTACTCTGGGACAGCCTGCTCCTGTGCATTCATGTTTCTTGAAGTATGTCCATCCCTCCTGTAGCCCTTTATTTTCAAGAGCTGTTTCCCAAGGTACCCTCTGAACCAGTCTTCTGAGTAGGCCAAAATCTGCCCTCTGGAAGTCCAGGGTAGAAGTTTTATTGATGGCCCTCTTGGCATCCCTGAGTATTGAAAACTCTACTATTTCATGGTCACTATGCCCCAGATGGCCTCCAACCACTACATCACCCTTCTGTCATGCACTTCTGGAAGTCAGTCCCCACTACCCTGTCCATAGATTCACACCCCACTGAGATGAAGGCCAGAAGCAGTCATTAAATCATACACTGCAGTATTTCAGATGCACTTGCAGAAAGTCCAACAGCTACCAAGGTCTTCAGCTTAGCTTGAAAACACCAGGAGAGGGAGAATGTACCATTTCCCTTGATAACATGACCCTTTATTTTGTCTTCTTCTCCCTTAAAATATTGCGTGTCTCACTTCTGGTTTAAATCAAATAACTTCAGCATTCCACCTGTCCTTGTTATCCTCTCTGCACTGCATGAAATAGCCCTGTAGCACTCTGCATTTGCTCCCTGTGGGAAAATCTTACCATTGGGTTATCATAGTTTTCACCTGGGAAAGATCTGTTCTAGTCAGCTGACAAGGTCAGTTCACCTTAGTGGAGCTTCCACAAGGGTGTTTGTGTCCATCACCATCAAAATTTAAGCCTTTAAATGACAGATTCTGTATTTCTTTACTACTTTTTTTTTTTAATTAATCTCTGACACTACCATTCAAATCTTCGGTGGATCTGAAACACAGCAGGTCAGTATACATATATCATTTAATACTAAGTGAGGAACCAGCCCCCTGATTCTCACTCTCCTCATTTCTCATGCTGTAGTACCTGCATTCACAAGCTGCTGAATGCATCTAAGAGACCTTTGAGCATCACCTTGTATAATTCACCTGATTAAAAATACTGTCTTTTACACAATTTAACTCTTAAGCATTACCCCATGTCCCTTCTTTGAAGAGTGCTCTGAAGAGTGGCAGCAAGAAAACAAGCAACATATGTTTTTCCTCTACTGACACAAATGGAAATTGATTTATGGCTCAGATGTACAGCTGAGACACCTTGAAATTCCCCTGATGTGTGCAGTGGCCTAAAATCCTGATCTGACTTGAGCTGCTCATGTTCTGGAGGGTTAGGCTGTGCAGTTCATTGAGATCCTCAAGCTGGATTTGCTCCAAACCCAGTTGACCTCTCTTTTAGGGCTGGGCTGCAGCTGCAAACAGAATGTGCAGAGCCCTCTCTGAAAATAGTCGTCTTTGTTGTGACTAAGATATTTAGATCTTTTTTCAGTAGCATCCTTATTTGAGTGACTGATGTGCCTGGAAGTTATTTCTGAATCTGGGTTATTTCTATTTCTGATGTAAGATTATAGATGCCGTGTAATTGTTAAGCCCACTCTTTTCTTTGATAATATTTTTTAATCTAAACTTGGGACCAAACTTTTGTGGTGTAAAGTCTGTATTTGTGTCAGAAATATTGATGGTCACCACCAGACTAAGGGCGTCTTCCTCATGTATTTAATTACATTGCTTAGAAGCATAACAAGTCAACACCATGCCCTCCCGCACTGTCGCTTAGAGATCTTTTTTAGGTCCCTTCTTCCTTTCCTGTTAGAAAAATAAAAGGCTGTTCAGTAACTCTTTCCATCTCACGCTCACAAAAGGAAGAAGGGATGATCTAAATTTGCATATTCTTATACATCGATGACTTGGTCAGCTCTGCTAAAGTTGGTCAAACATTTTGCATTCTGATTAGAAATGGCTGACATGCAGGATTTAAGAGTGAAATATAAATTTTACTACAAAGGCTTGTAAAAATCAGTGTGTATCTGTAAATACATGAAATTTCAACAATAATTCACAGAAATTCCTGAGGAAACCTTGATAATTAAATGTTAACAATGTGCTATCAGAGAGTTCCTGAAACCATGGAGGACTGCATGTGGACCTGTGTGCATGTGCATGGGTGCCCCAATTCATGAAACTTTGAAATGCTTGTAAGGGCAGTTTAAAAGGGCCTGCTTTAACTGGAAAAGTAAAGCTGGAAGGACCAGACTAAAATATTAACCTCAACCACATGAGCTGACTAATCAAAATAATGTACTGCATGAACCTGAAAGTTGGAAAAAATAAAATAAACCTCTGGGTTTATACGCAACTCTTTTTGGCACTCCAAACACATCTCTGAGAAGCTACCTTTCACTCAAACACAGGTGCTGTGTTAACAATTACTGTGCTTTCACACGGATCATTTGGAACCAAGAGCGATTCAACTTTTAAGGACTAGTTTGTGCTCTCCATGTCAGAGCTTTACAGTATGTGATGGTTTTCATATTCTCTCTATATTCTTGCAAGGATTAGCAAACATCCATCTGAAGTACAGATAAACATTTCAGTTTGTGTACACTGGGTTTATGCTAGAGTCATGCTTTTAGCTGTTGCTACAGAAACAGATGCTAAGATGTGGTAAATTTATGCTTTGAAAAATGAGTCTTCCTTTACACACATGCAGCAAGGAGTTTAGAGCTGGGTATCTAGTCTCCAAAGCTCTCATCTGTGCTAGGCACGTTCCAGCCTCATGGACCGAGTTAGGCGCTTGTTGTAATGCTTCTTCGTGCTGACAGTGGCCTTTATGGCACCACATGCTTACCCTGAGACCCCAGGGACAGCGGCTGGAGAAGAGAGAATTCCATAAGCTACAGTACTTAGAACAACCAGTGTAAGTATTTTTTTATACTAAATAGACCATTGCCTTTCTTGACTATTTTTGTTCACATCATTTTTAAGAGGTTAATTCTGGAAGATGTATTAGAGCTAGTTTTGAACTGCAGTAGTTCTTTCTTTTTATTTTAATTAATGATAGTGCACGAACATTCTTTGTGTTAGACTTTCAGCAATGCCCAGCTGTTCCCATAAAGGGCAGTGTCTTTGTGAGGTGCACTGTTCAAATTTATCATAATTTCCTCCAAATATCTTGCAGTATAACAAGATTAAAAAAGGAGCAGAATATGGAAGGAAAGCCATTGGAGTAAAAATACACATACATACAGTTAGTTCCTTTTTTTTACCCTCAAAAATCACACAGAAAACAGCACAAGAAAAAAGAAGACTTGAATATGCAGAAATTTCTTGTTGAGTTGTAAACAAATAAAAGGTCTTGGCAGTGTTAGAGAAGATACTAGGTCTTTGCCTAATTTGTGTCTGTTTCTCAAAACACAAAGGTATATCCACTGTATCCAGCAGCATCTCAAGCAAAATGTTATGAGCTGACTTCTTTCTTTTGGGCAAGGCAATGAAGTATGAAACATGCAGTAAAAGACTTACAAGGTTTCATTCATGAAGCAGCAGCTAACTCTTTAAGCCTAAGGTACCTCTCTTCAATTAGGGAAAGTTAGACTTAATATGAACTACATCACAAGCTCCACTACAGTGCATAATAGATCAACATGGCACACAGTATTAGAACCTTTTCTAAATGATGACAAGAGGCTATAGGATCTATTTCAGTCTCCAGTCCCATAGAGGAAATAATTACAAGATACTTACTCTTACTTTTCTGAAGGCATTTTTTTTCCAGCAGTATTAGATGTTTATGTTACCTTTTTTTTGTGGTCTTACTTCACCAATTTTCATACCATTTAATGATCAAACAGAATACTCACTTTTATCAATGCATAAATTTAAACATATCCCAAATAAAATGCAGACAAGCAACACCAGCATAGTAATTATCTTAAAAAAAATAAAAATCCTTGCACCCTGCTAGGAACAAAAATAGCTTTCATACAAATCTGTGAGTTAAGTAATAAAATCTGATGGTGTGGGGGTTGGGACCTTGCTCTGCAGTGAGACAGACTACTGAATTGGAACATGGTGAAAAACCTACTCATCAAGAGCAAAGGAGATTAGAAGCATCTTTCACATTGACCAAGCCTGCCTACCTCCAGCTGTAATAAATGTTTCAGTAGCAGAGGCTGACCATAATAGTATTTTTGGAGGCTTAATGCCAAACCTGAAACAGGGCTCTGTAGGACTTTGTCCAATTTCTTAATTTAAAAAAAAAAATGCAGTATTCATTTAAAAATATATTTTTAGCTGTAGCAGTACAGCTTTGTTCCACTGAACTGGTTTTTTTAACTTTTCTAAATGCTCGATAAACTTCCAGGTTTATTAAAACAATTTTACAGAAGCATGAGGTGAACTGTAAATCTCCCTCCAGCTCCTTTCTAGAGGTCGCTTTAGTGTAGGTCTTCCACTTTGTGAAGTTCTATTTCAAGAGGTTGTTTGTTGGTTAAAAATGTAAGGTCTGAGCATGCCATTCATCTTTCGCTAGAGTTCCCTCTCTTCTGCTTCAGGGCAAAACAAGGAGAGACCCTGACAGAACTGTGGCCCCATAGTATGGACCAACCATTTCCTTCCCACTTCTCCTTGCTTCCATCCTAAGCCCCTTGAGGAGAGGATAGGGCAGCTGAGCTTGTTGAGCCTGGAGCAGAGGTGGCTTCAGCAGACTTAGCAGCAGCTCCCCAGTGCCTGCAGGGAGGTTGTCAGGGTAATGGAGACAGGTTCTTCCATAGCAGTGCATGGTGGAAAGAAGAGACACCATGAACATGAATTGAAACATAAGAATTTCAGCTGGGACATAAGGAGAAACTTTTTCTTTGTGAGGTCAGGCAGAGGCAAATGTTTCCAAGGGAGGTGGTGGGGTCTCGATCCTTGCTAGCTGCTATGTGAACTCAAAATTTATTTTCCCTTATGTAAGGGCTGGTAAAGCTGAGTGCTGTGCAAAGGATTGCAAACACTTCTGGACAAGGTGATTTAGGACAAAGTGAATTCAAGACTATGGCTTCTCCTGAAAGCTATCTCGGGGGAAAAAAAAAAGGCTTGAGAATGAAAGACACTTGAGAATGAATAAATACAACTATAAAGTGGAATTTCTGCATTTCCCATTACAGATGAATTTGCATGTGGTACTGAACTGGAGAAGCTGGCTCACTGCCACTTTTTCCCCAGTCTGCCTCTGGCTAGCAAACCATAAGGCACAGGTTCAAATCAGTTTTTCTTCAGTCATGCTGAGATAAAAATTGAGGAGCAGGCCCACGACATGCAGAATACTTTGGACTTGTCTGGATCTCCACTCTGACTAAATGGGAAGTACCTGCTTTCTGTTAAGAAGAAGGACAGTTTGTCACCATCTGCATTATATTCACTCTCTTAAATATTATCTCAGACTCTGCTTTATACCACAGTACCTGATCATCCTCACAAGCAGGAGATATTTCATGAGCATTGACTTTGAGAGATTCATGATCTTTCCAAGTACTCACTTGCACCCTATTCAGCTCAGGAAACTTAAAGAAGCCATATTGTGTTGTATTCTTTTTAATGTTGATAATCTGTAGGTTTATGACTGAGATATTGTCTTTCCAGCTAGACATCAGATTTACTTTAAGTTTTTGTGATTAGGTTTCACTTACAGTTAGAAAGATATGTTACTCAGTAGTAAAAAATATGTTTTACAATGAATACATAATTTTCAGTCTTTTAGAGGGGTAGTATTATATTTTAAAGTGGAAATATGCATTGCTGAGAACTCTAAGGACAATTTTTGTCCAATAATAACTAAAGTGGGAATGGATATTTTTGACTCATTCTGTGGAAAAGTCTTCAAGAAATACTGAAAAATCTCAATTAGAGAAGGGCCCTGCGAGTTTTACTTGTGGAGCTGTTGCATGAGGCAGCTGCCTTAGGCACCAAACACGCTCCTTTGGCTACACAGATTATTTAGACTTCTAGTGAGTTGTTTATCAGGCATCTAAAATTAAGGACTAGTTAAGTAGTCAACATCACCTCAATAAACTTCCATTTCTGTAGTGGTTACTGTACTTTGGTTATGTACTTTGGAGGGTCTAGCTGCCTTGCCTCACTTTGCTGATGCATCCTAGGTTGAATGAGGATGTGGTTGAGCTCCCTCAGCCAAACCTTGTCAGGAACTGCTAAACACCATGACATTGAGAAACAGTGAACCAGTCCACACTGGCAGAGATGTCATCATGTTAGAGTGAGCAGCCTCTGGCACCTGGGGGCTACGACAGCATCATCAAGAGGAATTTAAGCTGCCATGTAACCATCATTTGCTACTGAGGGCCTCAGGCAAAGGAGCGAGGACACACAGGTGAACCTCGACCCACTGCCAGAAGTAGGGAATAGCTTCTCTAAAGCTGCATTTTCCATTACTCTCCTCTGTTTCTCTCAGTAGTAGAAGTCATTCATATTAAGGCTAATGTCTTACCCATCAAGCCCAAAGTTGATATGAAAACCTGACAAATCAATAGCCCTCTCCATCTCAGTTTATAGGACTGCTCTGTCCAGGGAAGAGGCCACTGGTGACACCTGCCAGCACCTATATACAGATCCCTGACTTTTTTGAGGACTCCCTTTTCTGGTGCTTTCTGGCTAGTGACACCATCAGTTGTACACTACAAATTGCTTTACAAAGAACAATGGTTAAGTAACACCTTAACAAGAGTGTTGCTGTTTCTCTGTGTGGCTAGAAATGTCTGTACACAATGCCTTACAGGGGATAAGAAGTATGCCAGTGCTTGCTTTTCCAAGTCACTGAACCTGTTTGTAGGAAATTTGGTAGAGTTGGGGTAAGAAAACCAAGACAGAACACGGTTCTTAGCTGAGTAATGATATATAAATAGCTCCAAAGGTGGCTCAATGTAAGCTTTGTTATGAGAGTGCACAGCAAAGTCAGAAAGCAGCAGGAACAGATGAACATTTAAGAAACAAAGACCCCGCTCTCATCCTGATGTTCCTAATCATGAATGTCCAAAAGAAAACAAAAATACTTCATGTGGAATAGTGCTTTAGACCATGGGGCTTTTTTTGAAATTTTCTTTAAGGAGTCAGGTTGTATTCTTCAGTTTTTGCTGTAATAAAAGGTAACCTTTTACATAGTACTGCAATAGCATCTAAAATTACTTTGTTCCATTGCCTCAATGTTTGCATGTACTTACATTTATAAGGAGCTAAAATATTATTTGAACCCAGTGAAAAAGTATTAAAAAGGAGCAATTCTCATGACAGGAAAAACTGATCCTTTCATGTTATCCAGCCACACTGGTGTCACGTAATCTCTCCTCCACATTTAGGTGACTACTGTGTCTATAATCAGGGCCCTCCTTTTATAACCTTTACTTGTGAAGAATCTGCTTTTGTCCATTGTTTTCAGTTCCTTGTGAGTGAACTGAAAAGTCTCAAGAGATCTCCTCTAGCGTTTCACCTGGGATAAGCTGATGTAGGCCAGAAACAGCCAGGAAAACAGCTGGCCAGACCCAGTAGTCAACAAACATTAAGTACTGTATTAGAATGGAATCTGAAGAATAAGTCATTCCTAATTCCTGAGGACTGTTTTATCATCCATCTGTCTGAGACAAATCTCAGAGATGCTTTCATAAGAGTCTTTTGTAGCACTGGACTCTCTTTTGAGACCAGCATGGTCATCTGCTGTCCTAGAGCTTCCACCCTGTATATTACTGTGAAAGCACTAGTTATGCTGAGTGGAAATTAGCACCAGCATAAACATTTAAGTTACACTTGTGTTCTGGTCTCCTAGTCCTACCCATGGAGAGAAAGACACAGGCCCTTGAAAGCCTGCAGAAGGAAAACCTGTTTGTAGGATCAAGTGCTTAAAAACAGGTTTGTCAGGTAATTGAAATAAATATGCTAATGAAGCAATGACATTAATTGGCCTAAAACCCACCCTAGGTTTCCTACTCGGTAATCTGAAAGTGTATTTGGTTTTCACACACTCATTCATGGTGAAGAGTGGGTTTTTCCACCCTCCTAAATGAGTCTGTGGCTTCATTAACTTTACCAAGCGCAGTAGGATACAATTTCCAATGCAAATAGTGTTCCATGGCTCTAGTAAATAGGAATTACAACAATATGACAATATGACAAATAAAACTAACTTTGTCTTGTGACAAGACAAAGATTAGCTGGTATCATATCTGCACAGTAACTTCTCAATGTACTGTTGTCTTCATAAATGTTTTTCGGTGTCCTAAGTGTTAAAATAGCACTTAACGTATCAGCATGGAACTATTCAATTATGCTTATTTTATGCTTCACAAAAATACTATATTATCTTTTAAAAGACTAAAAGATGCTGCATGCAAACACTGAAATAAAAAACGCGTTTATTTTTCTCCAAAATGGACATAAGTAGATTTGTCTTTCTAGGCAAAAAAGATGGCAGAATACGAGATGTTATTTGCTGATATCAATGATCAGTTATTATTCCTACTAGCATACTCAGGCTTGTCTCTACTGTGGAGCAAAGCTGAAATGCAGCTGACTGAAGACATGAACATAGCCCAAGCGTCTAGCATATCAGTTCTGTAATTCGGTTTTCTATATTGCAAATCCCTTTTGATTTTTAGGGCTAGTTGCAATGCAAGGATCCAGATGTCCCTGCTCCCTTCAGCAAAACTCAGTGTGCAGCTCCCCAGAATATGACTATTCATAGCTCTCCATGCTATTCACTGCAGTCCTAACGATGATGCATTGATTGCCATGAGGAAAACTGACAATTTAAAACAAAACCACAGACACAGACACATAGACACATGTGGGTGGCAGTGACATGGACAGAAACAGAATTCTCAGGATTCAAAGCTGGTGACAGACTTCAAAGGCTCAGTCTCTCACTGGAGCATCAATAACACTGCACATACTGAAGCCTTTATTTAGCTGTTTTGGTGAAAGAATTAGCTCTTGCTTGATAATCATCTAAGATGCTAAACCTGTCCTATGTAGTATTTTTGTATTCTAAAGAAATTTAAGCATGTTTATTTGCAAGTGTTTCTCTCCAAAATATCTCTTTGACTGCTGAACTCTGTCTACTGGTTCTTAACTGTAGTTTTGAAAGTCCTGTTAGGCACAGTCCTGAGCTGACAGCACTGAAGAATTGTTCCCACTAAGAGACTATTCCCAGAGGTGGATTCCTCAGGGATGTTCCCAGAGACCATAGAAAACATACATGTGTCTACAGCCATAGGGAACCCATTGTAACTTCCCATGATCCCAGACATCTTCAGCAGGAGTGTGCAGGGAGCAGCTAGGTCCATTTCATGCCACTTGCTGTAACCTGCAGTGCCTCAAAGAGCAAGGACAAGATCTGTAGCCATGTCCTGCTGCTGCTTGCAGGGCCTGTCCCTTGGTACACCCATATGTACTGCAAACAACAGCAACTCTACCAAGGTCTCAGATACAGAATTTGGAAATATTTCATTTGTGGTACTGTCCCTTCCCACGCAAGTATCCCTTTTCTATCTGTGAAACTTTAATGATTCAGAGAGGTTTTCTTTGTTTGCATGTTTCCTTTGAGAGGTTTTATAACTTCTCTCATTGACTAATTAAGTTAAATGCCATGTTGCTATTGTGGAAACCTCTCTCTCTCTTTCCAAAACCAGCATCCCAGTTTTTACAACTTCCAAAAATTGCAACCTCCACCACAACCATCACTTGACACTTTTATCCTTTGGAATTGAGATGAATTTGCTTTTGAACCTGGAATAAAAAAAGGTAAAATATACTGTTTAGGACTTTCGTACAATCAACTTACATTTTTCACTTGATGGTTTATGACCAGTGCCAGTGTGCAGGGCTAAATGGTGACCTGTGACACATGGGTGTGCAGAGCAGCAGGCGTCATCTGGATCTATCCCTGGCCTTTCTCTTACTTCGGGACAGATAAGCAGGACCTAGATGGTGTGTCCTGGTGTGTACTATTGTAGTGTCACCAGACTACAGTGAATGGGCACAGCATTGCTACTTCTCACTGTACTGACCAAAAGCATATACTGCTGGAGTGGGCTGACAACAATTTATTTCCCTCAATATTTTGAGAATAACTAAAAACCAAATGATTAATTGTATCTTAGAAATGTGTCATCACATGAATACAGAAAAATCTGCTCAGCTATTCAGTTATTCAGTTCAGTAAAACTGTTTTTAACATGATTGACTGAAATTGGCGTCACCTTTTATCTGGAATACTACTTTCTAAACAGTGTTCATATTCCTTAGAAAAAGTAATATGGAGATGAAAATTACTAGGAAGAAAGAGAAGGAAGGAAGAGAAGAAAGAGAAGAAAGAGAAAGAAGGGAGGAAAGAAGGAAGGAAGGAAGGAAAGGAGGGAGGGAGGGAGGCTGACTTTGTCTTGAGAACATGCATGAAACAAATGAATCTGAAGGAATAATGCATAGAAAATTAAAAACAAACTGTAGCAATGAAATGCAGTAAATTTCCATTCCTAACTTTAAATATACGTTACCAAATCCTAAAGTGCTAGAGCTAACACAGACTAGCATTTAGAAGCAAAATCATCATAGCTCAGTCAAGCAGCTACAAGGCAATTCTCCCTCCTTCTGGGTCACTCATGATTCCTATGTATACCCCCACTTTATCCGACAGAACAAGATCATAAGCCGTAGTTGTATCATGATTTAGGAAACTAAAACATGAAAGCAGAACTTTGAAACTGTGTGAATTTCACTATAAATAGGTCCAGGTTTTCGTAAAGCAAATTTTCAGCTAGAGATATGTAAGGTATTCTGGGTCTGTTAGTTTTCTGATTGCTCAGAGCAATCAGTTCTGTGAACAGCTGAATTTAGAGTAGACTATGCTGAGGAAATTAGATAAATAATCCTGAGATGGAACAACTGAAAACAAATCATAACATAATCAGGAATCTACATCCTACAAGGTGTATCATATCTTCCTCTTCATTAATTTAAGAGAAGTCAGAACTACAATGCATTCTCTTTAGCCAAAATTTTTAGCCTGGGGTTACTGCCTGAAAATACCCTGTGAACTTGCAAAAACTCTTGTCTGAGCAATTTCATTCCATTCTTACACGTATTTTCCCTAATGCTGCTGTAGAGGCTGGCTACAAGGGAAGAGTACAGTCCCATTTGTGTTACAGGAGTTTCCCCATTACTTCAGTTGCCTTTGTACATTTCAGTGCATCTGACTAAGTCCTCTCATCTCATTCCTTCTTACTTCTCTCTGACTGCTGTGGTTTAACACTCCCTTCACAGTCAACTAAATGCAGTTTACAACATCCATTTATAATTTTTAACATTTGGTTCTTTTTTTTATCCTTTGTTCTTTTCAGTCTTCTTCCCTCTACTTTTCCATTTAGTATTCATGTCTAATCTCACCCAACATACTAGCTCTACCATCTATGCATTACCAAGGAGATCTCAGTTACTCACCCTTACATGCCATATTTGCTACTCTTTCTTTGTTTACCAAGAAAATCTGTAGCCTGACCCCTCTGCATGGCTGTTCTACTCAGCCTGGCTTCAAAGCTCTTCATGTTTAGCTTCTTGGTGTCATCTTTGACTTCTTAGTTTTCTTCACAAATTGCTATCTCCAAATTTACCCCCACTCTGCTACAATCCTCATATATGACTACCCTCTTGCCTGTTCTCTGTGTCTTCCAGAAACTCTCTTCTGGATCACTGCCCAAGTCCTCTTGCTATTGCTGTCAGGACTTCCTTCACTGACTATCCAGCCCTCAGGAACTGCCTTCTCTGCCTGAGTAATGCTGTATTTCAAGCTACCTCTCGCTTTAATAAATATTTATCCTGGATGGGTTCTGCACCTCTAATTAATACAGAGAAATAAATGGCCAGATACGCATGTCATTTCAGTCAAAGCAGCAAGTATTTCTCGTATCTTGGTGCAAAAGCAGTCCAGGGCTCTAACAAGTTTATGCCATTACTTCCTTCCCTCAACAGTTCTTGAGGAGCATTTTTCCAGGTTTAAGCAGAAAATGTGCCAACTTTGGTCTGTATATACGCCTAAGTATACCTAATGCAAGGCCTCTGGGAAAGGCAGTTGGAAACTAAATCAGACCACCTCTACGTTTTTTCCCTAGAACTGTTGCACAATTAAATATTTAGGGCTATGACAGTTTTTTATTAAGTGTAGTATCAGAGACTATAAACAAGATATGGAAACTGAAGATAAAAAGCTCAGATTGGAGAACTTGTGCAATCAACTTACAGAAAAAAAATTAAAATGGAGATTTTACTTCAGTGCACAAAGTATAAGGAAGAACAAGATATACGTTTCCTCAAATTATCAGAAATGTTGAAAGGTTTTTCATCAGCAAAGAATGAGGAGAAATAGTGCTTAGTATCTTGAGACCACACAGGTAGCTCTGTATATTAATCTACCTTTTCATCAGAAACAACCAGCAATGACAAAGGAACACGATGGCTATATGCTGAAAACGTTGAATAAATATGCTTAAAATGTTAAATAAAATCCCTATCTCATTGAAAGCAAATGGGAATTTTGTCTGTGGAGCTATTGGCAAAATATGTAGTCACATGTAGTCACATACTGAGGAAATTCTAGCTTTTTCTGGCTATGTACTGTTCTAGCTCCATTTACCCTCTGGCTAGAATGTGTTATGCTAATGAAGTGTGACAAAAGTTCATGTTTCCTGTGGGGAAATTAAAGGAAGGTTTGGTTGTATAGAGGAACAGCCCTTGAAGAACTTTTACAAAAGGTTGGATGGGACTCAGAGCAACCTGATCTAATTGAAGATGTCCCTGCTTATCGCCAGGGTTGGGGGGGGGTGGTGAGCAGATGATCTTCGAAGGTCCTTTCCAACTCAGACTATTCTATGATTCTATGAAAATTTTCCTGAAACTGCAAGAAATACTGGTTAAGTTGGGTTTAATTTTCTGAATGAGTCAAAATTCAGACAGTAAATATTTCACTCTAAATAGTATTTCCATTTTTACACTACTTGTAAGACCAATGTGATTCACTGTAATAAACAATAATGGCCAAAATTACAAAGTCTCCATGTTTATTGCCCTCTTTCCCATACCCTCCATACCTCTGATACCACCAGTGTGATCAGAGAGCCTTTCACCTACCTGTGACAAAAATATACAAGATCAGGTCTGTGAAATGGAGCTCAGTCCAAAGGAGCTCTAACAATTATTATATATGTCCTTTTTAAATGCAGTCATATCATACATTTGAAGTTTATGTCCTATGAGGGTTACAGTGTCATGTAGTCATGTGAAAGATGCCCCTAGTTGGTTCATCTGAACTGGTATTACTCCAGATAAGGATTGATTTCCAGCATTAGTAAAAAATAGGTGATTATTTGGACAATATCTGTACAACTTAGGAGTTTTGATTGCCATTATAAAGACATTGTGTCTTTAGCAGCGCTATGTGAGGTCCACTCTTTGAATGTGCTTGTTACATGGGTCCACCAGGTCAGGTAAAAACAAATTATTACTTTGACAACTTTGTTCTTAGTCAAAAAGACAGTGACGACAAAGGAATACTTTCATGTCATTCACAGGAGAGACGGGGAAAAAATCCAAAGCAAAGTAAAAAAAAAATAAGTATCAGATTGCCACGAACAGCACTTTGGAAGGGAAAGGGGTGAATATTTCAATATAAAGGTAGGACTAATTCAGCCCACATGACTAAAATCTTGGAAGGGTTCATGCCTAAGTTGTTGAGAGATGAAATTAAAGAAAAGGTCAGATATCACTTCTCCTATTGACCTGGGACTGCTGATTACATACATCCCCATAGCTGGGAAGGAGGAGCAGACAAGGAGTTGGAGTCCAAAAAGAGTAGCAAGAGGTCAAGGGAGTAAAGAACATAGCTGTGCATTGAGACAAAAATGTTAAAGACCACAGAGACTCAGTGTATTGGGATTGACTATTTCAGATGGGTAAGTATTTATCAAGAAAGAGCTCCACCAGACATGTGATAGCATGGCTGTAAATTTCAGTCAACATAACTTAAGTATGCGCCTAACTATTTTCCCAAACAGGATTTAAAAAATTATTTTTAAAATAAATGGTGAGTTTACTAAATGCACCCCCTCATCTGAAAAGTACACTCTACATTTCAATACTTTATCTTGACAAGAAAAATATCTGAGGGGTTTAAAGAAAAGATTGGTCAACATCTGTGTATGTTCACTTCATGTATTACTATGCATCAGTCAGATCAATGTTGCAGTGCTGTGCTAATGTCTGGAATTCACATTAAAGTGGTGTCAGGAAACCTAGAGTTGGAACGGTATTGATGGTAAATGGATATAGGTCATTTGGACCAGAAGACTCAGATTTGCCACGCTAGTAAAGAAAATGGAAATCAATAAAGGAGCAATCATAAAAAAAAAAAAAACACCACTAGAAAAAGGAAGAAGTGTGTATACTGATGTATGGATACTAAAAGTAAGCTTCGTTTTTCTTACCATCACTTTTAGTAACTTGGATTTTTTTTCAAGGTTTCACAGAAAGGAAAGTATTTACAAATGTCTGTTTGACCTCAGTCTAGGATTGACTACAGTGGATTTCAGCCTGGTTGGAAAACATGCTACAGAATAAAATTCCCATTCTGTCTCAGCACTCATTCCCTTCATCCTCCTGATCATTTCGCTCCCTTAAAAATGCCTATCAATATATACACTGTTTTGATAAAATCTGCTCATACAGGATGCAGCAGCACTGGAGATCTGATAAAGGGACACAGCACCTACCTAGCTGATATAATAGCACTCTATGTATTTTAAAAACATGGGTATTGGGCAGTGGGGTGGGGCAGAGTGTAGAAAAGAAAACAGGAAATAAAGAAACATAAATGTCAAAAACAGTGGTATGTGTTAAGTGAGATACACTCAGAGACTGACCTAAACTAAATCTCATTGTTCCCTATTCTTAACACGTTCTTCACTCCTCTTCCAGATTCCACAGATTCCTTTTGAATACAAAGCATTGCTGTTTATCATTAACTTTAAGAAAGACCTTTCTATAGAATTTTTAACATAGTAAAATTTTTTTCTATAAGAAAGTCTGACAGATGTTTTATTAAAGTCACCATCAAATACAGCTTCGCTGCCTCATAATTTTGTTTTTACTGGAAAAAGAAAGCATTTAGCTTGACTCATAAGATCTTTTGGGGGTTTTTTGCATCTATTTTGCTCATCATATTTGTTGTTACTCTCCTCAAGGGACTGACTTGAGACCTTTATGTTCTTCTTCAGTTGACTGGAATGCTTGCCTCATTAGAGGCTATGTATGGAGTCATTTAAACTACATTAGCTATCTTAAAGTTAAGGCTTTTGCCTAGATGGGTTGCCTGTGCTCATCCAATAGCCAAAGTATGACTGGTTTCATGTCCTTAGAAGTGTATCCTGGAACCAGTATTCAGTTCTGCTATAGAACACCTATAGCAGCTTTGAGTAGAGACAGCAGTTTTACACAGCTAAACATAAGTAAATCTGTTCCACCGTGAAAAAACTAAGATAAGATAGTATAGCATTGCTTAATTTGAAATATGATGTAGTAGATATATTGTTGTATATGTAGAATAGATAGGCTTAGTACTCTAGTGTTGCTGTAGCATAGTTCTAAGACTGAACTGAACATGATATGGACTTTACTTATGTAGTTCAAAGTAAAATACACAACTGCAACGGCACATAATGGGAACTAGCATTATCTACAGCAAACTGGAATCCAGGTAACTTAGAAATAGTCACTGAAATTGCTCCGGATTTGCACAATGTTCTCAACTGCTGAGCCGTGGAGCCTGAGTAGATCCATGCCATGACAGCTGTACTGAGACCACAGCTACTTCATGCAGCCTCCCGTGTGGAGCTCTTAGAGCACATTTATTGCACAGTGACCTTCTTCGCTGTCAAACCCACAGAAGGACATTTAGGAGATGTCTACATTAGGAAGTCATGAGAAACAGTAAGAGAGGATCCACAGAGTAAAACAGTTGATGAGAACATAGCAGCTTCATCATTGTGCCTTTACTTCAGATCACTTCTGGTCTGGTTCCACGAAGTAAAGACCTAACTGCTCCTGAAAGAGCTTTGGAGGACAGAGTCTGGTTTAGTTTCAGCCGAAACAAATCAAGACTGCTCAGCAACATGACAAAAAATGTTATGACAGGGAATAAGCAGAACAGTTAATGAGGACAGTCAGAAGGGTGAATTCAACACCTCACTTCTGGTTAGAACAGAAATGTTAATATAGATGCATCCCTGTGCACAGTAAAGCATTAATACATAGCAACTAGTGCAATATGTGAACTTTCCCTTTCTTTGGGTAGTTCCTCCTGAAGCTACAAGGCATGGAACTATAGGTGAGGGACAGAGGCAGGGGCTGATCAAGCAAAGCAGTCAAAAGAGTGAAAGTTCCACCCATGGCTAAAGCCAAATTCATTATTTTCATACACATCTTCATCTGACTTCATTTCTCTGGCCTTTTTGTATTATTTACATAAACTTATAATAAGTATGATACAACCACAATGCCCAAAGATTTTGGTTGGAACAAAGACTGCTAGGTATGGTCTCTACAGCTCTGACTGTATTGTCCCGGCTGAGCGTAAGAAATCTGATTTTTTTGAGATGGAGGAAGAGACAAGTCTCTGTAAATCAGTAAATAATATTAATTCAACTGGCTGAGGGGTTGCCTGCTTCCATCATTTCAACTCATTCTTACAGGATTCGAGATGGAGGTGAATCATGGATGTGACAGAACAGAAAGATCTTACAGCAAGCAAGCAATGCTGTTACCATAAACACAAGCTCTATTCTGGAATACAAAGATCTACCATAATTGTCAAAGTTACTTGAGAAGTTGCATATGCTCCAATGCACCAATAAGAGCTTAAATTATTCATGTGAGGGCCAAAATAGCTCAAGACAGGAGGGGTGTCTTAGTTTACACCTAGAAGTTATTTTCCATCGAACACATAAACACATCAGGGAAGCCTTTTGTAGCAATCTTAATAAGATACTTTATGATTGAGCACACATCAAAAGCAATTTGTCCAGTCGTCTGTATATACCAGCAGATGCAAAGACAAGTGGAGAAACACTTTGCTATGTGAAAGGCAAGGTATCACTGGCATTACGGAAGAAAACATCTGCCAGACATGAATCAGGACCTTCAGAACCAGGCTGTGTTTAACATCTCACAACCTAGTATGGGTCATATAGCAGTCAATATACCTTCAAAGATTCTAAAACAAATAAACATACACCTTACCTGCAGAAGACTTTCGTCTGGTTTTATTATCACTTACAATGGAGCCAACATTTCAGGAGCAGAAAAAGATCACTGATTTGCACAAGTCATGTTCTGCATACTGCATACCTAACCTGCCACTGCAGACACTTCCTTGAGAATGAAGCTAATGTTATTATTTAGTACTAATATTATTAAACCTCTTGGCAGAGGCTTGCACAATCTGCTCTTGTTTCAGTCACTCAACAAAGGCCTGTAAAAAAGATGCAGGAGGAAGTAATTTACCCATTCACAGACTAAAACTGAATGTGCCAACTTAATGTATTTTGACATTTGCCAGACAAGAAAGTTCGGTAGAGCATCAGATTGCCCCTGACTGTACATAGATTCTTAAGCAAAGAATGTCCCAGCACACAGCCACGGAGTGGAGACCACCCACACTATCACTAACAAATTTTGCCGACAGGTATTAAGAAAAAGGGTACTGTTAGTAGCATCATGTACCTACTCCTAGGTTGGCTCATCTCTCCCATAAGGAGTAAGAAAGGTTTCTGGTTATTTCCCAGAGTACACTGGACATAGTAAAGGTGAGATTCAGGTGAGCAAAGGCAAATATGAGCTAGCATTTTTCTGTGAGTGGATCTATGATACCCACACTCAGTTGCAGACCTACCGCAGCCCTCTGGGTGACTATAGAAAAGTCACTTAGTATGGTATTCATCTTATCCAAATCTAGACTCCTGCAGTATAAACATCTACATAGGAGCAAGTCACCCTGTGCTCCTTTTGTAGTCAACAGAGAGAAACAGATACTTCTAGGGTGCAATTAATCTCATCTTAAAGAAGACATCTTCCAGATGATTTATGTCTTAAAAGTACCTGTTTTTCCCTCGCTAGAAAGGGATTCTGAGGTGATTTTTGCCATATGGACACCTCAGACATGAACAAATAATATATCTAGCAGAGCCATAAAGCCATTGATATTCCACACAGCCTGCAGTTAGTATAAATGTTTGGTCAATAATAACTCGAGCTGAACTGAGACAGTTGACCTAGAGGTGAATGGCTCTGTATTCCATTACTAAGTCTCTGAATCATCCAGTGTCTCTTTTCTTTTTAAGTAAAGTCTCTCCCTGGGTTTTAGATGTCACTTAATGGAATGTGGATATTAAATGTATGTAAAGCCATAGCATTTTTGGATAGAGCTACATTCCACCATGTCCCATTATAAACATGATCCCACCCTCCTCTTTGGAGCTGTCAATCTGTCAGGCTAAGGAGCCTGTGGACTCCCCAGGCAAATCCTTGTACTTTCAAGGGACTGCTGCTGCCAAAAAAGAAAGTTCCCAATGAAACTAGTTCTTGTGTGGAGACTATCAGACACGTTTTTTATATCCTGGGATGATAGGAATTCCTTTAGTAAAAGAAGGGCAGCTTGTTTTTTTCCCAAGTTGTTCATTACCATTTTATTCCTATTCCTGTCATCAGAAGGCTCATTTTGTTTCACAGAAGTTTCTTCTATCATCTTCACTTTTGCTTCCCATTATTTTTCTGCACATTTTTGTACACTTTCCATTGGAATTTCCACTTCAGTTATAAAATATTATCCCTTTTTTGCAAAATAATTCTTGTTGCACTTTTGCCTTCAACCTAGCAGCAAACTGTTAGGGTAGAATATTGTTATTATTAATTCCTTTCTAAAGAGGTTAACGCAGGTGTATGTTCACTAGAACTCCAAATGCCAGGCATTGTTACTTCACAGATGTCATTTAGTGGAATGTGGATAATAAACTCTGGTTTATTATCTGGTTTATTTATTTATCTGGTTTACACAGAGTACCTGGGCATTGAACTGCTTTGGACTTTAAACATTCTTCCTACCACAGTACACAATTTGTGTTCTTGTGACATGAGCTAGATAACTATCTTTACCAGTATCTGATAAACAGAACCAGAACTCCATCTTGTCAGACGGCTGTTGCAGTTGCCCACTTTAGGTGAAATAGTTTTCCACATTCAAGACACTTCTCAAGCACAGTTTTTTTTAAAGGAGATACACAACAGACTGCCCTTTCTGAAGCCATCTCTGCACTTCCACAGAGAAGACTGTGTAGCCTAGACTGTTTCTAGAACATGATGTTCCTCTTCTTCTGAGAGCCAGATGTTATCTGAAACATTACCCAAAGAAGTACTTTAATCTCCTGTTCATACTGTAAAATCCTGTATAAATCTTAGGCAGACTAAATGTGATCAATGACAGCCATTCTTCAAAGGCAGCTAAACCCCATCTTCAGAGTTTTCAGGAATTGCCTGAATTACACAGAATTGAGCACGTCAAGCAGGTGACTCTTGCAAAACTGAAGACTACAATGGAGACAGGAAAAATGGTGCTTTGAAGGTGCCCACCTCCAGGTACCTCTCTGAAGTGCAGAATTTTCCTATAGAAATACTTCAGAGTAGACGATTATTTTCTACATACCTGAAGTTATGTGAGAAGAATTGTCACTTTATGGCTAAAATGCACCTCTAGATCTGTTCATAACAAATAGACTAATTTTTAGTTTCTCTCCACTTGTTTCCTTGGAAGATACAGATGCATTCAGGACTACAGCAAGTTTGAAATTCATTCTCCATCATTCCAGTGTGGCACTGACATTAATGCAATGCAAATCTTGGAGATGAGGACGAGGAATTTTTTTTCTTGCATTTGTATTTTAAGCATATTACCATTGCTGAGTGGATCGCTTATGTATTCAGTTCAGAGAAGTTTAAGATCTGGGCTTTGAACAGAAGTCTTCAAACACAGGCCCCACCTGGCAAACTTGTTAATCTATCTCTCTAACAGGGATGTCTAAAGTAGTTTTACATAGATGTCCTCTTTCAGTCAAATTTGAGAGATAGTGCATAACTATTAAATCCGTTCACACTCCACACAAGTAAAGGTTCCAGGTAGAGGAAAGAGATCTTCTTGTTACCTTTACAGGAGGAAAGGTTGTAGTAAAAACATATACCTTATTAAGCATCAAGGTCTTTAGACAAGTTACTACATATACACCCAGGTCCTCTTGCTGGACCACACCCGTGCAAGCTTGGGTACTGATGCTTACCCACCCAATTATGGGACTTGCTGGAGTATACCTCTCACCCAACTCTCACACTCTGGCTCACTCCAGTGGAGCAACTGGCTGGTCCACTCTGCATGTCACCAAGACGTGGGAGTAGCAGTAACATAATGCCATGTAGCTCAGTCCATAAACACAGCAGCCTTTGCACAGTGAGTAGGATGGCTGCTGTCTGTCTGACATAAAACTATAGGAAATCAGGTTGTTTTGACTCTCTGCTCATAGAACTACTTGCTTTCTTCAACTTACAGGCATATAGAGTTTTTGTAGTTAAATCCAAATACAAAGATCAATTATTTGTTATTATATTTACCACAGTAGCCAAAAAAAATGCAAGATCTTTTCAAGGTATGTGGCATGTGTAATTCTTCAGCATTATCTGTGATACAAATGCAAGAGTGAACCAACTTTTTTCATGTCCCACATGTCAAAAGCTTGATATGCCTGTCTATGTGCTAAAACAGATGAAAAATATGAAAAATGCATTTATGAAAATACATATTTACATACATGGTGGGGGTACATATGTATATCTACATGTATATAAATGCAACTGTTCATGTGTAGGAGTTTCTAAGGAAGTTTTTGCATTTGGCTTTTACAAGCAAAGGTTAACTTTACTATTCTTGTTGGTCTATTTATTTTCAGCTTCCATCTCCCCAGTCAAAAGCACTTCTGTGGACTTCAGTAAAGATGCTTATCTGGATCAATGTTATTCAGCATATATGTCAGCTATTACCAGGGAATGTTTGCAGGAAACATAAAAGGAGTCTTTATTGCATAGAAATCTCCCACACTTATTCTCCCAAAATCTAGTTTCTAAGTTTCGAGACACAGAACATGGGAAAATACAAAGTGGCCTTTGGACTGCTTTCTTTTTTTTTTTTTTTTTTTTTTTAACAAAACAGCTCTTCAAACATTATATCTTATTCTCATAGCAGATAGCATACTGATCTGGAATTGCCACATCATGAGGCCAAAACATCTTAATCTAATTTGTTAACGTCACTTTAAATTCTGACCATGTCCTTCAAACTGCTTGCAATGTCCAGCAAATGTATCAAGTTCTTTTTTACACTGAAAGCCAAGATGTTAGCAAAAAATGTTCTCCACCTCCCCACTCCTGTAAGGCTACACTTGCAGCCATACCTAACCAGTAAAATACTGAAGCCTTTGAAAGCCTCTAAAGTTTTTGAAATCACCATTTCAAAAAGCTGTTTCAATCAGTTTAGGCTGACAATTCTAGGTTTATTTCCTAAGCTTTGCAGAAGATCTTTGTGGCATATCTGTCTAAAGTAGAGAGACATCCTATAGACTTCTTTTGTCTTACTCTCTAAATCAAATACTCTCAGAGAAGGAATTAAGATTTATTTGACACGTGCCAAGTGTATTCTTGGCATGCTTATTTTGGCTATTTTAACTCTTTAGGACTCTCCTGCAACTTATTTCTTGTTTATTTAATAAATAAATTCAGAAAATTTCCAAGAGCTGCTATGAGACATTGATTATAGCTTCCTGATTTTTTCAGAAGAAACATGCTTGCATCCTGTAATGTTACTGCAAAGACTCATCAATGGTTCTGAGATTATACAGGATTGTTTAGCAGGCCCTGGCAGTCTGAATACATCTATCTTCTCTTTAATGTGTTCTCTTCCTTTATTTTACCTGAGTTCCTGTCTTCTCAATAAAATTAGAGAGAACAAAACATTAAATATTTTAGACTTCTTTATACCATGTCTGTCTTACTCTCCTTTCCTGTTACATAGGATCTGTACTGGTCTTTGTCCTCTGGACTATTTCTAGAAACTTTTCTTGCTGCTTTTGTTTCCCATACGCAAGCTGAAATTCATTTTTACATGTTGGACTTTCTGCTTTTATATCCACACATCTGAGCTTTTCTTTCTGCTGATTCTTAATCATGTGCCTCCTTTTTCACCCACAGATATATAGGCATGGAAAGATTACATTTTTTTCCAACCATGGAGGTCAGGTAGGTAATAATGAATTTTACTGATTGGCGCGTGAATGTTATTGATTCTGATATGGTCCTCAAATCCTTCCAGCAGTTTTTTCTGGATTCCAAAAGTGAGTAATTTTGTGCAATAAGCACTTCTTTAGTAATTTATTATTGCTACTCACCCTGTGAGCGCACAGTGTGACTTCTACATAATGGCATGATGCATAAAAGCACCCTATATCCAGGGTACTGCTAAGAGTAGAGTGCCCAGGAACAAGACCTGGTCACATTTTGAGGCTTTAGGAGGGTGATCAGAGAATGCTGCTCTTGACCACTGCTTGCTCGAAGGCTGCATGCCTCCTACTCCTTCCTGGAGGCCCTGAAGTCCCTGCTCTGCCATTAGAGATAGGGCATTTCAGAGTTCCTGTCTCAGGAGCTTCTCCTGTCTCCTTAAACAGCATTAGTGTTATTTAAATGATTTTGATCATGACTTTTTCTTTATTTAATATTAAACAAAAAATATAGCATTGACTGACACTCCTTGTTTCATTTATGAAAAATTTCAGAAATTAATCCATTCCCAGCTGCCCTGCCCTTTCTCACATTTGACATATAATTTCACTCTGGATAAGAAATTTTTTTGGTTAGCCATAAGAGGGTGGAACAATTTAGTCCCATCAAGAAAAAAAGATGTCAGTGCAAAAAGGACCTGCTAACGTGAAACCTTTTTATGTTGGGACTTTTTGCAGTCCTTTAGCATTCACTGTTTGAACTAAAACACCCAGAAAACATTACTCCAAGAAGAATTGTAAGAACATTTACTAGTGTCAATGGAAGTTTTTCTCATTTGATTACTCTGTAAATACACAGGAGAAATCTTTAACAAGCATTTTACCTGTGGTGCAGCTGCAAGAACAATGCTGAGAATAGCAGAATGTGGTCTTCGTCTGAGGCAACATCAGATCTGTGAGGCTGTTTTGAACTGAGGCGTTTCTGCACCTGCCAGCAAAGTGAGTGATTTGCCACCAGATCAAGGAAGACCAGCTTGGCATTTGACAGCACTTGTTAGTCAATGCTTCTGAATGATTTCTCCAGGGATTGAAGAGTTTTGAAGAACACTGAAAAGGGATTTTTCATTTTAGCCTCTATTATTTACTGCAAGATATAAGGGGAGACGCAGCTGTGCTGAGGAGGACTTCTGCGATATGTGTGCCCTGTTTGCAAGGCATGCATTAAAACATCAGCTGTTTAACCAAGACTTTTATACACTTCCAATTAGAAGGAATTTTTAGCTGTTGTAATTTCCTTTTGTTCACACTGGATTCATCTCATTTTTTTTTCTTATTATATTTCAGAGGCCTAAACAAATCATCAAAAGAAAGGGAGGTGCCTCAGTTCCTCTGCATAAGGAATGAGACCATATCCATCGCACTGGAGGAGTCTGCAGGTCCCTGCAGTGCTCTGTCCATGCTGGCACAGAGCTACTCCCCACATCTGGGAGTGCCTCGCTCTATCCCACCCTTACCTCAGAAGGCAGGCATCCCCACGCACCTACCTCCAGAGCATCTTCTCCTAGGACTTACTCTGCCGACCACCTCCACATCTGCCCCAGGCAGTACCTTGCTCCCATGACAAGCCCTGCCAAGCACTGTCTGGAAAAGGGACCTTCACCCTCACACAGAACAGGCATGGTGCTTGTGGTTGGCACATGGCATTCCCATAGTACTGTGCCCTGCCAGCGAGCAGCTGTGGTGAGGCCCATTGCCACTTGTGGGAAGGTACCTCACTTTTTTCAGAGGAGAAATAAAGTACTTCTGGCAGCAGATTCCCTCGTGGCAACTGGCCCCATCACCCTCCTGGGTAGTGGGCAGATGGTGGTCGTGCAGGCATCCAGCCAGCACCACTAGGCTCCCACAGCCCCAGCCCCATATGCCCTGCTCAACTGCTGTCACCACTTGTCAGACCAGGAATCATTTTTTAAGTACCACTAGCATGGGTGACGTAAATGCATCAAAGGGCAAACTGTGTTTTTCAGCATTAGTGGCTACCAGACCCACAAGCTCCAGAAGCGCAGGAGGTGGGTGAGTTTGACTCACTGCCCAGTAAAACACTGGCAGAAGCAACACTACCAGTGTCATGGCTATTTGCACAGCTAAATAGTCCAACAGAGATGTACCAGGAGAAAGAGAAAAAGGATTTGAGGTCTTCTTTCAGTGCAAATCACCTTAACAATAAGTTTTCCTGCAAATATCCAAAATTCAAATGCTGTAACCTTATGCTAAAATGGGAGAAGAAAAAGCTTTGGCAGTTCAGAATATAGCTCAACACCTGTGCCCCCACTGCTGTCATTGCTAAGGCCTGGAGTTACACAGTGCTGAGGTTTGGCACGGGAAAAGGGCACTTTTATAGTACTGTGGTGATTCATGCATGAGGGGTTACTCAAAAGAAGGTAAAGTGGGCAAGTCTCTACCCACTAAGAGTCTAAAGCCAAAATAAAGACAGTGAGGCAAAGACCACCTTGAAGGCTACTTAAATCCCTGCAGCAACACCAGTGTTATGCCGGAGCCCTGGAGGAAAAGGTTGGCAGCCTGAGCAAACAGCTTGCTTCCTTTCTCCCTCATGTTTGCAAGAAAACAAGCACCACACTATGGCCTCATCTTGTGGGACTGATCACAGGTGACTTCTCAGGTAGACAGAGGCCTTGCTAGGGAAGCATCTTTGGCTTGCTCATGGCATGCCTGCTAGGATGGAGCAAAGCCATCACCACTGTATGGGTATGTGGGAACACAGCTCATGTTTGCAAGGTCTGGACATGAGCTGGAAGGGGTCAGAGGAGAGCAGCAAGCAGAGGAGGTCAAGGCACAACAAGATTTGGATCATCTAGGCTGCAGAGTGCAAAGACACATGCAGAGGTTGGAGTTACAGGGAAAATATTGTTCTAGAATTCTTTAGAAAAGGCCTCTTTTGGGACTGCTGGAAACTGAGTAAAAAGTGCAAAGAGCAAATTTTAAATTATTGAACAATATTATGTTTGGAGACTACTGTTCTGGAAATGAAAAAGAATTTTCAGGAGCCATCCCACCAGTTCTGACAACCTGAGCCAGGGCAAGGTAGACACAGTGGAGGCGAGATGTTTTCCTGGGGCACTTCCATTGACTCAGATGTGTTTTTCCCAGTGCTGTGAGCAAAGGCTGCTGTAACACTATTCAGGCATAACCTTCCCTCTTACCCTGAATGCCCCTTGCCAAAATGAGGCCACACTGGTCCTCAGGATTCAGGATCACATAAAATAATGCCAGAAAATGGAGTTGTGACTTTTGCACACATTCATTTCACAATTTTTAGCATTCAGTATTTTAAAGTATGACTACAAGAATCACCATTTTTTCTTTAGTCAATTATCCAGCTTTTGTAACCTAGGGATTCCTAAAACTTGTCCACAATGGCATTATTTTCACCTGAAGTTAGGCTAGCTACATTTAATTCAATATTAGCATAGATAGGATAATAGAGTTTTGATAATGTAGATCCTCTTAAAAAAGGACTAATTTTAAAGTTCCAGGAAAGTATTTGCATGCTATTATCAATAGTTCAGTTGGTTAGAGCTTGGTGCTAATAATGCCAGGGTCATATGTTTGATTCCTGTACAGGCCATTCACTGAAGAGATGGACTTAATGATCCTTGTGGGTCCCTTTCAAACCAGAATATTCTGTGATTTTCTCTCAAGGCTGTAGTACAAAGCAAGGTACGTTAGTTATGTGTAATCCTAGGTTTAGAAGTCACTTCTCAAGCCTTCAAGAGGTGTGAATCAGTGAGTTTCCTTTTCTAACTATGAAAAATGGTTTTCATAGATCATTGGCTCTACAGTAAAAACTTAAGCTGCAAGGTAGATTAGCAGGATACTTGACCTACCTTATTTACCTCTAAACTTGCCTGGACTTTGCTAGGGCACTGTGTTTATGTTGATGCTGTCTGTTAGACATTCTGATACCGTTCTCAGAGGAGCTCTTACTTGGCACATCAAATCGGCTAATGTGACTAAAGATTTCTTTGACTGAATCAAAGTGGTTTTCCAGTCAAAGGAGAAGAAACCTGTAGATTTTTGAAGCCAAGAGATCATGGGTCCTATATTCCATCTACCATATAAACTAGTTGTTAACCTCAGCACATATTTATAAGAAATATATAGATCATTACCTATTGCACTAAAAAATACCTCGGAAAGTGTTCTGAAACTTCATGGCCGATAAGTAAGACCTGTCTTTTCTGCTTAGGCACATGAAGTACCTTTTCTGTACATATGCATTCATTCAATAGTAAGACAGAAAGAAAAATCCATTTTTAGTTCAAAGAACTTCCTATGTTCTCTGACATGGCTACAGACTCTCTTCTGAACTGTTTTTTGTTTTTTGGCAAAACCAAAACAGAAATTATTTTAAACTGAGTCATTTTGGTGGAAAGGGATGGTTTAGGTCTGGCAAAATATAGCAACCATAAAACCAGATCTGAGCCTCCAGAACAAAATCTTGTTTTATGGGTATGTGAAAACTCATTCTTTCCAGCAACCTGTAAGATGAAGGATTTTACTCTCTAGTATCCCTGGGATGCAAAGGCACTGCACCAAATAAATATTTTTAAGCTTAGCAACATTATGAAGACTCTTAAAAGCCATTCAAACACTTTTTTTTTTTACCTCTCTATATTCATTGAGTAATTTTGTGTGTTCAGGTATAACTCACAAAGAAGGAACAAAAAGATTATTCCAGCTCACTGAAGTGTGCAACCAGGAAACAGAAATACTATATCATTAAGCTGACCAACCATGTGGCATAAGCAGTAATCAACACACAGAGAATAGTCAGAGAAGCCATTTTTCCAGCAGCCCACAGGCCAAAAAAAAAAAAAAATGCTACTGCACTATCTAGAGATCTGGAAAAGTCAGTTACTTTATAGACAATTTAGAAGCAGGAAAAAGGAGTATGATGTCTAAATTTATCAACTAAATTGTTAACTTCAAACATTGTCACCTAGCCATTTGTTCAGCCTGTCATGCCTTTGAAGCAAAGACTATTGGTAATGTGCCCCTTCCTGTGTCCCTGTTTTCGGAGTAAAGCATGCTGAGGACACCTGAGATCACAAAATAGCCACTGTTTTGTCTGTCTGTAAGTGCACAGTCTGTTACTGCTCAGAGTCCTCCTGGATTCCTGCCTCACCAAAGCAGCTTGAAATCTAACAATGCTCTTTAGATTTGAAGAATTTGATCCTCGAGCATATGGTGCAGCACCTAACCCACCCGCACAACCTCTGTCTGTATACGTCGCCATTCACAAGGCCAACAAAGTTCATCTCGCTTAAGAATGCTTGTGTGAAGTTTACAAAGTGGCTTGAGAACGCTGGATGGAAGAGGCTGTGCAAGTATAATAGACTGTCTTCCAAATTGTTACTTGAGGGTGTCATAATAACACAGAATTCCGCAGAATACTGGAATTCCACAGAATACTGGAATAGATTTTTTATCTACAAATTCTGGAATACAAGAGAGAATCAGTTTAAAAACAAAGAAGGTGAATGACTGATGCTTTACTGGGGTAGCATTTGAGTAAATTCTGTTTAATGAAGATGTATTTGACCTTTAGTAATTTATAAAGGGGCATTTAGGTATTAAAATAGAGGTGAAATTTTACACTTCAGTGTATAAAAAGGGATTTCACTAATTAAAGGTTTAAAGCTATAAACGTAACTTTAATTTAAAAGCTATTTTTTATGTTGAATTTAGATACATTTACAGATTTGTTTTGCTTTTAATAAACTATCCTTTTTGATCAGAAATTCCTGGAGAATTTAAGATGATTGCCTGTTTACTTGGGTGTCAGATGTAACTCTGAGTCTTTTAAACACTTAGACATGTGCTTAACTTGACATCAGCAAGACCACCCCTGTGCATGAAATTAATCATGTGCAAAGATATTTGTAGGACTGGCATCTAGCAGTCTTGTAAACTCCCATCTTGTCCTTGGGAAAGGTTTTCAGTTCAAGTGGGAAAAAGGAGTTGAAGGTGGAGAACACTGATGTGAAAGGGCAGCATAACATTACTGTTTCATAATTTGAAGCAAACACAAACAACAGAGTGATTTCTATTTTTTCTCTTTACATCTGCAGAGTAGATATCAACTGTTATTCTGAGGGCTGCTTCAGGATCGTGTCATGACCTTGGCCCATTGGCAGAGTTTGGTGCTGATCTAAAGCCACCAAGGATTTGAGTCATCTTTCAAAACTAGCTAAGGAAGAATTCACACTGAAATTAACAACATCTAAAAAATAAATAGCAAAGCCAGGAAAAAAATTAGATCCACACATCCCAGAGTGCAGCTACTTTCAGGCACAAGTTAAGTAAGGAGCAGAGCTGTGGTGTGCCATGTGGCATGCTCAGTAACACTCAGAAATTGAAATCTTCTCCGTAGAGAATGAACTGACAATGGTTTGCACAGCTTTTCCCTTAAAAAACTGTTCATAACAAGCTTATTTCTCATGTGAGAGCTCTTCACAACTCTGAAGTGAAATGACTGTTAATCATGTCATGTACTTACCCCATTGATCTTCTTAACACAATAATCAATTTCCCCTTTTCCAATCCTGTTAAGTTTTGGGTTCTTCTTTTCTCATTCAGGGCCCTGCAGAACTTCACAGACCTGTTGGCATGTTCCCATTCTCCCCACTTGCTTGTCAAAGATGCAAGCCTTTGGGCAGCTTAATTTCCTCCCCACACACTCTGTGTATTCCAGGCTGTTCCCTGCACATGCACAGCAACTTTCTAATCTTGGTGCCTCAGGAAGTCACATCTTCCTGCTCAGCACAGCTCATCATCTCCACTATATGCAGGATAAACCTAACAACTTGTAGAGCTACTCTTCATCTATATTTAGAGGTACAGTGTCATCCCAGTTTTTCCAAAACCTGACTTTCCATTTTACAGCAGTATCATTATCAAAAGCAAGAATGACACTTACAGAGTAAAGCCAAATACATTCATACACACACAGAGCAGACATATAAAGTAATTTTTTAGACAAATTATTTCAACCTTAGGTACCACCTCAATAAGAGATAATGGAGAACTATTGCACTTGTCATTGGCATGGACCACTTCTTTTACAGAGCCAGTTATCTCTCACTTTTTTTGCAAAAACAACAGGACAAGCAGGTATTGAGGCTGTATTAAAAGAAAAACATGAGAGACTTGGAAAACCTCTATGGTTCATAAAGACAAGAGAAGCTGATATAAGCAGAAAAAATACTAGGAGAACTTTCAGAGAAAGAGCAACCATGATTCGAAAAAAATTTTGGAAAACTCTTACCAACACCAGTGATCATCTGATCTAGGAAAGAACATCTGTATTTAAGCAATTGTAATAAACCAGTTACTCTGAAGAAAAACTGTTTCTGATTGGCAGTAGAGAGTAGATTCAATTGAGACTATTTTGTAAATGAAAGTCGCAAATAGATTTGCAGTTACGCTGGATTTAGCTACCCGAATAATCTTATTGTGTTTCTTGGACCAGGCTATATATATGTCCTTTGTTTTCTTAGAAGTCATGTAAGAAAACATGCCTCATAACTTAGATGTGGCTTAAAATATAAAACCAAATACTAAATCAGAATTTTGCTATAACAATAATGTATAAAATCTGGTTTCTTGTATTTGTATTTGTCAAACACCACTATTAAGAGCCAAATTAAGAATTTGGCCTCTATCACCATGTTCAGTTTATGCTGAGTTTAAATAATTTATTTCAGATATCCTGAACCAGTAGGTAGCAATTGGTAGGCCTTATGAGTGACTGTTGATATTTTGATGTGTGGAGTTTTTGTTAGTTTGTTCATTCTGTTCCTGTTGCCACCTCCAGTGTACTTTGTTTGTTCAGTGTTCAGAAAGAGCACATCTTTGGAAATTACATGCTTTTGATTTTTCAGCATCACTTAAAGAATACAGCAGTTATTATCATTTCAAAATGACCAGAAAATAAAGTTCAAAATAAATATACAGATAGTTCATACTAGAGAAGGCATTATTAGCCCAGTCCTGGAGGAACGCCCCCACATGCGGCTCCACCTTCGAACTGCACAGGTGTAGATCCAAAGTGGAAAACACATCACCCGAATTTGGAAGGCAAGAACTGCTAAAAAGCCAGAACTATTAATGCTAATGATAGTCACCACTAAAAGAAAGAACACAGAAAACTGGATCAGTGGGGCATTAACATGACCCTCAGCTATACAGCCAGATCCTCATTTTATGTCCACTGGAAAAGCTGCAGTGCACCTAAGCTGACTTATCCTTGCTGAAGATCTCCTGCTTTGGTGCTTTGGGCTACCATGGTGAGTTACAGATACATGCTTATACATATAATAGGATTTGTTCTACACAAGAGTTATTGACTGATATTTCACTAACATAAGAAAGAAAGGTATGTTGATGTAACCTCTAAATGTAACCTCTAAAATGTAACCTCTAAATGTAACCTCTAAAATCTGGCTCAGAGTAGTTACTGAAATTCCTGGGGGCTTTTTTGTGCTTCATCTGTTCTTCTTAACAGTTGTTACTTACTCTTGCAAAGGAAAAGAGTCCAGTCTTGCCATAACATTACCTTCCCTAGCACGGAAGTCAGGAAGGAGACCTTGAACTCCTACAGAGCCTCTCACCAGAGTTGCTGTATATACTAATCCTTTTCAAGATCTATTTTCTTACATCTGAAAGTGAATCACACTGCTCATGCCCTGAGTGTTCAGACTAGCTTGGCACACAAAGATTTGAGTGAGAGTTTTGCAGGTATAGATGCTCAGGAAAATTCACTTGAGTAACTGGGAGATGATTTGTGCAACAGAGACATACAGATGAGTGTTGGACTTCTGAGCCTGGGAAATGTGAACGACTCAAGTCCTAAATGTTGCTTCCAAAAAGGAAGAAAAAAATTTTCAGGTTGCCTTTTTCTTTTCTGTGAAAAGGAAAAGTCTTTTAGCAGCTGCATCCCTGTCAATGAACCTGGCAAACCTCAAGGAACATCTCTGCCTACATGAGTCCAGGGCTTAAGAGAAAGCTAGGAGATACTGCCACCACCACTGTGGGACAGCACATCTCCCCCATCACTCTGATGGTGCCTAAATAAATTTGAGGCACTGGTGGCCTTTAGATGGCACATGTGATGATGATCATCTCTGCTTTTCAGATGTTTCTGTAAATCTAAGAGGGAACCTCTGAGGATAAACATCAAGGACCAAAAGGAGTGAGCCTTAGGTTATTTGCAGCAAAGCATCCTACATCCCCCCAAATCAAGTGCATGCCAGAACATTCAGACATTCTCACTGGCTGTCCTCCCCACCATGCTAAGCTATTCAGCCACACTGATAGTGTGCATTGTTCATCAGGTGGTGCATTAGAGCTATTACTTCCTGGAGCCTTTCTATGATTCATACTGTCCCAGCACAGTCCCCCAGCCTTTCCTTCAGGGAACACAGCTAGAGTGTCTCTTGCTCTGGGAGATACTGTGATGTTCTAGAGACAGTCCAAATTGAGCCAAACTTAGCATTCAGTCTCATTTGCAAATGCAAGTGGGCCTGCATTTGCATTTCATGTACACAAGTATGGCATGAAAACAATTTACAAACTCATGGGTAAAGAAGTACCAAACTGCAATTCTCTCCAACCTACAAAGAAACTGAGAGAGCAATGCAGTGCCAGAAATACCTATAACCATACCTCTATGAGTGGTGGCAGCTTACAGGGTCAGTGAGGTTGGTTTTGCTTTGGAGAGGGTGAATAAGGCACATATGGATGAGTCTGTGCATTACAGACTTCTGAAAATGCAGAAAATGGCATTCAGTGCAGATATTTATGATTTGTATCAATTACTTCTTTTAGTCATTGCCAGCTTTTAACAATAAATTGGATATTGCTTAAAGCTTCTGGTTTTTTTTTTGGGGGGGTGGGGGATGTGTTAATGAACAAAACGCAGAGAAGAAATATGCTTACATTTTTTAAAAAAGAGTTGAATTGGGACTAGAGGGTAAGTGAAGATGGCAACATGAGATTTGGTAAGGGAAGATTCTCTTCAATGATTTGAGTCCAAACACTATAGCACCATGAATCTGCATGAGCTCTCCAGCATGAGGTGAGGTTCATTGTTTAAGCTGGACACAGAGTAGATAAGCTGAATCTTAACTACAGTGAAGTGAAAAGACAATTTTTATTCCCAGTCCCTCTGAGTAACCTCCAGTGATAGAAATACAGATAAAAAGATTAAGGAAGTAAGTACAATTTTTATCCAGAAAAATCTTTATATCTAATGTAAAAGCTAATAAGAATTAGTCTAGAATTGCTATGAAAATCTTTGTGCAAAGTGTACTGTATCTCATTATTCTACATTAATAATATTCTTGGACAGCCTACCCTATTCCCTGTACGCTAGTCTTTCCTGACTTTCTTAGGTTCATTTGATTACTTTCAAGAAATTCATCAAGGGGTTTTAACTGATATGTCTGTTATTGCTAACTGTTTTCAAGATGATCAGGTTCTGTCAGGGCAAGATCTGAAAGTTTCTGTGAGGCCTTCATAACACAGTCCTCAGGAAAAAAAGGAAATTACCCTTTAAGTCCTTATTTATGACAATATCATGAATGTTTGTTAGTTAATCACCAAGAGTGCTAAAAAAAATAATATCAGCTTCCTGTCTAGATAGCAACATCCCCTTGTTCTTGAAACTCCCTCCCTAGCGCAGCTATCCCAGCCATCCATATATATTGATTGTATATCTTTAGTTATTTACATTATTTGTATAGATTTCTCTGATATGACTCAGTATTTGCCGGCTGACTTTCTGAAGAGAATGTTTTCATCAGGGAATGTGCAGGACATCTTCACTATAGTTCAACCATTTGTCAAGGAACAGAGTTCTTGACCATGTAGTATAAACATTTGATTAGGTAGTATAACACAATCCACTACACAGCAGAACTCCAAACATGTCCTTTCAGTGAGTGTTTACACTGGTGGACTGTCCAAGGAGACAAAATAAGGGTCTCACACTCACCCACTGAGCCAGGATGCCCAGCTGCCCACTTGTCCTGAACACCTTGGAAGGGAAATGCAATCTGGATGATGATGTAAGGCATTGTAAAAGTGCCACTAGATTATTGTTTTAGAGTTTTGTTTTCTGGTAAACAGTTATGTTTGGAGCTGGCAACTCCCCCCAGGAAGAGCCAGGGGGAGCACATGCAGTCTTCCCTCTGTCCCCGTCCCTCATCCCATGACTGAGATGGTCTCCACAAAGCTGCATTATACTGCTTAGATGACACAACCTGTTTGATATGTCTATCTACTAAGTGTATAAAACAAGGTTATTTCATGTACTGAAATACCAATAATAAATTCAAATAGATGTGGAGGAAAGCTGTTTAAAGTTTGTGGCTGTTAGGAAGTGGTTTTATGATAATTCAGCCAGTTTGGGATCTTCCTCTGAGTCTAGCTGCTGGTACACTTGGGTGCAAGAGGAGCCTGTAGCCCTGCGCCTGGGTGCTGAGTCCTGAAGCTCTCCAAGTGCGTCACAGTACTATGAAATCTGGGGTCAAGCAAACTCTCTCCCTCCCTCATTTTTCTGAGATTAGCAGATCTCTTGGGAATGAAGGGAATTTGGAATATCCCAGTAGCACCTTCTATGGTATAAATGTGAGAATGCCTTTTGCATTTGAAAGCTAAGGTATTTGTGAGGATACACGGAGCCTTGCTATGTCAGAGAAAAATGCTTTGATCAAAACAGTGCCTTTTTTTGTTTGTTTCATTTAAAATACCACAGTGTATAAAAAGGCAAAAATATATGCTGGATCTGGTCTTTTTGTTGAACTTAAGATCTAAAAGCCACTCTGAGGTAGGGAAAAATATATGAGCAGAGATGGTTCACTGGGGTACAGATAAAAATGCAGAGATAGTTACTTTCAGTCTCTTTTTCCGGAACTGCTCATCCTTCCCAGGGCTGTACAGAATACAGTTGCACATCACTGCGGATTTTAGGTGCAATTTGTTTTAATCTTTGAAGACACCAGTGTCACATGCAGACAGCCTATACATGTCACTTCAGAAAATACATACATTCTCTGCTTCCTGGAAAAAGGTGTAATGAAGAAGGTGCCCTTGGCTGGGACTCAGCAAAGGGACCAATTTCAAGCACAGTCAGAGACATTTTGCTTGTTTTGAGACTAAACGCTTCATAAACCTCCTCTCCAATTTACCCATTTAGTTAATGGTGGACACCAAATGCTTCCCCAGCCATAGGTACTGCAAGAGTAATTTTGTTTTTACTTCTGATCTGCTTAGAGATTTATGGTGATGGGACCATATAAGTACAGAGAGAACAGCTGGGATAGACATATGCTACAGCATGTGATTCAAAACTGTCTCATATGCAAAGATTTGAAACCACAGAAACATCTTCCAAGAGAGTGCAAATAGGAATTCCACATCCTTCAAGGAAAAACCAAACACTGTGAAAAATAGAGATGGTTCTAGTTCCAGGCTGTGAATTTACTGTTCCTCAGTACTCATTTAAGATATATATGTAATACAAATATTTTTGAGATATTATGTCTTTTCCTTCCCACTTCCTTAAGGTGACAAATTAAACAATTCCAGTTACTTACTGAAAGAGATTTATTTTCCTGTGTGTCCTCGTGATACTAGAGCTTCTTCCACACCAAAGAAGGATAAAAAATGTAAAATAAAAGTATTACCCATTTCTGTAAGTCTTCATCGTGATGATCTTAGGTACACTGTGAGGAATTTATTATTCACCCTATGAAATTTATACTAGCATCTACTTATGCAAACTCTAGCACTTATGCTCCATGAACATTGCGGCATTCGTTTTTCATGCACCAGGTGATATCTTTGATATTTGCACGTTCAAATTGTCTTTGTGTGTGTGTGTGTGTGTGTGCGTGTGTGTGTGATTTTCAGGTGTCTGCCACCTTACTGCAAGTAAAAGCTAAAAACATGCCTATGTATTATTCAAAAAGTTATGATGGAAGTTTAGGATAATCTTGAGTCTTCAGTCTGGAGGTGTGGATGAGAACATCTGCATGAGTCTTGCTCGTGAAGCAATGGGTCAGACAAAACCACAATATTGGCAGGACTCAAAAGGCATGGTATATGCCAATATGACATAATATTTGTTTTACAATACTCTGTAGTACTGACTGTAAAGCGACTTATGACTCTCACTGGAACCAAAGAATTATGAAGCATTTAACAGTTTAAACTGCTGAACAAACTTCTTGAGAGCCCTCAACATACCCACATTGGGCTGAAAGCAAACAGCAAGGAAACAACAGTAGCAAAACTTCATGAAGAAGAAAAGACCAGAAGTCTGTTATGAAAGAGACAATAACTTCACATTTATTGTTGTTACATTATAACAATATCCTTTCACTCTGTTCAAAAAAACATATCCATTATTACCAGGATAAAATTGATTCTACCTTCAGTGACTTTACCTGTTGTGATAGACATCAGACTGTGGTTATTTTTTGGCTTTTCTTAAAGAACACATACATTTCCCACTTTGCCAATTAATTTCCATGAAAAAAACAAACAAACAAAATAAAAAACAGCAAAAAGCAAAGAGGTCAGGGAATAAGCCCATTTTGAATATAAAGGAACATGTTATAATCTCATCTACTTTCAGTCTAACTCATGAGTCACTATCTGAAACAGCATGACACCAACACGTAGCAGGTATACCAGGTGTTTACAGAAGAGCAAGACTGGATGTAACATAAAAAGGTGGTTAAAGCAGCCTTTATGTCAGTTTCGGGAGTATCCACTTAGCTATAATTAGAGGTGACAACTGCTAACAAAAACCAGCTTAGTACAAAATTTCTCCATGGAAACAAAGAAGAGTTGCAAAGAGGGTGTCAAAAAAGGGAGAGATTTTCCCGAGTTTTGGAGCAATAATTACCTTAACAGGAACTCCTTCTTACAATTGACAATAAAGCATAAGATATAAAAGCCAGCTTTGACTGTCAACCAGGCAACAACGGGATTTGAAAACTGCTCTTACCACAGAATTTTGCCTTTCTGAGTCCTCATTTCTGTTAACAGTATAGATATCACTGAAGAGAGAGGGACATTCATAGGGAATTATTATTTTCCAAATCTGGAGAATGCAGGGTTCTTTTTCATTTCTACCTTCTGATGATCTAATAGGAAATATGTGAGACTGGGACATCTTGCTCCTGCTGAGGCTCAGACATCCAAGGACAGGAGTCTGTCTCAGTACCTGAGTCACCATCATTTGAATGAGAAGAAACAATGGTTTTCCTCTCCCTTTTCCCTGGTTACATTTTTTTAACCTTTTTCTCCTTCTCTGAATTATTTATTTCCTCTATTGTTAGCCTTTTTTTACCCTGTATTTCCTTCTTCCCATAAAAGTCATTGGAAGTTGCATGATAAGCCTCTGCCACACAGATGTCTTATCATTTAAGCTAGGACATCAAAATTTTACACAGAAAATCTGAAGGCACAGATTGCATCCACATATCTTTCCCTGGTACACTCGATATGCAGGTGTCTGCTGGTGCTAACTATGACTTTGTTTCAGAGTTTTTAAAATCTTGCTGAAAAAGAAAAATTTACAGAAAACACCGTAACATGTCACCTGGAAGCGAAGAGGTGATGCTGAGCTGAGGAATCCTGGAACTTGGGCTTCATTTGATTTGAGCGACAGTACAGCAGGATTTTCAACTCTGGCTTGTGTCCAGGTTTACTCTCCCTCAGAAGTGAATGCTTGTTTTTCAGAAACTAATATGACAACTTATTAACACTTCAGTCTTTGATGAAAGCTCAGGTTAAGAGTTTCTGAGACAGCTATTCTTTACCAGTTTAACTAAACGGTTTCTTCTAAGACTGGTAATTTCATGCTCTTTACAAGCCCTCCACACCAGTATACCCAGGGTGTTAAATTCCACTTCATTCCTCCTGGTACACTGGTCACAGTGGTTTATGAAAGGCTTGAAGCTGAAGGGTTTTCTTTGACAGGGAATCAAACCAGGTCAAGCCTAATAACACTAAATCCTGGCCCACAAACCATCAGGAGAGGTGTATTTGTAATAGCAGATTTAGTAATAACCAGATGTAATTACTGGAGTACTGAGAAGAAAGAAAAGGGTATAAATCTCCCTGATGAAACAGTAGGCTTACAATAGGCGCTATATGCTTTGATCAAATTAAAATTTTTATTACACTTTAATTAAGACCAGCAATTTATGACTGGCATGCAAAACCGTTGACATTTCCTCTTTGTTCCAACCCACAGTAGTAGTACAACCTGCACTTTTAAGTCTAATTTGACATTTGTTCACAGAGTACCAGTCATTTAGTAAATCTCATGATTATGCTTTCCTAGAAGGAGATATAACTAGCTATCTTTAGACTTATTTCAGAACTGTAAATGTCAGACTCCATGAGCCAGGACAATGTAATGGATGTGTTAAAAAGGCTTTTATCAGATCCTACCATCATCGCAGCACAGTTCTGTGCCTTCCATCTCTTGAGAGCAAAGAAATGACCTATTTCATGAAGTAAGTGAATTCTGTGTAACTCATAGAACTGGAAACATGCCAGAAAATAAGTAATATATTTAGCCACTGTCAAGAAGTTATTTCAAGTGGTTTATGTGTTTCTGAAAAAAAAATCAAAAAAGACAGTTTTAAAAAACCATTAAGTTGAGTGAACTAATTAGAAACAGATCACATGATGATAAATGAGGTAATTGGATCTGTTGACTGTACTGCTAGCCTGTAAGTATGTAGAGTGACCCTGCAGATAATTGTATCACTACCTGTGCTAATAAGGGTTTATGAAGATCAAAGCTGTGCAATATTCCCAGATCCTCAAGCCCCTGAATTGTATTAAGATTAGGTTAGTAAATACATATCAACTAATTTAAAGCAGTGCTATTACAATGTTGCAGTTATGAAATAAAGAGGCTTTGAAATGTGGCAGCCAACCTTAACTCTGACCTGGTCCTGCTGCTCTCATTCCACAGAACATGATGGACAGTGAGACAGGAGAGAAGGGGTAGTCCAGCACCAGTTTTGGTGGTGTTGTCTGGAAGTGACCTTCCAAACCTTACAGAGAGACTAGTTCAAAAATCATGCCACAATGATGTCTGTGAATGACCTTGAAAAGAAACTAAAATTTAGAACATCCAGTGTTCAGTCCTGTTAACTCTCCTTCTGTCTGTTTGACACAGCGACCCCACTTCCCTTTGCAGAGAGCAAAGGTTTTAAGTGAGATTTTTGTTCTCAGATCTCCAGGATATCTCTCAAAACTGCACTTGCTTTCAGTGACTTTCTCTCTGGTGGGAGTTTCATAATACTTTTGTAACACTTATGCCATGATACACTTATGCTCCATACACTTGAAAAATACCTCTGAAAACTGCAGCAGCTGACAAAGACATAATTGCTCTAAAGAAAATAGAGGTAAAGTTATTTCTTGGCTTACTGGCATTGATTTGAATATCCTGTTATTTGACATGATAAGACATTTTCCAGTGCTGCTTTTATCTTTCTTTTTATTTTGAAGATATATTGTATTTAAACTTCTTTACTTGCCGATCAGGAGTTGAAAAATATGGCTTGCTCAGTTTTCCTTGTTTTGGTCCCTCAAAATTTCCACTTTTGAAAACAAATAACATTGTCAGGGCATTGTATTTCACAGAATCACAGAATCATTTAAGTTTGAAAAGACCTCTGAGTTCATCAAGTCCAACTTTTGACTGATCACCACCCTGTCAACTAGAACATGGCACTAAGTGCCAGTCCTCTCTTGAACATCCCTAGCCACCTTTAAGGGGGCTCCACCACCTCTCTGGGCAATCCATTGCAATGCTTAACAAACCTTTTCATGAAGAAAATTCTCTTGATGTCCAGCCTGAACCTCCCCTGGTGCAGCTTGAAGCTATGTTCTCTTGTCCTGTCACTAGTTTTCAGGGAGAAGAGACCAACACTCACCTTGATATAACCTCCTTTCAGGTAGTTGTAGAGAGCAATAAGGTCACCCCTGAGCCTCCTTTTCTGCAGGCTAAACAACGCCAACTCTTTCAGCTGCTCCTCAATGGACTTAACCTCCAGACCCTTCACCAGTTTTGTTGCCCTTCTCTGGACACCCTCCAGCACCTCAACGTCTTTCTTTGAGTGAGGGGCCCAGAAATGGACACAGTACTCCAGGTTCCTACATTATCACCAACAAATACTTACTGTCATCCCTGATACACAAAATTTTCTGTTTTCTTGGTCTACCTTCCAAACATCATGCAAAAATGCAGAATTTTGTTGGGAAAACATCTGTAAAGTGAAGATCTCCAGTCATCTGGACCATTTCTAAGTGGTAGACCAGCCAGTTTCTCAAGTCACACAATCATCTGCTCAGACTCATCTCTGATGATCTACATATGCACACAGATGGACAGACTCCCTCAGTGACAGATTCACTGCTCACACATAGCTCAACATGGAGAAATATCTTGGAAAACTCACATTTGAGGTCTGGCTGTCATTGTCTAAGCTATTCACAGAACTGCTTTAACCAACTTTTCCCTGGGGATTCCTATGACTTTCTTAAGAATCAAACTGGAAGCCATATCAGTTGTTCTGGCATCCTACTCCCAGACATGCTTTCGCTTAGCTGCTCCCCAGTTTTGAGCTATGTTGGGTGATGGACAAAATCCCAGGTGACACTCAGAAAGACAGTAGTCAGAAATGTGGTTTTGATCTCATCAAAGCAGTAGAAGCAACCCAAAATTGATTTCAAGGAGATTCCTGGGAAACATAACCACCAGAAATGGCTCTTGACCAGGTGATTTGCTCTAGGAGACCATACATGGCTCCATTGGCCATAACTTGATCCCCTTTACGCTGAAGGATGCAACCTCACATAATACTAGAAGAGTTGCCAAAGATGTTAAAAAGTCTTACTGCAAGAAAATTAGAACTCTCCAGAGAAGATAAAATCATAATGGAAATTCAGAGTATGATATCCACAAATATCTTCGGCCTTCATTTGGATGGAGAACCTTGTTCTACCTGGTCTGAATACTCCTTGGAATGTTACATCTACAATACTGTGAGACCACCTAATCTGACTGTTTTTTCTAGGCATATCTGGAGCTCCATCAAATAGGGTGGCTGCATGGAAAGTATTACATTTTGCAGAGATTAAATGTGCTAATGCAGGCTTTCTTCCATAAAATATTTGAAAACTGGTGATTAGAAAAATTCCCTCCATTGCTTTAAAAAAAATAATTTTATTGAAAGTTAAAAAGTGCATGTCAGTTATGCAAAACCACACAGAGGGCATCAAAACAGATGTCATCTCTCAAAGGGATCCAGACAACTACATCAGACATCACTAGAAACAATAACCTTACACAGAGTTGTCTTATGATTTAGTTAATAATAACAGTATAATGGAAAACAAGATTCAGAAATCTCACAAAGCACTCATTCTAAAAGATGAAAAGATTTATTTCCAGTATTCCAAGCCTCTAGCATAAACCAGTCCACATCTCCAAGATAATCCAAGAGCTCATAACGGAGGAATTCTAACAGAGGATGAAGAAAGTGTCTTTTATCACAGAATCATTTTGTGCACCAACTAGTGCTGAAGCATGAAGTGTCCACGTGCCAGTGACTGCATCACATCTCTCACTGCCAGTTTCAGGTCGTAAGTCTCCTCCTGTTACAAACCACACCATGTTTACAAATGGAATTTTTTTCTACCTTTAGCAGCCAGCCACTGGGTCTTGGCAAGAGAAAGAAAAATAAAAAAAAGGTGTCAGCAATTTAGAATACTGTATTCTAAATCAAGTTTGCTTGTTATGAGGGACTGAGTCACTGCTTCAAGGACCACATAAGTACATTGCAAGGATTGATTATTCAAAGGGAAAATTATGTTAACCTTTGAGTCTCCCTACATTTTGAGAAATTATTGTTCATATAAGTATAAAATGGACATGGAGACCAAGTCTCAACAAAGTCCTGAAACTTGCACTACAGGCATAATAATAATTTGTCCATGATGGAAAGGAAGGCTAACCTTCCTACCCACTGTCTCTGTGGGAGGCACAGCCCTGCCTTGAGGTCTGGTGACCACATTCTTCACAGATATAATAATGGTTTTTAACACATCTGTTATAGTGTTGGTATACAAATATGTACAATGGTCAGTTGTTAAACTGATGCACTGAAAGAGGGTATCACATTCGTTTCCTCTGCTCCCCAGTCTACCAGCGCAAGAGCAGGTATTGACAGCCAGGACTTTCTTAGACTGTAACTGTTCTCACTTTCTACATGTTGGTGGCACCTATAGCTCTCCTGACTGATACCTGGAAGTATAGTCTTATCTTCAAGGGATCCAGACTGGGTTTACACCATATGCCTAATCCTGGTCAGGAATTATACCCAGCACCCCAAAGAGCAGAATCAAGCCAGTAATGTCTTCTGCAGGACAGTCCTGCAGTTGAAAATCCTGCTAATCATTGGGATAGATGTACCTGCACACAACCTCAAAACAGCTCTTCATATCACCATGCAGCAATTAACTATTTGCACATCTCCAGTTTTTCTTTCTTCAGAAGATATCTTGCATAAACTGGAAAGTACAAATAAAGTCTACTTTATGATTAAAGAAAGGATTGTTTAAAAAAAAATTCTTTACAAAAAGCAGATATTCTACTTGTCTATGCATATTGAGTATGACATTTCCCAAGAAAACAACCAGAGCACTAGAAAAAGTATACCATCGACAACACCTGCACCGGCGAGTTTAAAATCATATCATATGCCACTATAGTGAACATAGTTTGTTTTCCATTATTGCTTAAATATGATGATAACCAATTTAGGGATTGACATAAACCCCATATTGTATTATTCTGAGGCTTTGTTAAGAGCAAAGAATGTGTGACCAAATCAAAGGCTTTACTAAAGCTAATAAACACAGCTTCAGTCATATATGTGGCCTTTATCCACAGCTTGATTGATATCACATTTAACCTAGAATAAGGCTGAGGTTATGGAGAGCTTTAAACAGAAACCAGATTTGAAATAGGGTAGGGTGAGGGGAGTAATACGTTTAGATTAATAAAGCCATTGATCTTTCCACACACCAAACATTTGGAAATGTTAGCTAATAGCATTAAGGCAGCTGAAAACCTATGATTACATAAATCCAAGAAAATACCACCTTTCTGGTACACAAAAAGTCTTCCAAATTGTTCAGAGATTCAGCAAGCACTGAGACATGCTGAAGGAATCATGAAAGAAAACAATTGCAGATTTGAACTGTAAAAGGGGGATTTCATCCACCCATCTCTTCAAAGGGTAATTAATTGTTTTCAGTACTTCATTACAATGAAGTTTCAAATGAGGAAAAATTGATTATTGATTTAAAAAAAACCCCAAACAATACAACAAATTAGATTAACTTGACTCCTCAAAGGTCAGAAGGTTTCTAAATCTGTTAACAGGCCAGGTGATGATTATTTAATGCCCTAACCATTTGTTATGTCTGTTACAAATTAACCCAAATCTTTAATTCATTAAAATGAGTTGTTCTAGCTCTGTTTAAAAGTCCTTTCATTCCTTTCCAAATGTTCTCAGATTCCTCAGTCCTTTTTAACATGATAATCTGAATAAAATGCAGTTTTTGCTTTTCTTAACTCATCTTTATTTCCATTTCAAAGTTGAGTATAGTACCTGGTTCACCAACGTATCTGTTATGTCTCTTATTTTTGCTATTTCTTGTCTCCCTACTGAGATACTTCAATCTGTCATGGGTCATTTGAGAATAACAGTACCCTGCTTTAACCTGACTAGTTCCTGAAAATCTGAACTGACTAGGGATGATCATCATCCAGAAGTTAAGCAGTTGCCTCCATAGTGAGTAGCTATTATTATGCCAAATAGTCCAAGAGCTCTAGGCCATAGGATGGATGTATAAGAGGAGAGAAAAGACTTTTCCCACTAAAACAGCAGCTCCCAGAATTGCCATAAGAAAAGTTGCTTCTGTTAGAAAATTTCTGTCATTCAGATAGAGCTGAAATTAGCAGAAGGGTTTAAAATAAATCAATCAAAGGATATTGTGATAGACAGCCAGGGGTGGATGGCATTTGCCAAAATACTTGAATATAATACTACAGGACCAGTAAGGAAAAATGAGCTGCTAGGAGACAGCATTGGCCAAAGGGAGATCCTGAGAATACACAGATAAGATAGGAAGAGCCTGGCATGGGGGTGGGGGCAGTCACCTATGGCTTTTGGAAGGTCATAACAGGTATATTTATTCCCAACTACCCTTTTCATTTGCAGGTGCCTGAAGACATGCAAGAAGGGATAAGCTCACTTCTGTATGTGATGCATATACTGCACCCAGTCACCCACATAATTTTGTATATCCTAAATGGCTTTTTTAAGACAGACATTTGTAAAGCCCACTGACTAGGTTTGTGAAAAGTTGTTTAAAATCTTAACTCAGAGGCAATTAAGTGGGTTAAAAACAGTCAAAGCATTCATGTGGGACCTAAATATACAGTATAACATCCATTCAAATTTGGTGACCTGACTGGATGTATAGTTTGGGGGGATTTTTTTCCTAGTGTCTTGCCACTAACCACTCACCCATCTGGTACACAAGAAAAGAGTAACTGAAGAAAGGCAAAATCTATGTTTTCAGTCAAATCCAAATCTCATTGGACAGATTTCATTGCTAATGGGAGCCAGCATACATAGTGCCATGATAAAATATTAAAAATTTATTAAAAGCATCTCCTCAGAGTTGAAAGCAGAAAATATTTAATCAGTCCTGACAATCAAAGGATGATCTAGTGGAAACACACAAGATTCATTCCAGCAAAGAAAAGATGGGTGGGCGAGTCTTCTTAATTTGCTCTGATTTATTTCATATGTTTTTCTATGTGCACAGCTCCATTCACAGGTCTCTTATTTGTACCTGTTGACACACTGGAACACAGATCATCCCAAATTATTTTCTTTATTCTCCTCTTCAAGAGATTCTGATTAAAAAGCAAACCCAGGAAATTCTGTTCAAATGAAGGTACCAGTATTTCGCAAGCACTTGTGTCCAAGATTTGGATGAAAAAATGAAATAGCACAGTTTTGCGGAAGTGGCAAGGGAAATTAAAACAAGCAATAAAAGTAGATATGAAAGTGTTGTAATACTTGATTTGAACATTTCAATGTAAATTACTTCCACATTTCCAAGACTGTCACACTAAGTGAGAGTACTTTTAGGAATTTCACAGGGCTTTGCAGATCCCACATCATCCCATGCTTCGTATGTTACACCCAGCAGGTTACCATACATCCAAAAGTATGAGGGAAGCACCAAAGAAGCCAGGTGTGAATTTGTCCAAGCCTTTGCCAGACATCTGAAAAGTACTTCTCTGATCATCTAACACTTTACCCAGTAGCCAGCTGTGTTCACATGTTTTCTTTCAGATGGTCTTCTCCTAGGAGTATTTTTTTACTGTTGTTTCCTGATCAGCTTTCCCTATCCTTCCCATTCTTATTCCACCCAAACAGGTGAACTTATAGCAAACCCACGAACTGTGTGTTGAAAGACCAAAATAAATGGCAATGATGGAATGACCTGGGTCTACAGGGCATTATGGAGATTTACACCAAGTCCTTCCTTACTGTGCACTTGTAAATTTGCACAAGGCAGCTCTGATCACATCAGTTCCCACTGGCATTTGTGCTTCAGCCATCCCATACAGAGACTGGTAGCTTAATGGCTTTTTTCTAGGATCTTCAGTTCACCCATGGTCCACCAAACACTATCATCCTCAAATTCCTTGGCAAGAACACTGGTCATCAAGAAACCCTATCAAACTGAGATGAACTGCATTTGATGCCTCTGCAGATATATTCATAAGTAGCAGCATTAGCCTGGCTGCTGCTGAACAGCTATAGTACAGGAGCCTGTCCCATCCATGATTTTTATTCCCAAAGGTATTTAAGTCACTTTCATTTCCACTGATGTTAAAATATCGATACATATAATAAACCAAAACTTGTTATTTAAAAATATGTAATGTATATGCATGCATTTTCAACAGATCTTGGAAATCAGCTATGCTAATCTCCTTGACTTTCCAAGACAGTTTGGTTCCTGAGAATATAATTCCAAATAATTAATCTCAAATACATTTTTGCTATGAACTTCAACAGGATTAAGACTTAAAGAGACTTACAGCTTTAAGGCAAAGCTATAAAAAGGTATTTGGGGGTGTGTGAATATTCATGTGTCTCTAAATAAAAAAAATCAATCACATTAATTATGTATTCAGAAGAAACAATTAAAATGCAATGATGAAAAAATTCTGCACATGGGAATAATTGTTGTCCTAGGGAAAGTTGGAGGGTATTCTTTGACAGATAATATGCTAATGGGTAATTAAAGACCCATTGAAGACATGATACATCAAATAACATACTAAAGGTTTTATGTTCAATCACCATACCTCAACTTTGTCATTCCCTGGCTTACAAATGACTAAATAGACAATCTTGATGCCTTATAGACTGCTCTAATGCTATTTTCGAAGAGTATCTCTAATAGACCTGACACCCTAATTGTTGCCATGCAACAGTTTACTCCTGTTGTGTGCTGGCCTGTTTACTGAGATGTTTCTTGTATGACTACACTGGCCTAACTCACCAAGCCTCAGCCTGGCAAAAACCTTAATATTTAAAAATCTTAAGAGGTTTAGCCAAAACCGATAGCTTTGATGATGGTTCTACCTCTGGCTCTGTCTGAGAGCAATCAAGGACCTGCAGCCATCCAAGGACAGAAGAACAAAGGATGCTAGTAACATTTCATAAGACTGCTTCCAGAGACAGCAAGCTGTTGCTTGGGAGAAACAACGGATGAGTAGAAACTCTTTGGCACATCTCAGGGTCAGCCTGCTAGCCTAACAAGCATGGTGGGACTGAGGGCCTCTAGGTAAGTTAAACAGGTGGAAAATCCACTGTTTCATTTTAATTGCATTTGGTAAATATCTTTATGTCTAGTAGTAAACAACTAAATAGTGGAGTTTTCCTTAAACAGGTTCTGGGTCACAAAATTGTGTTGTAGGATGGCAACGTGCTCCACCATCCCACCTGCTGCAGCAGCAGGTTGGACTCACGGGTGTAGGAATGCTTTATTTATGATAAGAGTGAATACAATTACATTGTAAAAGCAAAGAATCACATAAACACTCAGTGGGTTATAAAGTAGCTGCTGTACATTTTATTTTCTCCTGCTTCTGACCCAGGTTCTCTCTTACTGAAATAAAGCTGTGCAGTGGGATGCACTTGTGAAAGAGCACGTTTTAGTCAGAAAATCTGTGTCTGCACTTCATTGCTGAAACCTGAGCATGTTTGCCTATCTGGCTACCTCGGTGGGAATATAAATCACAGAGTAGAAGCAGCATATGTTGAGGTTCATAAATATAACTCATTTTGTAGTCCACAAAAATGTGAGCATATATTTGGCAGGTGCAAACTGCCAAACTCTAAAAATTGTGTGCCTTTTTATCTATCAGTTTCCATGCCATGCATGGGCTGAATGGGAGCTGGCTCCTGCCCAGCCCACTTGCAGCTCAGCTGAAGTGTGTCACTTCTTTTGTCTCCCCTCAGCACAGGATTGCAACACCTTAAGAGAAAGCTGCAGCTGACCTTTCTGAAAACAGACCTCCCAGACACAGTCCTGTTTTCAGAAAATGTCTTCCTTTTTTCCCTCCTCTTGCATACAGAAAGCTATAGGTAAGTAATGAAAGAGCCTTGGCAGGACACACAGATAATTAAATATTTCATCATTCTTCTGATTTCAAAGCTCGAAACAAGAAGAGGTTACAGAGGGTTTTATGTAAAATAATTCAGATGGAGTCTAGCTATATAAGAAAATACTGGGATGGATCCAGATACAGATGTGCTATCTACCCAGAAACTATTTGGCAAGTCACTGAACTGTGATATTGTAAGAAAGTCTGGGCTTCAGGACAAGTTTTCAAAAAAGTGCCTGTTGGCTGAGCTATCATAGCAAAGTTGTTTATTGGCAGAGAAGTTATATGGTAAGCTGAAACGAAGACCCTGCTTCTTTTCTCACTGTGATTTTTTTTCTCACCACAATTAATTTATTATAGGTAGTTCAGTCCAGACCTTCTGCATAGTGGTTAAGGGACAAAGTCTAGACATAATTTACTGGCCAGTGCCTGTTGAAAACAGAATTGCAGAATGCACATTTTCCCTCTCTTTCTCTTTTTTCTCCTGCCAGACACATCAAGTACGCTGTATGCTAAGTATCTGGTATGCGAGACCAAACTGACTGAGGAAGGTTTTGCTTTTCTAGAGCTGTCCTCTCTCATATTGTGATATTTTCACATCATGTTAAACAATAAATATCAAACTAAACAATAACAGCAGTAAAACTTTGATTACTTGGTATGTTTTTTCTGCCTTTCTCATGAACCCATAAAAACAAGTAGTGGTGTTCATCAGGTCCCTCCATTTCACAATTCCTGTTAGCTGGCTAGATGCTTTTTATAACCACTGTATACATTGACAAAACGCAGAGCAGGTAAATTACATGATCACAAGAGGTCAATGGCATATTCAAGAACAGAAACCCAAAAAACTTCCTATGTTGTAAGGGGGAGTAATGTGGTGCTGCAGAGAATTATCAGAGTAGTAAAACTTGTGGTATGGAGACAGACCAGGAGCAGTAGAAGTTTGGGACTTGGAGGGTCCACTTCCCATCTTCAGAACGCTTTACAAATGTTAATTTGACAATTCACTAAATAATCTTTAAAAGAAGGCCTAGTACAGGTTTATGCTTAGTGGGAACACAGCTGGGATTGAGAGTCTTCTCTGGGTGTGCCAGTCAAATCAGTAGCAGAGATGAAATTAGAATTAAGCCTTTCTGCATCCCAGAGCCACAACACAGCAGATTAGATAACCCCACTTGCTGTGGGGACAGAAAGGCCCTCTGTTTCCATACAGCCATGCAGCTGGGACTGTGAAGTCTTATCGCCCCACTGCCACCAGTATAGAGATCCATGGCTCAGTCCAGGCTCTGGGGTTACAGCAGAGATCAAGAGGATGGATCCTGTGGGATCAAGTCAGGTCCCACAGCCTGACTTCAGTCTGGAAGTGAATTCAAATTCATTCCCTAGAATGCATTTGCCTGGTTAGTCCAAAGGCAACACAGCTCTGAGACATGGCAGTGATCTCTGTTGCTTTTACCCACAGCCCAAGCAGTCACTGAAGCCGTCACTGCCAATGTGCAGAAAGAACAGATGTTACTCTGATGTTCCACTGGTGGTGATAATGCCTTGGGGAGGAAGGGCCCCATTTGACCTCTAGGCTGTGGCAGGTTTGCATGGCTGCCAGTCAGGGAAAGCCTGATCCATTTCTTTACAAAATGGCTGTGTGTGGTGCATAAGCTACTGCAAAGTGTTAAAAGGTTGCTCTGATAAGGCTGGTTCATGGTATGGGTAAAAAATTTCACTTTAAATAAGGAGTGCCTATGTTGCTCTCAGTTCATGACAGGAACACTTTCAAAGTCTCCCACAAAACACTGCTGCTCTCAGGTCAGCTTGCCCCCAGGACTGATACTGGCATGATGTCCTTCTGTCCCACCTGTGTGCTGCACCTGCTCCAAGCTCCTCTCACCTGTTCAGCAGTCCCATCAAGGGTACAAGCTCATCTTCATTACCTCCTGCCCAGCCACTGGCAGGAAGCCATCCTTCTCTGCTTTTTATGTCCTTATTCTCGTCTCTAGTGAAATTACTGCATTGGAATAAAAAATACTATAGAGCCACTTTCAGCTGTTCCTAATTCTCACCCAGGCAGAAACTCAGCATTAATTTGGTGTAAGAATAACTTAAGGAATACCTTGTGGAGCAGTAATCTAGATGTTTACATGTGGTTCTTTGACAAAGCTGATGCTGAGATGTCATTAGCGTGGTTGTGAACAAAAATCACATGAATTAAAAAAAAAAAAAGAATTATATCTCTGGGGGTAGAATAATAGAGACCATTATACAAACATGTACCTAAGTCTGAATGGTGATACTGAAAACAGTAAAAGTAGCTATTCCAAAAAAAAAAACCCAAAAAAACCCCACCAAAAACCGAGCAAAGAATTTATCCTAACAACCTTTCATAAGGACATATAATAATTCTAGCATATAGTGGCTGTAGAAAAAGATGTCCTGAAGGAAATGAGTGAAGAATTGTAAATTTACAGCATAGATGATACTCCCCAAATACTCAGGAGCTCATTTACAGTATTAAGCTTTTTGCAACTGCTTGAGCACCTCAAGTCTAACTCTTTCATGCAGGATTCAGAAGAAGGAAAGCGAACTGCAAAAACCATGAGAAAGAAAAGCCCTAGCGTTAAGGTGATCCAGTAGTTAAGCAGTGAATTTATCAGAAGAAAGTTCAGCAAGTTTACTAAATTATTCAGAATAATTGCTGTGGATAATTGGGAAAGTATCTGACTCAACAAGAAACAAATGGCAGATGAAATTCAGTGTAGACAATAGTGTCTTTTTTATAATCTAAAAGGTAATAATTATTACAATGAAAAGAAGGGACTTACGGTTGTCACAGATGGCTCATGAAAACACCAGATCAGTTCTCATTATCAGTCAAAAACCTGAGGTTTAGGAGAGAGAAACCAAAATAAAGAACATCATTATGCTGTAGAAGTTTCTTATCTGCCTAAATTCAGGAATACTGAGTGCAGTCCTTGTTCCCTTGACCCACTATGGCTGTAAGTAAAATAGAGAGATTCAGAGAATAACAATTATGATCAAAGCTGTAGATAGTACAAGGAGTGGCTGAAGGGACTAGGAACCTCAGTCCAGGATAACTTAGGGGAAATATGATTGGAGCTTATAAAACCATGAGCGATATGAAGAGGATGGGGACTGAGCTTCATTGTTTTTTTCAGTACAATAACTAAAGTCTCCAAAGGAGCTAGTAGAAACCATACTGAAAATAAAAAAAATTTAAAAAGTGCATATTCTTCACACAGAGGATAGCAGACCTCCAGTGACCCTGCGGTTCCCAGTAGTTTACATCAGTTGAAAAGGAGAACAGACAAACATATGAAAAAGCAACACACTAAGGGTTAATAATACAAAACCACACCCAGTTTAGAAATCTTCTTGAGCTAGAATTAGTTGTTGAGAAAATATTCATACATGGTTGTCCAGATGTTGAAGATAAGATACTGAGCTAGACAGACCTTTAGGTTGGCAAAGACTTTGTGTGGTTATGATAAATCAGGATACACAAGCACATCTCACAAGACTTTACAAGTTTTTGTGGGGAAACAAAAAGGACACATTTTCACAGTAATGACAACGTTTAACCCTATTAAAACAAAGTCTGATCCTAAACATTCCAGCCCATAATCTATATTTTGTCTCTTGAAAAATTCAATCTGAACTCAGAACAAGTGATAAGACCCAGTGTAAAAAAGTGACCAACAGCACAAGTGAAAGCAAATATTATACATCCCAAATGAGTGCTGAGATTTTTTGTTAGCTATGAGATATACTGTGTATATCTCATACGTATTCTTATAGGTTGTTTCTATTGAAAGGTGAAATATTTTAGCACAAATAGAGAAATATATCTGTTTTGTTAGAACGCATCATTCATGTCATGCCCTCAGGACAAGTATCCACCCAGACAATCACAGCAGCAAATACAAGAAGTCAAATCTCATACTTCCATGAACATACAAATATGTGATTTATCTGAAAACAGCATACAGGTGGATGCTCAAAGGTGACCTTCCAATAACAGAAGCCAAAATACAATAATCTATCTGTAAATGAATATCGGATTGTATTTTAGTGTTTTATTCTTTGTTTCTACTAGAAGCAATGATTTGGATAGCCTGACCTGGACAGTAATGTCCTTACCAGTGTTATCACTTACTTAATCACATCCTCTTTACTCTGCAAGTGACACAGGAGTTTCACAATGATCTTCCATCTGTCTGTATCCTTGGCTTTCTAGCTGATTTCATGCTAATCAGCCAGCCTCATAGCCCAATCCTATGTGATTCAGGGAGTTTCTCTGCTCATGTGCTACCTGAAGTTCCAAGCTGAACTCCAGAATTATGAAAATTCTGTCCAGTTTCCTCCAGGTTTAATTAACCCATTCCAACATATCTATTCTGTGTATCTTTGTTTTCTATTTCAGCTATTAAATCTCTGAAAGCTGAAAAGGATTTAGATTTTTGGACAGGACTTCAGATCTATTTATTTCTTCACTCTATCCACCATAGTCATATGTACTTCACATTTCTGTGAAGTAAGTACAGAAGAAATGAAGTGTCATCACTAGTAATAGTTTCTTACTATTGTTATATCTGTTGTCAGGAAACATAAAATTACTTGCAATTTCCCATTTCTAGTTTTCATATCTTCTTCACTGCTACCAAACACCACAAACTGACTTAAAATTAATAAGCAGCCATGGGTATCTTTTCTAGTCACTCACACGTTCTGTTGGGTCATGGCTAGGCTTCGCAAATGAAGATTTGGGAAGGGCTCTATCCACATTTGTCACATTTGTCACAAGCATGCTGGTGGCTAAGAAGGCCAATACGTGACAGACATGTCCGATTGCAAAAGGCACAGCAGAAAGACTCCTTAGGTGCTATATTCTGCAAGACACGATTCTTTCTGCGCTGTCTTTTCTCCTCAAGAGTGATCCTGCGTGCGTTCTCAAAGGAAATGGCAGCGTCATAGATGGTGTGTCTCCAGACCTCCCGACTGGAGGCCAGAGTAGACCAGTTATGTTCGTTAATATGGCCAAGACTGAGATGTTGTTTCAGGGAGTCCTTGTATCTTTTCTTCGGGGCTCCTCTCTTGCAGCAGCCGGTGGCAAGTTCACCATAAAGCAGGATCTTAGGGAGGCGGTGGTCCTTCATCCTTGAGACGTGCCCTGCCCAGTGCAGCTGTGTTCTCAGCAACATGGTCTCAATACTTGTGACTGCTGCTTGTTCTAGAACAGATGTATTGGTCACATAATCTGACCAGTGGATGTTTAGGATTGTACAGAGACAGCGTTGATGGAAGTGTTCTAGGAGTCGCAGGTGGTGGCGGTAGATGACCCATGATTTGGATCCATATAAGAGAGTAGATAGCACTATGGCTCTGTAAACACTGATCTTTGTACTTTTCTTCAAGTGTTTATTCCGCCAAACTCTTTTATGAAGCTTTCCAAAGGCACTGTATGCCTTTGCTAACCTGTTGTCTATCTCCCCGTCAATCTTACCATCTGAGGAGATGAGGCTACCTAGGTAATTAAACTGCTGGACTGATTTGAGCTCTGATTCGCCAATAGTGATGTGGGGATGATGGAAGACTTCCTGAGGTACAGGTTGATAGAGAACTGCTGTCTTCTTTAAGCTGACTTCCAGCCCAAAGAGCTCAGCAGCATCTGCAAAGCAGGATGTTAAACGCTGCAGAGCTGCTTCTGTGTGGGCGACAAGGGCAGCAGCATCAGCATAAAGCAGCTCCCGGACAAGATGATTTAAGGTCTTAGTGTGGGCCTTCAGTCGCCTGAGGTTGAATAGGCTTCCATCAGTACGGTATCGAATGTAGATACCGTCCTGATCATTGAGGTCTGCTGTGGCCCTTTGGAGCATCATGCTGAAAAAGACTGGTTGGTGAGAGAATGCAGCCTTGTTTCACACCATTGGTAATTAGAAAGGGCTTGGAGAGTGCATTGCCATATCTGACTTGGCCGTGCTGATCCTCATGGAGTGAGATGATCATTTTAAGGAACTTGGGTGGACATCCTAAACATTCCAAAATCTGCAAGAGACCTTTTCTGCTCATGGTATCGAAAGCCTTGGTGAGATCAACAAAGGTTGCATAGAGACCTTTATTCTGTTCCCTACACTTCTCTTGCAGTTGTCTGAGAACAAATACCATGTCTGTGGTACTCCTGTTGGCTCTGAAACCGCATTGGCTTTCAGGTAGAATTCCTTCTGCTACAGCAGGTTCAAAAGTATTCTTGCCAGGATTTTGCCAGCAATGGAGAGCAGAGTAATACCACGGTAATTTGAACAGTCTGATTTAACTCCTTTTTTCTTATACAAAGTGATGATGACAGCATCATGAAGGTCTGATGGTAGTTCGCCTAGTTCTGAAGTGTTATTTGCAATTTCAGACTTCTGCATTCAGTGAAAAATACCTGCCCAGTTTCCAGGTTCAGAAGATACCATGACTTATGAAACTTTATCCTTATCACTTGATTTCAAACATGTCACCAAATACTTTCATACTGCTCATTAGAAATAATGGAGACATATTTCACTGGAGATTTTCTTTACAAGTTCCACTATGAGCCTCTGTGTTCAGGAAAGCCTGGTCTTGCCCAGCCTTAGGGAAACCTAAGAGCTGCATTCTTGTGTTTCCAGTCCTATTGAGAGCTCTCCAGAATACCCAAATGGACCTTCTGTGATCCAGAAGGGGAACCATCTGGTTATGATGAACAATTGTAAATAAGACATCATAAGAAATTTTACCAAAGAGTTTTGGAAAAACAGGCTTTGGCAATTTGCCACACACATTCTAAAGGGACTTCATTACATGATTTTACAATTAAGGAGAAAACATCAAAACATATTGTCACATTCAAGTTAAAAACAATGGTTTGTATTGAAAAGCATCTGTTTCAAGTTAACTACAGATGTGAACTGTTAATACAAACCATGAACATTATCGTTGGTGTTTTTGTTTTACCTAACTTTGTATCAGAGAAAACTTAACTGATTCAGGCATCTTTTAATTAAGTTGATCTTAATCCAATTAGGCAGGAAAATTCTGATATGTAAAAGAAATGGTTATAGTTTGGAGCCCTCTGAAGTAGAAGATTTTCCTAGAGTCTTTTGAAATACACTCATTTTTGTCTGTACAGTACATGAGTTATATGACTGCTGTGGACACTTTGGGTTGATTCAGCTCTCACAAATACCTATTCTACATCTTTTTTACTTTTGGAGTTATTTCACATGCAAACCAGCATGAGAGCTGTAGCTGAGCATTTGATATTCCAAGAAAAAGGGGAGAACACTATTTCTTAGCTAATCCCAAAGTGCACAGTCACTGGGAAAAAGGAGAGAAAACTCACACAAGACATCAGTCACAAATGAGAACATGGACAAGTTTATGAGTGCACAGAGAATGTAGCAAAATGGCAAAATGCAGTTGACCAACAGTTCTAGAAGCCTGCAGCAAATCTGTAAAGTAGCTTGAGAGAATTTAAAGAGAAAATCTATTTTATTGGATCAATAGGACTTCAGGTAGCAGTGCACGTGTGTGTAAAAGTGTCAGCCTGGTGCACTGGGTTTTCTCATGTGTGGTGTTTCTAAAACAGTTCTATTTTTGCATACTCCAAACTCCCAGGAAAATTATCTCAGAAGAATTAAAGAACATTAAAAGGTATTCAACTGCAAGGAATCATCACATATCTGCAAAGTATGTTTTCTCCTGATGAATACAAATCTCTAGTCAACGGGTTAAAAGAAAAACCAAACAGACCAGGCAAGTATCTGCAAAAGCTTTTAATTAATTCTTAAAATGAGGTGAACAGGATATTCTAAGGAAATAATAGCATTTTTGACTAATGTTATTAGTGAACATTTAATTAAAGGAAGGTGTTCCCAATTTGATTGTTTTCCTAATTCACATTGAATTCAAGTGGGTTTTTTCCTTTCCTTTTAACAGATCAGTAAGTGTTCATATTTTTGAAACAAGTCAATATTTTTAAAATAGTATTTATAGGGCAATGTGTTTAATGTGTCGGTATTTCTAAGTTATTTCACTTCTGCTGAAGACAGTATAGAAAATGATAGGCAAAAGACAACCTAATTACTTCTGTCACAACCACTGTGTATTAACACAGCTATTAACTGAAACATTTTTAACACTTGGTAAGTAGCAATTTCCTACTAATTTATTCCAGGTTGAGGTGGCAGGTTGTAAAATGCTCAAATGTAGGCAACATCTTAAAAGCTTTCATAAACTGTAAGGCTTTGCACCTTGGGAAGGTAGATTGCATGGTTCATCATTGATAGAGTAGAAATACTTTCCCTGTACATTTTCAATGGCAGGACTAGGATCCAAGCTAAAATGTTATTCATTTGAAGCTTTCAAAAGTCTACTGTGAGAATTTCTCTAAGTGTTATACAGTGAAATAATTTCTGCTGATCTCTGCATTTTTAAACTTCATATCATCACATTGTTTGTCTGCAGCCAATATACAATCCCAGACATAATGAGATGTGTTTCTCAAGGACCGTGTTAAAAATTTACATTTTTTAAGCAAACAAGTTTTTTTCTACTATGAAAATGCTTAAACAAAAATTTAATGACTGGATCCAGAAAGTTCCCTTTAGGCCACAGAAAATTACTTTAATCAGTGAATGTGATTTGCTTCCATCAGAAGAAAAAACTCCTCAGTCAACAGTATAGTTAGCTTTAAATGTGGCTTTGTATTTGTTCTGCTTTAAAAGTGCTTGTCTCTGTCCTGAAAGCAGAAATTAATGCCTCTCTCTGCTTAAAGAGGTGGTGACTGAACAAAGGTGTTTATTGGTAGAACATTCATTCATTTAATAACACGTTCAAGCAGCCACACTATATCCCTGATGAAAGGTTAGTCTTAAACAACACTTTGTAAAAGCACAAATTTAACTCTGTTTTACCAATGGGATCTGAAATGCTTCACAGAGATAATTGTGGAAGGGAAGTGCAGATTCAAAAAGTTTAAAAATCAAGAGTTTAATAATCCTGTTTAACAGTACTGTACAGTCTGAAAGGTTCCCATGATGAATGCAAAGGCAATTCGAGGCCAAATGTCTTTTATGGATGTAGTGATAAGTACAAACTCAACCAGCTTGATGCTCCAGGATAGGAATGAAGAAACCCAAGGTATCCAGTTAGCCTTGTTATCTAAAACTATACCACAGACATACTTAAGAGTTTCAAAATGTGGTCCAAATAACTTGTCATTAATCTACCTTGTTAAAAGTATATGTTGACAAAAGCAGAAGGCAGAGTGGGCTCTTCAGCTTACTAGATTTGTTCTGAACACTTCTTTTATTTATTTTTATGTCAGTATGCTAACAAATACATGTTTAGGTAGCACTGCAGCTTTAAAACTTCCTGCCACAACATAATAAGATTACAGGTTTGTTAATTTCATAAACATAAACAGAAGCCAAAAAAAAAAAGATCCCAACAGGGAAATTATGACTATTCCCACCCTTTTCCTCAACATTTGGAGTTTCCACCCCCTCAGCCCCTCAGTTGTGCCAAATGCTGAACTATCTGATAGTGTTGCTGAGGAAGGGGCTGGGGAGGGAAATGTGGCTTTGAAGAAGGAATAATATCCTGGAGTGGAGATGAGGAAGCATTTGACCACAGATGTTCCCACAAAGCGGTCTCTACCTCACAGAAAAGTTCAAGGGCTGGATGGCAACAGCATGTAGGGCTTCAGCTGAGATCTTTATTTGTCAGAAAAAATATGAGGATAAAAGAATAGGAGGAAAACCCATTTACTTGAACCTTCACTTCTTTTCATGTTAATAATCATTTTAAGTTGAGGTGTTTATGCTGGTTGATTACATTAAGCAAGCAGTACTAAACTCTGTTTTGTCCATTAAATGGAGATTACCATATATGACAAACCTCCTACCAATGGAGAGGCCTTCATGCAGGTAAAATTTGATGGTAGTGAACTGCCCTTTAGTTGGTCCTACTCAGAAAAGTATATGTATCCATGACCCAAGTTAATAGTAAAGTACCTTCCCAAACTGAGATAGAAATACTCAGTACCAACCACCACAGTTTTTGTCATAATGACAGTGACAAAGGAGCTTCAAAGCAGTGACATGAATACCTAGAAGTTCACACACACTAAATAAAGTGTACCAAGCGGGACCTTGGACACTAAAATCTCACCTACGGTCATTTTTCACTTACAGTTCATGAAAAGTGGTCTTACATGATAGGATAAAACAGAAAACTGCTAAGTCTTCACACATGTAAAACCTCTTAGTCTTAATATGTGTTCCTCCAGAGGAGTTTTACTTCAGCAAAGACAGCAGCATCGAGCCTAACACCTTGGTCAGAATATACAAAGGAAAAGGAAAGCTTTTTCCACTTACAGTTTCTATCAGCTGCACTGGCAGTAAATTCTTCACCATGAAGGGGACCCTATAATCCTACATAATAAATCTTTTTACAGAGTTTAATCTCCATCATGAAAACCATTCATACTCATTGACCTTCTGCCAGTCTTAAAAGAAATAAAAGTTATGTACTGTAAAATGAAGCTACCTCAAGCTAAAACTAGCATTAATTCTCTAGTTCTTACTTTTTTCTTCTAAAAGCATGATTGTTGTATGATGCATCCTTTTGGCACTGTCAAATTAGTTTTCTCATTCCTCTAGAAGCCCTTATAGTGAATTAGAGCAAAACAACATGTTGAAGAGGCTTTTTTTCTGTGGTTTGGCTATTTCTCAGCAATTGCATGATTACTTCATTTGCAGTATAGCTCTGATGATGAAAATGCAAGGTTTTCCTAATGCAGAAATTAGAGATTCCCATATTAAAATGGTTAGGGGGCTAAAACACGGATCCTCTAAGTTCTCCTCTCAGTTTAAAAGCTCTAAGTTTGGCATAAGGCTGCTCCAATGCAACTATCAGAAGAGTTAGAAAATAACAAAAGCTGGAGATATAGCCACCTCCTTTCCCATTTTCTTATTCCTTATAAGATTGCAGAAAGAGTTGAAACCCTTATGTTCTCCCACATGCCTCCTCTGGGAATGCCATGATGGAAAACCACAGAAATACATTAATTTGTTTTCTTCTCTTTATTTGTGCTTCTGAATGTGGTCATTTGATGTATGTTATGATCTTCAAAGCACTACCTTCACAGTAAGGGACTGAGAGCCATTTTACAGCACCAGCATTACAGAGTGGGACTTGCAGGAGGAAATCATTGGTAGATATTTTATCTCATTAAATCTAGCATTGTACCTGTACATAAATCTTGATTCCTTTTTGATAACACAGTATTGATCCAAGAAAGCCAAACACCTTGTATGAATGTCAGTGCCTAACTAATGGCTTTTAGTTACTTTCTTTGACTTTAAATATATTTTACTTATGACCGAAAATTATTTCAGTTTCCAAAGAGGCAGTCACACGGCTTAGCATTAATCAAGCACCTCTTCAGTGATTCCTAAAATGCTAAGTCACCATCCAACTGTCATCTGCCAAATTCTTTGTGGCCACTTTCTATCCCAATGATTGAAATTTGAATTATGGATCATAGGTGTCTCAGAAGGTCATTTCCTCACAGGTAGTGAGGAAATTTAGAATGCAAAGACCAGGGAAGCAGAGGCTGGAAAAAGTGCTGTGGAAAAGGACATGGGAGTCCTGGTTGATAGCAAGCTGAATATGAGTCAGCAGTGCCCTGGCAGCCAGGAGGGTCAGTTGTGTCCTCGGGGGCATCAGACAAAGCCGGTCAAAGAAGGTGATTGTTCCACTCTAGTCTGCACTGACCTCACCTTGAGTACTGTGGTGCAGTTTTGGACACCACAATATAAAATAAACATTACGCTATTAGAGAGCGAGGGCCACAAGGATGATGAAGCATCTGGAGGGAAAGCCTTATCAGGAGTGGCTGAGGTCACTTGGTTTGTTCAGCCTGGAGAAGAGGAGACTGAGGGGAGACCTCACTGTGGTCTTCAACATCCTCACAAGGGGAAGCAGAGGGGCAGGTACTAATCTCTTTACTCTCATGACCAGTGACAGGACAGAAGGAGGTCAGGGGAGGTTTAGGTTGGATATCAGGAGAAATTTTTTCCCCCAGAAGGAAGCTGAGCATTAGAACTGGATCCCCAAGAAAGTGGTCACAACACCAAGACTGTCTGAGTTCAAGAAGCATTTTTTAAGACCTCAAGTCTCAGACATAATTTCTCCCTTCGACTGCAATTTGCAGTTATCTCCAAACAAAAGTAAACCCCTTGCTTCTCAAAGGTATCCTGCCAACTACACCAGAAAATGTAAGACCCCAAGTGTCGGAGCTATGCACTCACCAAGGGAGTTTTACTTTAAAAATACACAAGGTTCAAACAATATCCACCCTCCAGATTATCAGAAGAGCCTTCAGTTCTTTTAACACCATAAGAGAAAGGGCATAGGAGAAAAGCTACACACATTTTCTCAGAGGGTACTTCATTGATAAACTTTAGAAAAAATAAGTACTTGGCAAAAGTTTAAATGGTAATATATAACCAAAATGAAGCCTTACACAAAGCATTAACTTAGCACATCCTAACCCATACAACTTAGCAAAAACTAACCCATCTGATATCCAGCTACCCAAAATATTAAGAAAGGAGATTAGAAGAAGAAGAAGAAAAGAAAGAGGAATAAAAGGAGAAATATAGCCACCATTCCCAGATTCAGCGTAGGTCCAGCTGCAGGAGTCCAGGAGATGGAGGGTTCGAACATGTGAAGAGCACATCTTCAGTTTTATCTGCTCTAACCCCTCCCAGGTAGGACTTCCAGCCTACTGGCTACTCTGGGGCCCCAGGGTGGGTTGAGGGGTGGTGCTCCCACTTTGCCAGCCAGTCTGAGTTTGGGTTAGGGTCTCTGGGCTGTGGTATAGGCCATGGTCCTGGGCTACCTTTGGCTGACAACAGCTCCAGGGTTGCCTGGTGAGGCTGGAAGGGGCTGGGATAGGCTTTACCTCACCTCTGTGGAATTCAGCGTGTCCGTTTCCCTGCCCTCCCCCTACTTGAATTGGTCTGAGCCAATAATCAACATAATAATCCACTGTCTCACAGGCACGTGGTGTGATTCTTGGGATGTCCCGTGTAGGCCAGGACTTGGACTCGGTGATCCTGGTGGGTCCCTTCCAACTTAGCAGATTCTATGATTCTGTGAAAAACTTCATCATCATACTACTTCTGTCTTCCAGATTAGATCCATTCTCCCACCTGTGAAGCCTCCTAACAAATTGTGATTATCCAATGTCTCCATAAATATTAAGTATAAAAAAAATCAAAGTATTTTTTAAAAATCAAAATAACACTAGATGCTCCTAAGTATTCATCGCTTTCTTGTCACACTCTTATTTCTATAGTCGTCACATTAAAATATACTTGAAAGATGTCAGCTTTGGGACCTCAGTGCCTGAAATATGTTTCATCACCTTTACTGAACCAGCAGCTCAGCTGTATCTATGATCAAATAAGCAACTTCAGAAGAGCATCTGTTAGCCTGGAGTGAGGCTATTTATACTGGTCTTCACATTGCATTTTTTTCTAATATTAATACTGTAAGGCAATTTACTCTGCAGTGAAAACATTTGGTAGTCTATTACTCCAGAACTGTTGCTTACAGCATCACAGGTCACTCCTGATGTGAGAATTCAGAACGCTAAGGGATACAGAAAGAAGCAAAGATAGACACAATGTGGCCAAGGCTACTTTTAAGAGAAGTATGATGAAAGTGTTTAGCAGAGGTCCTAGCAACTGATATATCCACCACAGTATGGATGACTTGTGAATTTGAGCGTTTCCACATGTGCTGGGCAGCTGGCATATGTGTCACTCTGTGCCTGCTCAAAATTACTGAACTGGGGAAATTTACCCTGTGAGAAGGGAGCAGAACATAAGCAGAATTCTCTCAACAAATGTAACTGTCATTGATTAAACTTAACGTTACTAGGGAACCATAATAAGATAACATTAAATAGTCATTGACTCATTTTCCAAGGAGCAATGAAAATTGAAAGGATTACCATATGCCATTAATTTAAACGATATCAGAAGGGTCTCATAAGAATGAAAAATTACTACCATGGGTAATTTGTATGTATGTTAAGTCAGACTAATTTTGAATCTTGAGAGTTCTGCAAATAAGAGGACAAAATAATCTAGAAATTCTCTTTTGTTACTAAAACATTATCTTCTAGAATTGAACCCTAAGAACAGAAGAGGCATCATTTGTTGTCACTCCAGATAGGTAATTACCTGGTTGAGACCATGAACATCAATATGTCAATAATTAAGGGAACCAACATTGGCTTTGATTTGCATGTATGCAGATCAGATCCTTGGCTGGCATAATAAGCAACATATCTCTGTCCAAGTCAGTGCTATCAAGCTGCATTGATTTACAGCCATTGGAGACAGAGACAATGTAGACAATAGCTATTTTTAGAAAGTATTCTTTGGAAGAAACTGTTATGAGAGGCCAAATCCTACACCCCTTGCTAGGATGCAGAGTCCCAGTAGGACTGAGAGGAAGAAGAGAAAAACAGCCCATCTTCTGGAGGTTACGTCTGAGAGTTGAATATAAATTCTGATGCAGCTTAATAATAATCACATTTGAACCAAATACATACTCATTTAAAACACTGTAGGAGATAGAGTAAATTGTAAAATCAGTGGGGCTTGAAACACAAACATGCCTGTACTGAAAAGATAAGAAACCAATCCCAGGCATAGATGCTAACATTGTTCTCCCTCTCTTACTCGACAGCTGCTTGTCTGAGGATCTGTCATACGGAAAATATGTGAATACGATGAAACATCTGTTAATGTATCTCTGCTCCCACCCAGCTCCTTAAAAGCAAAAACAGTAGACTTGTTTCTATTTTCAATAGTTCCCAGCCACTTGTCCTGTGCTTCATAGTACAGGGATGATTATGTCTTGGGACTGCCTGCCTACTTGGGGCCAAAATGGCAGTGCATTGTGATCATCTCAGGCATGTGGGGAAGTACAAAGACAAGGTCTTAAAGTAGCATGTAATCCTAAAAAGTACCATTTCAGAGGATTTCCATTTAGGAATACTTAGCATGAGGAGAACTAATTGCACCAGCAGCTAGTTATTTTGCAGTGTGCTCTAGCTAGGAAGATAATTATTAGCCCAGTTGATTCTGTTACCTCTTTTCATCTTACTAGACAGTCACTTCCCTGATTTCTTGTATGTTGATGACACGTGGCTTTCATACCTGCTGGAAACACTGACAAATTATTCCTGTCATTTGTTATTATTATTTTGTTTCTTTACTGAAGAAATTGGGAGAGTGTCAGAAAAATAGGTGCAATTAAGAAAAAAAACAAGGAAACTCCTTTTTCAGATAGAAAAGGGTAATTAAAGAGTCCAAATGATTGTTTCTGTTGGCTTTAGCAATAGTCATGCAGCTTCGCAAACTTAATAAAATGTACACCCTTCTCCTTAACGCCTATAGTACATATATTCCTGTCCAGAAACAGTTATCTCTCACCAGACTGAGAATGCAATTAAAGGGATATATGAGTTCAACTAAGCATTATTTTTCTACTGACAGACAAGGTACTTTGTGTCGTTTCAAAATCTAATAGTCAGTATATTCTGATCTTGCTGTTTGTTTGGTTTTTTTCCTGTCTGTAAATGCAGCAGTAGGCCAGTTTAACCACATTAGGAAATTTTAATTTTCAACCTGATGATGAGATGACAATCTGTCTCAGTTGCTATCGTGATATTCTATCTCAATCTGACATGTTTATTCTTGGCCATTTACACCGTGGTTGAGAATGCCATGAAGGAGCCAAGTTAAAAATGTTAGTTTTGATTGAATATGGCACTGCAAATAAACATGCCAATACACTCCGTAAGTTTGTCATCCTCTTTCATCATCTCAGTGCTGTAGCTGATAACCCTGGGCACCTGCTACCAGCCAGTCCATAGAATAGAATCAGATTCTGTGGGCTTCAGACAGGTATATATGAAAATGGCCCATAAATACCAGCTAATAAGAACAGAATTCAGATTGTAGAATTGTAACACCATGAAAAACAGTGTAAAGACTCTGGAAAAAAAAAAGAACAGTTGATGTTCACTGCAAAATTCTCTGATACCCAAAAGTCATACCCTTGTTTACAGAAGAGACCACAAAGCAACAGGAAGAGAGAATCACACAAAATGTGCATAATTATCCTCATATTGGCCAGTGAAAGATTCCTTTTAGAGAACAGTATTCATTGTGCTACTCCCACTGTAAAATGGGTGTAGAGGTAAATCTCATCCGATGACGAAGGTGGAAAAACCATAGTAAATCTCCATTTCAGTACCTTTTGTTTTTACTGCTTTGGATGTGCATTTTGCAGAGCCATAAAAGCATGGAAAAACCTACCAAACAAGCAAATGCTCTTCTTTAACCCTTTGGCACTGGGCAAGGACTGTCTGGAAATCTTGAATTTTAGTGTCAAGAGTATCAAAACAAAACAAACAAAAAACCAGCTCACAACTCTCAAAGTCTGGCAAGAGAAACGGAGAACATAAAAGCTGTGAAAATTAGGCTAACTAGGCAAAAATACAGAAAAGGATTGGCACTAGAAAATATTAGTTCTCTGACTTATTTTTTAACAAATACAAAGAAAGTTGTTGGGTATTTTTAAAAAGGATGCACTGTTTCTGCTTTGAAAAGTGGTGTTTAAAAAAGAAATTGAAGAATTCGTCTGAATACTAAGTAAATAGCAGCAAACTAATCTACATAGGATGTTTTCTTATTGTCATGTTCCCCCATTCTAGTCAAAGAAAGAGTTCCAAATAAAGTGATGTAACAAAGTGTTTCGGAGTATTATAACATCACTTTCCCAAGCTTGAAAATCCAGGATTGATATACCTTAAACATTATGTTTTCAGAATAAGAAAAGATAGGAGTAATTTGTATTTTGACATTAAGTTATGAAGAAAGGAAGATTAAAGATCATATAGTTCCAAAATCCCTACCGTGGGCAGAGGTACCTTCCATCCAGCCTGGCCTTGAACACTTCCAAGGACGGAACAGCCAAAACTTCTCTTGTTCTTTCCCCTCTACTGTTCTGGTCTCTGTGATTCTAGGAATTTTTCTCCTCATCTACCATAGGTTAATGGGGGTTAATTCAAGGTTATCAGGGCTGCTGGACATGCAGAATTTGAAACAGCAACTACTCGGTGCTTGAGCTCTTTGGCTTGCACCTCCAAGTTTGGTTGTGTCCCTAGCTTGATGGCTCTGACTATGCACACAGTACTTCTGAGAGCCCCAGTGCTCCAGCAAGTACCACTGCCCTCTTCATTTGAAGCGCTCAAGTATAAAGCGCAACAAAAGGGAGCAACTTTGCTAAATCACCCAGAAGGAAGCTGTTTGCTAGAAAAAAGAGGTTGAAACTTAGTTCAGGCACCCTCCTGCTGCACTGCTGTCCTCATTTCTGAACTAGCATACACCTTGCGCTAGCCTTGTCCTCGGTTCATATCTTCTCCAGCTGTCACCTTGGGTGAAAGGGAACATAACTGCTGATGTTTAAATCAACCTCATCCCTTTCTGAGTGCCTCTGGTGTGATCAGAAAAACTCCAGGGGGTGAGGTCCCTTGGCTGTGTCTGAGACCTCTTGGTCTGTCCCTACACTGTTGATGGAAGCAGTAGGTAGTGAATGGAGCAAGTGACAACACTCAGGTCCTATCGGGGATTTGTGGAGCAGAGGGCATTGGGTGGCTCCCAAAGGCAGGCAGGCTGCTGAGGTTTCCCCAGTCAAGGAAGAGGTCACAACACCAAGCCTGACAGAGTTCAAGAAGTGTTTAGACAGTACTCCAAAGGGGCTAAGAATTGGATTTGATGATCTTTGTTGGTCCCTTCCAACTCAGCATATTCTGTGATTCTGTAATTCTGTCTACATCTACTTTCAGCATTAAATCAAGCAGTTCAAGGTAATGACTGCAGTTCACTGCTTGTGAAATGAGGATGGCAAATGTATAATTGTTTGAAAGGGCTGCTATGAGGGGTTTAACATGTAAAAGTTTGAGAGGAGCTCAGATATGAGGACAGATATCTCCGAACAGGGACTATTTTTGTAAGAATGCTGAAGCACAATTTCTGGTGCTCATGGCAATTATAATCTTCCAGATCATTCTTCTTTCAATGCTTTTCCTGCACAGTGGGGAAAAAAAAATTTGGCCATACTTCTGGATGTAGAGCTTCTTCCTTTTTCCCAGACACAAGAGTAGGAATGTTTAATTCTGGGTTTTATGTATGGGCACTAAAATCAGAAGAAAATAGGTTACAGAAACTATGACTAGAAGATCTGCAGGTGTGTGTCCCATGATCAGAGGCAGAACAGCTGAGAGGTCAGGAAATTGCTGGTTTCAACTTTGAAGAGGTTATATAATAAATTCAAGCCCCCCTGGAGAAAAAAATCAAAAGCATTTGCTAAACCTGCACATCAACAGATTTCATATTTTACCTGGATTGCTTTTCAGCTATGTTACTCCTTCAAATTACATTTACATTAAAAGACATAAAGTTCCGTGTACTTTTTTATTCTTTCACTTTTCTGTCTTGATGACTACTGCAGTTTCTGTAGATACCAAAAGACTAAATAAGAAGCACAACGCTCTTTAAAGGAGCTGTGCAAATTTCAGATACATCTCTCATAAAAATATTGTCAATCCAGGAAATAAACTAAGGACTTGATGGTGTTAGAAAGCCAAACCTCAAATTGCAGTTGAGACTTGTAATGGATATCAAGGGTTATTTTCGAAAAGCATGGTTGAATGGTTGGGTGCAGTGTGTAGTGACTAGTGGATTTTACTCAAATTGGAGACCAGTAGAAGTGAAGTAATGCAGAGAACTGTCTTGGGACTTGTACTGTTTAACTACTTCATCAATAACCTGGAAGAGGCATGAGAGTGTTTGAACATCATGTTTACAGCCCAGTCATGTGCATGAACATCAACACTGATCCTTCTCTTTGAACAAGATGGCATTTATTTTCAATGCACCTGAACTAGAGACAGCAGTCCTTCCTTGTTTCAAGCTCTTTGTCCTGTGCCTCATATCACCATCTTCCCCTTCTGCCCCTACCATTATACACTCCTCAGCCTGTCCCATTTTCCCCTATTCCCCATGGTATCTTCTCTGCTTTTGCCTTCTTTTTCCCTAACCCACACCCACCTCTTGTCACTGTTCCCTAATCAATGATTTTCCTCACTGTTCCTCCTCTTCCAGCTAGGCTGTCCTTGAAACACATATTTTCTCCTTCTTCTCTCCAAGTTTTTGAACTACAACCAGGAGAGTGTTGAGAGGACAAGACAGGGAAGGTTTACCCTTTTGTCCCCTGGAAGGCACAATAATTTGTGCCAGGGACAGACCCACACGGATGCTGCAACTTCAGCCTGGCTCACAATTGATGACATGGAGTCTTCAGAGATGCTAGTGCTGACCTCTGACAAACAGATGGAAATGGGGTTCTTGGGAGACTCTAACAATGGGGTTAGGGTTTTGCTGGTGTTCACAGGGATAGCAGTAGTCACTCATTTTGAATCTCGCTTTCAATGGTTCCCAGATAAAGCAACGTGGCCAAAACATAGATCATAGTAGAGATACTTAATGAAAAGTCTGAATAACATTTTATCTTCACTAGGAAAACATTAAGACATCCCTGAAGAAGTCACTTTTTTGAGCAACTTTAACTTGAAACAGGAAAAGAAATTTAAAGTAACATCTAAGGTAGAAATTAATCTATTTGATCAATTTGCAGACAGGGGCAACTGAGGAGGATGGTGACAATGGAAAATGGAAAACATACTTAAATCTAGTTATCATTTCCACTTCCTCCTAAACCAAAGATACAACTAGCTCAGCCACCTCTGTACATAGTGCTTCTCTTACAGAAAGTACATATGGACCACTTCCTCTTCCGTAGTACTGGATTAATACAGAGTGATGCAGTAGTGAAGGACAAAGACAATTGATAATTCTTAAAAATCAATTAAGCAGGTGATCCTAGTCATCAGTGGCACAGCCAAGAGATCTCCAGAAGCAAGAGAGAAACAAGTTCTTTCTCTGTTAAATGACGAAGTAATGAAAAAAGGGCTGTTCTCTCAAATCTAGACACTCTTTATATATCCATTCAACTTAATCCAAGAGTCAGTCATGCTCATTAAGGATATCTAGTGATTTAACCATATTGTAAGGGGAGCCTTTTAAGAGAATTCCGAGAAAATTCCAAATTTTTATTAAGATTTGAGATTTGTTCATTTAGTATTAATGAAACATGAAATATGCCAGCTGCTCAGCTTGCCAGTCTAGGCACAGTTCCCAATTAGCATGTTTTACTACTCTCTCTTCTTTAGTGGTGACATGAAATAAAAATAACATTGGGGATTTTGTTTTGCTTTGCTTATTTTTTTCTGAGTATATGGGCAGGCTTTGTTTCTAATGTTCTTGCTTAATACCATGTTCTCCAGAAAAACCAGAAATTCTGCATATTATCCAATATGCAGTATCCAGAAAAACAGTATTATGAATCTCTTTTTCTTCTTTCTATATTTTGCACCTGTAATCAAGCTCATGTGCAAATAATAACACTTAGAATTCTATTACTTGTTTGTGCCTTTAAATCAGGAAGTGAGATAAATAAGTGGTATCAGCTGTACCAGTAATTAACTAAGCATTGAATTGCAGTTTCAAAAATAGAGACTAAGTTGACTCTCAAAAAGGCTGGTCCCAGAATATCACTATAATTTGTGCATTCCTATATGTATTGTTAAAATATATGCAGCCATCAAACATTTCCTAATATGCATAGGATATTATGGAGTGGACACCTACTGCTCATTGTGAAAGAATATTCAAAAAGGCAGGAATGGACTCAGGAACTTGCAACATGAGCGATACCTTCAGGTCTCTGGTCATGTCTATGCGACACCCTGTGGTGCTGTGCATGGACACACAAGCTTGATGAGCATGAAAAGGAGCATTGCTACAATGCCAGGGTTCCTCCATGGCAGTGTACAGTGTAGAGAACCCTCAGTCCAACCCTGGCCTGGATCATTTGGAACTAACTGGGGCGAGTAAGCCGAGAAATGCCTTGCACTATCAGCATTTGCAAGGTGAAGGCAACCACAGTCCACTGCATTTTCCTCCAGTCAAACTGGTGTAGAAAGACCACAATCTATTCCAGTTCTAGATAGGAAAATACATCCACATACATACTTTAGTTGACCCTGCTCTGAGCAAAGACAATCTCCAGAGATGTCTTCATACCTCAGGTATTCTACGATACCTGACATGGGGCAAATGTCAATGCTGTCCATCTCCTCATTAAAATGCCAAGACATCACTACTTCAAAAAACTTCAGACTGCGTAAATGAAGGAGGAGCTGGGCAGAGGGTACATGCAAGTGAAATGTCTGAATAGTCAGATCTACAAACAAACAAAGAAAAGAAATTTAAAATGGAAGAGCTGGATAGTGGCACAGGCAACTGGTCTAGAAGAAAGCTAAACCCTTTTTTAGCAGTCATTTTTTCTCTGAGAGAACTAGAAAAAAACAGTCATTGTCAATATAATGTATGAAGGCATCAGCTGTTTTTTCTGTCAGCAAATCACTGGCAAGCATCTCCTTAATTTCGAGAATTTGCCATATTTAAATGTCCTATAATTTATGCAAATCTATTTCCATCATGCACACAGAATACTAGCTATTAGTTATTTATGAGTAGTAGTCAGCTAGCTCAGGGTCATGACTGAAACTGTTCAAGCAGGAGAAAACAAACAATTTAGGAATAATGAGCAATAAATATTCTTTCTTTCCATATAGTACTATACCTGTTCCTTGGTGAATACATACTGAAAGTCATCATTCGCTGAATAGATATTAAGAAAAATCCATTTAAAAATCGCATATAAATAGCAAATAGGAAAGGTTTCTATGTAGCAAAGAAGAATTGTAGGATATTCTGGCTCAGATATTCTAGTCTGGAGTGAAATCAACATAATTCTAGTGACAAAAATGGGGTCACTGAAGTTTCACTGATTTATACCAGACACAAGTCTGGACTTTATTTCTTTTTTTTTTTTTTTATTGCCATTGTTCAACCTACTTCACTGCAGAAGATGATTAGAAAGAAATACTAAAGAAGAACACAATAGCAAGCAATTGGAGAGATCAGATTCAAACTGATAAAGGAATGAACAGCTTATTGCAGAGAGGTGGAGGAAAGCCTGATTCTGGCAATGTTTCTGTGGTTATGACATGTGAACTTAGAGATGATGGAGATGAAGGGCAGAAAAGAAAGTCTGGTTTTAGGAATGCCTCCAGTTCTGCAATAATGTGATGCTAAACTTCAAGAGCTGAAAAAATTCTTAACAAAACTCCTAACAAATTTAAGTCCAGAAAAAGTTAGAGAAACAGAAATACTCATCAAAGTATTTGACCCAGAGCACATTTAGAACGTGTTTTCTTCACCAGATTTACTGTGGTGTTTATTTTGGCTATTTTTTGTTAATTATTTTTTTTTCATGAATTAGGACTATGACAGCCTTTTTCCCACTGACTGGCTTTATCACCATGATAACAAAAAAGGTATTTTTCTAGAAATATTGGATAGCCTGAATTTTCCCAGATCAGAGAAACCATGCAATGAGAACTTGTGGTGAACCAATGTGAACTTGCCTAAATTTGAAAACAAAAGGATACTGTCTTACTTATATGTACCAGTGACAGACCCAAAGTACCACAACATTTGCTTCACCCACCATCTCTGCTATAATTCTGCCTACCTACAGACATGCACCAGCATGTACATACACACATGTTTTTTCTTCACCATCAGAGAAATCTGAAACAAAGAAAAAGGCTAGGTTTAATTTGTAAAATGCTTTAAACCACAAAATTACAGAAAACACATGGGAAACAAGAAAAGCAGAAACTTTTGAAGAATAACCACTTCAAACCCAGTTGCTTATGCTCAGGAACCCACTGTTTAATAAATTGATACTAGACATATATAAAAGTTTACTGTCTGAACTAAATACAACATCCAGCAATGCTAGTGGGAAGTAATTTACATTGACAGCTTTTCAAAACAGCTAGTTTCCCCTGATCCAAAATAAAATTTTTAAGAATACACAGCTGTTTTTAACCCTACACTTAGAGTTCCTGGAGGGGAAAAAGAAATAGGAAGAGCAGATAAAAATGATTTTAGAAAGGGAAAGGCCTGATCCCAGCCAGGTCTTTTTCTTCTGTTTCTCCTTTGACTAGATACTCCATAGTAAAGGAATGGAGAAGGACAGAAGCCTGAAATCTGGTTCCACATATCAGGAGAACTGATGGAGGTTGTGCATGGTTTGGCCTTTGATGGACAATAAAAATAAACACAGAGCAAGAGAAAATCAGGATAGAGAAAGTAAAACACTCAGAAATAAAAGCAGTAGCCAGTGCAGTATGGAACAGAGAAGAAATATGAAAAATTCTCCCTCTGCATGGCACAAAGGAGAAAAACTAGGATATGGTTCAAGTAAACCAGTCACAAATACATCCCTCATAGAGCCTGTAGCCTGATAGGATTGGCTGTGCTCATAGGAGCAGTAAGATCTTGATCTCCTCTCATTGCACTCTCATAGTTCCTCACAACTTAATGCCAGTTCAATTGCATGAAACACCCCCTTACAAAGATACAGGGCTAAAAGCCAGCCAAGACCCATGGAGGAGTGTGTCACTCCTCCCCTAATTAATTCGGGCAGAAGGAACCTGATCAAAGAAGTGCTGACATTCAGTCAAAAGGCAGACAATATGCTCATGAGTAATAAGCACCGTCACACTGTCAAGAATTCCACTGAAGTACATATTGGAAAAGGGGTAGGAAGGCCAGAAAGGCAATTGCAACATATGTGACAGAGGCTCAACAAAAGTAAGTAGCTACTCAGCCAGAAAATAACCCTCCCTGATTCCCCTACGCACCGCAGACAAAACGCTGTGCACACTAAAACTGTTTCACCTCATATAATTGCTGAATGAAGGAGCTTCGTCTGGGTGCAAAACCTAGAGGTGCCATACAGCTGCATGCCAAAAACCTTGCCCAGCACAGATGAAAACAAGTATGTGAATTAAGCACACCAGCTATTTAAAGGACAAGGAAAAGACTGGCAAAAAATTGACCCTTTTGGGAAACAAATACACAAAAGCACAAGTCATCTTTCCTATCTGCCAGTCCAAGCCACTGGAAAACTGCCTTACCTCATTGGGGTGGAGCAAGGACACTCTCCAGATCTTCACCATCCTGAGTTTGTCCTGCTTTTTAGGTAGCAAGGTCAAAAATCTTCACTGACAACTGGATTACAAAATTTTATCCCTGATGTTTTCCCCAAATCACTGTAGCACCCAGGTTCATACATGAAGAAAAAGCTTATAGGATATTATGGCAAAATTACTGAGATTGTCTTTCCCTGGAGCTAGGGTTTCTAAGGAAAAAAGTCAAGACCTGAACATGTCTAGCCCTGCTCAGATCTGCTCATTGCCAGTGCTAAACAATGTATGTGCCATGTATCACCAGTAGAAATATTATTTATTTCTTTATACTAAAGTTGTATTTTCCTCAAGCAAAATCATTACCATCTCCTATAAATGCCTGTCCTCATAAATTAAAACTCTTACTTTAACCATTCCTTCCAATAATCTGATTTTGCTCATCAGTTGGACATGTCTTGTGGCATAAAAGTACATGGTGTAACAACTACAACATGGTAAATAATAAAAATCATACCATTACCTTTCTCTATACTTTTCTTTTTCACAAAAAGAAAATAATTTAAAATATCTTCAAGAATATGTCATGTGTCTTGGAAACTAGTTCCCATAGACCTTTAAAGAGGTGATGTTTTTTGCATTTAAAAATATTCTCCTGCGAAGATATCTTTGGTCATGAGCACCTCAATCAAGCAGAAGATGTCATAAAGAAATATGATTTATAAAAGCTGATAATTTTTTACTAGAAATCAGGTATGCAATAGTCGACAATAGCATAATGTGCCTAGGGTTGTAACAGTCTCCTATTTCGTGTCTATTAAATGAAACCTCTGGCTTAGACACTAGGTGCATGAACCTGAAACAGAAATGTCTGGTTTCTGTGGCCTTAGATGACCAGGAGGGGGGTCTCTTCCTGTCTGAAACCTTTTTGAAGCATGTGAAGTGCTGAGAGTGGAAAGGCTATGCTAAAGGGCAAACATATTATGAGCTTACTCACTGGAAAGATACTTGAAATATCACCCCCATGCCTGTGCAAGTCATTTTCACCTTTTTCTTATAGAAAGGTTGTTTTTGCCTGGATCTGCCTAATGAATTATAAGTACAACTGAGGCAGAATTGGGTGTCACCAACTCTCCGCCACAGTGACAAGAATAAAGAGAAAAGAAGCTATCAGAACAGATGCATAAGACAAGGAGCCTGACAGGGAATGTCTGTAAGTTTCTGCCTCATTTCCAGACAAGGAAAGCATGTGACTTTTTTATAGAGTATATTCAAATAAGATTGGGGGTTTTTATCAGTGCAGATCCTTATTTTAAGCTTTTCCATCTCTCTATCTCGCAAAATAATCAATGTCGTGATTTCAATACCTGCAGCTCTAAGTAAAAGTCAAAATACAAGTCATTGCCTGTAATTTTTTACAGTCCTGTATTATTTTACCACTTTCAGACGGCACTACATTATACAGCATATACAGTGTGTCATTCTCCACAAGTCAAATTAAATGCATCTCTAATTTTTAAGATGATGTTAACAGCTAAAGTCATCTCCATGATAGCAAAGTAATTTGGATATGCGATGGATGTAAAAGGTCCACATTTGCAAGTACTGAAACACTTCTCAAGTTGGAGAAACTGTGTTTTATTGAAGTTCTATTCATCTCTTCAACACAGATTAACAGAAGCTGTGGACATTCAGCAAGTCTTAAAATAAAGAAACTCGAAGTTAATGTTGTCTTTTCACAAATCTGCCTGCAGGTATGTGCAAGCAAATTATGGATTCTGGCATTTCAGCAAAGGGAAAAGTAAGAAGAAAATGTGTTTGGAACCCATACATCTAATGAGAAGTGCTTGAGTTTTGTTATGGAAACTTCTTAATGTTTTAAAAACATTCTTCAATGGAAGGAAAGAATCTTTGGAGAGACATCCATTCAATCAATTAAAAAATCAAAATATTCGGGGCAGTATTCACCTCACTTATGTCTAGAAATATGCATTTATGTAACTAAGCCAGAGTAAGTCACTGTTGGTTCTTTGAAGCCAATAGTGAGAAAGAAATTACTCCTGATGTGATACTGGTTTTGTCCTTTGTTGTTGTTGTTGTTACTCTTAGTTTTCCTTTAAAATAAAGGAACTGTATTTTGAAAGTACTTGGTGCTCTGGGACAGCACAGTGTAACAGCCTTATACTGTAACTACATTGTGGGGAAGGAGAGGAGATTGACTTCTCTGCAGTCAGAGAAGGGAAAGCATCTCTGGAGATCTCCTAGTTCATCCCCTGCTCAAAGCAGAGTCACCTACAGGAGGTTGCTCTAATATATCTGTGAAACTTTTGGGACACTAATACCAGGCATCAGGCAAGGAGACCAATGCCTTACCAGCACTGTTGTGCTTCACACACAAGAGACCAACAGCAGCAGTGAAGGTATCAGGAAATTCAAAGCAGCAGAACAGATCCCTTGACCAGAAACATAAATATCCAAAAACAATGAAGAAGACATAAAAAATAAAAAGGGGTGGGGTGGGTGGGAAAGAGACAGGAAAAGATTCAAAAAAGCCATGTCGTCCTGTGTAATGACTTGGTAGGAAAATGTTTTTACACTTCAGCCCACTGAAACTAGACTGAAGCTCCACCCTGAGTAATGTCTGTATTTTAACTGTAGATAATTGAAAAGGAACACCCCAGCCTTTACTTACCCTGCCTAATGAATGTTATCGTGTGGAAAAGGTAAATCAATAACAGCTGTGATCAAACACACCAATCTCCTTTTCAGTGTACAATGCTCTCATTTATATAAATCTTTATAACCCAACTGCCCTTCTCATTTAAAGGCAGTGAGTGAAACATTGCCCAGTACAGAAGACCTTCTTTCTTAAGAATTCTCCATGCTGCTTGAAAGGGTAGCCCAAATGAATTGCTGGAATGACCATTGAAAGGGCTACTCATTAGCTATGACTGTCCTTGGGAATTAGCCAGATGTGAGGTAACAAGACCACAAAGTGCTGTTGGTATTGGCAGCAAAGGCAAGGTTCATCATAGTACTTCTTGTCTAGACTAGGGATGTAAAAGGAAATAGAAAACAATTCTTTGACTATATGCACTTGATGTTCCATCCCTTTTTCTATAGAAAAATGTAAGACATTTGGAATTTTTCATTTTTATTTGGGAAAGAAAAATTTGGAAACCAGAGTGACTCATGCTGGAAAGTGTCTGACTGGCATGTGATAGCCAGCTTGCTCCAGAAAGTTAAGGCCATAGGAAGAGTTTGAGGAAGCCATATGAATTCAGATTTGAACGTGATTTAACTCTTAGTATCCTTATAATTCATTTTGCTTTATTCACCATGTAAATAACAAGGAAGTCTCTTACATGGACAATCTATCTGTTTACAAACTGATATATACCAAGAGGTTCACGTATCCTGGGAATAAAAGTTTCAGTTTTAGGAATGTGTTACAAGTTCATTCCCAAATGCATTGCACAAATCTTCTCTCAGGTAAGAAAGAACAGCACAGGTACCTGCAGCACAGGTACCCTGGAGAGAAAGTTCAGGTCAGACCCCTATTTCTGACACATTTGAACAGCTGCAAAACAAATGCTTGACTCTGCAGAGCATCCTGGCACTGTGGTATCCCTGTTTGAATTGAGATCCACACGCTCTTTACACAAAATTCCTTCTCATTTCCAGCTGCTGCACTTTGTTCCCTAGCCCTCTCAGGTTTTGTTACAGCGGGGCTGGCTGACACAAAACTATAGCCTGAAGGAAAATTTATAGTGTTTTCACAGAATTTTCCTCAGAAGCTGAATCACAGAAGTCTGGGATTTTTATTTTTTTTTTATGGGCCAATGGCAGCTACTGTAAGCTTAACTGCAGCTCTCACTCTTCTTTGTCTCCTTTCCTTCACCAGGGTGCTGACATCCTCTCTTGCAGCCACCCTCATTTCTTTTGGGAAGGGTAGGCACTAAGTTTCTTCAGTCGCCACATCTATCCTACCTCTCAGCTCCTAGCATTTACCCATTAACTCATTTCCTAATAGTAAATCAAGAGGAAAAATTCACCATCTCTGCTACCAATGTTTTCAGTGTCCCTACTAATTCAGGCTATTAAGAGGGTAAGGACACATTACAATGCCCCCTTTTTTATCACCACCTGCTTATAGAAACCTTGTCTTCTGTTTCCATAAACATATCTTGTTCCCCACTTTATCTTCCAGTGTGTGGTGCCCACGTATCCATTATTGTACTGAAAAGGGCAGAAGTAGATCTTTCCATACCTGTTTATCATTCCAAATAAAACTTGATGTTCTTGCAGATTGGCATGGTTTTAGCAGCATGACTGATAGCACTCACAGCACTTTCACCTAAACCTACCTACCATTGCAGCTCCTCATATGACACTGGAGTGCAATGTTGACTGTTTGGCACTCCACATATACACAACCCCCTTAAAAGGCTTTTTCATCATTTTTTAATCATTCTCACATTCCTCTACTTTAGTCCCCAAGTACTACTATTCAGGTACAGAGGCAAGGCTTTCTATGCAAGACGCAGTGCTGGAGTCCTACCAAAGCAGGCCAGCGTGTTGTCTTCTGCCTGATTCTTGGACCTCTCTGATTTTCTGATCTTTGATTGTCACCTCCTCATTGAAGTGGCATCCTCATGTCCCAGTCATGCCAGAGCCTCAAAGCTGGGGCAATGTTTTATATTTACAGACATACGGAGCAGACACATAGACTCCAAGGAGTACTAGATACCAAACAGTCCTTACATAGAGAAACAACCATTTAGATGTGAGCAAAATGGATATCTGCACTCACTTCCTGCCTCCTTCTCACTCTTCTATGTCAGCCGACATGGCATTTGTTAAGGAATCAAAGGACTTTCCAAGTTCACCCTGCTCTGCCAGCTTGTTTTCTAAGTAACTCTCTAACCATAAAATTTCTTCTCAACTCACTGCCCTTCCATATCCTTGTTCAAACTTCTCTTTATCACCTCTTTGCCAGCTTCCAGACCTGCTTGTCATGTAAGTGATGATCTCATAAGGTGCTCTAAAAGACTGCCCATTACTCCCCCAGATTCAAAGTTGGGCTAGATCATAATGAGTTCTTCGCATATGTACACATGAAACCATCCAGACATAACAATGTCTTGAAACACTCCTTGAGATTTCAATCTGCCATAAAGATTAAGAATAAAAGAGAAAATGCACATGAAGACTGGTGTTTGACAAGGATATGCACTTCTATGTGAAGGAGAATTGACAAGTCATTGAGATCTTCACAAAACCTTGAAAAGCAGGAGCTCTTCCTCACATGACTCTTATGAAAAGAGATGGCAGAACAGACAGGGAAAACTTTTGGTAAGGACAAGACAAGGGCTGGAATAAAGGCAAGAACAGAAAGAACAACCTGTGTAGCTGTAGCAATGAAATCCTAGTCTGGCTCCCAACTTGCAGGTTAACAACTGCAGTGCCAGACATTTTAATGTTTCACAATTATTTGGTTTTCACTTAGGGCACTGACATGATTAAATCTATTGAGAAATTATGCCTTGGCCTTATAATTCTAAGATATATTTAATTCCTTTTACATATATATTATACATGCTACTCAGGGCCAGGTGTTGTATTCGATATGCAATTTGCATTGAGGAAGAATTCCTTTTGGTTCACCCAAGCAAGAAATGCAATCCCCATCTGGTGTCCTGATCATCCATACATGGAAAATTCATCCGTCTTTTAATCTGCTCTGAAACTAGTCTTCATCTGATACTTTGGAGTGTTCAGGTCAATTTTTTCTATTGTGTGTCTTATTTCTGATTCTTTCTGGACCAGAGCCAGAAGTCTTACAGTAAACTATCTCTACATGAGAATAAAACCCCTTTTTTAATAAAAGGTTGGAATAGTCTGGGTCAGATGTATGATCTAAAGCCAAAGCGTCTCCCCAGCAGCCTTCTCATCATTTGGTCTTGATCACATGTCAAGACCATAACTCAGATCTGCATAACTAACTTTCATTCTCTCTATTATCTACAGAAATGACAGTAAAATATCTCACTCATACAGGATTGTTCAGCAACTGTTATCAGATGAGCTGAAGACAAAATAAAAAAGTATAGCTTGCTGATATTTTATAATGTTTTCCATTCACTTCTCTTTTCTCTGTTTAATCAGGTTATCACTTGGAATGCAACAGAGGTACTGCTCACATCCTGAACCCTGTGGTGCTAAGTTCTGTGTGCAAATACAAACAGCGAGTCTTTTCTAAATGAATATGTACTTCCAAGTATTTTTTAATTTGCTATCACGAACAGGGATCTAGATTTCAGTGAAAGCAAAGTTTACTAAACAAATAAATACATGCAGAACTGAGATGGGAAACAAATTGTTGTGGAAAAAATGTTGACAGTTAAGATTAAAACAACCTTGAAATGCAGTGAACTCCTGTAAGAGAGCTGGGCTATGCTTCTCCTTACCAAATATTATTTCAGTTTTCTAAGAGAGAATAACTAATCAGAAGAGTTCTCCCAGAATTGAAATAAAAGTGGACATACACTATATCTTGTTTAAATGACATTATCACTATAATTATTATTAAAGGCTGTTTTTGTGAGCTGATATACATAGAAATGAGCTTAATATACCTCTGTTCAGTAAAAGTTATTTGCCACAAGTCTTTATTTCTTACTGTGTTCCGCAAGTGACTTCCCCATCTTAAGTCCACACTAACTAATCTGTGTAACACTGCACAATCACAGAATTGTACATCACAAAATAATTAAGATTGAACGACACCTCCAGAGGTCATCTAATCCAACTCTTTCTCTAAATAACGTGAAACAGATCAGATTGCAGATATGTCCAACTGAGCCCTGAACATTTTCAAAGACAGAGGGTTCACAGCCTGGGAAATCTGCGTGACCACCCTCATGGTGACATTATTTTCCTAATATCCAACTGGAATTTTTCTGTGTTACAACTTATGTCTGTTGTACCTTATTCTCTCACTGTGCAACTCCAAGAAAATCCCGGCTACGTGTCCACATGTAGTTGAAGGTAGCAGTGAGGTTCCCCTTTTGTCTTTTCTTCTGAAGGCTGAACAAGCAGCTTTTCCTCAGCCACAAACATTATGTTCTTTCTCCAGCTCCCTTCCATTTAGATGACATCCAATGGACTCAATACATTTCGCTGAAGTCTTTCTTGTCCTGAAGAACTCAGAGACAACACTCCAGATGGGGTCTCAAAGGTCCAAACAGAGCAGAACAATACTTTTCTCAACCTGTTGGCTACAGTCTTATTTATGCTGCCCAGGTGTTTTTGGCTTTCTATGCTGCAAGGGCACACAGCTGGCTCATGTTTCTATCCACAGTGGATAGAAAAAATGTCCTTTTATAAGGACTTTGTAACTTGCTTTGGGAAATCTTTAGACGCCATGTGTTTAAATCTCAAACATGTGCACTCTTCCTCCTTTCTTTGCAAAAAAAATATGTCAGGCTTAAGGCAATCGGAGGGAAGCACTATTTGCAAACACTCTGGCTCTTCATACTACTCTTTCACTGCTGCAGGTGGCCCCTAAACCAATAAATGCATCATGCAAATCGACTCTTCCTTTCAGGAAAAGATGTACCCTATACTGTGTCTTGGAAAGAAGACACTTCTTCCTCAAAACAGGAAGGACCTGATAACTCATCTTTGGTACTACAACATTGAGGTTGCCAATGGACATCCAAAATAAATGTTTTTTGTGCTTGATCCTTCAGGCAGGCTGAATGTTTCTCCTCTTAGTGCATGTCCATGCTGTACATTCCCCACATCACATTCTGCAGTGATAAAATCCATTTCTATCACCTTGCAAGTCCTCTTTGAAAGGCCTGTATCACCTTTCCTCACCACTGTAGTTTGTGTTACATGGTCACTTAGTTACAGGTGGTCAGGCTGGGTTCTACTATGTTCTGTCTCCAACAATCTTAGCACCTCTGATGTCCTAAGTTCAAATCATGGCTGGCTGTCAGCATGGGACACCAAGGCCAGAGCCATCTGAATGACATCTTGTTTCCTTACCCTCTTGTCCAAATGAAACCTCTTCCTGAGACACATGTGCTAGCAACTAGTCACAGCAACTTCTCCAGGAATGCAAACAAAAGGGCTACAAGTGTAACAGGACTAAATCATGATTTGGGTTTCAGAGCATTGGTAGGAAGCTGGCTATGTTTTAGTGTTTACTTACGCAATTACTCCGCTTGCTATGTCACGCAGGGTCTGGGAGTGAATGGGTTTTCACACCTGTTGTCTCACTCTCTGAATTATAGTTGTGTCAGTAATGCTTTGTTGGCTGTGACAGGTTACACTGAGACCAAAATGTCGTTTGTGACCACACAACCAGGAAATCTGTCATGAGACTTACAGTTTACTTGAAGAAGTCACTGAATTTCTCTGTTCCTTGTTTTCATTCCTGTGCAGTAGATTAATTTGAAAGGTGCTAGTGATGCTTTGATGGCAATAATTGTTTATTATTATGATTCATTTATGCATGTATCTCAAAACAACAGAGTGTAAACAAACAAGTGATGTCATCATGTGTAGCAGAGAAAATACAGTCTATGAGAACATACCCTTTATTGCATATAATGACATGTTTTTGCTGTAGAAACTCCCTAAGGCTCATTTCTTACTTGCAGTTTCAAAACATCATCATTAGTAAGACATTGGGGAATAAAACTGCTCCATGAATCCATTTATGTCTTTACTGAAAACCATACTTTTCTACGTGATCAACAACAACAGTCACTTGCAGTTTTTCCCTCACAGCTTTTGATGTGGGCTAGAAAACCATTTCAGGTAATATGAGTAACTTACTCTGCTAATCTGTGTTGTTTTACTAGCTACCAAAAAGGAGGGAGCCAAATATAAAATCCATTGTTAACCTCATGATTGGTCATGTGTTATTTTTACTACTGTGAGGTTTCTTCTTTAAATCTGACTTTTGTTGCAGCCATAAATATTTGGAGCCTATACTGAATTAGAAGACACATATTTATGAAATAATTCAATGGTGAGGTAGGAAGATAACTTGGCAAGATTGTTTCCCACCCTCAGGCTTATAAATTCCAGATTTCTTTTTTTTATTTTTTTTTCGCCACACCTATTTGGCACATTTTTATTTTTTTTTTTCCTTTTCTCTCTCTCTCTTCTTTTTTCTCTAATGAAGAACGAGAATAACAATCAACCCTGAAAGACATAAAAAAAACAAACCTCGTGTAATGGGGCCCCAATCCTAACCTCCTGAATCTTTTTACTCAGTTCAGCTAGGTCTGGACCAGGCCCATACACCGGATTGCTCCTGTTCCTCAGCATGTTTCAGCTGACAGCCGGACTGCACAAGAATGCTTGAGAGAACCCTCTGTCCTTGGCATAAACTGGCTATGCTGTTAATCATTTCTCACTGACTGACATTTTTTTTGCCTTCTGACTTTCCAGGTCATTTGTTTCTCTCTTTCTGATGCTCTCAGACACACCCCATTCTGGTTGCTTTGGGGACTTCAGCCACTCTTCATAGTCTTTCATGTCTAGCAGCCTCCTGGTAGCAGGTACCTCCCTGGTAAACAGGGTTCTGACAGATTTTGACTAGCTCCAGTTTGTGCAGCTGCACTGCACTAGAAGTAGCAAAGAATATATTTCATTTAAAAGTGAAAGAAAGGTTAGTTCAGTAATGTGATCTGTTGCAAAACCACTCTCTCCTCTGAGGACAGTCAGGTAAAATACATTACACAAAGAATTTCTAAGATTCTTTTTTCTAAAGTTGTCAGTAACAATGCAGACCATTGTTTACATTTTAATTAACTTCTGTTTCACTGATTTTTAAATCAGATTAATTAACCTATTGCTTTCAGCTGAATTATTGCAAGCTGAAACTATTCAAGACATACCTGAGATCTTCAAAGCCTAGCACAGTTGGTTTATACAGAGGAAGTCTAATTAGCAATGACTTTATAGCAATTTAGTAGCTCATAAGCAATGCAATGATGAGAAACATTTCTTGGAGAATCTCTCCTCAGCAGCCTTTAGTCTTATAGGAATTTTCTTCTTTACCTTTGTAGTATGTACAACTATCACAGTTACCTAGAAAAGAAGGAAAGGGAGGTTATGTGTGTAGTACAGTAAAAAGTCAACATCAAAAACTCTAGAACTACACCCCTGCTTGTGCCAAAACCAAAAAGCACACCTGGTCTTGACATCACTCAAATGAAAATAAAAGCAGAGAAAACACTTTGAGTGCCACCATCCTGTACTTACTACCCTCTCATCTGCACTTTCTCTGCCAAAATCTTAACAAAATCTTATTGCTTTTACACTATGCTTTTCAAACAGTTTTCGATATAGTTACTGGCAAATATGTAATGAATGTGTATAGAATTGGGAGCAAGCTGTGTAACTGTGTCTCTTCTGGGAACAACATCACATACCTAAAAGGAAGTGTATGATTAACTCATTTATAGGGAATATATATATAAAAATATGTCTACCTTCATGAATCCCTGATATGAATCAGAATGATTTCTTGATGGTATACATGTAGCCCCCTAGATCTTTGGCTAGCACTACAAAGCACATTACACAACACAGGAAACGTGAAAAGGGAGTTTCAGGCCAAATTTGCAATGTGCCACTCCCAAACTATGACGTGCTGATCTGATCTTCCAACATCAGTTGTTTGCTTTAAATTATCCCTCCTGTCAGTAGCACAAAAGTGCTGTGACAGCAGCTAGGAATTGTCAGGAAGAAATGAAGTTCCCAGCTGTGCCATCTTTTTTCTAGACACAGCCCCTACGTGTACATTACCTTTTTGCCTGGCTTCCTATCTTCTCCGGATCCTCAGGCCCTTCCTGTCTCTTTCAATTTTTGGTCTTATTTTTGGCATATATTTTTCTTAACTGAGTCTTCAGGCTGTGTGCATAATCCTTCAGAAGAAGAACTAGTGCAACCAAGGGTTGATCAACCTTTGCTCTATTGCCCAGAGAAAAAACATTCCCTCTCTAACTGGATTTGTTGCCCAGCCCTGCAGGCTTTTAACAATTTTCATACACTCATAGGAAAATCTGAAGAATATTTTGACATCCATTCCCACATAGCACTGATGAGTTCACACAGGTAGTTATACTGGACTGAACATTGAGGACATAAGAAATTCTTTCCAACTCTGATGAAATTTGAAGTCTTATGTCCATTCTACCCAGGAGATGAACTACTGAAATCTATTCATGTTGCAAAAAGTTTAATTTTGCATCATACCCTTAAGAGGATAAAACAGACAATCACCAGATTAAGAAGCCATAATGATCTGGTGACCTCAGACAGTAATGCCTTGTCCCCTTGCACTCTTCTCTTTCACAAACCAAAAGCATCCCCACACTTCACCGATGAATTTTGGCAAATAAGTAATTAGATAAAATTAGATAGGATTGCATGTAGTAGAAAAACAATCCTGAATCTATTTGACAGTAGCATGAGGAATAAAGGAAACCTTTTACTTACTTGTCATCACATCATAAAACCGTCTCAATTCACCAACTAGTCACATAGATGTCAGAAATTTCGGTCCTTGTCCCTCTTTTGTTTGGTTTGTTAAGAGTGGGTGAATTAGAGAGGATTTCTCCAATCATAATAACAATAATAAAAAGTCTAAGCAGTCCCAGACCACTTTATCCAACAAGATACTCTGGAGCGTAAAATGCAGTAGCTTGATCAGTGAAGGCCAAAAAGTCTTAGAAAATACTGAAGTCACTATGCCAAGCAGAATAACATGTGCTTTCACTCATGAATAAACAGGAAAGCCCATTTACTTGGAGATATTATGGTCACAAAATGCCTCTGTTGTCATCCAGCCTGATTTTCTCCTTAACAGATGGCATATGCCTTCCTATTTTTATGACTAACTTCATTTTCAAATTGTTGCATTGGAGTTAGACTCTATTGTTTAAAAGAGGTCGTTCCATGAGTATCAGAATGGACAGAACAGGTTTTCTGTGACTCTGAGCCTCCAGGCTGATTGACTGATTAGTTAGGTATCTTTAACATATTGGAATATTTATTGGAGTTTCTCTTTTAAGAACACAGTTTATTTAGAGCGATAATCACAGCAGCAATCAAGTGTTAGAAACTGAAACAAAGTACATTCACTCTAGACTTCCCATTAACAGGTTTAGCCGTGGAAGAAACTAATCAATATGTGGATTTTTTTGCGTAGTAAAAATATGTGAACATATTGCCACGTCATGGCACAGAAATTTCAGGCTGCCTTTTTTTCCAAATCATTCATAGGAAAGTCTGTGAGAAGGCTTCCTTACCATGAAACAGATAAAAATTAGCCAATAGGCTCAAAATTGGGCAGGGGACACCCTGGCAAACAAACAATTAGCATGGTTACCTAAATATAATTTCTAGATATTTCAAAATTTCTAATTTCATTTTCTGTAGTTTAAAATTTTTGTCAGTCATTAAAACCAAGAATTAACATCTACATATAACTGTCTCCTGTTTTATTCACTGTATAATAGAAACATTTATTTTTTCCCTTTTTACTAACATCTCTATCATTTTTTTCTGTAAATAGATGTAGCTATTGTGTTTTTCCCTTTATAAAAGGCTTTAGAAGCTCCTGCTTTTTTCTTTCCTGTTTAGAAATATCTGAAATCTTCTGTTCATAGTTTTTCTCATGTCCTTTTTCTTCCTTTCTTAATTTTTTCAAACTCTTTCATTTTAATTTATATCCTTTCCCCTTCATTATTAATGCTTTTGTCTAAATGAATTAGAAACCTACTTCAGACGGGCACCTTAAAAAATGAAACAATCCACCCAGTCTTCAATAATACAATGTAATGCAGAAGATCTTTCCAAACATCCCATTCGTAACTCACAGTCATCCAATCTTTGACCATCAGATACTGCAGCAAAGTACTGTAGCTCATGCTATCTCCTATTGTACTGGATACTTTGCTATTAAGATTCAGAATGGTGCCCAGTTTCTTCTTTCCTGACGAAAAAATATGTGGGTTTAGCATGTCCTGGATCTAACTGCCTTTTAATTCCAAAATGTCTGCATACAGACATCCTTAGACCTCTTAAATTTTCTCACTGAGTTACAAGATGGAAATTATTTCATAATACTGCACACCACATTTTTGAGGTTCAGAAAACAGCCTTGCCATTTTTGATCTCTGCACAAGTTTTTGAACCCAAATAAGACCCTGAATAGTTTCAATTCCCGACAAGAAAGTATCATGAAGTTTCTAAATCTTAGTCTTGAGTGGGATGAATTGGGAATTTTGACGAACTTGGATGCTAAGAGCAGAAGTAGAGTAAGAAAGATATTTGCCTGCAAGATTTAGGTGTTCAATCTACGGAATTCAGAGTCATGTGATGTAAATTATGAGAAAAGGCAGAGAAACATTGTTAACATTTTAACTTTTAAAGATTTCAGGCTACAACTCTTCTTTTAATAGAAAGATTGAACTTTTTGATTTTCTATGGAATCCCCTTGGACATAGCTTAGAAAAACAGCAAAGTGGACAGGTTTTCCAGAAGAAAGGACTGAAATGAATCAAAATTGGAAGGTTCACCTTGCTCACAGTAGTTTCTACATTGAATATTTTCCAGACCCAATATTCTGGAATAGTAAAGTTGTCTGAAATTATATCCAGTAAAATGGGATTAAAGGTTAGATAAAATATATATTTGCTGCACAGCAACACAAACATTTCTCTAAGCTGAGCTATAAAATTAAATCTTGCACCACTTTCTGAAGCTTTGCTCTCTTGTATGTCTTATCTAAACTATGAAATGTGTGTATAACTGTGGTCTGTAAATCAGCATTGTAATACTCTATCCCAGGCCACTTACCATCCACATGAGCACAGCACCACTGTCCCAGCTGTAGAAGCTGCAGGCTTCAAACTACTTTATGCACAACAGCAAAGCAAGTCAACATGTCTCTTTGTGAGGTAGGTACATTGCTGTTAGTATACTTCAACTTATCTGTAGTTATGAAAACATAAAAGTGCCAAAAATTCAGAAATTCATATGGTCTGAACTGAAACTGTTCTGAAAACAAAATTTTTTAGCAGCAAAAATTTCAAAAATCTTTGTTCAGACTGACCAACTTTTTATTTCTTTGTTATGGTTTGCTCACTTCACTGAAAATTTAAAAATTATGTATTCACCTAGCTCAGCATCTGAGCCGGAGACATATCCAAAAGAGACAGAAAGAACCGCCAGCCTGCCCCAGCTCTTCTTTCCTATCTTTTTCATATTTTTGCATCTTGATGAAGCAGAAAAGAAAGCATAAGAGCTACTGGGTAGAAATCAAGCTAGTAAACACCTGGGCCAGAGGAATTAACTTTCAAAAAATTTTACAAGTTGACAGAATGGTGAATTGGAGGTGAAACAAAATCCACAAATATTTGATGTGGATGATCTTAAAGAACAAACGAGATAATTTAAAGCACTCTAATCTACTGCAGGGGAAAAAAACCCAACTAAACCCAATAAAAGAGAACAAGCATACTAAGTTATACAGCAGCTCAAAACATCCATTGGATGAAACAAGCAGGGAAAAGTAATACTTATTTTCACACTGGTTCTGGTGAATTATTGTGAGGTTAGTTATTTTCTAATGAATTACTGGTATGGAAAATGTATGGTAATTAGCCATCACCATACAGAGATCCAGGAGGGGCAGCAGACTTCACTTCCTAACTAGTTTTAAGAAAACACTTAATAAGTTTATGAGGAGAATGTATGATATAGAATCATGCCTGTTAACCATGTACATAACCTAAAATAATTTGAATGCCTTTAGGAGTGCCGTAACCTCATTGACAAGGACTCAGTGATTCTTCTCTGTCTTTTGGTGCTGCTTTGCCACAACTCAAGACATCTCATAACTTTAGCCATGATAAAGAGAGTTACATGGTGGCAGAAATGTAAACATGGAAAACAAGTTAGTATTTCTAATTTTTTTTTATACCAGTTCTCTGGAAATGTTGCTGATTAAAAAAATAAACTCAGTTGAACCAAAATAATAACAGATGTACTGTAAGTATTCCCAGACCTAAACACCTTGGAAAGTCTGAGGTCACATTTATTAAAACTGATCCCTATCTTAAGCAGTTTTGACACGTATTCTTGGCCTTGATTGTAAGCAAATCAATAAGTCCTTTGAAGCATTCCAAAGCTGGCAAACAAGTATCTGTCATATTGACAGATTCTTTTGACCTTATATTTTTGCACAAATTTCTCCAACTTAGCTAAATTCATGAAGATTTTTGAAGTGATGCTTCATGGAAATGACCTTTTAAAGCAACAACCTGTCAGCCTGGGCATGTGTGTGTGTAAAATGAAAGACAGCACTTACATATTCAAAACTCAAGTGAAGTGATACAATTGAAAGTAAACTGGAGGTGACATATCATCAAATAACTATAGAAGTATTCTCTACTGACTATATTCAAATATATTTTCAACAGAGATATAGTTCCTTACATCATCTTCATTTTCCTGATTATTAATAAACCAGTAAATGAGTAAAAAATCTTTTCTAATTTAGTATATTGTTTTAATTTGGCATAGGCAGGCATACCCACTACTGCAATATGACATGGTGAACATGATGAAAGCCATCTGCTTCCAAAGGTTATGGTTCAGAATTTCACTGAAAATGTTGTGCAATGGTTCCAATTACAAATGCTGACATTCATGTGCTAGTGGTATTAAAGACCATGAAAAGTCAGTCTCACCAGATCTCTCCAGAAGCAGGTTCATCATAACTTCCCAGATATTCACAGACAACCCCAAAAACACAGCTGGACACATCTTAGGCCACCCAAGATATTTCCACACCACCAGCTGGTATTTATATAATCCAAGGCATTGATTTTTAACTGTGGCTTTACAGTTCTGTTAACCTACATGAAGCTTTAGGGAAAAAAAATTGTTGAGGGTAAATCCTAAGGATCAAAATAAAACAACACAGATGGATTAACTAAATATATGTAAGGCAATGGTAACAGTAAGGTGGTACTTCGTTTAAAAATACACAAAAAATTAAAAGTTATAATTAGAAAAAACCTATCAGAAAGTACAATAGATAGGTAGATGATTAAAGAACTAGTAGAGTTTACTTATAATGATTCAACATTCAGATCAGTAGGATGGTTCTTATGTCCTTCTCTGAAAAAATTTAAGGACAATCCACCAAAAATGTTCACTTTCTGTGACTATGAAAACATATCCTTTTTAACCTTCTGTCTTCTATCTTCCTTAATATTCCTGTTTTCTTACCCTGCTTCTTCTTGGCTTCCTTGGACTGAGTTCCTTGTGCCTGGAATCTTCTTTTGAGCTATAGAACCAATAAGACAAATTTGGTTGTGATCTTGACTTCCAACAGCAGATGCTATCATAGAATAAATTCTCCTGGCCAGTAGCAGGTTATCATCCCTTGTTTTTCACTTTTGCAGGGCACATGATGAAGTGTTCAGTGAGAAGCACAGAGTGCAGAAAAGCCACAATTCCTTCCACTACTCTTTGGGTTAGGATACAACCCAGCTCTGTCTCTAGGCCCCCTTTATAGCAATTTTGTGTATTAAATAGCTGTGGATTTTTTTAATAATCCAAAGGTTTCTACTGAGAGGTTTCTAGCTTTTTCTTTAAAAGTCAAAGGTTGCTGGTGAGGTAAAGACAAATCTTAGTCTAAGGCTTGCTTTTGATATGTATGGAAGAACAGTAATGGATAGTAAAACAGTTACATACCAAAATATACAGAAAGACAGAATCCTAATTTACAACTAAATTTAAGCACTTAAATTAGGCAGACAGGGTCTCACTTCAGTGGTGTCCACATCGTTTACCTTCCTCCACCAGCTGAGGAAGGAAAACTGGTCTCTCATCTGTGCAGAACTGTCTCACTAAGGGCCTACAATTCATCCTCAAGTTAAGTACCTTACTCATGAAGACTGGACCCCATCCAAAATCAAGTCAGTTAGTCAGGAACAGACAGCTCTAAATTAGCTGGAAATATCATCAATCAATGTGAAGTAAAATACATCAGAGAATACAAAGTGAAATTAATCTTACAGGGCATTAGAGTCTGTATAATGGTTGGTTCATCAGGGAAATGTAGGTACCATTGCAGACAGCACACTAAGAGCATGCTTGTGGTCCCAAAAAATCTAACAGTATACAAATCCTGTAGAAGCATAGAGGAGAGGATAGAAACAGCACAGAAAGTATCATAATGCTTTTACATATAAAAATGATAGAGCATACTTGAGATACTTCTTGCAGCACCAGATGCCGTGTCCCATAAAACAATACAGAAGACTTGGTGAGAGTTCACACAAAAATTACAGAAATGGAAATGTGGTCTTATGAAGAGAAATTGGAAAGACAGAGGATTTTCCCTTCATACAGGAATGAATGAAAGGCAAAATGAAAATATTTTACAGATTAATGTTATCATATAAAACAGCAGGGAAAGCAGACCAGGGGCTTCCACTCTGGCTCTGGAAGGAAAAACAACAAGGCGTTCACTGAAATTAAAAGGTGGGCAAGTCAAAACTGATAAAAGGAAATACCTTTTTATATTACGTGTAATTAAATTGTGGAACTCATTGCCAAAGGAAGTTGTTGAGACCAAAAACTCAACCAGATTCATCAAGAGATTGGATAATATATCGATATCATGGATATCCAGAGTTACCATAATTAAAGAAAATAAAACTTTTGGAAGAGATATTAAACCTAGTGCTTCAGGGCTTAAGCTAATTTCTCACAATTAGTGAGTAGGATGAGGAGATCTTTGTGGAGGCAGATTATTCTGCTGCTGCCTCCTGCAGGGTTCTTCTGTCATTCTTTATAGCATCTGGTACCACTTATATCAGATAGAGTAACAGACAGAATGGTTCTCCAGTCTGACTTAGTCAAGGATCCTCTATAGTTCCAGTCCTCTGTAATGAAGCTCTACCCAGAAGTGGGTGTGGATATGTCTTAAAACTTTGTGTGAAAGCACAGGATGGGGCCACAATTTGATCATTGGTCACATGGGAAGGATATGTAAACACATGCTTACATGCTTGCAGGGACTGATTGCTTTTCAGATTTTAGTGTGAGGTTTTCCCAGCACTTCAGGATTTCTTATTCTGCACAAAGGTGCAAAACAGTCTTGAGAGATAGGTAAAGGAATTATATTTAACAGCAAGACAATCCAGATAATATATAATTTGTGGTTCCAAAATAACAACACCCATGAAAAGCATAAATCAATACACAGGACACGCTAAGAGGCATTTTTTTGAAGGAAGTAATTAAAAAGATGCCTCTTTTCCCTATTTCTTCTCACCTTATATTAGTTTTGCTGAGTCTCAACAGAAAGTCTCATTCCCACCCTGGCATGGGGGTCTTGAAGCCTGAGCACTCATATAGACCAACCATGAAATAAGCAACCCATTGACTTTCCTCCCCAAACTGATATCCTGTCCACTATATGCAGCTTAAACTTAAAAATCAGCAGCAGTGAACTTCTCTAAACTAGGGCTGGCAACAGGGAGGTGCCAGTATCATGATTTGAGAAGACATCCGAGAGTAAACTGTCAATCAGTGGGAAAATACATCTTTTGTATTATTTGCATATTACAAAATGGGGAAGAAAAAAGCTTTTGGAATTAATCCAGACATAATTTTTACCTCTTTTTGAACCAACAATAATTGACCTAGTTTTACTCCAAACAATAGCTGACCATAACAAACATAGGAGGTCTTTAAAGGCTGACTTTTAATCTCACCCACCCACCAAAGCACTTTCTTTCTTTGGAGAATTAAATTGCCTCACTATAAAGAATTCATACTAGCTTTAGTTCTAGAAATCTGATCCTACATTTTTTTCCCATGAAGAATAATTCCTTGATCTGCTATCTTTGGCACTTTTCCTAATCCTTACAAGCATTCATTATCTATTTTGTTTGGTTGAGTTTTGAGCTACATTGGGAGATATTGGCAAGTACTTGCAAATATACAGTAGCCTAGGTAACCCCTTCTTTTGTGTTTACCTTCACACACAGGGTTAGTTTAAGCTACCTCTGCCAGTGTGGGTGGAATTTAATGAAGTTCATAACTAGAATTTTGCTTCATTTGACCATCCTTGAAAGTAATTTCTTTAAAAAGTAGTAACCGCAGACATAAATTGAAAGCATTACAGACAAAGATTTTTACCCTTCTAGCTGCTATTTTTGCCCTTGTCTGGGTGAATTTAAAGATATAATTCTTCCACCAGCTCAGGTTTTTATCCTCTAGTGTAATTGTTTTCACTATTTCATTTTGAAAGCATTCCGACAATGACAACTACTTCGAAAATTTCTTCTACCCGTTTGTAAAATATGAACTTTAAAAAAATGGATCAAAAAGTCAGGTTTCATACAGTAGTGTTGTGACTAAAATGTGTTTCAAACTCCTATTTGCTTAGTTTAAACTTTCGATATCTTATTTAAGTTTATGTAAACAACAATTCAGATTTCTATTTTTTACTCTCCTATCTTACTATTTTTCCCTTTTTAATCATCTTGTTTTAACCCCCTCCACCTCTATACATCCTACTGAAACAAGAGAAGGTAAACACTGTGTGAAAACCGTGGGAGGAAATGAATTCTGCACTTATTTATGTCTCCCAAATGGAGAAATTCAAAATAATATGAATGAGAAAATTATGTTTGAGGTGATAAATAATAACAACAGTAAAAGCAATGCAATTCTACAGCTGAATAAATATATGAATATGTAGTTGTGCAAATAGTTTTAATTTTCAATAAAAATTAATTTACACAGACTTCTCTGTAAGCCTCCAGCCTGCTTCCTCTGACCCAAGTATTACTGTCAAAAATGCAAAATTTCATCCTGGAGCGATTTTTTTATAAGTGACTCATAACCCAGTGAATATGGGCTATTTTTAATGGAGGAATGCTGACACAGTCCCATCTATTCTAGCTCAGACAGTGCTACTCAGTTTCCTGCACATAAAACTCATTTAAATGCAGTGATGACAAGAGCTTGTGTTTCCACAAGCCCTATAAAGTTCAGTTCAAACAAATACCTGTTATCAGGCTATTCAAGAAAAGGAATGTGGGAGTGGGGTTGTTTTAATGTTTTACTTAGTTTTGAAGTGGTTGAATGGTTCATCAACCCACTGAGTAGTTTCCTTAATCATTTTCTTTTTAATTAATAAACTTGTGAACAACCACAACTGCCTTGTGGAAACACTAAACAGATGACTAACTTGCAGTGAGCAATCTACTCAATACAGTCGGCCTTAATTTGAGCCATACATGCTGAAAAATAAAAGCATGGCAACTATGCAGGCTATTGTATAGTTTTGTGTCTGCTTTAAGTTAAAACAAGTCCCTGGTGAGCAGAAAGCAACAATCATAAAACTGAGAGGAACATTTTAAATTTATTGCCACCTGTTAGCGTGATTTTGAGCCACGTAAGGGACATGCATTATCAGCCAGGTTTGTGTCACGGTGCTGGTGCCAGTGGCAACTATGGCTGCAGAAAGGAACGGTCAAGTGTCGACTCTGTGGACTAGGGCAGACATTAGCGCCTGATTACAGGAAAGATAGCACACATTATCGCTCTGCTTCTTCTGTCCTGTTTCTGGATAGGAACCATCTACTGAGGGTTCATTAGAAACCAGCCTCGGGGCAAGCCAGCTCTGTAAACTACAGCTGTCTAATTGGTTTTGCTTGTGTGCGCTGTCTTTGCTTTTGTAATGGGGAAAAGCAACACAGCCTTTCTAATTAGATTGTTAAACATAATAGCTGAATGGCACAGCAGTAAAGAATTTGCCCTACTCTTTGTAATTCCAGAATAAGGCACAGCAAAGATCCAGGATTTTTCCAGCCCATTTCCCCCATCATCATATCCAATGGTAATGAGACCGAGTGGGGGGTTTTTTGCCTTAAAATAATGCAAACGATTGTAGGCCTTGCTAAAATCCAAAATAAATGTCAAAACAGAATTCCAGGAGCAAACACATCTCTTCCTTTATTCTGTTGTCTCTGCTTTCAATTGCTTCAAATGCTGCGGCTATGCACTAATTGGTGTCTTTGTTGGCAGTGAACACAGGGCGAAAAAAATGTACGGGCTTGGAAGATGAACTCTCCTCTCCTCCTGGAGGTGGTCCCCCTCAACCAAGGCTAAAATGCACTGGTACAGTGGGGAAAGCTCAAAAATCACAATTTGCTGCACCTGTTTTGTATATTAAGAAAGGAATTTGGTCTGTCAGTTCAGCACCTTTCATAGGCTCTAAATTGATTCAGAAGGAATAAGAAAGCTCCACAAAGCCAGTTTTCTTCTCAGTGCCTTAGACTCAAAGTTCTTGATTCTTTTATAGGTCTTTGCTGGTTTTCACATAAAGATTTTGTTAGTATGTTGAGCATATGCCGAAGGATGCACAGAGGCCTCTGTTTCCATTTGCTTTCTATAGAGTAATTCAACATATATCCTCACACACATGATGTGGATATTTGGAAGGATTCCTAATACAGTTTTTCCCTTTTTTAACAATCGTATTCTCTTTTCCTTTCACAAGTCTATCCTGGTGCAAAGAGTCTCCATTGGATCCATAGGATAAACGGAGTAGTGGGCAAATCACCACGTATCAAATAAGTGTACAATTTGTATTGATTCCAAGTCACTCTTGACAACATGCTAGCATATTTTACCCCAGTCTCAAATCATTCAGTGACTCTTCGTCAGATACCCTTTCTGATTCCCCAGTTAGAAAATAAGGAAATGGAGAATGGCTTGATAGAACGTGAACTGCACCATAAATGTTGTGTTTGAAAAGGTAAATTCTTCAGTACACATGCAAAATAGTCATTTGTCTAGATTAGCACAGACACTGATGTTTGAGATGTATGGAATATGTCACGGGAAATAGCAAACTATTCAATGTGCAACTGCAGTAAATAACAGCAAGAGGAACCAGCTGGGCAACATTTATGTGGGTGTCACAAAGGAAAGAGAAAATGAATAACAAAAGATAAGTGCACTGAACCTTTAGCACTTATTGCTCTCTACTGCCTTAAGCCTTCTGAGTCAAAATAAATTTGATTTCTGAACAGCCGCACTTGCTTATCTCTCAGGGTTGCACCTTGTTCTGCAGAACATCAGAACTAGAAGTCTGGAAGGAATTGGTTGAACCTCATCTTGCACAGTCTCTTTCTATTATGTCATGGTCACACAGCCTTGTATTACCAGAGACACTCACAGCAAATAAAACTCGTTTTGTTTTCAAAACTGGAGACTTTTTCCTTTTCTTTTATCTATAAAACATTAGCCTATATCATACAGCTCTTTCAATTCTTGAGAAATTGCTATTTTTAAGTAATAACTGTAAATAGCAAATACTGAAAAATTTTGGATTGTAACACTAGAGGATCCCAAAAAGCAAGTTCTTTTCTGTAAGAGACTATCTCTAAATATGACAATGACAACTAGGTAATTTTAAGAAATTTGCATTCATTCCTTATTGCCTTTCACCTGACCCATCCAATTATGATATAAACATTATTTTAATAAGTAGATACAAGTCTATCACTATTGAATTCACCATCCAAGATCTAACCAGAATGGTAACACCTGATACCAAAAATTAAGTTTCTAAGATCTCTATTAAAGACCTTCATCATAAAATAGGTCTGAAAAGACCATAGGGATTCACTTGATTCTTTTTATTGTTACATGAGATTGCTCATGGTTTTTTTATGTCAGGTTTTGATTATCTCCAGGAATGGAGTTTTTACAATATCTCCAGGCAATTTGCACCAGTGTTAGACAACCCTCATGATGAAGTTTATTTCCCAGTATCCAATAAAGATTTTCTTGTTTTGCAGTTTGTGTGTATTCCTTCTAATGCTTTTGCTGAGCATCCCAAAGAGAAGACACCAGTAAGATCTGGCTTTGCCTTCTGTCCTTCAGTCTGAGTAAATCAAGGTTTCTCAGGCGCTCCTTGTACATCAAGTACTTAGCAGCTAATCATCTCAGTAAGTCTAGGTGATAGACTGGACTCATTCTGGTACCTTGGAGTTAGTCTTTTCTTGAGGAGTCCAAAACTGGACATAGGCCTTCCGATGTAGTCTCAAAAGTGTGGAAAAAAGAATATTCTATTGCCTCAGTTTGGCGAATCTACTCTCACTAATTCAAGCCATCCACCAGGACTCTGTTAACTCTTCATAGCTGCCTTCTCCCCAGCCTGTCCCGTTGCATGAGACCACTCTATATCACATTGGAAGAACTTACATCTGCCTTTATTGAACTTCATAAGCTTTCTGTAAGCTCACTTCTCCAGTGTACTGAGATATTAAGTGTGTTTCTTCCTTATTCTTGTCACTGCTTGTAAGAGAGAAAGTTGCCCTTCCACTACTGGTTACCATGGCTTTTGGGAAACCCCCCCTATTAAAAATAAATTAAGAGTTTTCTCTTTAGAACAAGTTAGTAACTTTCATGGAAGTTCAATAAAACCTTTGTGCAGGAGAGCCCCACCTATCTGAAGCACAAACTCATAGGAAAGAATGAGGTAGGAGCCAGGAGGAGCTGTGTTGCCCATATGATGCGTTTGGTCTGTATGACCTGGGTGGAATTTATCTCTGCCACCATCCTCAATGAAGACAGGGAGGGCAGGAAAATGAGAACTCTTCCCAAAGTGGTCAAATTTTAGAGAGCTACAGCCTGGAAGATATGCATGAGCTATTAGACGCTACTAGATAGGAGTAGAGAAGCTTGTGCCCACTTTCATCTGTTTGTGTAGATATTCATCAAATGGAAGGAAAGTATGTTTGAAACCATTCGCTGCTGCTGAAGAATTCTTTTTGATTGTCAATGACTATCACAATTTAGCAGTGAGACCTTTTTTACTGCAGCGTATAAAGCAGTCAGACTGGAATCTTTCTTCTTTAAAATGAAATTAGTATAATAAATTAGTGAACAAATGCATTCTGTTTATTTACATTAGAGTTAATCACAAAATTTTAGTGAAAAGTAAAAAAGGAAGAGAGAGAAAGAGAAGTGACTGTTGGCCAGAACGTTCCAGCATCATGCTTTTTTATTAGAAAGTGCCAGTTCTCAAAACATAGTAATTTTGTTATGGGTTTCCCTTTCCCCATCCACGACGTGGGGGAGCCCAGCTCTAGTTCCTTCTCCGTCTGAAGAACCATTTCCGACGTCTTGTGGGACGGGGAAGGGGGACTCCAGAAACAGGGTTTTTCAGGCCCCGAGCCTGGAGGGGAGAGGTGCCCTCCCCTCCCCCCAGCACCCACGTGGCTCCATGGCAGGCACAGAGACAGCACACCGGGCGTGGAGAGGAGGCAAGAGAGAGTTTATTGTTGGGAAGGGGTTTATAAGGCTTTTAGGAGGGTCAAAGGGGAACCAATCACGAGTTCAGGGTCACACAGAAAAAACCATCAGGTAAAGGGTCAACAGCCAATAGGAAGGGGTTAAACAAAGGACCAATGGGACGCCTCAGGACACCTTTCCCAGGACATTCCTGCATGGGAGATAACAGTTGCTGTGGGGGGTGTTGGGAAGAAGAAACACGTGTTTGCAAAGGGACCACAAAGAGCCATTTTAAGACATGTTTAAACAAGTTTCTCATCAGGTATAGTGCTACATTTTGTGGCACAAGACTCCATGAAGAGATTTTCTGTATTTAATGAGAGAACAGGTGAGACGTAACCTAATAATGTAGTGAGCAGATATTTTTCCATAAGTAAGAGGCCCATCCAGAAGATACTATTCAGTCTTGATTCAGGTCCTTTCTTCTTGATCCAATGATATGAAACAGGCCCAAAAGCAGACACAAACCTATTTGTTAGGGCACTCACCTACATTAAGTAGCCTTGATTTCTCACTTTTAATCAAGCCAGACAACAGCTTGGCTTTTTCCCAGACACTCTTCAGCAAATGCTTTAGGCAGAAATCTACTGTTCTGGGTAAGATTCTCACAAATTCCAGAATTTCAAAGAGTGTTTCTACTTAACTTGTAAGTAAAATGTAACCATTGTTCTCTGGCCAGACCCAGACTGCCGAATTCTGCCAAATTTATAGAAGACAACAAGGCTGGAATTCATCTTATTTAACCCCAAGCATGCCCTTATCCGTGGAAAGAATTAAAATTTTCTGAGGTACGATACATCTGGTCTTTCTTAGATACCTTAGGTGAGACTTCTCTTTCCAGATATTCTTACGTCCAAGCTGATCTCCCAAGCCAGTGGACCAAAAAAGGCAACTCTAGAGTATGATTTGCTTCATTCTAAGATAAATGTCTAAAATTCTCTATAACTGTTAGTTTCTTTCCATAGACTATAACAGAACAAAGAAAGACAACTCAGTGAAAAACATCTTTCTCATAAACATTTGACATTGGATCCAATGAATCCTATCCTAAGAGGCAAAGTTTGTGCCCATTTTTATTTGGAGTTATGGCTCACATCCAGCTTTAATGAAGAGAGGGTGAAAACAGAGATTTAAGAGAAGTGTGGGGTTGTTTTCTTGGGTATGCTATTTGCTTTTGTAGTCTTTAGAAGAAAACCTATACTGTGTTCTTTGTTAGGTTATGTGCTGAAACATGTTTTTTATGCTGTAAAGATTAAATAATTAGTAGAACATGGTCAAGATCAAAAGGCTGTTCTATGTCATAGCTAATTTGAGAGTTACCACAAGCATGATAACTAGTGATTCCTGCTGGTCTGATACCTGCTGTAGCTAATCACGTGGATTCAGAGTGAAATGTAATACACTCGCATTGTGTTTTAATTTAAGTTGTCATAAGGTGTTAATTTAAGAACTGAATATATTTTTACCACTCCTCATCTCCCAGTTACTATTAACATAAAAATGAATAATGGGCTTCTATTCTAAGGAAGAATAGTTAAACACCTGGCCAGTGACCTCTCAGACACCAGTTTCGAAAAAAGTGTATGCAATAAAAAGCTTTATGCTGATTCTATGCACAGCTTTATCACAAAGTAGTCTCACAATACTATTACTGCATCTTGGGGGAGGGGGTGATTATTTTCCTTCTTTCCTTTCTTTCTTTCCTTCTTTCTTTCTTTCTTCCTTCCTTCCTTCCTTTCTTTCTCTCTTTCTTTCTCTCTTTCTCTCTTTCTTTCTTTCTTTCTTTCTCTCTCTCTCTGTCTCTTTTACATTTGGCACATTGAGGATGTCCACCTATGTATTGTGTAAGAATCAGTATCTTTGTTATGCAGTAAACACAGAAAATGACTGATTTAAAGAAAAATTATTTCATTCGGCATTATTCATAGATGTGAAAAGCAGTAAGCAAGAA